>NC_091994.1:14816747-15475742 GCF_044704955.1 Pristiophorus japonicus
AGCATATTAAAACCATATTTAATGCAGGTAATAAATATTAATCGGACTGAGTTAAACTATACAGAACTACAATCTGTACCAGTGATTATGCCAATGACCCATGGAAATCAGAAAATAAACAGTCTTAGAGCTGAACACTTCATTTCTTGCAAATGGATGATTGACTGGCTTGCTTGAAGGAATGAATGTATCGGCTTGATTCACTGAACAACCCATCACCAACCCGTCTCAAATCTCGAAGGCCATTTTGGACCATCGATGAAACTCTTCAGTGATCTCCCCTCAGTCTTGATGACCGATGGCAAAATGCTTGGAAGAATTGTGACATACGGAATGGATTCCTTATAGAGGACCCCACAGTACAACCTGAAGGATCAAACCTTCCTCGCAAACAGTGGACAACCATCAACCGCCTCAGAACCGGTCATGGTCGATGCTGCCACCTTCTCCATAGCGGAAACATTCCGAGAACACCCTCAAAGCCTCCCTGATAAAGTGCAACATCCCCACCGACACCTGGGAGTCCCTGGCCCAAGACCGCCCTAAGTGGAGGAAGTGCATCCAAGAGGGTACTGAGCACCTCGAGTCTCAACGCCGAGAGCACGCAGAAATCAAGCGCAGACCGTGGAAAGAGCGTGCGGCAAAGCAGTCCCACCCACCCCTTCCCTCAACGCCTATCTGTCCCACCTGTGACAGAGCCTGTGGTTCTCGTATTGGACTGTTCAGCCACCAAAGAACTCACTTCAGGAGTGGAAGCAAGTCTTCCTTGATTCCGAGGGACTGCCTATGATGAGATGGGAGATTAAAGCATCCCCCATCAAGCGACTGTGGAGCTCCGATTCAGACCCTGGAGCACATCATTGAGCATTGCCCTGAGAGGAAATTCTCAGGCAGCCTACAAAATTTCCGTGCTGTTACACTGGAAGCTTTTGACATTGACATTTGATTTCCTTTGCTACTACCATACGAAAGAAGAAGATTAATGGGTATTTTTTCAGAAAAGCGCTATATCCAAGCATGCTTCTTATTTATATCACACAGTTTAGGAGAAAATGTGTGTCATATAATGTTAACTTATGTCAATTAGAATGAGCTGGTCCTCACTCAGGGAACACGTTTATTGGATGTATGGTGTTATGCTTGCAGTGGTGTGATGCAGTGGTGCAGCAGTCTCTTTGCAGGCTGGCTGAAGACCATATTGTGGAGCGAAAGAAGGAAATCAGTCGAGGTATAACAGGAAAGCCAATTGTTCCTGTTTTTAAATTAAGGGGCTTTTAACTCAGAAGAAATCTAACTTAAGGACATGTAACTATAACGTTTGTTACCTCTACTTGAACATTGGGTTGGGTAGGATGGATGTTCAGATGCTGTTGCTAGTACCTATGGGCTTAATTTTCCCCAAAGCCGTTTTATGGCATATTGCCAGAGTTACGCCCATTTTTCTAGGTCACAACTGCTCCAAAAATAAATGTGCAAAGTTTCCCCGCTCTATTTTTTTTAATTGGCGCTGCGCAGCCTGTCCTGTAGCCTCGAGGGATGGACCCTAATGTCTGCGCCAACTGAACGATGCTGCCCCTTCTGCACATATGTGAAAAAAAAAGACGTTTTTGACGTGATTCCTATGGGCACGCATGCGCAGTACAGCTCTCGGTCTGCAATCAGCCATTTTTAAAGAGCCAGTTGTGTGTATGAGAACTTTAATTATCATTGGAAAAATCGGAGCTGCACTATAAGATGCAATGCAGTGCAAGGCCAAGAATTTCTTACAGCATGAAGTGGAGGCACTAGTTACTTTCATTGAGGCCAGATGGCAGGAGCTGAACACCAGCAGAGGTCACATAAAAGTTCCACCCAAAGAAATGAAGAAACGCTGGAACCAACTTCCAGAAGATTACTGTGCAATGGTGACCACCCCGAGGTCTGGAGGCCAGTGCAAAAAGAAGTGGCAGGACCTTGGTCAAGTAGTTAGTGTCAGTAATATTTTAATTTATTCAATAGAATTCCAATTGTAAATGTGACCATCTGTATATGTCCCACCCAGCAGAAAGACACGCTCTCGAAAAAGTTAGATTTCGTCTTTGCAGAGGAAGGTGGCACACAACAAACGAGAAAGAACTCGAACAGGAGGAGGCCCGGCAAATCTGCACCCACTGACACCCTTGGAAGAGAGGGTCGCTGCTTTGATGGGTCCTGCCTGCAGAAAAGCAACCACCACTGCACAAGCTGGGCCCACACTCGAGGGAGAGGGTAAGTCCTGCAAATTCCACAGTCTGGCTTTGCTAAATGTTAAGTACTGCGTGGACTAGCCATGCTTCGGTTCATGGGAATTATTATATATGTATACTTGTAGTTACTCTGTATAGCCACCAGAGGGCTCAACCCCTGGAGTCCCAAGGGATCCCATAATTCCTTGGGAGCACAGGTATTTAAGGAGGCTTCACAGGTTGGAGAGACACTCTGGAGACATGCAATAAAAGACTAAGATCACACTTTACTTTGAGCTCACAGTGTTCAGTCTGACTCTTTCTCCATACACAACAGAATGTCTCCTTCAGTTACGCTTCGGTTGATGCAATGTGCTATTATTCATCGTGCTCCTTCAAATGAGCCTGCTGCCTGCGCTGTGTGAGCCTACTCATGCCACCCTGCCCCCTTCTCTGCTGCTAACCATTTGTTCTGTTATATTTTGCAGAACCTGAGGCCAACCCTCAATTTTTGGGGGCAAACTTCCATAATTGACAAAAACTGGCGCAGGCATCAGGTTATGCCCCCTATGACGCAAAAAACAAACCTAAAAAAATTGTAACTTAGTTACGCTGCTGCACATTCCATGGGGAAACTTTAATTTTTTAAACTTACGCCCAAAAAAGTGGCGCATGCCCAAAAAAACGACGCAAATCACTGGGGAAATTTGAGCCCATTGTTGCAGCACATCTGCGGATATGCTGCCAGACTTCAGCGGTTTGAAAGTAGTGAAAACTACAGCAAGATAATCTCTGTTTTACAACCCACACCTCCAATATAAATGTGGAAGAACCGAGGATTGGGGGAGAAAAGATGGGATTTAAAGAGGTCCTGACTTCACGGAAAAGTATTTGACAAATCATTTAGCATTTATTTATAAACATAACATGGTGATGCAAATCATAGTAAAGTGCATCATCGTATCACTCAAATGTATTGTCACCGTGATAAAAATGACACATGCCTCTCCATCCTCCATAAGAATAAAAAAGTTTTCTGGCGTGTAAGGGCGACAGTGGGTTCGACATTTTCTTTAACCCCTGAAAACCTTGGTTCAAGTCCAGCACAGGCTGAGTTTTGTCTCTCTACTGGCTGAATTCCTTGTGGCCATGTACCCACAAAATGCTAAACAAACTAACACTAATTTGACATTGCACTCAAGGGAGGCCACAGTAAAAATAACAGAAGCATAAAACATGTACTGTATGGGAATAAGAAACAAAATATTGACAACGACACAGAATGACATAGTATTAACAGCACAGAAACAGGCCGCTCAGTCCAACTGGTCCATGTCGGTGTTTATGCTCCACACAAGCCTCCTCCCACCCCACCTTATTAGCATATCCTTCTTTTTATTTCTCTCTAATATGCTTGAAAGTTTCGCCTTAAATGCATCTATGCTATTCACCTCAACAGTGACTGCACTCCAAAAGTACTTCATTGGCTGTAAAGCGCTTTGAGACGTCCGGTGGTTGTGAAAGATGCTATATAAATGCAAGTCTTTCTTTCTTTTAATCAATGACTTCATGTTGTAGCAAATTCCACATTCTAACCACTCTCTGGGTAAAGAAGGTTCTCCATAATTCCTCATTGGATTTATTAGTGACTACCTTATATTTATGACCCTAGTTTCCGACTCCCCCACAAGTGGAAACATCTATTAAGCCTCTTCATAATTTGAAAGACCTCTATTGGGTAACCACTCAGCCTTCTCTTTTCTAGAGAAAAGTGTCCCAACCCGCTGAGTCTTTGCTGATCTAGAGGAGGTGTAAATGGAAACATCATGATCATCAATTGGCAAGCGTGACCCCGAGCTTCCAGTCGCCTGTCATTTAATTCTCTGGACCACTTCCACTCTGTCCTCGGCCTCACACTGCTCCAATGAAGTTCGACGTAAGCTCAAGGAACAGCATCTCATCTTTCGATTAGGCACTTTACAGCCTTCCAGACTCAACACCGAGTTCAATAATTTCAGATCGTAGCCTCGACCCCCATTCTTTCGGCAGTTGTTGCTGGTGATTGTAATATTCCCATTTATACCTCCACTAGACCCATCTTTTGTTTCTTTGTCCCATTACCATCTCCTTTCGCCTCGCACCCAGTCTCTGGGTAAAAAAGTTTTTCCTGAATTCTTCATTGGATTTATTAGTGACTATCTTATATTTATGACCCTAGTTTCAGCCTTTTGTCATTTAATCTCTTCTGCCTTTCACCCTCTCACAGACCTTCCCATTTGTTCTTTCATCCCCTCCCCCCTTTCCCTGCCTCTGCGCTTCCTTCAAACCTATTTATGGGCCCAAATTTGCCCCTCCCGTTTTTTTCGGCGCACTCATGTGAGATGCGGCAACTTCCTACGATCCAAACAGCGCCAAAAAAGATGTTGCGGGATTCTGGGCCCTCTACCAACTCTCCCGGGGCTTGGCGTGGCGTGGAGAGTCCATTGGGAGGGCCGAGATAGGGGCCCTGCACCTAAAAGAGTGCCGGCAGCTGTCCGCGTGCGCAGTAGAGCGTTCGCGCATGCGCAGTAGCTCCTCCCATGATGATGATGATGCCTGCAGCGTGGGACCCAATGCGTCTCGCCCCTATCCCGGGCCTGCTGCACAGGCCGATCGCTGCCTTCCCGCATTGAAGGCTACAAGAAACAGGTTGGTGCGGGGGAGACTTTTGATCGGGGCGGGGGGGGGAAGAGTTTTGATCGGGGGGGTGGGGTGGGGAAGGAGGAGAGTTTTGATCCGGGGGGAGGAGAGAGAAGAGTTTTGATGGGGGGGGGGGGAGGGTGTGATAACTGTGTAGCCAGTAATTTTAATGAGCTTACTCAAGACTTTCCTTAACCCTGTTGATGAGAATACTTTCCTATGAGCAGGAGGTACTTCTATTTTTTATTTGGATAATTTGAAAAAATTATGTAAATATATTTTTCTTCACTTCTTTTATTTTTGTAGTTTAAGCTTCCATGAATGCTTCTGTTGTATAGTAAATTAATTTTGCAAAGTTTGTCAGTCCTGTATAGCTGTTTAATACTATTCACATTCTTTAGTCAAGTCATTAAGTACCTACCTGCGCTGATTTCTTAACTCTCCGCAAGGGTTTTCTGTGCGGCCACAAGTGGCCACATACGCTGGCCTAAGTTAGTTTGGAGCAACTATTAGCTGTCCAAACTGGCTTACATGGCCAAAATGCGCATAGGTGGCTGGTAATGCCCCCTTTTGAAAAAAAAATGAAACTAAAAAAAGTCCTATCTGACTCACTTACACTGGCGCAAATTGAATGTGCAAAATGGGGATTTTTAAGATAGTCCAGAAAAATCAAGTCGCTCCAAAAGAAACGGAGCAACTCCTGGGCAAATTTGTGCCCATAGTCCCTAAACTTTTCCGGTTCTGACAAAAAAGGCCGTCGACCTGAAACGTTAACTCTGTTTCTCTTTCCACAGACGCTGCCTGACCCGCTGAGTATTTCCCGCATGTTCTGTTTTTATTATTTTAATTATATATCAAATAGCACACTATCTGTATTACAAAGCAGCAACATAGCAAGGCTTTGAGGTGGCATAACCGTGAGAGCAAAGCTCAAATAGTTTATTAGTGTTATCGCAGTTCTGGAATGGAACACACTACAATATATTAATCTGCATAGCGTGCACAAATGTAACATGGCTTGTGTTTTTGTTTTTCTGCCTGTGGGGGGGGATGTCACGATGAACAGTAATGCATAATCTGTGATTGACCTGCGAGTTGAACATTGTACCACATAATTTTAACAGGAGTGGTATTGCAATTTACATTGCTGCTTTTTAAACAGGAATATCCTTCCCTTCACCTACGAACGTAATGGAACTAGGAGCGGATTTTTGGCTCCTCTCCACTCCGATTTTCGCCCCGGAGCGGCGGCAATGGCGGCGGTGAGGTGTTCTGGGCGGGCGGTCAGCCTCCAGCGCCTCGCAGCGATCCTCGGGTCTGGTTTAGTGGCGGCGCTGAGCAGCACCACCCGGAAGAACTGCGCCGGTGTGCAACGCCCCTGGTTGCGACATCGGCGCGAGTTTTGACTCTTGCCCGAACTGTACGCCCGCAGCGCACTCCGCAGTGAACGCCTGGGGAAATCAGGCGGTGCAACGATACCGAGAGGTAAGTAATGGACTCCTAAGGTAAGTGTGATTGTTTTTTCTTTTAATTTTTTTTATGCCTTGTGTTGTGATGGCGTGGGCAATGGTTTGGGAATATTTTTGTGGCTTTTTTTTAGGTTTCCCGCCTCCCCCCCTGCCCCCCCCCCTCCTCTCTCGGAGCGCTCCCGGCCCGGCTCTTTACCTCGGGAGTTTCCCATGCTATCGCCCAAGAGAGGTGTACAATGCCTCCCTTAGCATGCGCCCCCTGCCCAATGTTACTGACTGAAGCGCAAACTGTTCCCGGGCGCAAACTTTACTGCCCTGCCGCCATTACCGCCCCGAAATCATCAAAGCCAAAAATCCAGCCCAAAGTGTCCAATGAAATCTTATGACCTAGAAAGACTTGCATTTATATAGCACCTTTCACGACCACCAGACCTCTTAAAGTGCTTTACTGCCAATGAAGAACTTTTGGCGTGTAGACACTGTTGTAATATGAGAAAAATGGCAGTCAATTTGCACACAGGAAGCTCCCACAAACAGCAATGTGATAATGACCAGATAATCTGTTTTTGTTATGTTGATTGAGGTATAAGTATTGACCAGAACATCGGGGATAACTCCCCTGCTCTTCTTCAAAATAGTGCCATGGGATCTTTTACGTCCACCTAAGAGAGCAATCGCGGCTTCGATTTAACATCTCATCCAAAAGACGGCATCTCTGACAGTGCAGCGCTCCCTCAGTACTGCACGGGAGTGTCTGCCTATCTTTATGTGCTCAAGTCCCTGGAGTGGGACTTAAACCCACAAACTTCTGATTCAGAGACGAGTGTGTTACCCACTGAGCCACAGCTGACACTCTGCTATCCTAGAAGTAAATCAGAAGGTAGTTTTGGCCAGCTCATGCCTGAATAAATGTGAGGTGGATCCCCGATCTAATTGCTGCTCCTGAAGATGACTTCATGCAGTAATTATTGCCACTAATCGTTGAGACGGCATAGAAACATAGAAACATAGAAAAATAGGTGCAGGAGTAGGCCATTCGGCCCTTCGAGCCTGCACCGCCATTCAATAAGATCATGGCTGATCATTCCCTCAGTACCCCTTTCCTGCTTTCTCTCCATACCTCTTGATCTCCTTAGCCGTAAGGGCCATATCTAACTCCCTCTTGAATATATCCAATGAACTGGCATCAACAACTCTCTGCGGCAGGGAATTCCACAGGTTAACAACTCTCTGAGTGAAGAAGTTTCTCCTCATCTCAGTCCTAAATGGCCCACCCCTTAGCCTAAGACTGTGTCCCCTGGTTCTGGACTTCCCCAACATCAGGAACATTCTTCCCGCATCTAATCTGTCCAGTCCCGTCAGAATCTTATACGTTTCTATGAGATCCCCTCTCATCCTTCTAAACTCCAGTGTATAAAGGCCCAGTTGATCCAGCCTCTCCTCATATGTCAGTCCAACCATCCCTGGAATCAGTCTGGTGAACCTTCGCTGCACTCCCTCAATCTATATTGGTGCTCAGGCTGACAAACGTTAAGGTTCCTACAGGATCCATTTGCATTATTTTCTAACTGCACATATGCTGAACTAAAACTATTAACAGTAAAGTCTCTACATTACCTTCCTAAAGTGCATGCACTAAGCAAACTTGTGTGCATTTACATATATTGTGCTCTTAATTTTTTTCACAACATAGAGCATTTGTTTTGGTTAACTGAGACAAAGAAATGCAAACAATTTAACAAGGTTACAGAAAAACAATAGGTGCAAATGATCCAGAATAACACAGGGTTGCATAAATATTAGAACATAAGAACATAAAAATATCAGAAATAGGAACAGGAGTAGGCCATACGGCCCCTTGAGGCTGCTCTACCATTCAATAAGATCATGGCTGATCATCGACCTCATCTCCACTTTCCTCCCCTATCCCCATATCCCTTAATTCCTCTAGAGTCCAAAAATCCATCCATCTCAGCCTTGAATGTACTGAACAACTGAGCATCCACAACACTTTGGGCCAGAGGATTCCAAAAATTCACAATCCTATAAGTGAAGAAATTCCTTCTCATCTCAGTCTTAAAAGGCCGACCCCTTATCCTGAGACTATGCACCCCTAGTTCTAGACTCTCCATCCAGGGAATCAGTAAGGTTTGAGATCCATAAAGATTTTAAGAGATTCTAAGTGAAGCTGCTTATATTCTGAGTATTCAAAGATTGCCAAGGAGGACTCACATCAATCTATATAGTTACCATTTGGTCACTGTGATATTGTATACCTGTAATACTGTTGTGGACCTGTATGGTTCATACACATAACTTATCATGGACCAATTAGATCATGGTTTTGGTCAGTGGTGACTATGTGATACCACAGGCCAACCAGAATTTTTTAAAACCTTTTTTGACGCCATGATAGTTCTCCACGTTGCTCCTCTCCCTCTACCCCAAACCCCCAACCCCTCCCCCAAGTTAATTCTCCACTTTGAACATTTTACCCACTCTGCCTGGTGCTTGTGCCCATATGAACATATGACAATGAAGGAGAGGAAAAGGAGTACGGTAGAATAGTGGTTATGTTCTCCGACTAGTAATCCGGAGGCCTGGACTAATGATCCAGAGGTATGAGTTCAAATCCCACTACAATGACTGGGGACTTTAAATTCCAATAAATCTGGAATAAAAAGCTAGTGTGACCATGAACCTACCAGATTGTCGTTAAAACCCCATCTGGTTCACTAATGTCCTTTAGGGAAGGAAATCTGCTGTCCTTACCTGGTCTGGCCTATATGTGACTCCAGACCCACAGCATTGTGGTGGCCTAGCAAGCCACTCAGTTGTATTCAGGTGGGCTCACCACCACATTCTTGAGGGCAATTAGGGATGGGCAATAAATTCTGGCCTTGCTGACAATGTCCACATGCCTTAAATTAATTAAAAAAAAAGACCAACTGGTCCATCAATATGTCCCATAATTTAACATACAACTTATTCTCCCCCATCCCCCCACCCAACAGCCAACCAATCTTCTGATAGAGGCACGAAAACAGAGTTCAGACACATAGGAAGACAGCTCTGCTGAATTTCAGGACTGGCAGTTCTGCTGCTTCTAAAAATGAAAACAGAGAAGAAATAGGCTTAGCCCTCAGGAATTCATCTGATCTGCCAGTCACAAAAATTCCCCACCACACTGCTTGGAAGTATGCTGAATAAGATGGAAGCTGCAATCTCTTGCTGTGTCAGGAACTATTATGGAGGAGGAAAGTACAATCATCAGGCCACCTCCCTGCCCATAAAAGTACAGTAGTAAACTGAGCAAAGGTAGATACTGAGCTCCTCTTGTTCCTTGACAGTATACGATTTCTCAGAACCTAATCTAAGTGTCTTACCCACTCATATAAACAGAGTGAATAGATTATTCAAAGCCTTGAACTATTATTTTAGTTACATTCAAACATACCCCCTTAATTCCTTTGGGAGCCAGTCAGGAGCAAGATAATGAATGATTCACATAGGTGTTGATTCCTAAATACTCTGAAACACACAGCCATTAGCTCCCTCGACGTTGGAGAATAGCCACCTTCCGTGGGTTCGGTATTTTGTTGCTATTGTGTCTATACGTACACAAATCTCTGAAGGGTGGCAGGACAGGGTAAACACAGCATTAATAAATATATGGGATTCTGGGCTTTATAAATAAAGGCACAGACTGCAAAAGCCAGGAAGTTATGCTGGACCTTTAGAGAAAAAACTAGTTTGGCCCCAACTGGAGTATTGTGTCCAATTCTGGGCATCGCACTTTAGGAAGGATGTGAAGGCCTTGGAGAGGGTACAGAAGAGATTTACTAGAATGGTTCCAGGGAGGAGGGATTACAGTTCCGTGGATAGACTGGAGAAGCTGGGGTTGTTCTCTTGGGGCGGAGAAGGCTAAGAGGAGATTTGAAAGAGGTGTTTAAAATCATAAAGGGTTTAGATAGAGTAGATAATGAGAAACTGTATCCAATGGCTGATGGGTCAATAATGAGAGGGCACAGGTTTAAGGTGATGGGCAAAAGAAGCTGAGGCAACATGAGGAAAAGCTTTTTTACACAACAAGTGGTTAGGATTGGTAATGCACTGCCTGATAGAGGGATGGATACAGATTCAATAGCAGCCTTCAAAAGGGAATTGGATAAATACTTGGAGGAAAAATTGCCGGGATATGGGGAAAGAGCGGGGGAGTGAGACTAACTGGATTGCTCATCGAAAGAGTTGGCGCATGTTCAATGGGCTGAATGGCCTCCTCCTGTGCAGTGCTATTGATTCTATGATTCTTTGTAGTCACGATAGATAACAGAAAATCAATCCTGTTCCGCCTCAATCCACCATACATAGAGTGATAAGGAATAAATATAATAATTAACAGGACTCATCATCATCAAGGCAGTCCCTCAAAATCGAGGAAGACTTGCTTCCACTCTAAAAGTGAGTTCTCAGGTGACTGTACAGTCCAATACGGGAATTACAGTCTCTGTCACAGATGGGACAGACAGTGGTTGAAGGAAAGGGTGGGTGGGACTGATTTGCCGCACGCTCCTTCCGCTGCCTGTGCTTGGTTTCTGTATGCTCTCGCGATGAGACTCGAGGTGCTCAGCGCCCTCCCTGATGCACTTCCTCCACTTCGGGCGGTCTTTGGCCAGGGACTCCCAGGTGTCGGTGAGGATGTTGCATTTTATCAAGGAGGCTTTGAGGATGTCCTTGAAGCATTTCGTCTGCCCACCTTGGGCTCGCTTGCCGTGTAGGAGTTCCGAGCAGAGCACTTGCTTTGGGAGTCTTGTGTCAGGCATGCGGACAATGTGGCCTGCCCAACGGAGCTGACAGGACTATTCCTATAACATGATTAACTTTATCAAATGACACCCTAAAATAAGAGACTCCTGAGGTATACATCTAATTAAGTCATTGATAACAATATGTATATATTTATTACCTTGCATGGGCTGGGAAGGATTGCCTGGAGTGTATACCTGTTTTGGCAAAATCAGTAATCATCATACTGTCAGCTTGGCTTTGTTGGTAAAACTTTCACCTCAGAGTGAGATCTGGGTTCGAACCCCATCATGGGCCTGAGCACAGAATTCGGGCGACACTAAGGGAGTGCTGCATTGTTGGACGTACTGGGGTAGACCTCGACACTATGCAATAGTGTAAAACGGTGATAGCGAGTCGGCAGCCCATTTTACACCTCTCCCAATTTTTATTAACATTGGCTTCCAATCAAGTTCCACCCAGGAGTCTTTTGGATGAGATGTTAAACAGAGGCTCCATCTACCTGCTCAGGGAGGTGTAACAGATCCTGTGGCACGACTCAAAGAAGAGTAGGGTGTCTTGGCCAACATCCCTCCTTCTACCAACATCACCAAAACAGATTCTCTGGTTATTTGTTCATTTGCTGATATGCGACCTTGCTGCTTGTGAACTGGCTGCATGTTTGCCTACATTACAGTAGTGACTGAACGTCAAAAGCAATCCATTGATTGTAAAGCACCAAGGGACAATCTTGAGGGTATGTTAAGACGCTATATATAAATACAGATTCTTTTCTCTTTCTTCATATAAAATATTGAATTTCACAAAGATACATTATTCAGGAAGCTCATTAATGGACTATTATCTATCTCATCTCGTTTGTCATTTCTATTTGTTGCATACATCAGCAGCCACACCGCTCATAGCAATACCTTATAATTTAGCTGCTGAAAGGCCCCAAGCTACCCTGACAAATATAATCTAGATTGCATGTCACAATTGCATTCATTCATAATTCTGAAAGAAAGTTCACACAAAAAGCTCACACAAAAAGCACCCTTCAATGTTTGATTTGATTAAGTATTTGCATACTTAATCAAAACTGGAATTTCAGCTGTGTTCAGTGGGTAGCGCCTCGC
This sequence comes from Pristiophorus japonicus, assembly GCF_044704955.1. Taxonomy (NCBI): domain Eukaryota; kingdom Metazoa; phylum Chordata; class Chondrichthyes; family Pristiophoridae; genus Pristiophorus; species Pristiophorus japonicus. The sequence continues at coordinate 14,829,024 of NC_091994.1, forward strand.
CTCTGGATCAGAAGGTCATGGACTCAAGTCCCAGTCCAGGGACACATAAAACTAGGCTGACACTCCAGCACAGTTCTGAGGGAGTGCTGCACTGTCGGAGGTGCCGTCTTTCGGATGAGATGTTAAACCAAGGTCCCGTCTGCTGTCTCAGGTGGGCGGAAAAGATCCGACAGCATTATTTCGAAGAAGGGCAGGGGAGTTATTCCCGGTGTCCTGGCCAATATTTATCCCTCAATCAACATAACAAAAACAGATTATCTGGTCATTATCACATTGCTGTTTGTGGGAGCTTGCTGTGCGCAAATTGGCTGCCGCGTTTCCCACATTACAACAGTGACTACACTCCAAAAGTACTTCATTGGCTGTAAAGCGCTTTGAGATGTCCGGTGGTCGTAAAGGCCTGCAGCGGAATTTGACCAGCGCCCGTGAGGCCGCCGTGGGCGATGTCAGCACCAGCCTCGCGGTTCGCGAACCGGACCGCACTCCACTCGCGGGGCGAAATTTAAATGGGAGTTACGCGGTGCCATTTTGTGTTGTCCTCCGACTTACCGGTCCGGCCTCTGTGTGATTTTTGGCGGGGTCCGTGCCGCTATGGTGCAGCCCGGCACTCCACTTCCCGGTGAGCTAGTGGAGAGCCCTGAAACCCTGCAGAGCTCGCAGCGTCCGCTCCCCTTTAATGGAAGGGGAGGGCCCTGAGATCACGTCAGCGCCATGCGGAGAGGCCGAGTAGTGCCCCAACTTGTGCGCGCTTAGCGCCCCAGACCCGCCCCTGACAGGATGTGGAATGCTCGGTAACCCCAATTTAGGTCGCAGGGCAGGACATCCTGCATTGGGCGCAGGGAGTTCTGTCTCGTGAAGGTAACCATCCCCAAATGGGGCGATATGTAATTTTACCCCGAATATGTCTGTAATTCTGCTCTCATGATACATTCCGAGCTGTATTGATGCTAATTTACCCTGCCCCAGATATGCAATAATAATGGTTTGTCCTCATACATGCAGATGTAAAATGATTACCTCAAAATGTTTCTATTTATGTTGCTATGAAGCCAATTTCAATCTATTTATATGACATATAACACTGGGGCTGACTGATAGTAACATCAGCTACAAAGAACATAAGAAATAGGAGCAGGAGTAGGCCATATGGCACATCGAGCCTGATCCACCATTCAGTAAGATCATGGTTAAATCTTCCACCTCCTCCACTTTCCCGCCTGATCTCTGAATCCCCTGACTCCCTTAGAGCCCAAAAATCTATCAATCCCAGCCTTGTATATACTCAATGACTGAGCATTCACAGCCCTCTGGAGAAAGAATTCCAAAGATTGACAACCCTCTGAGTGAAGACATTTCTCCCCACCTCAGTCCTAAATGGCCGACCCCTTATCCTGCCCCCTAGTTCTAGACTTTCCAGCCAGGAGAAACAGCCTCTCAGCATTTATCTTGTCAAGCCTCTCAGAATCTTATATATTTCAATCAGATCATAGAATCATAGAAGTTTACAACATGGAAGGAGGCCATTTCGGCCCATCGTGTCCACGCCGGCCAACAAGAGGCTATCCAGCCTAATCCCACTTTCCAGCTCTAGGTCCGTAGCCCTGCAGGTTACAACACTTCAAGTGCACATCCAAGTACTTTTTAAATGTGGTGAGGGTTTCTGCCACTACCACCCTATCAGGCAGTAAGTTCCAGAGCCCCACAACCCTCTGGGTGAAGAAGCTTATATTCTGTGAATAACCTCACATTTCCCCATATTATACTCCATCTGCCACCTGACTGCCCACTCACTTAACCTGTCTCGATCCCTTTGCAGACTCTTTGCGTCCTCCTCACAGCTTCCTTTCCCGCCTAGCTTTGTATCATCAGCAAACTGGAATAAATTACATTTGGTACTTTCATCTTAATCGTTAGTGTAGATTGTAAATAGCTGGGGCCCAAGTACTGATCCTTGCAGCACCACTCTAGTAACAGCCTGCCAACCTGAAAAAGACTCGTTTAACCCTACTCGTTGTTTTCTTTTGTTAACCAATCCTCTATCCATGCTAATATATTACTCCAACCCTATGAACCCTTATCTTGTGTAACAACTTTTCATCTGGCACCTTATTAAATGACTTTTGAAATCCAAATAAACTATATCCAGTGGTTCCCTTCATCTACCCTGCTAGTTACATCCTCAAAAAACGCTAATAGATTTGTCAAACATGATTTCCCTTTCCTAAAACCATGTAGACTCTGCCTAATGATATTATGATTTTCTAAGTATCCTGTTACCACTTATTGATAGATTACAGCAATTTCCCAATGATTGATGTCAGGCTAACTGGCCTGTGGTTCTCTGTTTCCTGTCTCCTTCCTTTCCTGAATTGGAGTGTTACATTTGCTATCTTCCAATCTGCTGGGACCATTCTAGAATCTAAGGAAGTTTGGAAGATCACAACCAATGCATCCATTGTCTCTGCAGCCATCTCTTTTAGAACCCTAGGATGTAGGCCATCAGTTCCAGGGGATTTGTTGGCTTTTAGTCCTAATAGTTTTTCAAGTATTTTTACTCTACTGATATTAATTACTTTAAGTTCCTCACTCATATTAGCCCCTTGATTCCCCATCATTTTTGGTATGCTTTTTGTGTCTTCTGCTGTGAAGACAGATACAAAATATTTGTTTAAAGTCTCTGCCATTTCCTTATTCCCCATTATAATTTCACCTGCCTCAGCCTCTAAGGGACCCAAGTTTACTTTAGCTACTCTCTTCCTTTTTACATACTTGTAGAAGCTCTTACAATCTTGCAGTTTTGGTCACCTTACTTAAGGAAGGATATACTAGCTTTGGAAGGGGTACAGAGACGATTCATTAGGCTGATTCCAGAAATGAGGGGGTTACCTTATGATGATAGATTGAGTAGACTGGGTCTTTACTCCTTGGAGTTCAGAAGGATGAGGGGTGATCTTATAGAAACATTTAAAATCATGAAAGGGATAGACAAGATAGAGGCAGAGAGGTTGTTTCCATTGGTGGGGGAGACTAGAACTAGGGGGCACAGCCTCAAAATACAGAGGAGCCAATTTAAAACCGAGTTGAGAAAAAATTTCTTCTCCCAGAGGGTTGTGAACCTGTGGAATTCTCTGCCCAAGGAAGCAGTTGAGGCTAGCTCATTGAATGTTTTCAAGTCAAAGATAGATAGATTTTTAACCAATAAGGGAATTAAGGGTTACGGGGAGAAGGCGGGTAAGTGGAGCTGAGTCCACGACCAGATCAGCCATGATCTTATTGAATGGCGGGGCAGGCTCGAGGGGCTAGATGGCCTACTCCTTTTCCTAATTCTTATGTTCTTATGTAATCTGTTTTTATATTTTTTGCTAGTTTACACTCATATTCTACTGCTTCAACTGATATAGAACATTGTTTACAAAAGCAAAAACTTTCATTTTTATACTGCCTTTAATGCTCAAAGTGCTTCACAGAGGCTGAATCGAAAAATAGATGCCTAGCCAAAGAAGGGGATATTCAGAAGGGTGACAAGAGGTGGGTTTTAAGAAGTATCTTAAAGGAAGAGTGTGGGAAGGAAAGGTAGTGGGGTTGAGGGAAAGAATTCCAGAATGTGGTGCCTCGCAGCTGAGGGCATTGCCACTAATGGTGGTGCAAAGGGATGCACAGAGGTTAGAGTTTGGTGAGGGGGCTGCCGTTGTAGGTTGTTACAGTGATAGAGAGAGGTGAGGCTTTGCGGGGACTTAAACACCAGGATAAGAATTTAAAATTTGAAGCAATGGGGAACTGAAAGCCAATGTAAGACAGGACTGATGGGTGAATGGGATTTGGATTTGTGTCGCAAAGTTTTGGATTATCTGACTATTTATCGGAGGGTGGGAGGTTGGGCAGGAGAGCATTGGAATAGTTGCCTGGAGGTGACAAAGGCATGGATGAGAGTTTCAGCGGAGGCGAGGGCAAAGAAGGGAGATGTTACGGAAGCGAAAGTGGGCAGCCTTTGTGATGGAGAGGATATGGGATCAGAGCTGCACTTGGCGTTGAATAGAATGCTGAGTTTGAGCCTGGTTCAGCCTGAGACAGTGACTGGGAAGGGTGATGGAATTGGTGGCAAGGGTATAGAGTTTGTAGTAAGTTTGGATGACGGTGGCTTCAGTCTTCCTGATCTTTAGATGTCGGAAATGAGGGCTCATCCAAAACCTAATGTTCAACAAGCAACCTGGCAACACTGAGGCAGTGGATGGGTCGAGAGAGGTGGCAGGGAGGTGTAGCTGGGTGTTGTCAGTGTACATGTGGAAACTGACTGTGAACGATGTCACCAAGGGACAGCATAGATAAGGAGAAGAAGGAGGACAAGGATAAATCCTGTGGGGGACTATGGAGGCAATTGTACAGGAGTGGGGACAGAAACCATTGTTGAAGATGCTCTGGCTGCGATTGGATAGGTAAGAGTGGAACCAAGTGAGAGCGGTCCCACTGAGCTGAATAACGGAGGAGAGGCATTGGAGGTGGATGGTGTGGTCGAGGATGACAAGAAGGGATAATACGCCACAATTACATTCATAGGTAATGTAATTCGAGGTTCTGGATAGGGCCATTTTGATACTGCAGTAGGGGAAGAAGTCTGATTGGAGAGACTAAAACAGGACATTGTGGAGAAAATGGGCACAGATTCGGGGTGTGACAACACATTCAAGAACTTTTTCGGGAAAAGGGAGGTTGCAGATGAGGCAGCAGTTTGCGAGGGCAGAGGGATCGAGAGTGGGTTTTTGATGTGAGGGGTGATGACGAGAGGGGCACTGTATCTGAGCAGAGGAAACCATTCACAGTGTCAGCCAGCATGGGGGTCATGAAAGGAATTTGGGTGGTCAGCAGTTTAGTGGGAATTGAGTCAAGGTGGACAAAATGAGCTTGTAAAGGGCATGAAAGAAAGAAAGACTTGGATTTATATAGCGCCTTTCATAACCACCGGACGTCTCAAAATGCTTTACAGCCAATGAAGTACTTTTGGTGTGTAGTTACTGTTGTAATGTAGGAAACGCGGCAGCCAATTTGCACACAGCAAGCTCCCACAAACAGTAATGTGATAATGACCGGATAAATGTTTCCAGTTGTTTCAGTTTCCAGTTGTTTCAGATTCCATGAGAGGAAATGGAAGAGAAACTAGAAAGAGACACAGGTTCAGGACGAGAGCAGTGGTAGCTTGGCGGGGGTGGGGGGGAGGATTGACTTGGTGGGCAAGGAGAAGGGGTGAAGCAGAAGAAGCAGCTTGGTGCATGTTCTCAATCTTGATGACAAAGAACCCACGAGCTCCTCAGTTACTTGCTGTTGGTGGTGAGAACGGAGGAGTTTGGCGAGAGGGGTTTAAGGAAACGCTTTGTGGTAGGGAAGTAAAGCCCGGGGTTCTCTTTGCTACTCCATCCTGGAGTAGTGAGCAGGTTTGGCAGAGGAGAATTAGCCCTGATAGTACATGATGTGGTCCAGCCAGATCTGATGATGGTTGGTTAAACCAGTTGTGCGCCAGATGTGCTACAAATGTGGACTTGAGGGAGCGAAGATGGGCGCTATACCTGGAAAAATGACTGGGATGGGAGAATAAAGGTTTTGCTGAGGACAATGGTATCAAAGGTTAAGGCGGGGAAGCAATTGAGCAAATCAGGGCTGCAGATGTATTGTGACGAATGGAGAGATAGGGCCAAAGGCTAGACAGGCGGGAATTTGAAAGTGACTTGGGGAAGAGTTTATTTTTAAAGGGCTTGACTGTAATATTTTTAAAAATCATGAAATGCAAAAACACAATAAACCAAATATTATTCTATTGCAATGTTCTGCATTTGAACAAAGTGGCTTGTTTTGGTCTAAAGTATTTGTGATTTGCACTGTCTTTTGCTGCCTGGAGTCCTTGTTCAGTGCAGTGAACAGTACATGACATAGCCCACATCTAAAAATATTCATGGGTGTGGCTGTGTTCTTGAATAGCACAAATATTTTTAGACCCACAAAATTACCAGCTTTACAGCGGTGTAAATATTGTGAAAAGAGTTAGACAGCTTTCCTTTTGTTTCTGTGCATTTAATGCAACACAATGCTGAATGAGCTCTTCCATGCTTTTTGTAGGCTTACATTAAACGTTATTGCAAAAGACAATTCCTGAAATTATATCAGTCCGACTTTAATTCGTATTGTCACAAAATTCAAGTTGTATTTTCTTTGCATTCATATCTCTTTTTTGAATATCAAAATCTGATTGGCAACTGAGGGCAGTTCTGCTTGATTGAATATTCCTTCAAGATGTCCTTGTGCTGTTGTGTGGTTATATTGGATCTCACGGCGGCAACTGGGATGGAGGAGGGCAGGAGGATGAGTCTATAGAACCAGCACAGTAGTTGGCAAAGAGTCAGAAATTCTTGTTATCCAACTCATTGCATTGAAGATCTAATTGCAACCTCAGATTGATATTCAAAGTTGTCTACACTCAATGGATCAATCTGAGTGGCCCATCTTTGTAGGTAGAGGAAAAAATAGTCACAGACTGGCCCTAAGGTCTTATCCCCATAGCCAAAGGAAGGGTCATCTCACGGACAGTGAAGGAACATACACAGGAGTGACAATGATTCAAATAAAAGCGTAACAGAAGCTGTTAATAAAAAAATCTTTAAAACTGCAATTTAATAGAAGCTGATGAAGCAGTGACATACAGCTCAGTTTGGTTCAGGTCATAATAGAAGCTTACTTCGTATATTGAACTGAAGAAAGGGCAGAAGGAAAATAAACTCTTCCTTTGCTCTCTTCCTTCAATCTTCTATCTCAACCACAATCTGTCAAACCATTTCCATATGAATTCATTATTGCTTAATTAGAATAGCCCTGTTTTTATAACAGTTCTAATACATGGTGCAGAAAAGTATGACCTGAACCAACCTGAGCTGTACTTCACTGGCTTCAGGAGGAAAGATGATACAGGTAGAAGATCAAAGGAAAGTTTTGAGGGGAAATTAAGTGCAAACCTGCCACAGTTCATCAACTTTGAACAGTCCTTAAACAGCATATAGAGTCCAACCGGCTCTTTGAATGAAGTAATGAGTATGATTAGAATGAGTAGAATCGGCGAGGTGGCGGATATCAGCTTGGCCTTTTCCATAAAGTACATATTCTGGAGGTCAAGCTGGCCATGTGTTTCCATAAAATCAATTACATTAAAAACTGGAGGTGGTGCAGATGAATAAAGATCAATTTGACAGAGAAAGGATCGAGGTCAAACTCCAATGCAATGTTGTTTCTTGACCAGGCCTTTTCAGTTGTGTCGCGACAAAGTCCCTCAGCAGAAGAAACCATGTTTACACAAACAAAAACATGGAAATGCACCGAGAGATTCCATCTCATCGACCAGTAGACATAATCTATCACTATTTATGCTATCATAAGCCTTCATACAGCATTAACTGCTTTTGATAGGCGTCTATTCCACAGATCCATGCCCTGTCTGGAAAACAAATTCTCATAATCTCTGTTTTTGTTTGAATTACTGGTTCCATCCCTCGCTTTGATAAAAAATCTATTGTGAAAGCAACAAAAGGAAGGTTTAAAACAAAGGATGCCAATGTGTGAATTAGTACCAGAAGTGTCTTCAGGTTATTTCTGATTTCAAGCTTCCCATTGCATTACACCTGGATTCAAATATCCCATTAGGGTCAAGTTTTCTGTAAAGCGGAATATGTTATAAGATTTTCTTGTGTCAGAATATTCTGTGGCTGAAAAGATGGAAAACTGCTGGTTTGGGCAATATGAGATCTTCTAGTCTCCAGGGGCTAGATTTTATACTTTTGTGCATATCGCCCAAAAATGGGCGTTATTTCCAGCGTGGGTGGTAAAAATGGGATTTCAAATCACCGGCTTCTCGCCCATTCTCAAAGCACCTAGCCTCCATTTTTGACATGGGCAGTAGCGTTAAATCTCGCTGACCTTCTACTGTAAAGTGTCGCCGTCCTTAGCAACGGCATGACAACATCGATTCCTGCGATTCAGGAGGTCAAAGGCCATCATGACATGTGCAGAAGAAGAGACAGCGAGAGAGTGAGCTGAGAGGGACTGAAAGCGTATGTGGCTGTGGTGTGTGCTTGTTTGGCTGTTGTGGGAGGCACGAGGGAGATTCAACAGCAGCAAAAAGCCTACTAAGTACCAAGAACATAGTTGGCATTGAGTTTTTGTCCAACAAATAAGATATAACATGGAAGGGATGGTGGAGGCCCTGGAGCTGGTAGCCAGGAACACTGGTGGCAGAGGGCTCCCAGTGGTCCCGGAGCATGTCACTACACCCCAAGGTGCCGCGCCAAGGAGGAGAAGGGAGAAGCGGGGTGGGGAGGGGGGAAGGGTTGGTTTTTACAGAAATACTAATGATTTCAGACAAATGTTCGGTTTAAATGTTTTTTATTTAACAAAACCTTGTTGCGCATTGGCTCAGAAAGCTGCACCGTTACACTCTGGTGATTCCTTAACATCAAAGGGTATAAAGACATTTAACATCAATCAACTTAAACTTTAACTGTCACCAAGGTGATGCCCACCATTGATGCATGATCTGCACACCCAGCAATGTGTCTGCCTTGTAAATAACACCAACGTTCTTTCAGGCAAAGCGCTCATTGATGAGCTCCTGACGTAAGGCTCTTGCAGCTATCATGCCACCATGGGCCCTTTCATGTGGTCTACAGGGGGGCGGGGAGCATTGCTTCAGCATCAGTCTGATTGTGTGGGCCAATGTCTGCCTCCTCGTCCTCCTCTTTCTCTCTCTGGTGAGGTGGACTCTCAGACCCATCAGGCAATTCTTGTCCCCTCCTGATAGCCAAGTTGTGCAGCATGGAGTACACCACCACGAATTGAGTTGCCTGCTCAGGGTGGTATTGGAGGTCGCCTCCTGAGTGGTCCAAGCATCTAAAGTGCTGCTTCAGCACTCCAATGGTTTTTTCCACAATATTGCGAGTTGCTCTGTGGCTCTCATTGTATCGCCTCTCGGCTTTGGTGTGGGTGTCACGCAGGGAGGTCATCAGCCAGGTGGCGAGGCCATATCCTTTGTCACCAAGCATCCAGCATTGACCTTATGGCTGATTGTTAAACAAGTCAGATATAGTGCTCTCACACAGGATGTGAGCATCATGGATGCTGCCCGGAAATTGAGCATTCACTGCCATTATAATTAGCTGGTGGTCGACAACCAGTTGGACTTCAGGGAGTGGAATCCCTTGCGGTTCCTGAAAACCTCCGCATCCTGAAAAGGTGCCCGCATCACGATGTGCATACAGTCTATTGCTCCCTGCACCTTGGGGAAGTTTGCAATTCTGGAGATCCAAGAGCCCTCTCACTCTGTGCCTCCCTGGTCATAGGGAAGCTGATCAAGTTCCTCCTGCATGCATACAGGGCTTCAGTGACCTGTCTAATACAGCAATGTGTGGCATGCTGAGACAGTCCGCAAATGTCACCAGCTGTGACCTGAAAAGTACCCGATGCGTAGAACGACAGTGCCGCGGTGACTTTTTGACCTCGACGGACAGTGCAGTACTGATGGTGCTGGCAGGCTGCAGATCTCCCCTTATGAGCTGGCATACCTCAGTGATAACCTCTTTGTGGAAGTGCAGTCTCTGAAGGCTGGTGGTGTCGGGCAAGTCGAGGTAAGACCGCTTCTCCCTGTACTTGCGGGAGGTGTAACGTCTGGTCCTCCTCATCAGTCTGGCATATCTTACATTGGGCACAATGCTGTGGAGCATACCTTCGGCCATCTCAAATCTGCAGCATGTAATTGGTCATCAAGAAAGAGTGAGAAAGGACAGGTCCCATTGCAATAGCTCTCTGCTTTCCATTGATTGGTCACAAACAATGAATGTCCCGACGAAGGCACCTATTAAATTTCAATCGGTCACAGTGTGGTCAAGATGTTTGTTGAGATATTCACAACTCCAATGACCTCCAGAGTACATCTGAACTTCGCCGAGGTTGAAGCACAGCAGCCTTTTAAAGGACGCGACATGTGATGTAGAACATGGCGTCCATAATGCTGTGATTAGTTCTGGTCAGTTCCACTTTTTATGGGTGGTTGTTTGGGTGAGTGATATTGTGGGCGCTATGTGTGCGAGCTGGTGAAAGTGACACTGGTCGATCTCATGGCCGCTAGCTTCGGCAAATATGATCTTTACGACAAAAAAAAGTGGGCAGGCGGTATTATTGAATCTCGCCGTTAATTCTGTGCGGAAAGTAACGCTGGCTGATATTATGGGCATTGACTTCGCCCATTCTGATGATTCCGTCCAAAAAAAGTGGCCGAGCGGTATTATTTTTTTCCGGCGTTACACACATGGGGAAAGTAATGCTCGGAGATAAGTTTCCAAAAAATGCCCGTCAGTTTCCATTTCGTGGCTAAATGGGCGATATATGGGCGTTATACATCATTTCAGCGGTAAAATGACGTTAAGTGGGTGTTAAGCATGCAAAAAAAGTGGAAAATCTAGCCCCAGGTTCCTCCTCTATCTTTGAGGCATAAGAAAACATAGAACAAGAAAAGGCCATTTGGTTTATCAAGCCCATTTCCTTCCACACACCAGGGATCTACTCAGAGTAAAAATTTACTCTACCCTGCAAATGTAATGTACCTGGGAAAGTTTAACACAAGTGTCTCTAACGCGACAATATCTATCTATCCCTATATACCAGCCCTTAAAGCCTGGCTGGCTCACCAAACAGCACAGGAAACAGCGTGCTCCATGCAATACTCAATCATCTTAATCTATATTTATCCACATAATCTTCAATTCCATTCTTAACCAAGTATTTAGCCTAGTCTTTTTGAAAGGAGCTAATCATAAAGTCAGAGTTTCAGAACAGGAACAGGCCATTTGGCTCATCGAAGTTGTGCTGGTGTTTTTCTTAATATGAGCCACCTAGTTTAATCCTTTCCCCTCAATCACACCCCATATACATGGGATGTGGAGAGGCACATAAATTGGCCAGAAAAAGCAGCAAACCTGAGGACTGGGAGAAATTTAGAATTCAGCAGAAGAGGAGAAAGGGTTTAATTAAGAGGTGGGAAATAGAGTACGAGAAGAAGCTTACCGGAAACATAAAAACTGACTGCAAAAGCTTCTATAGATATGTGAAGAGAAAAAGATTAGTGAAGACAAACATAGGTCCCTTGCAGTCGGATTCAGGTGAATTTATAATGGGGAACAAAGAAATGGCAGACCAATTGAACAAATACTTTGGTTCTGTCTTCAGGAAGGAAGACACAAATAACCTTCGGAAAGTACTAGGGGACAGTGGGTCTAGTGAGAAAGAGGAACTGAAGGATATCCTTATTAGACAGGAAATTGATGGGATTGAAGGCCGATAAATCCTCGGGGCCTGATAGTCTGCATCCAAGAGTACTTAAGGAAGTGGCCCTAGAAATAGTGGATGTATTGGTGATCATTTTCCAACAGTCTATCGACTCTGGATCAGTTCCTATGGACTGGAGGGTAGCTAATGAAACATCACTTTTTAAAAATGGAGGGAGAGAGAAAGCAGGTAATTATAGACCGGTTAGCCTGACATCAGTAGTGGGGAAAATGTTGGAATCAATTATTAAGAATGAAATAGCAACACATTTGGAAAGCAGTGACAGGATCGGTCCAAGTCAGCATGGATTTATGAAGGGGAAATCATGCTTGACAAATCTTCTGTCATTTTTTGAGGATGTAACTAGGAGAGTGGATAATGGAGAACCAGTGGATGTGGTGTATTTGGACTTACAAAAGGCGTTTGACAAGGTCCCACACAAGAGATTGGTGTGCAAAATTAAAGCACATGGTATTGGGGGTAATATACTGACGTGGATAGAGATCTGGTTGGCAGACAGGAAGCAGAGAGTCGGGATAAACGGGTCCTTTTCAGAATGGCAGGCAGTGACTAGTGGAGTGCCGCAGGGCTCAGTGCTGGGACCCCAGCTCTTTACAATATACATCAATGACTTAGATGAAGGAATTGAGTGTAATATCTCCAAGTTTGCAGATGACACTAAACTGGGTGGCGACGTGAGCTGTGAGAGGGATGCTAAGAGGCTGCAGGGTGACTTGGACAGGTTAGGTGAGTGGGCAAATGCATGGCAGATGCAGTATAATGTGGATAAATGTGAGGCTATCCACTTTGGGGGCAAAAACACAAAGACAGAATATTATCTGAATGGCGGCAGATTAGGAAAAGGGGAGGTGCAATGAGACTTGGGTGTCATGGTTCATCAGTCATTGAAAGTTGGTATACAGGTACAGCAAGTGGTGAAGAAGGCAAATGGTATGTTGGCCTTCATTGATAGGGGATTTGAGTATAGGAACAGGGAGGTCTTACTGCAGTTGTACAGGGCCTTGGTGAGGCCTCACCTGGAATATTGTGTTCAGTTTTGATCTCCTAATCTGAGGAAAGACATTCTTGCTATTGAGGGAGTGCAGCGAAGGTTCACCAGACTGATTCCAGGGATGGCTGGACCGACATATGAGGGGAGACTGGATCAACTGGGCCTTTATACTTTGGAGTTTAGAACGATGAGAGGGGATCTCATAGAAACATATAAGATTTTGACGGGACGAGACAGGTTAGATGCGGGTAGAATGTTCCCGATGTTGGGGAAGTCCAGAACCAGGGGACACAGTCTTAGTAGAAAGGGTAGGGGATTTAGGACTGAGATGAGGAGAAACTTCTTCACTCAGAGAGTTGTTAACCTGTGAAATTCCCTGCTGCAGAGATTTGTTGATGCCAATTCATTGGATATATTCAAGAGGGAGTTAGATATGGCTCTTACGGCTAAGGGGATCAAGGAGAATGGAGCAAAAGCAGGAAAGTGGTCCTGAGGGAATGATCAGCCATGATCTTATTGAATGGAGCTGCAGGCTCGAAGGGCCGAATGGCCTACTCCTGCACCTATTTTCTATATTTCCTTGTTTACCCTTTAATAGTCTCAGTGGGCCAGGCAGCATCTGTGGAGAGAAACAGAGTTGTTAGCTCTGTTTCTCTCCACAGATGCTGCCTGACCCGTTGAGATTTCCAGCATTTTCTGTTTTTATTTCAGATTCCAGCATCCGCAGTAGTTTGTTTTTGTACTCTTTGATAGTACTCTTTATTAAACAACTATCTAAGGTTTCAAACAAAGGGTGCAAAAATGTGTGGATTCGTACAACAAGTGCATTCAGGAAATCCACAGGTTATTGATGATTTACAATTTAAGATTATACAGGCCGAGTTAAAGCTTTCATCACCTAATGAACAAATTCCACTTTACCCAACAAGACCACTACCTCCAAACTCAACGCTTCCTTCAAAGTCCAATAATACTTCATAGACTACAGTGCAAATTGACCCTCCCTTAAAACTCTTCCTCCAATCCCAACAGATCACTACAGACACATCTTCATCCTGTGTGTCAGCCGTGGCTCAGTGAGCGCCTCTGAATCAGAATGTTGTGGGTATATAGTCCCACTCCAGGGACTTGAACACATAAATCGAAGCTGGCACTCCAGTGCAGTGTTGTGGGAGTGCTTCACTGTCGGAGGTACCTGTCATGTATTCAACCAGCATTGTAACCCATGTATAAACTGACCTAAGTTGTACACCGTGAGAACACTGACCACTAGGTGGGAGACACTCCTAACCTGGACCTTCGGGTATAAAAGGGGAAGCTCCACCCACCTTCATCACTTGAGTGCTAAGGAATAAAGGACAGGTCACAGACTGACCTTCTCTCAAGCATGGGCCTCGTGTGCATTTATACTGTGCAGTAAGGACGTATCAATGGTGACAAGAAACTGGGATTTAAACCACGCGAGCATGGCCACTAGCAGAACAGACGAGAGGTACTGTGTTAAGGAATGGTTGGGACAGAGATTCAACATTGTTAAAGCAGCACACAGTTCTCCAGGCAGACAAGGGCAGTCAGGCATGCCCCAACATGTAGTCAAACCCAGAGGGGGAGTTCGACAGAGACAATGGCAAGCTGAACAGCGATTCACGCCATTGCAAGGGACAATGCAGCCAGTAATGGGGCCATCAACACCTGTTAATGGTGCACTCAAGGACAATAACAGGGGAAGTCAGGGACGATCGACTGGCAAGGGACCTTTTGTTTCAAACCGCAACTCATGCTGGAGGTGTGGAGGCATACATTCAGCCGGAGTTTGCAGAGATGAGCAAAATACCAGCAGAAATTGCAGAAATGGACACTGGGGGAAATCGCTGGAAGCTGAAGTTCAGCGAGTTCATGTGGAGCATGTATACAGTTCATACAACAGGACGCCACCGATAATGATGAAAGTGCTCCTCAATGGCATCCCAGTATCAATGGAGTTAGACACGGGTGCCAGCTAGTCCCTGATGGGTATCAAACAGTTCAAAAAGCTGTGGGCATCCAAGGCCAGGAGGCCAAAATTATCGCCGATTGACGCACAGCTACAGACTTACACAAAGCAGATCATTCCGGTGCTAGGCAGCGCCACGGTAGTCGTGACCCACAAAGATTCGGAGAACAGGTTGCCACTCTGGATTGTCCCAGGGGACGGTCCCGCACTACTGGGGAGGAGTTGGCTTGCTGTCATGAACTGGAAATGGGACGATATCAATGCAATTTCCTCTGTGGAGCGAGTATCATGCATACAGGTCCTGGACAAATTTGACTCATTATTTCAACCCGGCATTGGCACTTTCATGGGGGCCAAGGTAGTGATTCACATAAACCCGGACGCCAGACCAGTACACCACAAGGCCAGAGCGGTGCCGTACTTGATGCGGGAAAAGATAGAAGGCGAATTGGACCGCCTGTTGAGCGAAGGCATCATCTCGCCAGTCGAATTCAGTGACTGGGCGAGCCCGATTGTGCCGGTGCTCAAGGCGGATGGGTCGGTCAGGATATGTGGCGATTACAAGGCCACCATCAATCGGGTGTCACTCCAAGACCAGTACCCGCTACCGAGAGCGGAGGACCTCTTTGCGACGCTATCCGGTGGCAAACGTTTTTCAAAATTGGACCTGACCTCAGCTTACATGACCCAGGAGCTAGCGAGTGAGTCGAAGAAGCTGACCACCATCACGACACACAAGGGGTTGTTTGAGTACAACACATGTCCGTTCGGGATTCGCTCAGCCGCCGCGAACTTCCAACGAAATATGGAAAGCCTTCTCAAGTCGATTCCAGGGACGGTAGTTTTTCAGGACGACATCCTCATTACGGGTTATGATACTGAAGAATACCTCCACAACCTGGAGGAGGTGCTACGCAGACTGGACTGGGTAGGTCTGCGACTGAAAAAGGTGAAGTGCGTCTTCCTAGCTCCAGAGGTAGAATTCCTGGGGATGAGGGTAGCAGCAGACGGGATCAGCCCTACTGCATCCAAGACAGAAGCGATCCAGAGAGCACCCAGACCCCGTAACACGACGGAGCTGTGTTCATTCCTGGGGCTCCTGAACTATTTTGGTAACTTTCTTCCCAAATTGAGCACGCTGCTAGAGCCGCTACACAAGCTCCTACGCAAAGGTTGTGAATGGGTCTGGGGGGACAACCAGGAAAGGGCTTTTAATAGAGCACGCAATTTGTTATGTTCCAACAATCTGTTAACGCTATATGACCCATGTAAGAAACTTGTGTTAACGTGCGATGCGTCGTCCTATGGTGTCGGGTGTGTGTTGCAGCATGTCAATGCCAAGGGTCAGTTACAGCCGGTAGCTTATGCCTCCAGGAGTCTGTCCCAGGCAGAAAGAGGCTACGGGATGGTAGAAAAGGAGGTGCTCGCATGTGTATATGTGGTAAAGAAAATGCACCAGTACCTATTTGGCAGGAAATTTGAGCTGGAGACAGATCACAAACCCCTAACGTCCCTTTTGGCCGACAACAAGGCCATAAATGCAAATGCATCGGCCCGCATACAGAGGTGGGCACTCACATTAGCTACCTATGACTACACAATTCGGCACAGACCAGGCACCGAAAATTGCGCCGATGCACTCAGCAGGCTCCCACTAACCACTGAGGGGGGCTACCGAGCATGGTGCTGAGATGATCATGGCTGTTGAAGCTTTCGGAAGCGAAGGCTCACCTGTGACAGCCCATCAGATTAAAGTCTGGACAAATAAAGACTCGCTATTGTCTCTAGTCAAGAAATGTGTCCTGAATGGGGACTGGGCAGCCACGTACAGGGCATGCCCTGAGAAATTTAAACCATTTCACAGGCGCAAGGATGAACTCTCGATTCAGGCCGATTGCCTACTGTGGGGAAACCGCGTAGTCATGCCCTAGATGGGCAGAGAGGTGTTCATCAGAGAACTCCACAACGGGCACCCGGGCATTGTCACGATGAAGGCAATTGCCAGGTCACACGTTTGGTGGCCAGGGATAGACGCAGATCTGGAACTTTGTGTTCGCAGGTGCAACACATGTGCCCAGCTGGGCCATGCGCCCATGGAAGCCCCCCTTAGCCCCTGGCCATGGCCCGCCAAGCCTTGGTCACGCATCCATGTGGACTACGCAGGTCCTTTCATGGGGAAAGTGTTTTTGGTTGTAGTAGACGCCTACTCCAAATGGATCGAGTGTGACATTTTAAATTCAAGCACATCCTCTGCCACGGTAGAAAGTCTACGGGCAATGTTCGCCGCCCACAGTCTACCGGACATCTTGGTCAGCGACAATGGCCCATGCTTCACAAGCACTGAATTCCAGGACTTCATGGCAGGCAATGGAATTAACCATATTAGAACGGCACCGTTCAAGCCGGCCTCAAATGGCCAGGCAGAACGAGCAGTGCAGATAATCAAACAGGGGATGCTCAGATTCCAAGGGGGTTCCCTACAAACCCGCTTATCACGCCTCCTGTTGGCCTATAGATCCCGACCACACTCGCTCACAGGGGTTCCACCCGCAGAGCTACTAATGAAAAGGACGCTCAAAACCCAATTATCCCTTATACACCCCACCATGAAAGAAATTGTCGAGAGCAGGCGCCAGTCACAATATCACTACCATGACAGGAATGCGAGGGTGCGATGTATTGATGTAAATGATCCTGTTTTTGTCCTCAACTACGCTGCAGGGCCTAAATGGCTCGCAGGCACTGTGGTTGCCAAAGAGGGAAATAGGATTCTGGTAGTTAAACTTACCAATGGACAAATCTGCCGCAAACATGTGGATCAAACAAAAAGGAGGTTCAGCAACCCCATAGAAGAAGCAGAGGAAGAACAGGATATAGAGTTCACTCCACCACAGGTGACCGAACACCGGAACCAAAGGGAGGAGAGCCCAGTCACTGTGGGCAGTCCGGACAGGCCTGAGCGACTCCAAACAGCAGACACTCAGGCCAGCACCCAATAACTGGAGCCCCAACTCAGGCGCTCTACAAGGGAGCGTAAGCCACCAGAGAGACTCAACCTGTGATCCCAATAAGACTTTGGGTGGGGGAGGTGATGTCATGTATTCAACCAGCATTGTAACCCATGTATAAACTGACCTAAGTTGTACACCGTGAGAACACTGACCACTAGGTGGGAGACACTCCTAACCTGGACCTTCAGGTATAAAAGGGGAAGCTCCACCCACCTTCATCACTTGAGCGCTAAGGAATAAAGGACAGGTCACAGACTGACCTTCTCTCAAGCATGGGCCTCGTGTGCATTTATACTGTGCAGTAAGGATGTATCAGTACCGTCTTGCGGATGAGACGTTAAACCTCTGCTCTCTCAGGTGGACGTAAAAGATCCCATGGCACTATTTCGAACAAGAGCATGGGAGTTATCCCCAGTCAATTATCCCTCAATCAACATAACAAAACAGATGATCTGGTCATTATCACATTGCTGTTTGTGGGAGCTTGCTATGTGTAAATTGGCTGCCGCATTTCCCACATTACAACAGTGACTACACTTCAAAAGTACTTCATTGGCTGTAAAGCGCTTTGAGATGTCTGGTGGTTATGAAAGGCACTATATAAATGCAAGTCTTTCTTCTTTCTATGCACCATGTTTCCCTCCATGACAAAAGATTTCAGAGAAAATCTGAAGAGCACTTGCTGGAGGCGAAACAGTGAAGAGTATGGAAAGAGACCATCAACGCCACCTTCTGTACTAAACTGCATGAGGGCCAATTCACATAAACTTCATAACTTTTACCCCACCTTACTGGATGACTGCTGGAGGGGCAGCCATGTTTTCTACATTACAACAGTGACTACACTTCAAAAAATACTTCATTTACATTAAAGCACTTTGGGATGTCCGGTTGTCGTGAAAGGTGCTATATAAATGCACTGTCTTTCTTTCTCTTTTGAAGTGCTTTGAGATTTACCTGAGAGACATGGTAGATCAATATATAAATGCAAGTGTTTGATATGATTTTTGAATTGGATGTCCAAAGTGGTAATCTGTCAGCGAGCATTCTCATATCATGAGCAAATTCTCTTTGTTGTGACACTTGACTTTCGTGTGCAATGTAACGTGGACATTCTGTTGGTCAAAATTAAAGGGTAAAAATAAAGTGAATCGTATTTTGCCTTGAGGCCACAAAACGGGTGGGTGTTCCATGCTGCACTGTTCTTAGCTGCCCTGCCAGCCTCTAATTCAGACTCTATAAAAAGCATCACTGTGCACATGAAATAAGTATGATACCCTTCTGATAATTGTGAAGGTTCTACTTGTGTCCTCAACAACGCCAATCTTGGTTTCATAATGACAGTTGGCACTGTTAGTATAAGGACCACCTAGCAATACATGTCTAGCAACAACAGCACTGTAAGAAATAACAAGCCAGGGTAGCAGAACCATAGCCCACTAGGCAGTAACTCTGCAGTCAAGCAAAGCAGCACGACTTACCATTGCTGACCGTTCCCCAAACTTAGTGCCCAGGGTCATCCACAAGCCAAGTCTTCTCACTGTATCAAAGTCCACTGACCCAGTTGAGAGTCCACTTGGCTCGGTTGGCAGCATTCTCAACTTATGGGTTCAAGAATTGCATGCCAAGACTTGAGCACGCATCATAGCCTGACGCTTCACTGCAGTACTGAGGGAGTGCTGCATTGCCGGAGATGCCGTCTTGAAGATAAGATGTTAAGTCTGTCGGGGTGGGGATTCCATCATCATCATCATCATCATCATAGGCAGTCCCTCAGAATCGAGGAAGACTTGCTTCTACTCTTAACATGAGTCCTTAGGTAGCTGTACAGTCCAATACGAGAACCACAATCTCTGTCACAGGTGGGACAGATAGTCGTTGAGGGAAGGGGTGGGTGGGACTGGTTTGCCGCACGCTCTTTCCTGTGCCTGCGCTTGATTTCTGCATGCTCTCGTGCTCAGCACGCTCCCGGAAGCACTTCATCGACTTAGGGCGGTCTTTGGCCAAGGACTCCCAGGTGTCAGTGGGGATTTTGCACTTTATCAGGGAGACTTTGAGGGTGTGCTTGTAAACATAGAAGAAACATTGAAACATAGAAAATAGGTGCAGGAGTAGGCTATTCGGCCCTTCGAGCCTGCACCACCATTCAATAAGATCATGGCTGATCATTCCCTCGGTACCTATTTCCTGCTTTCTCTCCATACCTCTTGATCCCTTTAGCCGTAAGGGCCATATCTAACTCCCACTTGAATATATCCAATGAACTGGCATCAACAACTCTCTGCGGCAGGGAATTCCATAGGTTAACAACTCTCTGAGTGAAGAAGTTTCTCCTCATCTCAGTCCTAAATGGCCTATCCCTTATCCTAAGACTGTGTCTCCTGGCTCTGGACTTCCCCAACATCAGGAACATTTTACCCGCACCTAACCTGTCCCGTCCCGTCAGAATCTTATATGTTTCTATGAGACCCCCTCTCATCCTTCTAAACTCCAATGTATAAAGGCCCAGTTGATCCAGTCTCTCCTCATATGTCAGTCCAGCCATCCCGGGAATCAGTCTGGTGAACCTTCGCTGCACTCCCTCAAAAGCAAGAACATCCTTCCTCAGATTAGGAGACCAAAACTGAACACAATATTCCAGGTGAGGCCTCACCAAGGCCCAACATTTCCTCCGCCCACCTTTGGCTCGTTTGCCGTGAAGTAATTCCGAGTGGAGTGCTTGCTTTGGGAGTCCCCGTGTCTGGCATGCAAACAATGTGGCCTGCCCAGCAGAGCTGATCAATTGTGGTCAGTGCTTCAATGCTGGGGATGTTGGCCTGGTCAAAGACGCTAATGTTGCCGTGTCTGTCCTCCTAGGGGATTGTAGGATCTTGCGGAGACATCATTGGTGGTATTTCTCCAGCGACTTGAGGTGTCTACTGTACATGGTCCATGTTTCTGAGCCATACAGGAGGGCGGGTATTACTACAGCCATGTAGACCATGAGCTTGGTGGCAGTTTTGAGGGCCTGGTCTTCAAACACTCTTTTCCTCAGGCGACCGAAGGCTGCACTGGTGCACTGGAGGTGGTGTTGAATCTCGTCATCAATGTCTGCTCTTGTTGAAAAGATTTCCCATACCTCGGGAGCCTCTTATAAGAACATAAGAACTTAAAAAATAGGAACAGGAGTAGGCCATACGGCCCCTTGAGCCTGCTCCGCCATTCAATAAGATCATGACTGATCTGATCATGGACTCAGCTCCACTTCCCCACCCACTCCCCATAACCCCTTATCATTTAAGAAACTATCTATTTCTGTCTTAAATTTATTCAATGTTCCAGCTTACACAGCTCTCTGAGGCAGCGAATTCCACAGATTTACAACCCTCTGCGAGAAGAAATTTCTCCTCATCTCTGTTTTAAATGGGCGGCCCCTTATTCTAAGATCATGCCCCCTAGTTCTAGTCTCCCCCATCAGTGGAAGCATCCTCTCTCTGCATTTACCTTGTCAAGCCCCCTCATAATCTTATACGTTTCGATAAGATCACCTCTCATTCTTCTGAATTCGACTGAGTAGAGGCCCAACCTACTCAACCTTTCCTCATAAGTCAATCCCCTCATCCCCGGAATCAACCTAGTGAACCTTCTCTGAACTGCCTCCAAAGCAAGTATATCCTTTCGTAAATATCAACAAGGTGAGGATTCCACTGCATTATTTGAAGAAAAGCGGGGAAGTTCTCCACATGTTTATCCCTCAACTAACGCCACTAAAAACAGCTGAACTGACCATTAACCTCATTGGCCATCTGTAGGACCTTGCTGTGCATAAATTGACTGCTGCATTTGAAGAACAGTGATTACATTTCAAAAGTAGTGCCTTGGCTATGAAATGCTTTGGGATGCCGTGAGCATGTGACAATTGGTACATAGATGATTTTTATACTGCGCACTATGATGTATTAACACGCTGCCACAGATGCTGCCTAACCTGCTGAGCATTTCCAGCATTTTCTGTTTTTATTTCAGATTACCAGCATCTGCAATATTTTGCTTTTGTACTGATGTACTAATATGAATGTGTATTGTAACTAAAGAATAATTGTAATAAAGAAGTCATTACATAACTAGTCTTATAGGCCATTAAATAAAGGCAAAATGGCCAATTGGATTTTTGGAATATTGTTCTTGTGGAATATTTTTAGAAAGCACATTAACTGAATAAATAACTATGTGATACTGTGCTTTGTGAACCAATGCTGCTCATCTATGAGCTTGTTCAGTCATCCACCCAGCAGCTTGTTCTGACATTTGTACGCTACCAGCATACTTTAAAATTGCAGCTTTTATGTCATTCTTAAAATTCAGATTCTAAGACCTGGCTCCTGGTGAGTTTACCACTGAGTTAGGAAAATAGGTTTCACCACTTGAAAAGCAGGGGCTGACTTATGGACTCCCGGAACCTGGCATCCAAGTTAACTAATATATTTCACGTCTGATGACTTTTAATTCAATCCGGACAAGTGTGAGGTAATGCATTTGGGGAGGGCTAACAAGGAAAGGGAATACACAATAAACGGTAGGACACTAAGGAGTATAGGGGATCAGAGGGATCTTGGAGTGCATGTCCACAGATCCCTGAAAGTAGATAAGGTGGTTAAGAAGGCATACGGGACGCTTGCCTTTATTAGCCGAGGTATAGAATATAAGAGCAGGGAGGTTATGCTTGGACTGTATAAAACACTAGTCAGGCCACAGCTAGAGTACTGCATGCAGTTCTGGTCACCACATTACAGGAAAGATGTGATTGCACTTGAGAGGGCACAGAGGAGATTTACGAGGATGTTGCCTGGACTGGAGAATTTTAGCTATGAGGAATGATTGGATAGGCTGGGGTTGTTTTCTTTGGAACAGGGGAGGCTGAGGGGAGACCTAATTAAGGTATATAATATTATGAGAGGCCTAGATAGAGTGAATAGGAAGGACCTATTTCCCTTAGCAAAGGCGTCAATTACCAGGGGGCATAGATTTAAAGTAAGCGGTAGGAAGTTTGGAGAGGATTTGAGGAGAATTTCTTTCACCTAAAGGGTGGTGGGGGTCTGGAACTCACTGCCTGAAAGGATGGTAGAGGCAGAAACCCTCATCACATTTAAAAAGTACTTATATGTGCACTTGAAGTGCTGTAACCTACAGGGCTACAGACCGAGAGCTGGAAAGTGGGATTAGGCTGGATGGCTCTTCGTTGGCCGGCACGGACACGATGGGCCGAATGGCCTCCTTCTGTGCCATAAATTTCTAAAAAAAAAATTCCAAAATGGCTCAACATTTTTTTTTCAAGTAATTGCAGCGTACAGAAAGGTGCCCGGTTTTGATCCTCAGTCTATGTTGAGTTAGCTCATCTTAGCCAAAGTGGGAGTAAAGGTCTCAGTGGCATTGCGTTTGGAGGGGGGGGAAAGGTTCCTTTTACTGATGGTCAGCCAATGATCTCTGATGGAGGTGTGTATGTGGATATTGGGCGAGGACAGGATTGGGCTTGGCTGTGAGGCTGAAATTTTGCGGTCAATATCCTGCCAGCCGTTCATGTCGAGACTCACACAGATGGGATATAATACCGCTCGACTTGGCAATTATCTCAGCTCTGTTACAGTCGCGGATATTTTCTCCGTTGTTCATGCAGTGAGCATTACAGTTCTCGCCTGTGTATTTCCTAGCAGGGCGTCACCGGATCAGAGCAGACTGATGGCAATCTGGGTTGTTTTTCCCCACCTTGGGCCAAATGGAGCACTGTGCTGCTGCTCTGATTGAGATCCGATAACTCAACATAGCCTCAGCATGGAGACTAGGCATGGAACCAAGCTCAACATCCTGGCACCTTCCTGTATGCTTCGGTTACTTGGAAAAAAAAAAGTTGAGCCATTTTAGAAATGTTTTATTATTTTTTTTAGCAATTTAGAAATTTACAGCACAGAAGGAGGCCATTCGGCCCACCGTGTCCGCACTAGCCAACAAAGAGCTATCCAACTTAATCCCACTTTCCAGCTCTTGGTCTGTATCCCTGTAGGTTACGGCATTTCAAGTGCATATCCAAGTACTTTTTAAATGCTATATGAGGGTTTCTGTCTCTACCACACTTTCAGGTGTGTTTTTAATCTCTGAGAAAGAAACATTTGCATTTAGATAGTGCCTTTCACATCCTCGGATGTCCCAAAGTTCTTTGCTGCTGTCATCAGGGAGCTGGCATATTAGTTCCTCTATAAAAGAAAGTGCTTGCATTTATATTGTATCCTTCATATCCTCACGTCCCAAAGTGTTGTACAGCCAATGAATTAAATGAAGGTCTGACGAAGGGTCATCGACCTGAAACGTTAATTCTGTTTCTCTCTCTGCAGATGCTGCCTGACCTGCTGAGTATTTCCAGCTTTTTCTGTTTTCTATTTCAGATTTCCAGCATCCGTAGTATTTTGCTTTTGTTTTATATTTGAAGCTTATTCGTAAGAAAGAACTATTTTACGCAGCGAGTGGTTAGGATCTGGAATGCACTGCCTGAAAGGATAGTGGAGGCAGACTCAATCGTACCTTTCAAAAGGGAGTTGGATAAGTACCTGAACAAAATTATTTTGCAGGGCTACAGGGAAAGGGCGGGAGAGTGGGACAAGCTGAGGTGCTCTTGGAGAGAGCCAGCATGGGCTGTAACCATTCTATGATTCTATTCATTGTTCTTATGTCGGTAAAACACTGCATCCAATTTGCCTACATCTCACAAACAGCAAGCAAATGAGTAACCAGTTCATTTGTTTTTGACGATGTTGGTTGGAGAAAGAATATTGGCCAGGGTTTCACTCTGCTTGTCTTCAAATAGTGCTATGGAATCTTTTACATCCACCTGAACCTGGGAGTACCTTCACCACATGAACTGCAGCGGTTCAAGAAGGCGGCTCACCACCAACTCTCAAGGGCAATTAGGGTTGGGCAATAAATGTTGGCCTTGCCGGCAATGCCCACTATGAATAAACAAAAGACTGATAGGGTTGCGTTTATGATCTCATCCATAGGATAGCACATCCCTCAGTGCTACACTGAAGTGTCGGCCATGATTTTGTGCTGTGCTGGACCCCACAACCTTCTGCTTCAGCAAAGAGAGTGCTGCCAAACAAGCCAAACAGACACTATATATATGGGCTCGACTTCTGCCTTCATTTTTGGCGTTTTTCTCGGTGGTACAGCTGTTTGTTGATGAAAAAACTGCCCGGCAAAAGTTTCCTCTTTATTTTTTAAAGAGCTCCCGCCCACATTTTGAAAAGACCGCCGGGTAGCAAACCGCCCACGTACACTGCCGAGAAAATCGCCAGGATTTAAGTTTGGCCTCAACGGGGAAACCGCCCCTGAAAAGCTGCCGGAACAGAGTGATAGGAGAGTACCCTGCAAAGAAAGGTAAGTTAAAGGTTTTTTATAATTATTTTTTAAATTCTAAAACGGCAATTACGTTAAAAAGCATCTTGAGAATGTTTTATAACTTTTTATTTTTTGTTTAAATTGTAAAGTCCTTACTCTACAGTATGAAACCACACAAGGCACATTCTGGGGACAAGGTCACTCTGTGACCTTAACTCTTTATTCACAGGACTCCAAAGACGATGACCCTGTGTGGGACCTCCCTTTTTTATACCTGTGTGATCAGGTAAGGAGTGTCTCCCACAAGTTCACCCCTTGTGGTCAAGGTGTGCATCTAGGTTGAGTGTATACAGTAATACAGTGGTGTTACATTGTGGTTGCACACATGACATCACCTACCCCGCCCCCCCCCAAAGTCTTATTGGGATCATAGGTTTAGTCTTTCAGGTGGTCTATGCTCCCTCGTGGAGCGCCGCAGTTGGAGCTCTGGTTGTTGGACACTGACGTGAGTGTCTGTCACCTGTGCTGATTCCGGCCTGTCCGGGCTGACCGCAGGGACTGTGCATTCTTCTGATTGCTCTTGTTGCTCATTCACTGGCGGTGTAGTGAGCTCCATCTCATGGTTTTCTTCAGGTTCCTCCGTGTCGATGCTGAACCTTTTTTTTTACTTGGTCCAGATGCTTACGGCATATCTGACCATTGTTGAGTTTTACCACGATGACCCTATTCCCCTCTTTGTCAATTACAGTGCCCTCAAGCCATTTGGGCCCCATGGCGTGATTGAGGACGAATATAGGATCAATTATTTCCATACATCTCCCCCTCGAATTATGGTCATGGTGCTCGTTTTGTGACTTGCGCTTTCCCTCAACTATGCCAGTCAGGACTGGGTGAATGAGGGACAACCAAGTTTTGAGTGTCCATTTCATAAGTAACTCTGCGGGCGGGACCCCCGTGAGCGAGTGCGGTCGGGATCTATAGGCCAGCAGGAGGCGCGATAGGTGGCATTGTAGGGAGAGTCCTTGAATCCTGAGCATACCTTGCTTAATGATTTGGACCGCACGTTCCGCCTGGCCATTGGAGGCCGGCTTGAACGGTGCGGTCCTGACATGGTTGATGCCATTGCCCGACATAAACTCTCGGAATTCGTAGCTTGTGAAACACGGGCCATTATCACTAACCAGGATGTCCGGCAAGCCATGGGTTGCAAACATCGCACATAGGCTTTCCACGGTGGTGAATGACGTGCATGAATTCAGAATGATGCACTCGATCCATTTCGAGTACGCATCTACCATAATAAGGAACATCTTACCCATGAACGGGCCCACGTAGTCAACATGAATGCATGACCATGGCCTAGTGGGCCAGGGCCACGGGCTAAGCGGGGCGTCCCTGGGGGCATTACCCAGTTGGGCACATGTCGTGCACCTGCGAACACAGTGTTCCAGGTCTGAATCAATTCCAGGCCACCAAACGTGTGACCAGGCAATGGCCTTCATCAGCACAATGCCTGGGTGCTCGCTGTGGAGTTCCCTGATGAATGCCTCCCTGCCCTTCTGGGGCATAACTACTCGGCTGCCCCATAGTAGGCAGTCGGCTTGGATGGAGAGCTCATCCATCCGTCTGTGGAACGGTCTGACCTCCTCAGGGCATGCTCCGTGTGCGGGCGCCAAATCCCCAGGCAGGACACATTTCTTAATTAGGGATAGGAGGGGATCTCTGTTTGTCCAGATTTTGATCTGGCTGGCTGTGATGGGGGAGCCTGCGCTGTCAAAGGCCTTGACAGCCATGACCATCTCGGCGCTTTGCTCACTGCCCCCTCAGTGGTGGCCAGTGGAAGCCTGCTGAGAGCATCAGCGCAATTTTCAGTGCCGGGCTGGTGTCGGATGGAGTAGTCATAAGCAGCCAGCGTGAGAGCCCATCGCTGTATGCGAGCTGATGCATTGGCATTGATAGCCTTGCTGTCTGACAACAGGGATGTTAATGGCTTGTGGTCCATCTCTAATTCAAAATCCTACCAAGGAGGTACTGATGCATTTTTTTTACACCATAGACACATGCAAGCACTTCCTTCTCGACCATCCCATATCCCAGTTCTGCTTGAGAGAGCGACCTGGAGGCATAAGCCACAGGTTGTAGTTGACCCTTAGCATTGCCCTGCTGCAACACGCACCCAACCCCATCGGACGATACATCACATGTCAGAACCAATTTTTTACAGGGATCATACAGGGCCAACAACTTGTTTGAACAAAGTAGGTTTCGCGCCCGATCAAAAGCCCATTCCTGACAGTCCCCCCAAAACCAATCGCAACCCTTACGCAGGAGCACGTGTAGTGGCTCCACCAATGTGCTCAAGTTCGACAGAAAGTTCCCGAAATAGTTCAACAGTCCCAGGAATGAACGCAACTCTGATGTGAATTCGGTGGGCCGAATTCCATCTGCAGCAACCCTCCTGCCCAGAAACTCAACCTCAGGAGCTAAGAACACACATTTAGACTTCTTGAGTCGCAGGCCTACCCGGTCCAGTCGGCGTAGCACCCCCTCCAGGTTGTGGAGGTGTTCCTCAGTGTCTCGACCCGTGATGAGGATGTCGTCCTGGAATACAATCGTTCCAGGAATGGATTTAAGCAGGCTTTCCATGTTCCGTTGAAAAATTGTGGCCGCTGATCGAATGCCAAACGGGCACCTGTTATAAACGAACAGTCCATTGTGCGTGGTGATGGTGGTCAGTAGTTTAGATTCGTCGGCCAGTTCCTGGGTCATATAGGCTGAAGTGAGGTCCAAATTGGTGAACAGCTTGCTGCCTGCCAGTGTGGTGAAGAGATCCTCCGCTCTCGGGAGCGGGTATTGATCTGGTAGGGACACCCGATTGATGGTGGCCTTGTAGTTGCCACAGATCCTGACAGAGCCATCCACTTTTAGGACAGGAATGATGGGGCTCGCCCAGTCGCTGAATTCAACAGGCGAGATGATGCCCTCTCTCAACAGCCGGTCCAATTCGCTCTTGATCTTTTCCCGCATCACATACAACACCGCTCTGGCTTTGTGGTGCACTGGCCTGGCATCCGGGGTGATGTGTATCACTACTTTAGTGCCTTTGAAAGTCCCGACACCAGGTTGGAATAATGAATCGAATTGTTGTAGGACTTGTGAGCACGAACTTCGCTCCACAGATGACATTGCGTGAACATCCCCCCATTTCCAGTTCATCTCGGCTAACCAGCTCCTCCCCAACAGTGCAGGACTATTGCCCGGGACAATCCAGAGCAGCAGCCGATTCACTAACCCATTGTGTGTGACAGCCAACATTGCACTGCCTAGCACCGGAATGATTTCTTTAGTATAAGTCCGTAATTGAGTCTCAATTCGTGCTAATTTGGGTCTACTGGCTTTAAGTGGTCATAGCTTCTCAAATTGCTGAATGCCCATGAGTGACTGGCTGGCCCCAGTGTCCAGCTCCATGTGTACTGGGGTACCATTTAATAAAACCCTCATCATCATTGGTGGCGTTTTGGTGTATGAACTGTGAATATTCGCCACATGGACCCGCTGAACCTCGGCATCTATCGATTTGCCCCAAAAGTCATCCTGCCTCAAAGAACCCTCTTCTGGTCTATCCGCCTCATATATTAGTATGGTTGCAGACTTCCTGCACATTCAAGCTAAGTGGCCATTGAGATTGCAGTTCCTGCAGACAAACTGTTGAAATCTGCAAGATCTGGCTGAGTGTTTTCCCCCACACCTCCAGCATGAGTTAAAGTTTCCATTGTTGGGAACAAAGGGACTATGGCCAGGCATTCTGCGCTGACTGTCTCTTTGACTGCTCTTTAAGTACCCTATTGCTGGGTGTCAATGGCCCCATCCCGGGCTGCATTGTCCACTGTGATGGCGTGAATGTCCGTTCAGCCTGCCATTGTCTCTGTTGAAGTCCTACTCTGGGGTCTATTGCTGCCTGGGGAGTGTCGGACTGCCTGCAGGGCTCTGAGTCGCATTGATGATGTTGACTCCCTGATCCATCGCCTTGTTAGAGGCAGAATTGCGCACGTATATTATTTTCGTCTCTTCCTCCCCCGCCATGAAAGTTTGAGCTAACAACGCCGCCACTTCCAAGGTCAAATCCTTGGTCTCAATTAATTTGCAGAAAATTCCCGCATGACCGATGCCCTCGATAAATAAATCCCTTAGCATCTCCCCCCTGCAGACGTCTGTGAACTTACAGAGGCTGGCCAAACGCCGGAGGTCCGCTACAAAGTCCGGTATGCTCTGTCCTTCACGACGTTGGCGGGTGTAGAATCTGTGTCGGGCCATATGTATGCTACTCGCCGGTTTGATGTGCACCCCGATCAATTTGCTAAGTTCTTCAAAGGTTTTGTCCACCGGCTTTTCGGGTGCTAGTAAGTCCTTCATGAGCGCATAAGTCTTTGGTCCACAGCCGGTCAAAAGATGAGCCCTTCGCTTGTCGGCCGCTGCATCCCCCAGCCATTCTTTCGTAACGAAGCTTTGCTGAAGCCTCTCGACAAAATCGTCCCAGTCTTCCCCAACACAGTACCGTTCCTCTGTGCTACCGGTGGCCATTCTCGTGCGTTGTGAATTCCCGTTTCTCGTCGCCAATGTAAAGTCCTTACTCTACAGTATGAAACCACACGAGACACATTCTGGGGACAAGGTCACTCTGTGACCTTAACTCTTTATTCACAGGACTCCAAAGACGATGGCCCTGTGTGGGACCTCCCTTTTTATACCTGTGTGATCAGGTAAGGAGTGTCTCCCACAAGTTCACCCCTTGTGGTCAAGGTGTGCATCTAGGTTGAGTGCATACAGTAATACAGCGGTGTTACATTGTGGTTACATACATGACATCAATGAAACATTTTTTTTTTAGTTTTCCCCCTTCCTTAAGCCCAACTGCAGCCTCGGATTAAATGTTAAGTACTTACCGTCCATTCAGGTAAGAACCGCCCGTTTCATCTAGTTTCGCCTTTAACAGCCAAGAAACCACCAAGAATCTTGGTGTAAGATCCATTTTTTCGCCGGGCAATATTTGTTACCTTTATTATGGAAATTTTCACCAGCGTCAGTTGCCGAACCTGAGTGGTGTTTCTGGGCAGCAATCGGACGGTAAGGGTCTTCAGGGAAAGTCTGGCCCCAAAAAATTCTAACTTAAAGGCACAGTGAAAGTATCAATGATTTTATTTGAATAGCCTACTTTTTTTTATAGTCACTCGTGACATGACTATCTAAACTGAGACAAAGCCTTGAAGGAGTTTCATCACACATTCCTGTAATCTATAGTCGCTATCACTGGAGGTACTCTGGTAACAAGCAGTGCCGACAATCATACAAAGAGCTTTCATTCTGAAGCCCTATTGTTAATGTAATACAGAGGGAAGGATTGTAGTCTCACTGCATTGCTGCTCAGTGGAGATAGTACCCAATTAACTCTATTTCTAATCCTGCAAAAGGCAGCAGTATGAATCGCTCTTTAGAAACAGCGAACAATTTCTCTGCTGCACCAGAGGGAGATGCAGGTGTCAGTGAATCCCACTTGACACGGAGTGGTGAATGGCAGGTACTTTTATTGGGTAGGATGGGGTGGCCTGTGGACCTCAGTGCTGATAAGACCAGCTTGAAGCCAGCGTTTTTGCTCAAATGCAGAGCAAGTGATAACACCCCTGACTGACAAGAGTTTTGTAGTGATGCTCTCCTGTATCATCGACACCATGTGTAACCTTTTCAACATACACAATTGCGAGACCAGTTCGGGCAACTAGGAAGTGATCCAAAATGGCCTCGATGGTCAACTGAAGCTCAGAAGTGCCAAGTCCTCGCGCGAAATAGCAAAGTCAAGGGGGGGTTGCCTTGTGACTGGGAGTTAGAACATAGGCTGAGATTGAGTAACGGCAGGGGGGGAGGGGTCAGTGAGGTCGGAGGTCGGAGCACTGGAATTTAGAGGAAGGATGAAGTGACTGAGGACAGAGAGTTGCTTGGTGCAAAGACAAATGGTAACCTATGTCTGGGACATCACAACCTTTAACCATCAGCGGAGAGCAAGACCACCTCTCCACAACTCCGAAACAAACAATGGGCGCAGTACAGGAAAAGTCTGCTGGATGCTTGTGGTGGTCAGCTTCACAATGGAAGACAGACTTGCATTTATATAGCGCCTTTCAGGACCACCAGACGTTTCAAAGCGCTTTACAGGCAAAGAAGTACTTTTTGAAATGTCGTCACCGTTGTAATGCGGGAAACACAGCAGCCAATTTACGCACAGCAAGCTCCCACCAACAGCAATGTGATAATGACCAGATAATATGTTTTTGTTATGTTGATTGAAGAATAAATATTGATCAGGACACCGGGGACAATTCTCCTGCTCTTCTTCAAAATAGTGCCATGGGATCTTTTACATCCACCAAAAAGGGTAGACAGGGCCTGGGTTTAACATCTCATCTGAAAGACGGCAGCTCCAGCAGTGCAGCACTCCCTCAGCACTGCACTGAGTGTCGGCCTAGGTTTATGTGCTCAAGTCTCTGGAGTGGGACTTGAACCCACAACCTTCTGACTCAGAGGCAAGAGTGCTACCCACTGAGCCACAGGACACTGGTCAGATGATCGCATGATAGGATCTGATGACGAAGGCCCTTCAGCTCATTTCACCAGAATACCATGCCCGCCCCTTCCCATTACAACATCCAGCTGTTCCTTGCGTGAATCGATGTCCTGCCCTCGGGTCAGTGATTGTCCTCTGTGTAAAGCAGCAGTGTCCAAGCTGATTGACTTTCGGGCAATGCCACTGAGAACAGCTCTTTCCAAACCTCCTTTTCGAATTTCATGGGATTGGAAAGAGCTGCACTTAACGCTGTTGCCTTGTTGAGAATAAATCCTAGCCTAGAATACTCAACACTCAACATCGTGAACTCAGGGTGTTCCACAATACGCAATAGGTAGCCCATAAAAACAAAGAGCTCGGGTACTCCTGGCCTTTAGTACACATAATTCACCAGAGAAGGAGAAAATCCGCTTCTGTCACTTAGAATCTCTCTCACTGATTAATTACCTTCTTTAAGATGCTTCTGTGCATGGAGCTCCATTGGGAGCCCACTTCTACATAAAAACGGAATTAAGCATCGCAGAAGGTTTACAGAATGCACTGTTACACAAAAAAAACACAACCTGAAATGGTTTGAAGTTACAACCTTTAAATATCTGCTGTGGCTCAGTGGGCAGCACTCTCACCTCTGAGTCAGAAGGTTGTGGGTTGAAGTTCCATTCCAAGGACTTGAACACAAATATCTAGGTCTGACACTCCAATGCAGAGCTGAGGGAACGCTGCACTGTCGGAGGTGCTGTCTTGCGGATGAGACATTAAACTGAGGCTCCATCTATCCGCCCAGGTGGATGAAAGAGATCCAATGGCACTATTTCGAAGAAGAGCAGAGGAGTTATCTCCAGTGTCCTGGCCAATATTTATGGACCTGCTTATTTTTACTGCAAAATTGGCCACCATGCTCCACCCTTTGATTCTGATTGGTCCCCTTCGAGGATAAGCCACACCCTGAAGTTTCACAGGAATGTGTAAGTGGAACTGCCCATCCCAAGGTCTCACTGACTTTGCAAATTGTAACACGATCCACTTTGACTTCCTGAAGCAACAGAGGACAGAGCTCCCCAGAAGACATCAAGGGCCAGTCAAAGTCCCGTACCCCAGTCCAAGTGCATGCCACCCCCAGCCGAAGTGCCTTAGCCCAGCCAAAGTGCATCCTCCCCCTCCCCCCGCACAATCATAGATGGGGCATTGTGTCCGGATTGTTAATAGGTTTATTGGGTATGAAGTGAATACTAACAGTGTCGTGACTTCTGGATTTCATCCACTCCAACAATGTCCCTTGTAGGGGGTTGGAAGAACGTGATCCGTCTTCCCCCCACCCGTGCCTCGCTCACTCTCCCCCAGCCTCTCTCACTCTCCCTCCAGTCTCTCTCTCTCCCCCCAGCCTCTTTTTCTCCCCCCCAGCCTCTCTCTCTCCCCCCAGCCTCTCTCTCTCCCCCCAGCCTCTCACTCTACCCCCAGCCTCTCTCACTCCGCCCCTCCCCCCGCCCCCCGCAGCCCTTCTCTCACTCTCGGCCCTGAGGACCGCAGCTCTCAGCCTCACGCCGGCCGGGTGAAGGGAGTCAGAGCCTCAGGTCTTGCTTCTCGGCATCACGTGGATAGAATGATTTGGGCTCGAAGTGGAGCGGAGCTTGATGGGGCGGGGCTTGTCGCATATCTGTCAAAAAAAAGTGCAGTATGGGCAGGGGGTGGGGAGGGGCTGGACAGACGCCTGTCTGTCAAAAAAAGTACAGTACAAACAGCTACATAGTTTCTTTTAGTGCGTGGTCCCTTTAAATTTCCCACGGCATGGTGTTTACGGTGGAGAAGCCAGTGAGTGGCCTGCACCGGACTTTTCCCATTACATCGGCCCTGATTTATTCGGATTTCATCTAAGATAACTTTGAGGGAAAATCTAAATCCTGGGGATGTCGTTATTTTGCGTGTGCTTCTTTGTTGTGAAAATTAAACCAACATCAACGTTTCAAGGCAGCACAACAGCGGGAATCAAAGGTAGCCAAGAATGAATTTGTCATTAAGCTTATCCTCCTGCAAATTACGCAATTTACAGCAGATCTTACAGGTGATACAGTCTGGATTCAAACAAAAGGCACAATGACTGATGGTGTCAGAGCATTCCGTACTAGAGAATGGGACCTGTTCGTTCCCCTCAGTGACATTTTCCTAATCTCCATCCTAATGTAGGCCAGCGAGTTAGATTTGGACAGAGATCACTACATACAGGACAACAACTGTCTGGCAGTAAGTTACAACTTGCATTTATATAATGGCTTTACAAAGAAATAACTTGCATTTATAGAGCGGCTTTCACAACCTCAGGATGTCCCAAAGTTCTTCACAGCCAACGAAGTACCTTTGAAGCATAATCAATAGTTCCAGACAATGACCATCTTCAACAACAGAGAGCTTAACCACATTCAATGGCATTACCACAGCTGAGACCCCCACCATTGGCATCTTGTGGGGGGGGGGGTGGGT
Organism: Pristiophorus japonicus; assembly: GCF_044704955.1. Taxonomy (NCBI): domain Eukaryota; kingdom Metazoa; phylum Chordata; class Chondrichthyes; family Pristiophoridae; genus Pristiophorus; species Pristiophorus japonicus. Next base: position 14,862,848 of record NC_091994.1, read on the forward strand.
AGGTGGGGATGGTGTTCACCATTGACCAGAAACTCAAATGGGCCAGCCAAATAAATGCCATGGTTACTGGAGTAGGTCAGAGGCTGGGTATTCTGTGGCAAGTGGCTCACCTCTTGACTCCCCAAAGCTTCTCCGTCACCTGCAAGGCACAAGACAGGAGTGTGATGTAATACTCTCTACTTTCCTGGATGGGTACAATTACAACAACACTCAAGCAGCTCGACAACATCCAGGGCAAAGCAGCCCACTTTATTGGCACCTCATCCATAAGCCTAAGTATCCACCCCCTTCACCTCCGGCGCACTGTGTCTGCAGCGTGTTCTACCTACGAGATGCCCTGCAGCAACTCACCAAGGCTTCTTCGGCAGGACTTCCCAAACCCATGACCTTCATCACTTAGTATCACAAGGGCAGCAGGTGCATGGGCACACCATCACCTCCAAGTTTGACTCCAAATCCTCCTCCAAGTCACATACCATCCTGACTTGAACATATATCGCAGTTCCTTCATCGTTACTTGGTCAAAATCTTGGAGCTCCCTAGCGTGCAGTTTAGTGAGAGTACCTTCAGCGCACAGACTGGTTCAATAAGAAGGTCCACCATCACCTTCGCAGGGCAACTGGGGACAATAAATGACAACATTGCCAGCAACACCCACATCCTGCGAATGAAGAAATAAATCATCTGTTTTCGTGATATTGGTTGAGTGATAAATATTGACCAGAAAACCAAGATAAATCCTATGCTCTTCATCCAATAGTGCCATGGGATATTTTGCATCTAACTGAGTGGGCAGGAGGGTCTAGTTTAATACCGCATCTAAAGGACGGCACCTCTGACAGTGTAGCACTTCTTCAGTACTGCATTGGGTGGCTGCCTAGATTATGTGTTTCCGGAGTGGGTCTTGAACCCATGACCTACTGACTGAGAGGTGAGACTGCTGTCACTTGGGAAGGAAAGAAACTTCCCGAAGCCCTTCACAAATAGAAGGAAAGAAGAATGAATGCCAAGCTTTAAAGGTTTTGAAGTGGTGATCAAAAGCTTGGTTGGAGAAATGGTTTTTATGAAAGTTTTTAAAGGTGGAGAGAAAGACTAAGTTAATTTGGGGAGTTCGCAAGTGGAAGTCAAAGGCAGTGTTTTAACACAGTGCTTCTGAATCCAAGTAATGTGTGAATATCAGCAGAATTGTGATAGAATTAGTGTTAAACTCACTGTAAGAAACATTTTTTTACACTAGTGGGCTTCCTGTGGCATTGCTCGTGGTGAGGTACAGACTGTGGTGTGAGTTTATGAGGGACATGGAGTGATATGGCAAAGTAAGTGGACAAGAACATCATTTTTGTTCAGTTCCTTGTTGAAGGTTGAACAAATCGGAAAAGCATGACAGATTTGTCTGTACACTGTAGATATTTCAAAGTTTGATAACTAATACATGTAAGACCTTTAGTATCATAGAACCATAGCCTGGTTACAGCACAGAAGAAGGCCATTCGGCCCATCGAGCCCGTGCCGGCTCTCTGCAAGAGCACCTCAGCTAATGCTACTCCCTCGCCCTTTTCCCGTAGCCCTGCAATATTTTTCCTTTCAGGTACTAAAATTCCCTTTTAAAAACCACGATTGTGTCTGCCTCCACCACCCTTTCAGGCAGTGCATTCCAGATCCTAACCACTCACAGGGTTAAATACAATCTGTATATTATAGAGGATTCCTTGTGGATTAAATGGTGTTTTATAATGTTTTATGAGGAGTGTCAGAGCACATAACACATCATGTATTATTGTAGTGCTATGGTGAACTTACACAATCTTAGGCTTTTACAGCACAGAGGGAGGCCACACAGCCTATCGTGTCTCTGCTGGTTTTTTGTTGTGCAATCTGAAACTAACGCTACTGCCCTGCTCTGTCCTCCTGGCCCTGTATCTTCCTCCGCTTCCAATAGTTATCCAATTTACCCTTAAAAGTGCAATAGTCTCTGCCTTAGTCACAATCTTTGACAAAACATTCCACGTCCAACAACCCAAACTTCTATTAATATCTCTCCTCATTCTTAGTGACAATTTTACATTGATAATCCTTCATTACTGACTCCTCAGCCAGAGGAAAATAGTCTTACCCTGGTCACTCTGTCAAAACTCTTCATAATTTTAAAATCCTCTATTAAATCTCCGTTTAGTCTTCTGTGCTCCAGGAGGCATAGTTCCAGTATCTCTAGTTTCTCCTCATAGCTATCGTTTTCCATCCTTGCCATCACCTTGGTGAATCTATGCTGTGTGCTCTTCATGGCTTTCATGTCCTCTCTTTAATGGGGCACCTTAAACTTTACACAGTACTCCAAGTACTCTGCAGTAAACCGAGGCCCCGTCTGCCCTCTCCCGTCAATGTAAAGGATCCCGTGGCTGTATTTGAAGAAGAGCAGGGGAGTTATCCCTCAACCAACATCTCTAAAACAGATGATTTGGTCATTATCACATTGTGGGAGCTTGCTGTGCACAAGTTGGCTGCCCTGTTACCTACATTACAACAGTGACTACACTTCAAAAAGTACTTCATCGGCTGTAAAGCGCTTTGGGACATCCTGAGGTTGTAAAAAGCGCTATATAAATGCAAGTCTTTTGTGCTTTTTTACTGCCCTAGCTGTTGAAGCAGTTTGCAGAGAATGGTCACTGTTGTCGCTCATTCTACTGAGGAGCCAGAGAAGAGCACTGGGATAGAGGGGAGACCAATGTCTTGGGCCAACTGAGACACTGTCAGAGGTGCTGCTCATACGCAAGCAAATCAAATCTCCATGGGATCAATTCCCAGTCACGTTGTGGAATTCCCTGCCGCAGAGAGTTGTTGATGCCAGTTCATTGGATATATTCAAGAAGGAGTTAGATATGGCCCTTACGGCGAAGGGGATCAAGGGGTATGGAGAGAAAGCAGGAAAGGGGTACTGAGGGAATGATCAGCCATGATCTTATTGAATGGCGGTGCAGGCTCGAAGGGCCGAATGGCCTACTCCTGCACCTATTTTCTATGTTTCTATGCCCTGAAAATCAGAGGCTGCTTTCTCGTACTTTGGTTACAAAGCAACAATGGGTAAAATGTCGTTCCAAGTGGTCTTCTCATCCTTTCAATCAGGGAAACCGATGATAAGCGCTCATCCATGCCTTCGTTACCTCTAGATTTGACTATTCCAAAGCACTCCTGGCTAGCCTCAAACATTCTATCCTACTTAGCTAGAGGTGATCCAAAACTCGGCTGTCCGTATCCTAACTCGCACCAAGTCCCGCTCACCCATCACCCCTGTGCTCGCTGACTTACATTGGCTCCCGCTTAAGCAACGCCTCGATTTCAAAATTCTCATCCTTGTTTTCAAATCCCTCCATGGCCTCGCCCCTCCCTATCTCTGTAATCTCCTCCAGCCCCACAACTCCCCGAAATGTCTGCACTCCTTTAATTCTGCCCTCTTGAGCATCCCTGATTATAATAGTTACATCATTGGTGGCCGTCCCTTCTGTTGCCTCGGCCCTAAGCTCTCGAATTCCCTCCCATACCTCTCCACCTTTCTACCTCTCTTTCCTCCTTCAAGACGCTCCTTAAAACCTCCCTCTTTAACCAAGCTTTTGGTCACCTGTCCTAATTTCTCCTTATGCAGCTCGGTGTCAATTTTTAAAATCTCATAATACCCCTGTGAAGCGCCTTGGGATGTTTCACTACATTACAGGCGCTATATAAATACAAGTTGTTGTTGTTGATAAGGGATAATAAAAAAGAAAAAAAGACTTGCATTTATATAGCACCTTTCATGACCACCGGACATCTCAAAGCGCTTTACAGCCAATGAAGTACTTTTGGTCGAGTCACTATTGTAAAGTGGGAAATGTGCCAGATCGGGCAACTAGGAAGTGATCCAAAACGGTCTCGATGGTCAACTAAAGCTCAGAGGTGCTGAGGCCTCGTGTCAAATAGCAAAGTCAAGGGGGGTTGACTTGTGATTGGGAGTTAGAACATAGGCTAAGATTGAGTAACGGCGGGGGGGGAGGGGTCAGTGAGGTCAGAGGTCGGAGCACTGGAATTTAGAGAAAGCATGAAGTGACTGAGGACAGAGAGTTGCTTGGTGCAAAGAGAAATGGTAACCTATGTCTGGGACTGTACAACCTTTAACCATCAGCGGAGAGCAAGGCCACCTCTCCACAACTCCGAAACAAACAATGGGTGCAGTACAGGAAAAGTCTGCTGGATGTCAGGAATAACCTTTTGTCTCAGCTGGTGCTCATCTTCACAATGAAAGACAGACTTGCATTTATATAGCGCCTTTCAGGACCACCAGACGTTTCAAAGCGCTTTACAGGCAAAGAAGTACCTTTTCAAATGTAGTCACTGTTGTAATGTGGGAAACACAGCAGCCAATTTATGCACAGCAAGCTCCCACCAACAGCAATGTGATAATGACCAGATAATCTGTTTTTGTCATGTTGATTGAGGGATAAATTTTGGCCAGGACACCGGGGATAACTCCCCTGCTTTTCTTCAAAATAGTGCCATGGGATCTTTTACATTCTCCAAAAAGTGCAGATGGGGCTTCCATTTAACGACTCATCTGAAAGACAGCACAGCACTCCCTCAGCACTGCACTGGAGTGTCAGCCTAGGTTTATGTGTTCAAATCTCTGGAGTGGGATATGAACCCACAATCTTCTGACTCAGAGGGAAGGGTGTAGCTCACTGAGCCACAGCTGACACAGGCCACTGATCAGAAGTTCACGTGATAGGATCTGATGACGAAGGCCCTTCAGCCCATTTCACCAGAATACCATGTCCGCCCCTTCCCATTACAGCATCCAGCTGTTCCTTGAGTCAATCGATGACCTGCCCTCGGGTCAGTGATTGTCCTCTGTGTAAAGCAGCAGTGTCCAAGCTGATTGACTTTCGGGCAATGCCACCGAGAACAGCCCTTTCCAAACCTCTTTTTCGAATTTCATGGGATTGGAAAGAGCTGTACTTAACGCTGTTGCCTTGTTGAGAATAAATTCTAGCCGAGAACACTCAACACTCAATATCGTGAACTCAGGGTGTTCCACAATACGCAATAGGTAGCCCATAAAAACAAAGAGCTCGGGTACTCCTGGCCTTTAGTACACATAATTCACCAGAGAAGGAGAAAATCTACTTCTGTCACATAGAATCACTCTCACTGATTAATTACCGTCTTTAAGATGCTTTTGTGAATGGAGCTCTACTGGGAGCCCACTTTTACATAAAAACGGAATTAAGCATCTCAGAAGGTTTACAGAATGCATGGTTACACAAAAAAACACAACCTGAAATGGTTTGAAGTTACAACCTTTAAGTATCAGCTGTGGCTCCGTGGGTAACACTCTCACCTCTGAGTCAGAAGGTTGCGGTTTTAAGTCCCACTCCATGAACTTGAGCACATAAATCTAGGCCTGACACGCCAGTGCAGTGCTGAGTGAGCGCTGCACTGTCGGAGATGCCGCCTTTTGGATAAGAAATTAAACTGAGGCTCCATCTGCCCTCTCAGGTGGACGTAAAAGATCCCTTGGCACTATTTCGAAGATGGGCTGTGCGGCCTCCTTCTGTGCTGTAAAAGCCTAAGATTGTGTAAGTTCACCATAGCAGTACAATAATACATGGTGTGTTATGTGCTCTGGCACTCCTCATAAAACATTATAAAACACCATTTAATCCACAAGGGATCCTCTATAATATACAGATTGTATTTAACCCTGTGAGTGGTTAGGATCTGAAATGCACTGCCTGAAAGGGTGGTGGAGGCAGACTCAATCGTGGTTTTTAAAAGGGAATTTTAGTACCTGAAAGGAAAGATATTGCAGGGCTACGGGGAAAGGGCGAGGGAGTAGGATTAGCTGAAGTGCTCTTGCAGAGAACCAGCACGGGCTCGACGGGCTGAATGGTCTCCTTCTGTGCTGTAACCAGGCTATGGTTCTATGATACTGAAGGTCTTACATGCAGCAGTTATCAAACTTTGAAATGTCCACAGCGTACAGACAAATCTGTCATGCTTTTGCGATTTGTTCAACCTTCAACAAGGAACTGAACAAAAATGATGTTCTTGTCCACTTGCTTTGCCATATCACTCCATGTCCCTCATAAACTTACAGCACAGTCTGTACCTCACCACGAGCAATGCCACAGGAAGCCCACTAGTGTAAAAACAAATTTTTACAGTGAGTTTAACACTAATTTCATCACAGTTCTGCTGCTATTCACACATTACTTGGATTCAGAAACACTGTGTTAAAACACTGCCTTGGACCTCCTCTTGCAAACTCCCCAAATTAACTCAGTCTTTCTCTCCACCTTTAAAAACTTTCACAAAAACCATTTCTCCAACCAAGCTTCTGATCACCACTTCAAAACCTTTAAAGCTTAGCATTCATTCTTCTTTCCTTCTATTTGTGAAGGGCTTCGGGAAGTTTCTTCCTTTCCAAGTGGCAGCATTCTTGCCTGAGTCAGTAGGCCATGGGTTCAAAACCCACTCTGGAAACACATAATCTAGGCAGCCACCCAATGCAGTACTGAGGAAGTGCCACACTGTCAGAGGTGCCGTCATTCAGATGCGGTATTAAACTGGACCCTCCTGCCCACTCAGTTAGATGCAAAATATCCCATGGCACTATTGGAGGAAGAGTATAGAATTTATCTTGGTTTTCTGGTCAACATTTATCACTCAACCAATATCATTAAAACAGATTATTTATTTCTTCATTCGCAGGATGTGGATGTTGCTGGCAATGTTGTCATTTATTTTCCCTAGTTGCCCTGCAAAGGTGATGGTGGACCTTCTTATTGAACCAGTCTGTGTGCTGAAGCTACTCTCACTAAACTGCACGCTAGGGAGCTCCAAGATTTTGACCAAGTGACGATGAAGGAACGACGATATATGTTCAAGTCAGGATGGTACGTGACTTGGAGGGGGATTCGGTGTCAAACTTGGAGGTGTGGTGTGCCCATACACCTGCTGCCCTTGTGATTCTAGGTGATGAAGGTCATGGGTTTGGGAAGTCCTGCCGAAGAAGCCTTGGTGAGTTACTGCCGGGCATCTCGTAGGTAGAACACACTGCAGACACAGTGCGCCGGAGGTGAAGGGGGTGGATACTTAGGCTTATGGATGAGGTGCCAATAAAGTGGGCAGCTTTGCCCTGGATGTTGTCGAGCTGCTTGAGTGTTGTTGTAATTGTACCCATCCAGGAAAGTAGAGAGTATTACATCACACTCCTGTCTTGTGCCTTGCAGGTAACGGAGAAGCTTTGGGGAGTCAAGAGGTGAGCCACTTGCCACAGAATACCCAGCCTCTGACCTACTCCAGTCACCATGGCATTTATTTGGCTGGCCCATTTGAGTTTCTGGTCAATGGTGAACTCCCCCCGCAAGATGCCAATGGTGGGGGTCTCGGCTATGGTAATGCCATTGAATGTGGTTAAGCTCTCTCTTGTTGGAGATGGCCATTGTCTGGAACTATTGATTATGCTTCAAAGGTACTTCGTTGGCTGTGAAGAACTTTGGGACATCCTGAGGTTGTGAAAGCCGCTCTATAAATGCAAGTTAATTCTTTGTAAAGCCATTATATAAATGCAAGTTGTAACTTACTGCCAGACAGTTGTTGTCCTGTATGTAGTGATCTCTGTCCAAATCTAACTCGCTGGCCTACATTAGGATGGAGATTAGGAAAATGTCACTGAGGGGAACGAACAGGTCCCATTCTCTAGTACGGAATGCTCTGACACCATCAGTCATTGTGCCTTTTGTTTGAATCCAGACTGTATCACCTGTAAGATCTGCTGTAAATTGCGTAATTTGCAGGAGGATAAGCTTAATGACAAATTCATTCTTGGCTACCTTTGATTCCCGCTGTTGTGCTACCTTGAAACGTTGATGTTGGTTTAATTTTCACAACAAAGAAGCACACGCAAAATAACCTCACCCCCAGGATTTAGATTTTCCCTCAAAGTTATCTTAGATGAAATCCGAATAAATCAGGGCCGATGTAATGGGAAAAGTCCGGTGCAGGCCGTTCACCGACTTCTCCACCGTAAACACCGTGCCGTGGGAAATTTAAAGGGACCACGCACTAAAAGAAACTATGTAACTGTTTGTACTGCACTTTTTTTGACAGACAGGCGTCTGTCCAGCCCCTCCCCATCCCCCTGCCCATACTGCACTTTTTTTTGACAGATATGCGATAAGCCCCGCCCCGTCAAGCTCCGCCCCACTCCGAGCCCAAATCATTCTATCCACGTGGTGCCGAGAAGCAAGACCTGAGGCTCCGACTCTCTTCACCCGGCCGGCGGTCCTGGGGGAGAGAAAGAGGCTGGGGGGAGAGAGAGGCTTGGGGGGAGAGAGAGAGGCTGGGGGTAGAGAGAGAGACTGGGGGGAGAGAGAGAGGCTGGGGGGAAAGTGAGAGAGGCTGGGGGAGAGTGAGAGAGGCTGGAGGAGAGAGAGAGGCTGGGGGAGAGAGAGAGACTGGAGGGAGAGAGAGAGGCTTGGGGGAAAGTGAGAGAGGCTGGGGAAGAGAGTGAGAGGCATGGGTGGGGGAAGACGGATCATGTTCTTCCAACCCCCTACAAGGGACATTGTTGGAGTGGATGAAATCCAGAAGTCACGACACTGTTAGTATTCACTTCATACCCAATAAACCTATTAACAATCCGGACACAATGCCCCATCTATGATTGTGCGGGGGGAGGGGGAGGATGCACTTTGGCTGGGCTAAGGCACTTCGGCTGGGGGTGGCATGCACTTGGACTGGGGTACGGGACTTTGACTGGCCCTTGATGTCTTCTGGGAAGCTCTGTCCTCTGTTGCTTCAGGAAATCAAAGTGGATCGAGTTACAATTTGCAAAGTCAGTGAGACCCTGGGATGGGCGGTTCCACTTACACATTCCTGTGAAACTTCAGGGTGTGGCTTATCCTCGAAGGGGACCAATCAGAAACAAAGGGTGGAGCATGGTGGCCATTTTTACAGTACAAATAAGCAGGTCCATAAATATTGGCCAGGACATCAGGGATAACTCCTCTGCTCTTAAAAAAACATAGAAACATAGAAAATAGGTGCAGGAGTAGGCCATTCGGTCCTTCGAGCCTGCACCACCATTCAATAAGATCATGGCTGATCATTCACCTCAGTATCCCTTTCCTGCTTTCTCTCCATTCCCCTTGATCCCTTTAACCGTAAGGGCCATATCTAACTCCCTCTTGAATATATTGTGTAAGGATGCTCGCAGGGTGATGTGCATATAGTCAATGGCAGCCTGGAACTTGGAGAAGCCAGCAAATCGTCCAAAACCTACAGCCCTCTCATTCTGGGCCTCCTTGGTCAGTGGGAAGTTTATGAAGACCATCCTGCATGTGTACAGTGCAGTAGTCACCTGGTGAATGCTGCAATGTGTAGCGTGCTGCGAGATGGAGCATACAAACCCTGCTGATGCCTGAAAGGAGCTGGAGGCATAGAAGGCAAGTGCCGCAGTCACCTACACCTCGACAGGAAGTGCAATCCTGTTGCCGCTGGTAGGCTGTAGGTCTGCCTTTATGAGCTGGCATATCTCTGTCAGCACTTCTTTTCACAAGCGCAGCCTTCTAATGCACTGTGCCTCAGAGAGCTGCAGGTATGAGCGCTGTTCCCTGTAAACTCGTTGGGGATAAGGCCTCCTCCCCATACGTCTGCGATCTCTTCGATGACATTCAAAATGATTATCAATAAGCCTTCTTGTAGCTCGACGTTGTATAAGTAAAGCAGCCAGGAATAACGGCCAACATAGTATAGCCCCCATCTATTAAAATGTCCTTAAAATGAACTATAAACTCACACAAAACTTCAGTATGAAAAACGCAGCATTCTTCTCTCAATCCTTTTATGCACTCAACTTCTGCTCTGTATTCAAGATGGCGCCGTTAGCGCTGGGTGCGTCCTGGGGTGTGAATGCTTTTTGATGGCGAATTCCTGGGCGGACGCTAAATCGGGCAATCTGCTCGAAAGTTCCGCCCGGGGCACTGGCGCCATGTTGCACACCACTTGACATCATCCAAACGGTGAAAATATCGGGCGGACGCTAAGTTCCGCCGAGGCGCAAAATGTTGTGCGCCTTGTTTCGCGCAAAAAAAAAAACATTTTTGCGCCCTGCCCAGGCACTAAACTGGTCGCAAACCCCTCGAAATTCCAGTACATAGTAAGAGCTATAAAAAAGGAGTATGAAAAGAAACTTGCAAGAGATATCAAAATCAACACAAAAAACTTTAACTATTATATTGGGAAAAAGATGGTGGTTAAGAGCAACGAGCCCCTTAAAATCTGACAAGGTGATATTATAAATGAAAAGAAAGAAATGGTGGACATGTTAAATATGCGTCAGCATTTACAGTGAAGAGGATAGCATGTCGGACATCCCAAGGAAACTAATATTGAATCAGGGACGGGGACTCAGCAAAATTAACCTGAGCAAATTAACAGTAATGAAGAAAGTAATGCTTTAGATTGATTCCTGGGATGAGACGGCTGTCCTATGAAGAGAGATTGAGATAGGCCTATATTCTCTGGAGTTTAGAAGAATGATAGGTAATCTCATTGAAACCTGCAAGATTCTGAGAGCGCTTGACAGGGCAGAAGCAGAGAGGCTGTTTCTCCTAGCTGGAGAGCTTAGAACTAGGGGGATAATCACAGGATAAGGGGTTGGCCATTTAGGACTGAGATGAGGAGCAATATCTTCACTCAAATGATTGTGAATCTTTGGAATTCTCTACCCCAGAGAGCGGTGGATGCTCAGTCATTGAGTATATTCAAGGCTGAGAGCAATAGATTTTTAGACTCGGGGAATCAAGGGATTATAGGGATCGGTCGGGCAAGTGGAGTTGAGGTAGAAGATCAGCCATGAAGTGAATTATTAAATGGCAGAGCAGGCTCGAGGGGCCGTATGGCCTACTCCTGCTACTATTTCTTATGTTCGAATCCCTAGGACTAGATGGTTTTCATCCCAGGGTTTTAAAGGAAGTAGGTGAAAACATTGCAAATGCCCGAACTATGATCTCCAAAGTTCTCTCGATTTAGGAACAGTTCCGTTAGATTAGAAAATTGCAATTATCACTCCTCTATTTAAGAAAGGTGAGAGGGGGAAACAAGGAAGTTAGCCTAATATCTGTGGTCGGGAAATTACTAGAGTCTATAATGAAGCATGGACTAACTGAACACCTTGAAAATTTTCAGTTGATCAGAGAAATCCAGAATGGATTTCAGGGCAGGTCAAGCCTGATGAACCTAACCGAATTTTCTGGAGAGGTGACTAAAGTAGTGGACGAGAATGTCATAGGGCTAGACTTTCCACTATGATCATTATCGCTGAAAAATGGGCGATATTTCCGGCCTGAGTGCTTTTTATTTTTCAGGATCGCTGGAATATTGCCCATTTTAAAAACCGCTAGTTTTGCCTTTTTCATTTGGACGATAGCTTTAGCGATATGAAATGGGCAAATCTTCTTTGAAATAGTGCCATGGGATCTTTTACATCCACCTGAGAGGGCAGATGGAGCCTCAGTTCAATATCTTATCCAAAAGGCGGCACCTCCGACAGTGCAGCGCTCCCTCAGCACTGCACAGGAGTGTCAGGCCCAGATTTATGTGCTCAAGTTCGTGGAGTGGGACTTAAAACCGCAACCTTCTGACTCAGAGGTGAGAGTGTTACCCACGGAGCCACAGCTGATACTTAAAGGTTGTAACTTCAAACCATTTCAGGTTGTGTTTTTTTGTGCAACCATGCATTCTGTAAACCTTTGAGATGCTTAATTCTGTTTTTATGTAGAAGTGGGCTCCCAGTGGAGCTCCATTCACAAAAGCATCTTAAAGACGGTAATTAATCAGTGAGAGTGATTCTAAGTGACAGAAGTAGATTGTCTCCTTCTCTGGTGAATTATGTGTACCAAAGGCCAGGAGTACCCGAGCTCTTTGTTTTTATGGGCTACCTATTGCGTATTGTGGAACACCCTGAGTTCACGATGTTGAGTGTTGAGTGTTCTCGGCTAGAATTTATTCTCAACAAGGCAACAGCGTTAAGTGCAGCTCTTTCCAATCCCATGAAATTCGAAAAAGAGGTTTGGAAAGGGCTGTTCTCGGTGGCATTGCCCGAAAGTCAATCAGCTTGGACACTGCTGCTTTACACAGAGGACAATCACTGACCCGAGGGCAGGTCATCGATTCACTCAAGGACCAGCTGGATGCTGTAATGGAAAGGGGCGGACATGGTATTCTGGTGAAATGGGCTGAAGGGCCTTCGTCATCAGATCCTATCACGTGAACTTCTGATCAGTGGCCTGTGTCAGCTGTGGCTCAGTGAGCTACACCCTTCCCTCTGAGTCAGAAGATTGTGGGTTCATATCCCACTCCAGAGATTTGAACACATAAACTAGGCTGACACTCCAGTGCAGTGCTGAGGGATTGCTGCACTGTCAGAGGTGCCGTCTTTCAGATGAGTCGTTAAATGGAAGCCCCATCTGCACTTTTTGGAGGATATAAAATATCCCATGTAACTATTTTGAAGAAGAGCAGGGGAGTTATCCCCGGTGTCCTGGCCAAAATTTATCCCTCAATCAACATGACAAAAACAGATTATCTGGTCATTATCACATTGCTGTTGGTGGGAGCTTGCTGTGCATAAATTGGCTGCTGTGTTTCCCACATTACAACAGTGACTACATTTGAAAAGGTACTTCTTTGCCTGTAAAGCGCTTTGAAACATCTGGTGGTCCTGAAAGGCACTATATAAATGCAAGTCTGTCTTTCATTATGAAGCTGACCACCAGCTGAGACAAAAGGTTATTCCTGACATCCAACAGACGTTCCCTGTACTGCACCCATTGTTTGTTTCGGAGTTGTGGAGAGGTGGCCTTGCTCTCCGCTGATGGTTAAAGGTTGTACAGTCCCAGACATAGGTTACCATTTGTCTTTGCACCAAGCAACTCTCTGTCCTCAGTCACTTCATGTTTCCTCTAAATTCCAGTGCTCCGACCTCCGACCTCACTGACCCCTCCCCCCCGCCGTTACTCAATCTTAGCCTATGTTCTAACTCCCAATCACAAGTCAACCCCCCTTGACTTTGCTATTTGGCATGTTGCCTCAGCACTTCTGAGCTTTAGTTGACCATCGAGGCCGTTTTGGATCACTTCCTAGTTGCCCGATCTGGCACATTTCCCACATTTCAATAGTGACTCGACCAAAAGTACTTCATTGGCTGTAAAGCGCTTTGAGATGTCCGGTGTTCATGACAGGTGCTATATAAATGCAAGTCTTTTTTTCTTTTTTCTTATCCCTTATCAACAACAACAACTTGTATTTATATAGCGCCTGTAATGTAGTGAAACATCCCAAGGCGCTTCACAGGGGTATTATGAGATTTTAAAAATTGACACCGAGCTGCATAAGGAGAAATTAGGACAGGTGACCAAAAGCTTGGTTAAAGAGGGAGGTTTTAAGGAGCGTCTTGAAGAAGGAAAGAGAGGTAGAAGGGTGGAGAGGTAAGGGAGGGGATTCGAGAACTTAGGGCCGAGGCAACAGAAGGGACGGCCACCAATGATGAAACTATTATAATCAGGGATGCTCAAGAGGGCAGAATTAAAGGAGTGCAGACATTTCGGGGAGTAGTGGGGCTGGAGGAGATTACAGAGATAGGGAGGGGCGAGGCCATGGAGGGATTTGGAGGATATAAAATATCCCATGAAACTATTTTGAAGAATCGAGGTGTTGCTTAACCGGGAGCCAATGTAAGTCAGCAAGCACAGGGGTGATGGGTGAGCGGGACTTGGTGCGAGTTAGGATACGGACAGGCGGGTTTTGGATCACCTCTAGCTAAGTAGGATAGAATGTTTGAGGCTAGCCAGGAGTGCATTGGAATAGTCAAATCTAGAGGTAACGAAGGCATGGATGAGCGCTTATCATCGGTTTCCCTGATTGAAAGGATGAGAAGACCACTTGGAACGACATTTTACCCATTGTTGCTTTGTAACCAAAGTACGAGAAAGCAGCCTCTGATTTTCAGGGCATAGAAACATAGAAAATAGGTGCAGGAGTAGGCCATTCGGCCCTTCGAGCCTGCACCGCCATTCAATAAGATCATGGCTGATCATTCCCTCACTACCCCTTTCCTGCTTTCTCTCCATACCCGTTGATCCCCTTAGCCGTAAGGGCCATATCTAACTCCCTCTTGAATATATCCAATGAACTGGCATCAACAACTTTCTGCGGCAGGGAATTCCACAGCGTGACTGGGAATTGATCCCATGGAGATTTGATCTGCTTGCATAGGAGCAGCGCTTCTGACAGTGTCTCAGTTGGCCCAAGACATTGGTCTCCCCTCTATCCCAGTGCTCTTCTCTGGCTCCTCAGAACAATGAGCGACAACAGTGATCATTCTCTGCAAACTGCTTCAACAGCTAGAGTAGTAATGCCACAGGAAGCCCACTAGTGTAAAAAAAATGTTTCTTACAGTGAGTTTAACACTAATTTTATCACAGTTCTGCTGATATTCACACATTACTTGGATTCAGAAGCACTGTGTTAAAACACTGCCTTGGACCTCCACTTGCGAACTCCCCAAATTAACTAAGTCTTTCTCTCCACGTTTAAAAACTTTCACAAAAACCATTTCTCCAACCAAGCTTTTGATCACCATTTCAAAACCTTTAAAGCTTGGCATTCATTCTTCTTTCCTTCTATTTGTGAAGGGCTTCAGGATGTTTCTTCCTTCCCAAGTGGCAGCATTCTCGCCTCTGAGTCAGTAGGTCATGGGTTCAAGACCCACTCCGGAAACGGGGTCGGCGAGAGGCCTACAAAAGGCCGCGAGAGGCGTCGGGAGGTGCGTGGAGAGACGTGAGTCCAGGGTCAGTGAGAGGCCTACAAAAGGCCGCGAGAGGCGTCGGGAGGTGCGTGGAGAGACGTGAGTCCGGGGTCGGCGAGAGGCCTACAATAGGCCGCGAGAGGCGTCGGGAGGTGCGTGGAGAGACGTGAGTCCAGGGTCGGTGAGAGGCGAGTCGGTGCAACTACAGGGAGAGGGCAAAAAAGAAGTAGAAAGAAACAGAAAGGTGACGTTACAGCCAAGGGGATAAGTGATTGGCTGTTGATTGGTAAGTAGTTTATCTTTTTTCTCTTTTATAACAGTGAGTAAACTTTAGCATTGTTGTTGCCAATTTAAGTTAATCTAAGGGTTAAGTCATGACAGGAGAGCTCGGTCACGTGATATGCTCCTGCTGTACCATGTGGGAACTCAGGGACACTTCCGGTGTCCCTGACGACTACGTGTGCGGGAAGTGTATCCGCCTCCAGCTCCTGACAGACCGCGTTGCGGAGTTGGAGCTGAGGGTGGATTTACTCTGGAGCATCCACGATGCTGAGAATGACGTGAGTAGCACGTGTAGCGAGTTGGTCTTACCGCAGGTGAAGGGTCCAGCTAGGGAATGGAAGACCAGCAGGAAGAGCAGTGCAAGGAAGGTAGTGCAGGGGTCCCCTGCGGTCATCCCCCTGCAAAACAGATACACCACTGTGGGTACTGTTGAGGAGGATGACTCATCAGGGGAGGGCAGCAGCAGCCAAGTTCATGGCACCGTGGGTGGCTCTGCTGCACAGAAGGGTGGGAAAAAGAGTGGGAGAGCGATAGTGATAGGGAACTCTATTGTAAGGGGAATAGATAGGAGTTTCTGCGGCCACAACCGAGACTCCAGGATGGTATGTTGCTTCCTGGTGCAAGGGTCAAGGATGTCTCGGAGCGGCTGCAGAGCATTCTGGAGAGGGAGGGTGAACAGCCAGTTGTTGTGGTACATGTAGGTACCAACGATATAGCTAAGAAGCGGGAAGAGGTCCTACATGCTGAATTTAGGGAGCTAGGAGTTAAACTAAAAAGTAGGACCTCAAAAGTAGTAATCTCTGGATTGCTACTAGTGCCACGTGCTAATCAGAGTAGAGGGAGCAGGATAGTTAGAATAAATACGTGGCTTGAGCAGCGGTGCAAGAGGGAGGGATTCAAATTCTTGGGACATTGGAACCAGTTCTGGGGGAAGTGAGACTTGTACAAAAGGGACAGTCTACACTTGGGCAGGACTGGAACTGATGTCCGAGGGGTAACATTTGCTAATGCAGTTCGGGAGTGTTTAAACTAATATGGCAGGGGGATGGGAACCTATGCAGTGAGTTAGGGCGAAGTAATATGGAGTCAGAACCAGATGGTAGAAAGGTAAAAATCAATAGTGGAAGGCCGAGTAAACAAAAGCAAGAAACAAAAAGGGCCACACGACATCATAATTCTAAAAGGACAAAGGATGTTAAAAAAACAAGCCTGAAGGCTTTGTGTCTTAATGCAAGGAGTATCCGTAATAAGGTGGATGAATTAACTGTGCAAATAGATGTTAACGGATATGATGTGATTGGGATTACGGAGACGTGGCTCCAGGATGATCAGGGCTGGGAACTCAACATCCAGGGGTATTCAACATTCAGGAAGGAAAGAATAAAAGGAAAAGGAGGTGGGGTAGCATTGCTGGTTAAAGAGGAGATTAATGTAATAGTTAGGAAGGACATTAGCTTGGATGATGTGGAATCTATATGGGTAGAGCTGCAGAACACCAAAGGGCAAAAAACGTTAGTGGGAGTTATGTACAGACCTCCAAACAGTAGTAGTGATGTTGGTGAAGGCATCAAACAGGAAATTAGGGATGCATGCAATAAAGGTGCAGCAGTGATCATGGGTGACTTTAATATGCATATAGATTGGGCTAACCAAACTGAAAGCACTACGGTGGAGAAGGATTTCCTGGAGTGCATAAGGGATGGTTTTCTAGACCAATATGTCGAGGAACCAACTAGTGGGGAGGCCATCTTAGACTCGGTGTTGTGTAATGAGAGAGGATTAATTCGCAATCTCATTGTGCGAGGCCCCTTGGGGCAGAGTGACCATAATATGGTGGAATTCTACATTAGGATGGAGAATGAAACAGTTAATTCAGAGACCATGGTCCAGAACTTAAAGAAGGGTAACTTTGAAGGTATGAGGCGTGAATTGGCTAGGATAGATTGGCAAATGATACTTAAGGGGTTGACTGTGGATGGGCAATGGCAGACATTTAGAGACCGCATGGGTGAACTACAACAATTGTACATCCCTGTCTGGCGTAAAAATAAAAAAGGGAAGGTGGCTCAACCGTGGCTATGAAGGGAAATCAGGGATAGTATTAAAGCCAAGGAAGTGGCATACAATTGGCCAGAAATAGCAGTGAACCTGGGGAATGGGAGAAATTTAGAACTCAGCAGAGGAGGACAAAGGGTTTGATTAGGGCAGGGAAAATAGAGTACGAGAGGAAGCTTGCAGGGAACATTAAGACGGACTGCAAAAGTTTCTATAGATATGTAAAGAGAAAAAGGTTAGTAAAGATAAACGTACGTCCCCTGCAGTCAAAATCAGGGGAAGTCATAACGGGGAACAAAGAAATGGCAGACCAATTGAACAAGTACTTTGGTTCGGTATTCACTAAGGAGGACACAAACAACCTTCTGGATATATAAGGGGTCAGAGGGACTAGTAAGAAGGAGGAACTGAGGGAAATCCTTATCAGTCGGGAAATTGTGTTGGGGAAATTGATGGGATTGAAGGCCGATAAATCCCCAGGGCCTGATGGACTGCATCCCAGAGTACTTAAGGAGGTGGCCTTAGAAATAGCAGATGCATTGACAGTCATTTTCCAACATTCCATAGACTCTGGATCAGTTCCTATGGAGTGGAGGGTAGCCAATGTAACCCCACTTTTTAAAAAAGGAGGGAGAGAGAAAATAGGGAATTATAGACCGGTCAGCCTGACATCAGTAGTGGGTAAAATGATGGAATCAATTATTAAGGATGTCATAGCAGCGCATTTGGAAAGAGGTAACATGATATGTCCAAGTCAGCATGGATTTGTGAAAGGGAAATCATGCTTGACAAATCTTCTGTAATTTTTTGAGGATGTTTCCAGTAAAGTGGATAAGGGAGAACCAGTTGATGTGGGGTATTTGGACTTTCAGAAGGCTTTCGACAAGGTCCCACACAAGAGATTAATGTGCAAAGTTAAAGCACATGGGATTGGGGGTAGTGTGCTGACATGGATTGAGAACTGGTTGGCAGACAGGAAGCAATGAGTAGGAGTAAATGGGTACTTTTCAGAATGGCAGGCAGTGACTAGTGGGGTACCGCAAGGTTCTGTGCTGGGGCCCCAGCTGTTTACACTGTACATTAATGATTTGGACGAGAGGATTAAATGTAGTATCTCCAAATTTGCGGATGACACTAAATTGGATGGCAGTGTGAGCTGCGAGGAGGATGCTATGAGGCTGCAGAGTGACTTGGATAGGTTAGGTGAATGGGCAAATGCATGGCAGATGAAGTATAATGTGGATAAATGTGAGGTTATCCACTTTGGTGGTAAAAACAGAGAGACAGACTATTATCTTAATGGTGACAGGTTAGGAAATGGGGAGGTGCAACGAGACCTGGGTGTCATGGTACATCAGTCATTGAAGGTTGGCATGCAGGTACAGCAGGCGGTTAAGAAAGCAAATGGCATGTTGGCTTTCATAGCGTGGGGATTTGAGTACAGGGGCAGGGAGGTGTTGCTACAGTTGTACAGGGCCTTGGTGAGGCCACACCTGGAGTATTGTGTACAGTTTTGGTCTCCTAACTTGAGGAAGGACATTCTTGCTATTGAGGGAGTGCAGCGAAGGTTCACCAGACTGATTCCCGGGATGGCGGGACTGACCTATCAAGAAAGACTGGATCAACTGGGCTTTTATTCACTGGAGTTCAGAAGAATGAGAGGGGATCTCATAGAAACGTTTAAAATTCTGACGGGTTTAGACAGGTTAGATGCAGGAAGAATGTTTCCAATGTTGCGGAAGTCCAGAACCAGCGGTCACAGTCTAAGGATAAGGGGTAAGCCATTTAGGACCGAGATGAGGAGAAACTTCTTCACCCAGAGAGTGGTGAACCTGTGGAATTCTCTACCAGAAAATGTTGTTGAGGCCAATTCACTAAATATATTCAAAAAGGAGTTAGATGTAGTCCTTACTACTCGGGGGATCAAGGGGTATGGTGAGAAAGCAGGAATGGGGTACTGATGTTGCATGTTCAGCCATGAACTCATTGAATGGTGGTGCAGGCTCGAAGGGCCGAATGGCCTACTCCTGCACCTATTTTCTATAACACATAATCTAGGCAGCCACCCAATGCAATACTGAGGAAGTGCCACACTGTCAGAGGTGCCGTCCTTCAGATGCAGTATTAAACTGGACCCTCCTGCCCACTCAGTTAGATGCAAAATATCCCATGGCACTATTGGACGAAGAGTATAGAATTTATCTTGGTTTTCTGGTCAACATTTATCACTCAACCAATATCATTAAAACAGATTATTTATTTCTTCATTCGCAGGATGTGGGTGTTGCTGGCAATGTTGTCATTTATTGTCCCCAGTTGCCCTGCGAAGGTGATGGTGGACCTTATTGAACCAGTCTGTGCGCTGAAGGTACTCTCACTAAACTGCACGCTAGGGAGCTCCAAGATTTTGACCAAGTGACGATGAAGGAACGGCGATATATGTTCAAGTCAGGATGGTACGTGACTTGGAAGGGGATTCAGTGTCAAACTTGGAGGTGTGGTGTGCCCATGCACCTGCTGCCCTTGTGATTCTAGGTGATGAAGGTCATGGGTTTGGGAAGTCCTGCCGAAGAAGCCTTGGTGAGTTACTGCCGGGCATCTCGTAGGTAGAACACACTGCAGACACAGTGCGCCGGAGGTGAAGGGGGTGGATACTTAGGCTTATGGATGAGGTGCCAATAAAGTGGGCTGCTTTGCCCTGGATGTTGTCGAGCTGCTTGAGTGTTGTTGTAATTGTACCCATCCAGGAAAGTAGAGAGTATTACATCACACTCCTGACTTGTGCCTTGCAGGTGACGGAGAAGCTTTGGGGAGTCAAGAGGTGAGCCGCTTGCCACAGAATACCCAGCCTCTGACCTACTCCAGTCACCATGGCATTTATTTGGCTGGCCCATTTGAGTTTCTGGTCAATGGTGAACTCCCCCCGCAAGATGCCAATGGTGGGGGTCTCGGCTATGGTAATGCCATTGAATGTGGTTAAGCTCTCTCTTGTTGGAGATGGCCATTGTCTGGAACTATTGATTATGCTTCAAAGGTACTTCGTTGGCTGTGAAGAACTTTGGGACATCCTGAGGTTGTGAAAGCCGCTCTATAAATGCAAGTTAATTCTTTGTAAAGCCATTATATAAATGCAAGTTGTAACTTACTGCCAGACAGTTGTTGTCCTGTATGTAGTGATCTCTGTCCAAATCTAACTCGCTGGCCTACATTAGGATGGAGATTAGGAAAATGTCACTGAGGGGAACGAACAGGTCCCATTCTCTAGTACGGAATGCTCTGACACCATCAGTCATTGTGCCTTTTGTTTGAATCCAGACTGTATCACCTGTAAGATCTGCTGTAAATTGCGTAATTTGCAGGAGGATAAGCTTAATGACAAATTCATTCTTGGCTACCTTTGATTCCCGCTGTTGTGCTGCCTTGAAACGTTGATGTTGGTTTAATTTTCACAACAAAGAAGCACACGCAAAATAACCTCACCCCCAGGATTTAGATTTTCCCTCAAAGTTATCTTCGATAAAATCCGAATAAATCAGGGCCGATGTAATGGGAAAAGTCCGGTGCAGGCCGCTCACCGGCTTCTCCACCGTAAACACCGTGCCATGGGGAAATTTAAAGGGACCACGCACTAAAAGAAACAATGTAACTGTTTGTACTGCACTTTTTTTGACAGACAGGCGTCTGTCCAGCCCCTCCCCACCCCCCTGCCCATACTACACTTTTTTTTGACAGATATGCGACAAGCCCCGCCCCGTCAAGCTCCGCCCCACTCCGAGCCCAAATCATTCTATCCACCTGGTACCGAGAAGCAAGACCTGAGGCTCCGACTCTCTTCACCCGGCCGGCGTGAGGCTGAGAGCCAATGAAGTGCTTTTGGAGTGTAGTCACTGTTGTAATGTAGGAAATGCAGCAGCCAATTTGCGCACAGCAAGCTCCCACAAACAGCAATGTGATAATGACCAGATAATCTGTTTGTGATGTTGATTGAGGGATAAATATTGGCCAGGACACTGGGGATAACTCCCCTGCTCTTCTTCAAAATATTGCCATGGGATTTTTTACATCCACTCGAGAAACCAGACGGGCCTCGGTTTAATATATCATCAGAAAGACGGCACCTCCAACAGTGCAGCGCTCCCTCAGTACTACACTGGAGTGTCAACCTAGATTTTTGTGCTCAGGTCCCTGGAGTGGGACTTGAACCCACAACCTTCTGACTCAGAGGAGAGAGTGCTACCCACTGAGCCATAAAACTGAAGCTTGCTTGTAAAATCAAAGGTCGTAGCTGAATGCAGGTTTTTCCAAAGTGCAATGCTTAAATGTATGACACACAGCAATATAGTTTAATGGCTTTAATGGCAGGCCGGCATAATCATAGGTGTGACTTAGTCGGACATGAACAAAGACATTGGATTTTATATCTTCATTCGGCTTTTCAGACACCAAGTAATGGTAACCACCAGCAAACGCTGCAGCCTATAAGAATATCATATTCCTAGAAGATCTTGTATGGTAACATAATAGCAATGCGACCATGTTTGTATATATCACCACTACTCTTAATTTGTGGCCGGAGAAAACAGACGAGATAAACGAAAACTTATGGCCTCTAGTGACATCTGCTGGAATTTCAGTGTAACTTCTCATCCTAATCCTCACATTTACTTGATGCTGGTTTAAACATCCGGGTTGATAATTCAGGATTATATATATCTCCCCCCGCTCCACCCCACCCCTCCGTTTTCCTGTGATCAATGTTTAGCTTTTTCAGATTCCTGTCAAGGTCTGCAGGAGTTAAGGTTATTTTGATGGTAGCTATCATCAAAGAGTTTGATTGCTGTTTTCAGTTTTTTCCACTGGTTAATGTACTACCAATGATTTAGATGTAAAGATAACAGCCTGTGAGCCATAAAGGTTAAGGGAGTTCGAGATTTGCTCCCTCGTCTACATTGAGTTCTCTGATTGCAGCTGGGAGAGTGGGAGCGGCGCTATAATTGGAGTCACTCCCCTGGGTTAAGAATGAGAAAATTGACCAGGATTCCTGCTCCTGACCCCCATCCACCAACCCCCGCAGGAAGGGTGTATGTGTGGATGTCAGATGGGGACAGGATCTGGTTTGCCCGTGATGTTCCCTGTAGTCAAATAGCCTGCTGGCACTCACTGTCAAGGGTCACACGTAAAGAAATCGCCACTTTGGGCAAGATACCAGCAGTTAACTGCCAGCAGGATTATAGAAATTTACGACACAGAAGGAGGCCATTCAGCCCATCGTTTCTGTGCCGGCCGAAAAAGAGCTGTCCAACCTAATCCCACCTTTAAGCTCTTAGTCCATAGCCTTGTAGGTTAGAGCACTTCTAAGTGCACATCCAAATACTTTTTAAATGCGATGAGGACCAAGAAGAAATGATGGCTCAAAAAGCCAGATGGTGCATATCGAAGTGTGCCTGCGTGAATTGTCCAAAAACCGAGAGCGATAAGGAAGGTTACAGAATGAGCATCAGTGATCTCAAAGGGTTGATAAACAGCATCATGACTACAGGGGCAGTTTGAACAAGGAGCTGCTGACCCACTAACGATGCTATCTTCTTTACACCTCAACAGTAGTGAAATATTATTTTTATTTTTAATATGGCTGGCAAGGTGGAAGGCAGTGCACGAGGGTGATATTATTGCAAGCAGAAAAGTCAGGTACTTCTGAACTTCATGAAGTACAACTCAGGAGGTTCTCAGAGTCTGGTATGTTTTGTACATGACTATGGGCCGTTTGTTTGGCGTGTGCCGTTTTTTTGGCCTAAAATTAAATATCCAAGTTTCCCCAAAGATTGTGCGCCACCGTAACTCAGTTAGTTATGATTTTTTTAGGTTTGTTTTTTTTTTTGCTTCATAGGGGGCATAACCTGATGTCTGCGCCAGTTTTTCACAATTATGCAAGTTTGGCCAACTTACATTTCTCCGAGGATGGCGTATGTGACCACTCCCGAAAAATCTTCTGGGTAGTTAAGAAAAACCAACGCACATCAAAAAATCGTTTCTAGGCGAACTTTTGGAGGGGGTCAAGAACACATAAATATGCATCATCAAGCTTAAATTTTTCAAACGTAAAACGCAGAAAATTGAAGTTTTATGGGATTCTTTAAGTTTAGATTTTTTTTTAAAGTGCCACACCACCACCAAACGTCTCCAAACCGGGCCCGAGAGTCGGAGCGTCGGCCGGCAAAATAAGTGTCTCGCCCGGACACAGGGGCTCGGGGCTCAGCTTGTAAAGAATCCCGGGGGAGGTGGGGGGAGGTGTATAAGGTGAACTGAAGGCATGAGAAGCCTTACACTCTGCCACTATGCATCAAATGAAGCCCCAAGAGGTGTTTCCCAATCATTGTGCATGCTCAGACCTGGGTGTGGTCCATACTAGGGAGTCAACCTTGGGGAGAGAGAGAACAAAGAACCTTGTCCTGCCTGCTGTTTTGAGCTTCTTGCTCAAATTTAATCATGGGGGCAATACTGACAATACCATACCTTGTGCAAGCCTTCTGCATGATGGTGCTGCGGAGAAGACAATCGATTCGATGTCATCGCATGAGGAACCTCCAAGCACGTAGGATGATGGGCAGGAGGCCTTATCCCCATCGGGTATATTGAGGCAGGCATTCGTACCTGCACCTGAGTGATGCAGACTGTGTCAGAAGGCTGCATTTCTACAAAGAAGTTGTAACCAAGATCTGTGAGTTAGTAAAAGCAGACCTGCAACCTAGAAGCGTTAGGAGGACTGCTTTGTCAGTTGAAGTGAAGGTTACAGCTGCACTTTCATTCTATGTATCTGGATCGTTCCAGGCCACACTGAGGATGTGTGTGCCATTTCTCAACATGCAACACATAGCTGCGTTCGGCAGGTGACTGCTGCACTATATGCCTGGAGGAATGACTACATAAAGTTCCCCATAACTGTTGAGGCAATGCGCGAAAGGGCTGTGGGCTTCTCCAGGATTGCTGGCTTCCCAAAGGTACAGGGATGCAATGATTGTACCCACATCGCCTTGCGAGCACCTTTGGAGGATTCTGAGATGTACAGGAACAGAAAAGGCTTCCACTCCATTAGTGTGCAGCTCGTGTGTGACGACATGTATCGTATCATGTCAGTTGATGGAAGTTACCCTGGGAGCACCCATGACTCTCCTACGCGAGAGTGCTATATCTGCCATGTTTCAGCAGCAGTCAGAAGGGCAGAGCTGGCTACTGGGAGGCAAAGGGTACGGCCTCGCCACCTGGCTCATGACGCCCCTACGTGTAACCCGGACGGAAGCTGACCGGGAATACAACATGGCGCACATTGCGACGTGTAGCATAATAGAGAGGACCATTGGCATCTTGAAACAGCGTTCCCGATGTCTGGACCATTCCGGAGGCTACTTGAATACTCCCCTGAGATTGTCGGTCAGTTCACTGCTGTGTGCTGAATAACTTCGCCAGCGTGAGGCAGCAGCAGCTGGTAGTGGGCGACCCACCTGCGGTGAGCATGGCTGATGATGATGATGAGGAGGATGCAGATGATGAGAAGGAGGAGGATGAGGACGAGGAAGCCATGCAACTACCTGAACCCGGAGCACGACAGTGGAGGAGGGCGGGCCGTCGTGCCCCTTTAACGATTGCTCGAGACTTGCGCCAGCAGCTCATCCGTGAACGCTTTGCTGCCTGAAGGCTCAGCGGCAACGATTCCAAAAGGACCATGTTTACTGCTTGGACCTGTTCTGTAATGTTGTGTTGTGTTAATGGAACAAATAATGGAAATGATTCTTGTTTACTTCAAAAAGTTGTATTAATAATGGAACAAATCATGTAAATGATTCAGTTATAATTTAAAATATATTTTATTTAAAAGTTTAACAAACATTTATTTGTACTTAACTTAATTTTAATAAAAATATTCTTGTATCATACTTTAACGTTTTCAGTTAAGATCACTTACAAACTTTAACATCAATTACAAACTATAAGATCACTTAAAAACTTTAAGATCACATACAAACTTTTAAACTTGTAAATTTACATAACTTACAAAATAACTTTTAATTTGAGAACAGTTACAACAGTAACAGTGGTTACATATGTATAATTGTATTTATTCAATAAATGCACAGCCACCAGAGGGCTCATCTCCTAGAGCCTCAAGGGATCCCATAATCCCTTGGGAGCACAGGTATTTAAGGAGGCCTCACAGGTTGGAGAGGCACTCTGGAGACCTGCAATAAAAGACTACGGTCACACTTTACTTTGAGCTCACAGTGTTCAATCTGACTCTTTCTCCATACACAACAACTGGCGATGAGATACAGATAGCGAACCCAAAGATGCAGAGAACAGTGGGCATCCTGGAGAAATTCTTGGAGGGAGATGATTGGGAAACTTTTGTGGAGCAACTTGACCAATACTTTGTGGCCAACGAGCTAGATGGGGAAGAGAGCGCTGCCAAACGAAGGGCGATCCTCGTCCTGTCTGTGGGGCACCAACGTATGGTCTCATGAAGAATCTGCTCACTCCAGCGAAACCCACAAAGAAATCATACGACAATTTGTGCACACTGGTCCGAGAGCATTTGAACCTGAAGGAAAGCATTCTGATGGCGAGATATCAGTTCTACACTTACAAAAGGTCTGAAGGCCAGGAAGTGGCGAGTTATGTCGCCGAGCTAAGATGCCTTGCAGGACATTGCGAATTTGAAGGACATTTGGAGCACATGCTCAGAGACTTTTTCGTACTTAGCATTGGCCACGAAACCATACTTCGCAAACTTTTGACTGTAGAGACCCCAACCTTGAGTAAGGCCATAGCGATAGCCCAGGCGTTCATTGCTACCAGTGACAATATGAAGCAAATCTCTCAGCACATAAGTCTGCTACAAGTACTGTGAACAAAGTGATGTTGTTTTCGAATCGTAACGTACAGGGCAGGCCACAGATACCTGCAGTTACACGTCCGCAGATGTATCAGAGTCCACCAGCAAGGGTGATGAATGCAAGGCCATTAACACCTTGTTGGTGCTGTGGGGATGATCATCGTTTCCATTCATGCCGATTCTAAGAGTATATTTGCAAGGGCTGTGGAACAATGGGACATCTCCAACGAGACATCTGCAGGCGAGCTGCAAAGCCTGTTAAACCTGCAAACCACCATGTTGCAGAGGAGGACAGATCAACGGAAGATTACAATGAACTAGAGCCTCAGATCGAGGAGGGAAAGGTACATGGGGTGCACACATTCACCATGAATTGTCCCCCGATAATGCTGAATGTTGAACTAAATGGACTCCCGGTGTCAATGGAGCTGGACATGGGCGCGAGCCAGTCCATCATGGGCAAAAAGATTTTCGAAAGGTTGTGGTGCAACAAGGCCTCAAGGTCAGTCTTAACTCCAGTTTGCACGAAACTTACACGAAATCGATAGTGATACTGTAAAGGTCTCCTACGATGGAGCGGTGCACAAGCTACCACTCTGGGTGGTACCGGGCGATGGTCCCATGCTGCTCGGCAGGAGCTGGCTGGGAAAGATACACTGGAACTGGGGCGATGTCTGAGCGCTATCGCCCGCTGACGACACTTTGTGTTCCCAGGTCTTAAACAAATTTCCTTCGCTGTTCGAACCAGTCATCGAGAAATTACGAGGAGCAAATGTGCAGGTCCACCTAATTCCGGGAGCGTGACCCATCCATCACAAGGTGAGAGCAGTACCGTACATAATGAAAGAAAGGGTAGAGATCGAGCTAGACCGGCTGCAAAGAGAGGGCATCATTTCACCGATCGAGTTCAACGAGTGGGCCACTCCTAATATCCAATGTCCTCAAGGGAGACGGCACCATCAGAAACTGTGGCAATCCTTTTCAGAATGGCAGGCAGTGACTCGTGGGATGCCGCAGGGATCAGTGCTGGGACCCCAGCTATTTACAATATACATTAATGATTTGGATGAAGGAATTGAGTGTATTATCTCCAAGTTTTCAGATGACACTAAACTGGGAGGCGGTGTGAGCTGTGAGGAGAATACTAAGAGGCTGCAGGGTGACTTGGACAAGTTAGGTGAGTAGGCAAATGCATGGCAGATGCAGTATAATATGGATAAATGTGAGGTTATCCACTTTGGGGGCAAAAACACGAAGGCAGAATATTATCTGAATGGCGGCAGATTAGGAAAAGGGGAGGTGCAACGAGACCTGGGTGTCATGGTTCATCAGTCATTGAAAGTTGGCAAGCAGGTACAGCAGGCGGTGAAGAAGGCAAATGGCATGTTGGCCTTCATAGCTAGGGGATTTGAGTATAGGAGCAGGGAGGTCTTACTGCAGTTGTACAGGGCCTTGGTGATGCCTTACCTGGAATATTGTGTTCAGTTTTTGTCTCCTAATCTGAGGACGGACATTCTTGCTATTGAGGGAGTGCAGTGAAGGTTCACCAGACTGATTCCCGGGATGGCTGGACTGACATATGAGGAGAGACTGGATCGACTGGGCCTTTATTCACTGGAGTTTAGAAGGATGAGAGGGGATCTCATAGAAACATATAAAATTCTGACGGGACTGGACAGGTTAGATGCAGGAAGAATATTCCCAATTTTAGGGAAGTCCAGTACCAGGGAACACCGTCTAAGGATAAGGGATAAGCCATTTAGGACTGAGATGAGGAGAAACTTCTTCACTCAGAGAGTTGTTAACCTGTGGAATTCCCTACCGCAGAGAGTTGTTGATGCCAGTTCGTTGGATATATTCAAGAGGGTGTTAGATATGGCCCTTATGGCTAAAGAGATTAAGGGGTATGGAGAGAAAGCAGGAAAGGGGTACTGAGGTGAATGATCTTATTGAATGTTGGTGCAGGCTCGAAGGGCCGAATAGCTTACTCCTGCACCTATTTTCTATGTTTCTATGTTTCTATGTTACAAAGTAACTATCAATCGTTTCTCCCTCCAGGACCAATACCCACGACTAAAGGCCGATGACCTGTTTGCAATGCTGGTGGGAGGAAAGACGTTCATGAAGCTGGATCTGACTTCAGCCTACATAACGCAGGAACTGGAGGAATCATCGAAGGCCCTCACCTGCATCAACACGCACAAAGGTCTTTTTGTTTATAACAGATGCCCGTTTGGAATCCGATCGGCAGCAGTGATATTCCAGAGAAACATGGAAAGCTTACTGAAGTCAGTCCCGCCTACCGTGGTCTTCCAGGACGACATCTTGGTCATAGGTCGGAACACAGTCGAGCATCTGCAGAACCTGGAGGACGTTCTTAGTCGCCTCAACCGAGTGGGGCTCAGGTTAAAACGCTTGAAGTGCGTTTTCCTAGCACCTGAAGTGGAGTTCCTGGGAAGGAGGATTGCGGCGGACGGAGGATTGCTAGAACCACTACATGTCTTACTAAAGGGGGCAAATGGGTTTGGGGCAAAAGCCAAGAAAATGCCTTTGTAAAAGCAAGAAAATTGTTATGCTCAAACAAATTGCTTGTGTTGCATGATCCATGTAAGCGTTTGGTACTAGCATGTGATGCGTCGTCATATGGCGTCGGGTGTGTATTGCAACAAGCTAATGATTTCGGGAAACTGCAACCGGTTGCTTATGCATCCAGGAGTCTGTCTAAGGCTGAGAGAGCCTACAGCATGATTGAGAAAGAAACGTTAGCGTGTGTCTATGGGGTAAAGAAAATGCAACAATACCTGTTTGGGCTAAAATTCGAATTGGAAACTGACCATAAGCCACTTAAATCTCTGTTCTCTGAGAGTAAAGGAATAAATACCAACGCGTCGGCCCGTATCCAGAGATGGGCGCTCACGTTGTCCGCATACAGCTATGCCATCTGCCACAGGCCAGGCACAGAAAACTGCGCCGATGCTCTCAGTAGGCTGCCATTGCCCACCACGGGGGTGGAAATGGTGCAGCCTGCAGATATAGCCATGGTTATGGAAGTGACGGGCAGTGAGCAATTACCTGTCACTGCCCGGCAGATCAAAACCTGGACAAGCCAGGACCCCTATTGTCTCTAGTCAAAAGCTGTGTGCTTCACGGGAGCTGGTCCAGTGTCCCAGTGGAAATGCAGGAAGAGATAAAGCCATTCCAGCAGCGCAAAGCTGAAATGTCTATACAGGCAGACTGCCTTCTGTGGGGCAATCGAGTAGTGGTCCCCAAGAAGGGCAGAGGCACCTTCAACAATGACCTCCACAGTACCCACCCAGGCATCGTAATGATGAAAGCGATAGCCAGATCCCACGTGTGGTGGCCCGGTATCGATGCAGACTTAGAGTCCTGCGTTCACAGATGTAATACATGCTCACAGTTAAGCAATGTACCCATGGAGGCGCTGCTAAGTTTATGGTTTTGGCCCTCCAAACCGTGGTCTAGGGTACACGTCGATTATGCAAGCCCGTTCTTAGGTAAAATGTTCCTTGTAGTTGTAGACGCGTATTCCAAGTGGATTGAATGTGAGATAATGTCGGCTAGCACGTCCGCTGCCACCACTGAAAGCCTGCGGGCCATGTTTGCCACACGGCCTACCCGATGTCCTGGTGAGCGACAACGGGCCATGTTTTACCAGTGCTGAGTTCAAAGAATTCATGACCTGTAATGGGATCAAACATGTCACATCTGCCCCGTTTAAACCAGCGTCCAATGGTCAGGCAGAGAGAGCAGTGCAAACCATCAAGCGAGGCTTGAAGAGGGTAACTGAAGGCTCACTGCAGACTCGCCTATCCCGAGTCCTGCTTAGCTACCTTACGAGATCCCACTCACCGGGATCCCACCTGCTGAACTGCTCATGAAAAGAGCACTTAAGACAAGGCTCTCGTTTGTTCACCTTGATCTACATGAACAGGTAGAGAGCAGGCGGCTTCAACAAAGTGCATACCATGATAGCGCAAATGTGTCACGCGAGATTTAAATCAATGATCCTGTATTTGTATTAAATTATGGACAAGGTCCCAAGTGGCTTCCCGGCACTGTTGCAGCCAAAGAGAGGAGCAGAGTGTTTCAGGTCAAACTTTCAAATAGATTCATTCACTGGAAACACTTGGACCAAATCAAACTCAGATTCACGGACTATCCTGAGCAACCCACCTTGGACCCTACCTTTTTTGATCCCCCAACATACACACCAGTGGCAACTGGCACCACGGTTGACCAGGAAGCAGAACCCATCATCCACAGCAGCCCTTCAGGGCCCAACAAATGATTCAACAACACCAGCTTTCACACCGAGATGATCAACCAGCGCAAGAAGGGCCCCAGATCGACTCACATTGTAAATAGTTACACTATTGACTTTGTGGGGGGAAGTGTTGTTATATATATATATACTTGTATTTACTCTGTACAGCCACCAGAGGGCTCATTCCCTGGAGTTCCAAGGGATCTCATAATCCCTTGGGGGCACAGATATTTAAGGAGGCTTCACAGGTTGGAGAGGCACTCTGGAGACCTGCAATCAAAGACTAAGGTCACACTTTACTTTGAGCTCACAGTGTTCAGTCTGACCCTTTCTCCATCCACCAACAACAGCAATAATAATAACAACAGCAGCAAAGAAAGGCTGCACCCGTCTCCTCCATCTTGTTGACTCCACCCCTGCCCGCAGGCGGTGGCACAGCATTCCTGGGGTTGGTACCAAGCTTATTCGTTCTAAATCTCGGGCAATGCGCACTTTTTGATGAGGGGGATGGGTGGGCAGGCGGTAATGTGGAGGGTCCGGCTTGGGCCTCTTCAGAGGCTGGTCTGGGGATTGGAGTGGGACTGGCAGTTGATTCTGTCAATGGGTGTTGGGTCTGGGTGTGTTCCCTTATTGCATCAGCTAACTCCGACATTGCCTCCCTCATGTGCCCTGACAGTGCCTCAATTACCTGCAACATTCCCTCCCTCACGTTTGCCAACAGTGTCTCAGCTACCTGTGACATGCCCTCCCTCATGTGCACTGACATTGTATCCGCTGATTGAGACAATCCCTCCCTCATGTGCCCGGACAGTGTTCCCATTTCTCGTGAGAGTGTTGTTACTTCTCCTGGTAGTCCCGATATCTCATCACCCACCCCACTGATGGTGTCCAGGAGTGATCGGGTAAGGTCAATGCTCTCCCCACTCATTGCCATCATCTGAACCACATCTGTTAAACCCTGCACCTCAGGAGAGCGCAGTCGAGCTCTCCTTCCCCTCCTCATTCTGGGTGTGCCTCGCTGCACCCCACTGGGACCTGCAGCCTCGGATGGTGGGAAACCATGGACTGTCCCAGCAACACTCGTACCACTCAGGAAAGGGCCTTGCATCTCAATGGGCGGCACCTGCACCTCCTCAAGTGAGTACAACAGTGGGGGATTAATCCATCCCCTCCCCCTCCCCCTCCCCCTCACCCCCATGCTCTTGGTCTGGAAAGTGGGATTGGAAGATGTTCTCCTATTCAGGTTCGTCCGCGTCTGAGTCTTCTTCTGCATCGTCAGGGTTGGTAACAACAGTCAAATGGTTAGCTGCAGAGGAGGGGGAAGGGTGGCATGAATAGCCTCACACAGTGCAGGCAGCAGGCTGATTTGAAGGACCATGATGAATTCCACATTGCATCAACTGAAGCGTAGCTGATGGAGACATCCCCATGAACCGAAGCATGGCTAGCCCGCGCAGTACTTAACATTTAGCAAAGCCAGACTCTGGAATTTGCAGGACTTACCCCCTCCCTCGAGTGTGGGCCCAGCTTGTGCAGTGGTGGTTGCTTTTCTCCAGGCAGGACCCATCAAAGCAGCGACCCTCTCTCCCAAGGGTGTCAGTGGGCGCAGATTTGCCGGGCCTCCTCCTGTTCGAGTTCTTTCTCGTTCGCTGTGTGCCACCTTCCTCTGCAAAGATGAAAATCTAACTTTTTAGAGAGCGTGTCTTTCTGCTGGGTGGGACATATACAGATGGTCACATTTACAATCGCAATTCCAGTGAATAAATGAAAATATTACTTACACTAACTACTCTGCCAAGGTCCTGCCACTTCTTGTTACACTGGACTCCAGACCTCGGGGTGGTCACCATTGCACAGTAATCTTCTGCAAGTTGGTTCCAGCGTTTCTTCATTTCTTTGGGTGAAACTTTTATGTGACCTCTGCTGGTGTCCAGCTCCTGCCTCAATCACAGTAACCAGTGCCTCCACTTCGTCCTGTAAGAAATTCTTGGTCCTTGAGCCGCGTTGCATCTTGTATTGCAGCTCCGATTTTTCCACTGAGAATTAAAGTTCTCACACACAACTGGCTCTTTAAAAATGGCCGAATTCTGACCGGGACCTGTACTGGGGACGCGCGCCCATAGCAATCACGTCAAAAACTTCATTTTTTTCCCATGCATGCGCAGAAGGTGGGGGGGGGGCGGGGGGGACGGACATCATTTTTTCGGTGCAGACATTAGGCTCCAGCCCCCGAAGCTACAGGACAGGCTGCGCGATTCCAAATTCAAAAAATAGAACGGGGAAAATTGCTAGTTGTTTTTTTGTAGTAGTCGGGGCCAAAAAAACGTGTGGAACTCTGGCAATACGCCAAAAAATGGCACAGGGGAAAATTGAGCCCATTTGCGATAAAGGCCAACATTCCATGAGCCTTTTGGATAACGTTTTGTACCCGGGCAGTGTGAAGAGGACCTCTCCTCATTTTCAGGATCATCCATATGGACACCTCTTAAAATGAATGGTGTTCCGCACTGAACTCAGGGATACATAAGCCGAATGGATAAGCAGTTGTCTTTAAAGATCCCGCCAAGTGCCTTGAGGCAATCGGAGAAAGAGAGTGGCTTAAGGGCTCCGGATATTGAGTATTTTTGATATTGTGTCGGCTGTGTACAGTCATTGCTTAGGGATAAGACATCCTTGGATTACTTTCTACTAATTGGCTAGGCAGTTAGCCAAGCAGTCTGGCCGTCCGCGGCCACATTAGCCTAAAACAAGCCATCTATCTCCTTGTGGTTTGAGGGTATTGTCAGACAAACTGCTTACTATCCTTTTGAATGTCACCTTGCCTTAGTTGGTAGCACGTTCCCATCAGAAGGTTATGGGTTTAAGCTTTAAGGTGATTGGCAGAAGAACCAAAGGCGACATGAGGAAAAACCTTTTTATGCAGTGAGTGGTTAGGATCTGGAATGTGCTGTCTGAGAGGGTGGTGGAGGCAGATTCAATCTTGGCTTTCAAAAGGGAATTGGATAAGTACCTGAAGGAAAATTATTTGCAGGGCTACGGGAGAAGGGCGGGGGAGTGGGACTCGCTGAGGTGCTCTTGTAGAGAGCCGGCACGGGCTCGACGGGCCGAATGGCTTCCTTCTGTGCTGTAACCATTCTATGAAATTCCACTCCATGACTTCAGTATATTATCTAGGTTGACTCGAGTGCAGTATTGAAAGAATGCTGCATTGACTGAAGTGGCATCCTTCAGATGAGATCTTAAACTGAGGTCTCATCTGTCCGTATTGATGGACAGCAAAGAGTCCAAACCACCATATGAAGAAGTTCTGCCGATGTCCCGGCCAACAGTCCTCCTTCAACTCAACGCCGCAAAAAATAAATTCATCGGTCAGTTAGCGAATTTGGCTTATGGGATCTCACTGTATGCAAAATGGTTGCTGCTTTTGCCTAACTAACTTCAAAGTAATTCATTGTATGTGTGTGATGCGTTAGGGATGTTTCTGCGACGTGTGCTAAAATTACGTATAAATGGAAGTATTTCCCTTTTCCCTTTTCTGACTAATCATTAGACATCATTACCTTGGACAGAGGCTGATCCTTATTGTGGGCCTTTGTAGCAACATAAGAACATAAGAATTAAGAGCAAGAATAGGCCATTTGGCCCCTCGAGCCTGCTCCACCATTCAATAAGATCATGGCTGATCTACTTCAACTCCACTTTCCCGCACTATCCCCATATTCCTTGATTCCCTAAATATCCAAAAGTTTATCGATCTCTGTCTTGAATATGCTCAACAACTGAGCATGCACAGTCCTCTGGGGTAGAAAATTCCAAAGATTCATCACCCTCCGAGTGAAGAAAATTCTCCTCATCTCAGTCCTAAATGGCTGACCCCTGATTCTGAGACTGTGACCCCTGGTTCGAGACTCCCCAGCCCGGGGAAACATCCTCCCTGTCAAGCTCTGTAAGAATTTTGTATGTTTCAATGAGATCACCTCTCATTCTTCTAAACTCCAGAGAATCTAGGCCTCGTCTACTCAATGAATATAGGTCTAGTCTACTCAATTTCTCCTCATAGGACAATCCCCCCATCCCAGGAATCAGTCTGGTGAACCTTTGTTGCACTCTTTCTATGGCACATCTATTCTTCCTGAGGTAAGGAGACCAAAACTGTACACAACACTCCAGGTGTGGGCCCGCCAGGGCCCTATGTAATTGTAGTAAGACATCTTTACCCTTATATTTAAATCCTCTTGTAATAAAGGCCACTATTCCAATTGCTTTCTTAACTTTCATTTATTTACTGTTTTATTGAAGATTTGTAAAATAAAAAGTAATTTTCATCACCTTCTGCTTTCAGGCCATCAGCATTTCCCGATAACTGGGTGCCATTCCTAAGAAATGAACAAAGGGCCTGAATTTGATGGAAGGCCCCCGCCCGCCCAAATGCCACCCAACGGACCGCCAATGGCCGTCGAGGTCCCTGACGGTATTTTGGGCGGTGTTTTCATCAGCCAGGTCCCTCGAAGGTCAGCGGGTGGCAAATCTGCGACATACGCCGCCAATCTGGGCGGCAACCGGCGGAAGCTCCCATTCTCGGCGGCAAAGGTGCTTGCCGCCCAAGGTGCTTGCCGAGGATGGAGTTGGGCCCACGGAGAGCTGAAAAGCGAAAAAATAAAATTTATTTAAAAATGTTTTTAAACATCTGACGACCTTCGGGGGGGGGGGGGGGGGGGGGACGACCCCATCCAGGTGAGTACCTGTAAAGAAATAATTTAAATAAACCACTAACCTTTTTTTACAGCAACTTCACACTTACCGTTGAGGACAGAGCTGCCTCCAGGCAGTGGTCCACCGCTGACTCCAGCCGACTCCCCACCCGCACCAATCTGGCACCTCGGCGTGCGGGAGTCTACTTATGTGCATCGGCCGTCCGCTGACGTTCGCGGGCGCTTCCTGGCGGCTCGCCACTCCCGCTCGCTGCAGGCCACGACAAAAGTGGCACTGGGCAGCTCGAGCAGAGGAATGTCGGCGGCAGTGGGCAGTAACGCCATCAATTTTGGCCCCCAGAGTCTGGGGGCAAGAACCGACCATTCAACGCATCGAGCCTGCTTCACCCTGAGTCCTATGTATGATTATTCTATTACGGACTCTCCGCACTACCACCCCCACGTGGCCCACCCCCTTTCACCCCTTGTTGTTCACCTCCATTATGGAACACTAAAGGCTGATAGTGTTTAGCCATTAAGATAGGATACACAAACAGGCTAATGCCTGTATTCAAATAATTGTTGGAGGAATGCGATACACTTGAGTCATTGGTGTAACAGCGACTCCTCACCTTAAATTCCTTCCCCCTGAAGTTTCCTTAAAGAAAATCAAGCTATTGATAACCCTGTAACCGTCAATGGGTAAGAATGTAGCTCCCCTTTAAAAGATGTTCAAGTGACGACCTTCCCTGGCCAGTCGGTGCCACCAATTGGGTATGTTGCCCTCAAAGCCAATCTGGAATTCACCCCCTCCCTCACGAGCTGCCGGCAACCAAAATATTCCCATCCCCAGTTGGCGACAATGTGATTTGTTTGTTTTGAATATTATTGTCACGGTTACACTGGTTCCCCCACCCGGAATGGCAGCAAAGATCTGTGACAGGAAAAGACAAAATGGCCACCAGCAAAGAGTAATGTCACGCCCTGTAAAACAAACGCCCTGAATCTTATATCACCAGAGCAACTGAAAAGGAAATAAATCATTAGTCTTGGGAAAAATTAAATAGAAGTTGGCCAGACCCTGGAATTTCCCTTCAAATAGATTTGTTTTCCCTGTTTTGTGCCAATATTATGCCTAGTTTCAGTTGGCATGGCAATATTGGAATAAGCAAAGGAGGTCGTATGCCAACAGCTATCTTTAAAGTGT
Organism: Pristiophorus japonicus; assembly: GCF_044704955.1. Classification (NCBI taxonomy): domain Eukaryota; kingdom Metazoa; phylum Chordata; class Chondrichthyes; family Pristiophoridae; genus Pristiophorus; species Pristiophorus japonicus. Next base: position 14,899,094 of record NC_091994.1, read on the forward strand.
GACGGAGAAGTTGACTTTGTCAGTCTCCAGTGCTCTAAGCTCTGGACACGTACAACTCAGTTGTTAAATATTATTACATCATTCACATGTCCCTTGGAGCAATAATTAAAAAAGCAAAACAGATTAAGACATGCTTGCAACAAAGTAAATATTTGGATGCTTGCCTTTGCTGGGGCTCGACAGCACTGACCACATATTACCTTGGCAAGCCCACATAGTAACTGCCCCACCCATTGTCTCTTTCACAATCCTGTCCATTAGACTGCACAGTATCGGTGCTCAGTTTAAAGCAGCATTGTTTGTATGGTTTCAGATCATTTCAGTGGGTTTCTAAAGGGGAAAACAAACATTCAATGATCTGATTGGTGACACAATGGTGTCCTGTCACAGACCGTGCTGCTGCTTAAACTTTTGGGGGAATTTCAGTTAAATGTGTGTTAACTGTTGATGCAGATCATGTAAGAAGCTGTGTCCCAAGTGTTCCCAGTACAGCAGGAGTAGATTCTGCAATTGTGTGAGCTATTCTAGGGGCTTAACATGTTGGAATGAGAGCAGAGTCCGCAATGTCTTGTTCCTGGCTTTTCTGGGAACCCAGTTTGCCTGGGGACTGCTCGAATTCCCATAATGCCAACTTAATTGTCTGGGGATGTACACAACAGCAAAATAAATGGTACAAACCTGACAAATTCCAGACATGAATTTCACTGACATTAGAGCACAAGATGGAGCCAACACTGCCCCTTCCCCCAACTCAGCGGCTCACAAATATTATTTTTTTCTTACTCATATCTATCAATGGATTTGTGCTAATGTTAAAGAAACACATCACATGTGGAATAAAAATAGTGATGTCAGGGAAAAGTAATAAGGAAGGAAGGAAGGTTGGGTCCATAAAAGGAGTGGCGAGGAGGCCTCGGGGAGTAGTGGAGGCATACTACTTCAGGGAGCAGTGCGAGCTGGTGCAGGGGGGCGCGGCAACAAAGAGTGATGTCATCAAGGTCCAGGTCCAGGTTGGTGATTGGAGCACGGGCAGGTACAGCAGGAGCGGCGAGATCAGGGCGAAGGAGCGGCGAGAGACTGTCGAGGGATGTGATCGGGGCCCAGGGGAGGTGTGAGTTCGGGGCCAGGGGCAGCAAAGCAGGTCTCCAGCCGTCTTAGATTACTCTTACCTCTGGACCAAGACCTAACTCTGTCAAGCCCGTGTGGTGGCTGGTGTGCAACGGCCACCAAATGTTAAAAAAATCCACGCACAGGCATCTTCCACCCTTCAGGATGTAGTTCGGGACCTGGAGTATTGGGTCCTTAACTGAAACACTTGTGAACTCATCCTTTTTTGGCGTGGAAGCAAGTCATCCTCGTTTCGAGGGACTGCCTATGATGATGAGATGACACAACCAAAGATAGACAGATAAAGAGAGAAAGAGAAAGAAAACAGAAGGTGGCTGACGGATAGTTAGAAGATTTCCGGGATTTTCGGTTAAAGGTGTATTAACGATTGACGCAGATCATGTAAAAAGCTGTGTCCCAAGTGTTCCCAGTATAGCAGGAGTAGATCCTGCAGTCATGTGAGCTATTCTAGGGGCTTAACATGTTGGATTTAGAGCAGAGTTCTCAATGTATTGTTCCTGGTTTTTCTGGGATTGCTCCCCGATTATTAAGATCCATGACGAGACCTTGGACAATGTGGACCACTTTCCATATCAACAAGGACGAAGTCCAACACGGCCTTCAGTGTGCCAGTGCAGCCTTCGGCCGCCTGAGGGACAAAGTATTCGAAGACCAGGATCTCAAACCCGGCACCAAGCCCATGGTCTGCAGAGCAGTCGTGATACCCGCCCTCCCATGCACTTCAGAGACATGGACCATGTACAGCAGGCACCTCAAAGCACTGGAGAAATAGCACCCAACACCACCTCCGCAAAATCCTGCAAATCCATTGGCAGGATAGGCACACCAACGTCAGTGTTCTCGCTCAGGCCAACATCCCCAGCATCGAAGCATTGACCACACTCGATCAGCTCCGATGGACGGGCCACATTGTCCGCATGCCCGATACTAGACTCCCAAAACAAGCGCTCTACTCCGAGCTATGTCACGGCAGCCGAGTCCCAGCAGGGCAGAGCAAACGCTTCAAGGACACCTTCAAAGCCTCCTTGAAAAAATGTAACATCCCCACCGACTCTTGGGAATCCCTGGCCCAAGGCCGCTCAAAGTGGAGGAGAAGCATCCGAGAAGATGTCAAACACCTCGAGTCACTTCGCCAGGAGCACGCGGAAGCCAAGTACAAACAGCGGAAGGAGCGTACGGCGAACCAAGCACCCCACCCACCCATCCCTCCAACCACCATCTGCCCCACCGTGACAGAGACTGTAGGTCCTGCATTGGTCTCATCAGTCACCTTAGAACTCATTAATGTGGAAGCAAAGTCTTCCTCGACTCCAGGGAATGGCCTAAGAAGAAGAGAGATGAAAGAAAGATAGATGAAACAAAGAGAGATAGTTAGATAGACAGAATGAAAGATAGATAATAGAATTATGAAATAAAGATAGGTAGATTTAGCATAGTTAGATAATTGACATATAAAGCAAGAAAGATGGATTATCTGGGATAGATAGATGGATAAAACAAAGATAGATAGACAGATGAAAGAAAGAAACAAAGGAGAAAGCAAGCTTCTGTGTGTGTGATAGTACCTGCAATAGACCAGTAGGAGGTGCTATGATGCTCACAAATGCAATTGTTCAACTTATTATCAGACATGCTGACTCCCACATCAGATGGTGTATTGTTTAGAGACGCAACCAAGGGAGTTCAGGAGGTTAGAATTAAGTCCACTGAGCACAGAATGTCCTGTGGACTTTGTACAGGACTATCATGTTTTATGGCTTGGTTTATTCAGAAAATAAAAATTGTTAAATATTGATGGTGGAGATTTTTAAATGATTAATTCTGCAGAGAGTAAGCTAAAACAGCTGAAAGGAATATGCCGTACTGTGTGTGTTGGGACAGAATGACGGTTTTTAATGCAGTGCCCAACAAGGTGGTACAACATGGCTGTGCCCATGATGGTCCCCACACCAAGGGCCCAATCCCAACCTTACCATAAGGGAAGGGGAGCTGGGTACAGCTACCACCCTCCCAGGTTTGGACCAGAAAGACCAGTTTTTCAGTGAGGTATCTGCAAATACCAAGATGTAAACCAGATACCCAAAGTATTTATTTTAATAAAAGCCCATTGTTTTTGAGTTTAATGATGTGGCATTCACTATCGAAGTCATTAACATTTACAATGAACATTCATTATCCAGAAAGCAAATCTCAAAACACAAGCCATGATTCCACCCCTCACGATACCCATATCCCAACTCATATCCCAACTCCTGGCCAGTTTTCACCTTGTACTTTATTGGATGTAAAGCACTTCAGGGCATCCTGAGGATATGAATGGTACTACATAAATCCAAGTTCTTTCTTTGGTAAAGTGTAATAAATCTAAAGGTGACGTACTTCCTGAAGGGAAGGAAAGAAAAATTAACAACAGAAATCACTTCAGGCAGTGTCAGCTGTAGCTCAGTGGCCAGCACTCTCGCCTCTGAGTCAGAAAGTTGTAGGTTCAAGTCCCATTCCAGTCACTGGAGCACAAATTCTGGGCTGACACTCCAGTGCAGTGCTGAGGGAGTGCTACACTGTTGGAGGTTCTGTCTTTAGGGTGAGACGTTAAACAGATGTAAAAAGATCCCATGGCACTAGTTTGAAGCAGACAGGGAAAGTTATCCCCAGTGTCCTGGCCAATACTTATCCCTGAATCAACATAACAAAAACAGATTATCTGGTCATTATCACATTGCTGTTTGTGGGAGCTTGCTGTGCACAAATTGGCTGCTGTGTTTCCAACAGTGACTGCACTTCAAAAAGTACTTCATTGGCTGTAAAGCACTTTAACCCTTGCCACTGGATAAAGACCTCGCTCTGTCAAGCCCGTGTGGTGGCTGATGTGCAACGGTCACCACATGTTAAAAAAATCCACGCACAGGCATCTTCCATCCCCTCAATTAGAGTTCAGGACTGGAACATCGGATCCTTCATTGAAACATCTGTAAAGTCATGTGGAAACAAGTCATCCTCGTTCGAGGGACCGCCTATGATGATGATGATGATATATAAATGCAAGTCTTTCTTTCGTGCGATGAAAATTCCCTCGGTGTTTTACAGGGAACATCGGAATATAGAAACAGGAGTAGGCCATTCAGCCTCTTGAGCCTGTTCCGCCATTCAGTTAGATCACGGTTGATTTGTATCGCAAGTCCATCTACCTTCATTCCATTTCTATAACCCTTAATACCCCTACCTACAAATATCAATCAATCCCAATTTTCAATTGCCAGTTTTTTGGGGGAGAGAATTACAGATCTCCTCGACCCTTTGTGTGATGAAATGCTTTCTGACATCACTCCTGAGTAGCCTTGCTCTATCTTTAAGGTTACGCTCCCTTGTTCTGGACTCCCCCACCAGAGGAAATCGTTTCTCTCTCTCTACCCTATCAGCTCCTTTGATCATTCTACAACTCTTTTGTCAATTTAATTCAATCATGTTTCCCCCCTTGTTGAAGTGGCACAACCTCTAGAACCTGTAAATTAACAAAAAAACTTTCAAAGGAACCTTAACAAATCAAATTAAAATGATGTTCCCGGGGGTGATGATGCACTCCACTCCCTCCGGTACCCACCTATCATGGAAGGCCGCGAGCGTGCCGGTGGACACCGCGTGCTCCACCTCCGGGGACTCCCTGGCGTGAACGTAGCCGCGGAAGAGAGGCAGGCAGTCGGGCTGAATGACCCCCTCGACCATCCGCTGCCTTGACCTGTTAATGGCCACCTTGGCCAGGCCCAGGAGCAGTCCCACCAGGATGCCCTCTGACCTGCCCGCTCCCCTCCTGCACTGGGTGCCCAAAGATCAGGCGTGGAAGTACATTGATTGTCTAAGACGCCTCAATTAGATCACCCCTTACTTGGATATGGCTTGAATAAACACATGTGACAATGTGGGGAATGATTGGAGGGCAGTGAGGAGCGGTTAGTGGAGGTGAACCGTCAGAAAGGTTTTGAGAAGGTTTTGAAGCTGAGGAGAGAGGTTTAGGAAAGGTCTCCAGGTTGAAGGCTCGACCGCCAATGGAGAAGTAGAGGGACAGGAGGACCGAGGTTGGAAGAGGAAATGGTTCTTGCTGGGGGAAGATAACAGAGGTTGGGTGCAGAAACAGGTAAACTGGCAAGTCACTCTAGAAACATAGAAACATAGAAAATAGGTGCAAGAGTAGGCCATTCGGCCCTTTGAGCCTGCACCACCATTCAATAAGATCATGGCTGATCATTCACCTCAGTACCCCTTTCCTGCTTTCTCTCCATACCCCTTAATCCCTTTAGCTGTAAGGGCCATATCTAACTCTCTCTTGAATATATCCAATGAACTCGCATCAACAACTCTCTGCGGTAGGGAATTTCACAGGTTAACAACTCTCTGAGTGGAGAAGTTTCTCCTCATCTCAGTTCTAAATGGCTTACCCATTATCCTTAGACTGTGTCACCTGGTTCTGGACTTCCCCAACATTGGAAACATTCTTCCTGCATCTAACCTGTCCCGTCCCGTCAGAATTTTATTTGTTTCTATGAGATCCCCTCTCATCCTTCTAAACTCCAGTGAATACAGGCCCAGTCAATCCAGTCTCTCCTCATATGTCAGTCAAGCCATCCCGAGAATCAGGCTGGTGAACCTTCGCTGCACTCCCTCAATAGCAAGAACGTCCTTCCTCAGATTAGGAGACCAAAACTGAACACAATATTCCAGGTGAGGCCTCACCAAGGCCCTGTACAATTACAGTCAGACCTCCCTGCTCCTATACTCAAATCCCCTAGCTATGAAGGCCAACATACCATTTGCCTTCTTCACCGCCTGCTGTACCTGCATGCCATCTTTCAATGACTGATGAACTATGACACCCAGGTCTCATTGCACCTCTCCTTTTCCTAATCTGCCGCCATTCAGATAATAATCTGCCTTCGTGTTTTTGCCCCCAAAGTGGATAACCTCACATTTATCCACATTATACTGCATCTGCCATGCATTTGCCCACTCACCTAACTTGTCCAAGTCACCCTGCAGCCTCTTAGCGTCCTCCTCACAGCTCACACCACCACCCAGTTTAGTGTCATCTGCAAACTTGGAGATATTACACTCAATTCCTTCATCTAAATTATTAATGTATATTGTAAATAGCTGGGGTCCCAGCACTGAGCCCAGCGGCACCCCACTAGTCACTGCCTGCCATTCTGAAAAGGACCCGTTTACCCCTACTCTCTGCTTCCTGTCTGCCAACCAGTTCTCTATTCACGTCAGTACATTATCCCCAATACGATGTGCTTTAATTTTGCACACCAGTCTCTTGTTTGGGACCTTGTCAAAAGCCTTTTGAAAGTCCAAATACACCACATCCACTGGTTCTCCCTTGTCCACGCTACTTGGTACATCCTCAAAAAATTCCAGAAGATTTGTCAAGCATGATTTCCCTTTCATAAATCCATGCTGACTTGGACCGATCCTGTCACTGCTTTCCAAATGCGCTGCTATTTTATCTTTAATAATTGATTCCAACATTTTCTCCGCTACTGATGTCAGGCTAACCGGTCTATAATTACCTGTTTTCTCTCTCCCTCCTTTTTTTAAAAGTGGTGTTATATTAGCTACCCTCCAGTCTATAGGGGCTGATTCAGAGTCGATAGACTGTTGGAAAATGATCACCAATGCATCCATTATTTCTAGGGCCACTTCCTGAAGTACTCTGGGATGCAGACTATCAGGCCCCGGGGATTTATCGGCCTTCAATCCCATCAATTTCCGAAACACAATTTCCGCCTAATAAGGATATCCTTCAGTTCATCCTTCTCACTAGCCCCTTGGTCCACTAGAAGGTTATTTGTGTCTTCCTTCGTGAAGACAGAACCAAAATATTTGTTCAACTGGTCTGCCATTTTTCGTGTATCTCTTAGCAGTGTTGAGTGATACTGGCAGGTGATGGTCCTTTCCTCTCTCCTGGGCCAAGCTCAATAACAGTAGAGGGAGGAAGTAGGGAAAGGTAAAATTGTTTTTTTAATCGTTTTAACGACCAATCAGATTATACTATAGCCATTGACTTTATCTCCACAGGTCGCCCTTCCTAATGGTTAAAAACCTAACGACTGGCTAGTATTGCGCTGTGATTTTACATTTGATACTTGTATGTGAACGGGTGTGATGAAGGTAATAAAGTTATAAACTGACGTTGATGCGCCTATCCTGCCAATGGATTTGCAGGATCTTGCGGAGGCAGCGATGGTGGTACTTCTCCAGTGCTTTGAGGTGTCTGCTGACAATAGTCCATGTCTCTGGAGCACATAGGAGGGCGGGGTATCACTACTGCTGTGTAGACCATGAGCTTGGTGCGGGATTTGAGATCCTGGTTTTCAAACACTCTTTTCCTCAGGCGACCGAGAATTCACCTTTCGTGTGGAAGCAAGTCATCCGCGACTCCGAGGCACTACCTAAGAGAGAAGAGAAAGTTATAAACAAATTAGGAACAGTACTGACTAAAAATTAAGCAGAAAAGTAAGGAGTGGGAAATTAGGCACAAAATATGGAAAAATATCCTGTCAGTACAGAAAACTTAATTAGCACAAATGGATTACACTACCTGTTATGTATTTAACCCCTTGTAACCTGCATGACACCTGACCAATAAAGGGCCCACCTGTTGGAGTCCCAAGGGATCTCAGCATCCTTTGGGAGAACAGTATATAAGCAGGTCATCCACGAGGTACCTTCACTCTGGAGTCTTATTAAACGAGCTAAGGTCACACTTGCTCATTGCACACAGTACTCAGTTTCATCCTTTATTATGAGTGTACCAATTGGTGACGAGGTAACAAACAACCACGTGAAAATGCAAAGGACAGTCGGTATCCTGGAGAAGTTCTCAGAACGGGACAATTGGGAGGCCTTCGTGGAGAGACTCAACCAATACTTGGTGGCCAACGAGCTGGAAGGGAACGAGAATGCTACCAAACGAAGGGCGATCCTCCTAACTGTTCGTGGGGCAACAACCTATGGCCTCATGAAGAATCTCCTGGCCCCGGCAAAACCAACAGAGAAATCCGATGCAGAATTGTGTACGCTGGTCCGGGAGCACCTAAATCCTAAGGAAAACATTTTGATGGCGAGATATCGGTTCTGCACGTGTCAACGATCGGAGGGCCAGGAAATGGCAAGCAATGTTGTCGAACTAAGGCACCTCGCAGGACATTGTGAGTTTGAGGGATTCCTAGAACAAATGCTCAGAGACTTTTTTGTACTGGGCATTGGACATGAGACAATCCTTCACAAACTGTTGACTGCAGAAACTCCAAATCTATGTAAAGCTATAATGAAGGCATTTGTGTCCATCAGCGACAACACCAAACAAATTTCGCAGAGTAAAGAAGTTTTGACCAGTACTGTGCATAAAGTAACGTCGGTCTCGAGCAGGAATGTACAGGGCAGAACATACACGCCGGCTGCTGCGGCCCAGAGTCCACCATCAATCGTTAATGCGAGGCAGTTAACACCTTGTTAGCGCTGCGAAGGTTATCATCGGCCCCATCAATTGTGCTTTAAGCACTATGCATGCAATGGTTGCAGAACAATGGGACACCTCCAGCGAATGTGCAGATGAGCTGCAAACCCTGCAAACCACCACGTTGCAGAGGGAGATCAATCCACTATGGATCAGGCTGAATTGGAGACTCGTACCAAGGAAGCAGAAGTGTACGGGGTACACAGATTCACTACGAAATGACCACCAATAATGTTGAAAGTTGAATTGAACGGTATTCCAGTATCTATGGAACTGGACACGGGGGCAAGTCAGTCCATAATGAGTAAAATGGCCTTCAACAGGCTGTGGGGCAAAAAGGCACACAGGCCCAAGCTCAGCCCCATTCACACCAAACTAATGACTTACACCAAGGAACTAATCCCTGTAATTGGCAGTGTAGAAGTCAAAGTCTCCTATGACGGAGCAGTACACAAACTCCCGCTGTGACTGTGCCGGGGATGGCCCCACGTTGTTTGGCATAAGCTGGCTGGGAAAAATCCACTTGAACTGGGACGACATCCGAACGCTTTTGTCTGCCTACGACGCCTCATGCACCCAGGTTCTGAGCAAGTTCCCATCATTGTTCGAGCCAGGCATTGGAAGTTTCTCAGGGGCGAAAGTGCAGATTCATTTAGTTCCCGGTACGCGACCCATCCACCACAAGGCACGGGCGGTACCGTACATGATGCGTGAAAAAGTGGAAATTGAGCTGGACAGGTTGCAACGAGAAGGCATCATCGCGCCGGTGGAATTCAACGACTGGGCCAGTCCGATTGTCCCGGTACTTAAGGAGGACGGCACGGTTAGAATTTGTGGGGACTATAAAGTAACGTTTTTCAGTGCAGGACCAGTACCTGCTACCCAAGGCAGACGACCTATTTGCGACTCTGGCTGGAGGGAAGACATTCACCAAGCTGGACCTGACCTCGGCCTACATGACGCAGGAGCTGGAGGAGTCTTCGAAAGGCCTCACCTGCGTCAACACGCACTATGGTCTGTTCACCTATAGCCGGTGCCCGTTCGGGATTCAGTTGGCTGCAACGATCTTCCAACGGAACATGGAGAACCTGCTAAAGTCGATTCTTTGCACCGTGGTTTTCCAGAACGACATATTGGTTACAGGTCAGGACACCATTGAGCACTTGAAGGATCTGGAAGAGGTCCTTAGTCGGTTGGATCGCGTGGGACTCAGGTTGAAACGCTCGAAGTGTGTTTTCCTTGCACAGTATGTCGAGTTCTTGGGAAGAAGAATTGCAGCAGATGGCATCAGACCCATCGATGCCAAAACGGAGGCTATCAAGAACGCGCCGGGACCACAGATTGTGATGGAGCTGTGGTCGTTCCTGGGACTCCTTAACTATTTCAGTAATTTCCTACCTGGTTTAAGCACCCTGCTAGAAACCCTACATGCGCTACTGCACAAGGGAGAAGACTGGGTATGGGGAATTCACAAGAGGCTGCCTTTAAGAAAGCCAGAAATCTATTGTGTTCAAACAAACTGCTTGTCCTGTATAACCCTTGTAAACGATTAGTGCTAGCTTGTGATGCGTCGTCATACAGGGTCGGGTGTATGTTACAATAGGCTAATGAATCGGGGATTTTGCAACCGGTCGTGTATGCATCCAGGACTTTGTCCAAGGCCGAAAGGGCCTACAGCATGATTGAAAAAGAGGCTTTAGTGTGCGTCTACAGGATGAAAAAAATGCACCAGTACTTATTTGGCCTCAAGTTTGAACTTGAAACTGACCACAAGCCGTTCATATCACTGTTCTCTGCGAGCAAAGGGATTAATACCAATGCCTTTGCCCGCATCCAAAGATGGGCGCTCACGCTGACGGCATACAACTATGTAATCTGTCACAGACCAGGCATAGAGAACTGCACAGATGCTCTCAGTCGGCTGCCATTGCCCACCACCGGGGTGGAAATGGCACACCAGCGGACTTGCTCATGGTCATGGAGGCATTCAAGAACGAGAAGTCCCCTGCTATGGCCCGCCAGATCAGGACCTGGTCTAGCCAGGATCCTTTACTGTCCTTGGTAAAAAAACTGTCCTCCATGGGAGCTGGTCCAATGTCCCAGCGGAGATGCAGGAGGCGATTAAGCCGTTCCACAGTCGCAGAGACGAGTTGTCCCTGCAGGCGGACTGTCTATTGTGGGGCAATTGCATGGTCTTGCCCAAGAAAGGCAGAGATACGTTCATGTGTGAACTGCATGGCACCCACCCAGGCATCGTAATGATGAAAGCCATAGCCAGATCCCATGTGTGGTGGCCCGGCATTGACTCGGATTTAGAATCATGCGTGCGCCAGTGCAACACTTGCTCTCAACTGAGCAATGCACCCAGAGAGGCACCGCTAAGTTTGTGGTTGTGGCCCTCCAAACCGTGGTCGAGGATCCACGTAGACTATGCAGGCCCATTTCTGGGCAAAATGTTTTTGGTTGTCGTGGACGCCTACTCAAAATGGATTGAATGTGCAATAATGTCTGTAAGCACATCCACGGCCACTATTGAAAGCCTATGAGCCATGTTTGCCACGCACGGCCTGCCTGATGTCCTAGTCAGTGACAATGGGGCGTGCTTCACCAGTGTTGAATTGAAGGAATTCATGACCCGCAACGGGATCAAACACATCACATCTGCCATTCAAGCCCGCATCCAATAGCCAGGCAGTTCAGACCATCAAGCAAAGCTTGAAATGTGTGTCGGAAGACTCCCTGCAGACCCAGCTGTCCCAAATGCTGCTCAGCTACCGCACCAGACCCCACTCACTCACCAGGGTTCCCCCAGCCAAGCTGCTCATGAAAAGGGCACTTAAAATAAGGCTCGCTCTTGTCCACCCTGATCTCCATGATCACGTGGAGGGTAAGCGGCATCAACAAAGTGTGTACCATGATCGCGCAAATTTGTCCCGCGATATTGAGATCAATGATCCCGTGTTTGTGCTCAATTATGGACATGGCCCCAAATGGCTCGCTGGCACGGTCACAGCCAAAGAGGGGAGTCGGGTGTTTCAGGTCAAATTAGCCAATGGACAAATGCACAGAAAACATTTGGACCAAATCAAATTGCGGTTCACCAACAGCTACGAACAACCTGAAGAAGACACCACCAACTTTGATCCTCCAACACACACACAAGTGGCAACTGACATGATTGACCACAAAGCCGAACTCATCATCCCCAGCCGCCCGGCAAGGGCGGCTGCCCAACAGCGCAGTGAAGAACTGACCAAGCCACCCACACCCGCATTTGTACCGAGACGATTGACAAGGGAGCGTAAAGCCCCAGATCATCTCACCTTGTAAATAAGTGTACTGTTGACTTCAGGGGGGAGTGATGTTATGTACTTAACCCCTTGTAACCTGCATGACACCTGACCACTAGAGGGCCCACCTGTTACTTATTACACACAGTACTCAGTGTCATCCTTTATATGAGTGTACCACTACCTTTGTTGTTTTTACCCTTCATTTTTACCCCCTTCCCCATATCTATGTTATGCTGAGCCAGGATGGTCCAGTTGATTGACATGTGCAGAGATTTATTGGTCACCGTCCCAGGAGATCCACCCAAGGAGCTTAAGAACATAAGAACATAAGAAATAGGAGCAGGAGTAGGCCATACTGCCCCTCGAGCCTGCTCCGCCATTTAATACGATCATGGCTGATCCGCTCATGGACTCAGGTCCACTTCCCTGCCCGCTCCCCATAACCCCTTATTCCCTTATCGATTAGGAAACTGTCTATCGCTGTCTTAAAGTTATTCAATGTCCCAGTTTCCACAGCTCTCTGAGGCAGCGAATTCCACAGATTTACAACCCTCTGAGAGAAGAAATTCCTCCTTATTTCAGTTTTAAATGGGCAGCCCCTTATTCTAAGATTATGCACCCTAGTTCTAGTCTCCTCCACCAGTGGAAACATCCTCTCTGCATCCACCTTGTCAAGCCCCCTCATAATTTTATACGTTTCGATAAGATCATCTCTCATTCTTCTGAATTCCAATGTTTAGAGGCCCAACCTACTCAACCTTTCCGCATCTATTCTTTGTTCCTTCCCTCCATCTCTCTATCCCTCAGATGATCCCCATTGGAGGCTACTGGAGGACGTGCTAGGTATTTAGAATTATGAAAGGGTTTGAGAAGATAGGTTGTGAAAAGTTACTTCCAGTGATTGGTAAGTTGGTCACAGGGCAGCATAAGGTAAGATTAGCACTGGAAACATAAAGGAGCAGGTTAGAAGACATTTTTTCAGACAATCATTAGAATATGGAATGCATTGCCATATGTGTCTATTCAAGCCAAATCAATCATGACATTTAAGAGGGAATTATCTAATTGAAGAAAGGAATTAAAGTTACAGAGAAATGGGATTAGAGGAAATAGCGCCCATGTGGATCTAGCAGTGGCACGGGCCCGATGGACCAAATGGCCTCCTTCTGTCCTGAAATTTCTAATACAGGTACAACGTCCCGAATCCGGAATTCCTAAAACCAGAATTGGAGAAAAATAGGACATTTTTGAGGCGCCCAAGATGGCGACATCGGGTGGCGAGTGACGAGGAAACCGGTAAAAACCAGTAGAAAATGCAGCTACCAGGAGGCTGTGGGTGGTGAGAATCGGCGGGTGGTGAGGAGCGGAGGATCAGCGGATGACGAGCAGCACCAACAGCAAGGTCCGAAATCCGGAAAAATGCAAAAACCGGCTCGGTCTCAGTCCCGAGGTTGCTGGATTTCAGACGTTGTACCTGTACTCTGTGACCAGATAAAGTGTAGCCAGAGCCTCCAAGTGCAGACCGTACGATCTACACGATGCATTGCAGCAGTTCACCAAGCTAACCTTGGCAGCACCTCCGAGTCCCAAAACCTCTACCGCCAAGAAGGAGAAGATCAGCAATGTCAAAGGTACACCATCACCTCCAACTTCTCCTCCAAGTCACGTACCATCCTGACTTGGGCATATTCCTTCAATGTTGCTGGATCAATACGCTGGAATTCCCAACCTGTTATCATTGTGGGAGGATCATGATCGCATGGACTGCAGCCAGGCAAGAAGACCTATCACTACCTACTAAGCAGAACTCAGGATGGTAAATATGTGTGGCCCTGGTAACGTTAGCCACATTCCAAGAACAAATAAAAAAACATGCCTATCTCCTAGATCAAACTCTAACGCTATAGCTACTCGGCTGCTTTGCGTTAACTTTTCCCTGTTTTGCCAGTTCCATGACGCAACATCTACAGCCCGGAGGCTAGGAGAGCCCAGACCATGTAAATCTCTCTAAGCGCTGTTCATACCAACCCTTATCGACTAATAGGCATGTTTTGTGAAGCAGAAAAAAAATCTCCCTGTCAATCTCTGACCCTTTCCCTCCCCAAGAGGAAGCACACTGCATGACTAGTTGCTAGGCAGACAACTGACTAAACTTAGCCACAGAGGGAGACAGAGTTAGAATGACAATCAAGGCTGTCATTCGAACCTCAATGGTCAAGATAGAGCTCCAGTCTTCCAGCAGCACAGCGACAGAGCCTGTAGGTCACATCTTGCGTGATACGTCAATAGTCAATCATTTTTATGATGGGGTAAGAAAGGAACAATGCATGAATGTTCCAATTGGAATTTTACATTTGTTGCATTCCTGAAGAGAACTTTCCAGATCCTTTCAAAATAAGAAAACAGGAGGAAGGCACCCAAACTGCGCACGTCTCTTACTGCACAGCTAATTTTCCAGTTAGCTGACAACACTGTCATAAAAGCTTCAGCCTGCCTTTTGGAAGAAACGTGCTTGCATTTGATTATTAGAACAGAAAATAGCTCCAAGTTGAAAGACATTTATGGCTGGTATAATCAGACAGCAGTTTGAGGAATTGACCTTTAGAGACTGGGACAGTGTGCTGGGACTGCTGATTGGTGCTGGCAACAATTTTACAGCAAAGGAACGCGGATAATACAACGCTTAAATTATTTAACTCTTTGGCGCCTGGAGGGATTCTTGGCAATGCATTCGGAGAAATTATCAGGTCTTTCTCACGAGGAAAGGAAAATCTGAACATTCGATGTGATCTGCGCGGATCCAGGATGGAAAAAAATCAATGAAACATTTGTGTGTTCCGTTTTATTGAACTTTTGTGCAATGTGGGACTTTGCAGGTTCTGCTCTTTACAACTGTAGGACAGATATTGGTTGAGTTTTCTCCCCTCTTCTCCCAATGGTAGCTGGGTTGGTTTCCTCCTGGACCAGGGGGCCAGAGGATACTGCGTTTGAAGGGCTTCCTTGGCCTTCTGGATAAAATTAATATCACATTGATAAGGGAGGAGGGCAGAGACAGCACGAGACTGTAGGGACTCTGTTCAGTCCTTACCACAGGGCCCACAGGCAATGTCCTCCTCAGACACTGCAGGCTGTCAGCAACAGAACATAGGCCAGCACTGTCTCATGCTGCCATCTGGTGGTGACAAGGTAAGAAAGAAGAAAGAACGATCTGCGCTTATATAGCACCTTTCACGACCATCAAATGTCCCAAAGCACTTTACTGCCAATGAAGTGCTTTTTTTGGAGTGTCATCACTGTTGCAACCAATGGGCGCACAGCAAGCTCCCACAAACAGCAATGTGATAGTGACCAGATAATCTGTTTCAGTGATGTTGATTGAGCGATAAATATTGGCCAGGACACCAGAGAAAACTCACCTGCTCTTCTTCAAAATAGTGTCATGGGATCTTTTACATCCACCTGAGGGAGCAGATGGGGCCTCGGTTTAATGTCTTATCTGAAAGACAACACCTCTGACAGTGCAGCACTCCCTCAGTACTGCACTGGAGTGTCAGCCTAGATTTATGTGCTCAAGTCCCTATTGTGGGATTTGAACCCACAACATTCTGACTCAGAGGCGAGTGTGCTACCCACTGAGCCACGGCTGACACTTGGGGCCAGAACCTCCACATTTTGTACATGATTAACGCCCAATTAATGCCCATTTTACTGCTGAAATGACATATAACGCCCAGATATCGCCCATTTAGCCACAAAATGGAAACTGATGGGCATTTCTCGGAAACGTATCACCGAGCTGGACTTTCACAGCATGCCACACATTGCTGCATCAGACAGGTCACTGAAGCCCTGTACACACACAGGAGGGACTTGATCAGCTTCCCTATGACCAGGGAGGCACAGAGTGAGAGGGCTCTAGGATTCTCCAGATTTGCAAACTTCCCCAAGGTGCAGGGAGCAATAGACTGTACGCACATCGCGAGGCGGGCACCTTTTCAGGATGCAGAGGTTTTCAGTAACCGCAGGGGATTCCACTCCCTGAATGTCCAACTGGTTGTCGACCACCAGCAAATTATATTGGCAGTGAATGCTCAATTTCCGGGCAGCATCCATGATGCTCACATCCTGCGTGAGAGCACTGTATCTGACTTGTTTAACACAATGAGCCACAAGGTGAATGCTGGATGCTTGGTGACAAAGGATATGGCCTCGCCACCTGGCTGATGAACCCCCTGCATGACACCCACACCGAAGCCGAGAGGCGATACAACGAGAGCCACAGAGCAACTTGCATTATCGTGGAGAAAACCATTGGAGTGCTGAAGCAGTGCTTTAGATGCCTGTACCACTCAGGAGGCGAGCTCCAATCCCACCCTGAGCAGGTAGCTTAATTCGTGGTGGTGTGCTCCATGCTGCATAACTTGGCTATCAGGAGGGGACAAGAATTGCCTGATGAGTCTGACAGTCCACCTCACCAGAGAGAGGAAGAGGAGGACGAGGAGGTGGACGTTGACATCGGCCCAGACAATCAGGCTGACACTGAAGCCATGCCCCTGCCCCCCTGTAGACCACATCAAAGGGCCCGTGGTGGCATGATACCTGCAAAAGCCTTACGTCAGGAGCTCATCAATGATCACTTTGCCTGAAAGAACTTTGCTGTTATTTACAAGGCTGACACACTGCTGGGTGTGCAGGTGACACATCAATGGTGGGCATCACCTTAGGGACAGTTAAAGTTTAAGTTGATTGAAGTTGTGTCATTATATCCTTTGATGTTCAGGAATCACTAGTGTGTAACGGTACAGCTATCTGAGCCAATGCGCAACAAGGTTTTGTTAAATAAAAAACATTTAAACCGAACATTTGTCTGAAATCATCAGTATTTCTGTAACAACAAGCCCTTCCCCCCTCCACCCACTTTTCCTCCTCACCTCTAACCCTTCCCCTTCCCCTCCTGGCTCCAAGCTGCCTGGCCGACGAGCTCCTCAGGCGATGCTTCATTGGAGGGGGTGGGGGGAGGTGGGGGGGGGGGTGGAATGACAGCCAAACCGCTGCTTGGTCGGATACGGCAGAGGAAGGTCCTGAGGTGGAAGTGTGCTCTGAGCCAGAAGCAAGATGTTGCTGCTGGCTCTCATGTGTGGTTGGCAATGGGGGTGCGGCACCTTGGGGTGCAGTGCCGTGCTCCGGGACCACTGGGAGCCCTCTGCCACCAGTGTTCCTGGCTACCAGCTCCAGGGCCTCCACCATCCCTTCCATGTTATATATCTTACTTGTTGGACAAAAACTCGATGCCAACTATGTCCTTGGTGCTTAGTAGGCTTTTTGCTGCTGGTGAATCTCCCTCGTGCCTCCCACATCAGCCACACACGCTTTCAGTCCCTCTGAGCTCCCCCTGGCTCTGTCTCCTCTTCTGTGCATGTCATGATGACCCTTGACCTCCTGAATCATGGGAATCGAGCATTGCCGTGCCGTTGCTAAGGACGGCGACACATTACAGCAGAAGGTCAAAAAAATTTAACGCTACCGCTCGTGGTAATGCCCATTTTCAAAAATGGAGATTAGGTGCTTTGAGAATGGGCGAGAAGCCGGTGATCTGAAAACCCTTTTTTACCGCCCATGCCCGAAATGACTCCCATTTTTGGGCGATAAGCACAAAAGTGGAAAATCTAGCCCTAAGTCTTTCTCCCCTTCCAAAGATGGTGACCCCCGTACTGGTATGCATTTTTAAGAGCACTAGCATTCTCCAGCACCTTTCCCAAGTGCCATTACATAAGCCTTAACAGTCACTGTTGATAGACTTTTCAACCATGGAGAGCTTCCAGTTAAGTCCAGACTCGTCCTCACACACGTTGGCTCCCGGGTCAGCAACACCTCAATTTCAAAATTCTCATCCTTGTTTTCAAATCTCTCATGGCCTCCCCCCTTCCTTAATTCTGCAATCTCCTGCAGCCCCACAACCTCCCGAGATGTCTGCGCTCCTCTAATTCTGCCCTCTTGAGTATCCCTGATTATAATCGCTCAACCATTGGTGGCCGTGCCTTCTGTTGCCTAGGCCCCAAACTCTGCAACTTCCTGCCCAAACCTCTCCATCTCTCTACCTCTCTTTCCTCCAAGACGCTCCTTAAAACTTACCTCTTTGACCAAGCTTTTGGTCACCTGCGCTAATTTCTGCTGATGTGGCTCGGTGTCAAATTTGTATCTCATTATACTGCTGTGAAGAGCCTTGGGACGTTTCACTACATTAAAGGTACTATATAAATACAAGTTGTTGTTGTTGCTGCCCTACTGTATGTCAAGAGTTAACCTTAGCCGCACAGCAGAAATTTTGGGTCTGGCTGCTGTAAGCACCTGATGCAAGATTCTTGCCATTTTCTGTGGGGAAGATAAACCTCAGTGTTTTTTTGTCAGGCTGGTAATTTAATACTGTCTGGCGTGCAAATGGAATCAGGCCAGCTGTAAGTGTAAACCCTGGGAGAACAGATACTGCTTGGATCAAAACACAGTCTCCATGTCTCCATGGAGCTGTGGCGGAGCGTAGCTTAACCCTTGCCGTTCCAGACTTGTCAAAAAAAGTTTCCACGAGCGCTGAGGAGGATTAGAGACCATATGAGCAGGGCAGTCTAAGAGACTGTGACAAACCTTCACTGATAAAATAAAAACAAAAAATGCTGGAAATACTCAGCAGGTCAGGCAGCATCTGTGGACAGAGTTTTGTACTATCATCCCTCTTGTCATTGTAATGTATGCACCTGTGAGTATGCTCACAGGTTTGTAGAGCTGTTGCGAGGGGAGCGGGTAGGTCCGAAGGCCTCCTTGTAGGACTGCTCCTGGGCACAGCCAAGGGGGCCATTAACCGGTCCAGGCAGCGGGCAGTCGAGGGGGTCGTTCAGCCCGACTGCCTGCCTCTCTTCCGTGCTTACATTCGAGCCAGGGTGTCCCTGGAGATGGAGCACGCGGTGTCCACCGGTACGCTCGCGGCCTTCCGCGAGAGGTGGGCGTCGGAGGGACTGGAGTGCATTATCACCCCCGGCAACCAAATTTTAATTTGATTTAAGTTAAGGCAAAAAGTTAATTTGTTTATTTGTCGGTTTTAGTACCCCCCATTAATAAGGGGGCATTTGATTTATGGTTTTATAAAAATAGTTGTAGAGCCGTTGCGTTGTGAGTGGCTTAGCCAATCATGTGATGTTCACAAGACTCAATAAAACCCCAGCCAGTTGGGTTCGGGGGATCCACGATGAGGCAGGTGGTGGTGAGCCTGGTAGATGAACTGGTAATGTATAGTGTGATTGTTAAACCTTTTGCTAATAAACCAACTAGTTCTTAATAGCAATGTATTGCTATGAATTCGTAAGCAAAGAACCCATGAAGCAAATACATTACAGTCATTTAATCTCTCCTGCCTTCCACCCTATCACAGACCTTCCCTTTTGTTCTTTCCTCCCTCCCCCCTTTCCCTGCCCCTGCACTTGCTTAAAAACCTGTTACATCTCTAACTATATTCCAATTCTTGACAAAAAGTCTTCGACCTGAAACGTTAACTGTTTCTCTCTCCACAGATGCTGCCTGACCAGCTGAGTATTTCCAGCATTTCAGATTTCCAGCATCTGCAGTATTTTGCTTTTGTCTCACTGATAAAATGCTTGTCATGTTAATAATATTAGTAAGAATGGTGCTGCAGGTAAATAAAGTATTCATCATTATATTACTACAACAATTTGCATTTATATAGTGCCTTTAACGTAGTAAAACATCCTAAGGTGCATAATTAAAGTGAAGTAATCATTTTGCTCCATACAAGTACCAGATCATAGAATCATAGTATAATACAGCACAGAAGGAGGCCATTCGGCCCATCATGCCTCTGCCGGCTCTTTGGTGGAGCTATCCAATTAATCCCACTCCCCCGCTCTTTTCCCGTAGTGATGTCATTTTTTTTCCCTTCAAGTATTTATCCAATTTTGAAAGTTGCTATTGAATCTGCTTCCACCACCCTTTCAGGCAGCGCGTTCCAGATCACAACTTGCTGCGTAAAAAAATGTTTTCTCATGAAAGGGATAGACAAGATAGAGGCAGAGAGGTTGTTTCCACTGGTCGGGGAGACTAGAATTAGGGGGCACAGCCTCAAAATATGGGGAAGCCAATTTAAAACCGAGTTGAGAAGGAATTTCTTCTCCCAGAGGGTTGTGAATCTGTGGAATTCTCTGCCCAAGGAAGCAGTTGAGGCTAGCTTATTGAATGTATTCAAGTCACAGATAGATAGATTTTTAACCAATAAGGGAATTAAGGGTTACGGGGAGAGGGCGGGTAAGTAGAGCTGAGTCCACGGCCAGATCAGCCATGATCTTGTTGAATGGCGGAGCAGGCTCGAGGGGCTAGATGGCCTACTCCTGTTCCTAATTCTTATGTTCTTATGTTCTTATGTCCTCATGTCCTTTATCCAATCACCTTAAATCTGTGTCCTCTGGTTCCCGACCCTTCTGTCACTGGAAAAAGTGTTTCTTTTTATTTACTATATCAAAACAATTGAAGATTCTGAACACCTTTATCCCTTCTCTTCTCTAAGGAGAACAACCCTAGATTCTCCAGTCTCTCCACATAACTGAAATCCCTCATCGCGGATAACATTCTGGTAAATCTCTTCTGCACTCTCTCCAAGGCCTTGTCATCCTCCCTAAAACATGGTCCAGAATTGAAAACAATACTCCGGCTCAGGCCTAACCAGCATTTTCAAAGGTTTAGCATAACTTTCTTGGTTTTGTACTCCAGGATGAGAAATTCGGGTCATTTGCGCCTCCTGTTAGCACCCCCAAATGGCTTTGCGAGCAGGCGCGGCGCCATTAACGACTCCTGCTAAATTCAGCAGGAGTTTAGCGGCAGTGGTAACGCATAGCGCCCCGCTCTGCTGTGCTGCCGATGCTGACATCATCACCGTGCGCAGCGTCCCGTTACTGCCCCGGACCCTAAATTGGGTATCGCTGAATGATGCTGCGCCGGGCGATGACAGCGACAGCTTCGGGGGGTGCGTACCTGGCAGCCGGCCTCTCGTGGGGCGCTAGTTAAAGGAAAGTTTTGCTGCTGCTCATAAAATAAATGGGCGATTTTCTTGTGAGCTTTGGACGTGGGGTCCATGCCGTGATCGGTCAGCCCGGCACTCTGCTTCATTGCCGGGCTGTTGACACGGGAGCCTCGCTCCCCGGTGGACCAGGTAGGGCACTTTTTATCCTGCAGAGTATGCAACTTGGGCCCTTCCCTTTAATTCAAGGAAGAGGCCCTCCTAAGTGGCAGCACTACGCGGCCCAGTGCGTAGTGCTGCTGAGCTGTGCGCCTCGCTCCCAAGATTTTCACCCCGCTACCGCCCCAGAAAGGAAGTGGAGCGCTTGATTTAGCGCAGGAATTCCGTTAACGCAGCAACTATTTTTTTTTGGTCAAAGAGCCCAAATCCGTGCCCTTCCCACGCTGGCACTAAAAAAGACCTCCTATTCCGAATTATGTGCTTCAAGCCCAAATTAGGCCCCATATTCTGTAAAGAAAGAAAAACTTACATTTGTATAGCGCTGTTCAAAATGCCCCAAAGCGCTTTACAGCCAGTGAAGTATTTTTGAAATGTAGTCACTGTTGTAATGTGGGAAACACTAATTTGCGCACAGCAAGCTCCCACAAACAGCAATGTGATAATGACCAGATAATCTGTTTTAGTGATGTTGATTGAGGGATAAATATGGCCAGGACACCGGGGTGAACTCCCCTGCACTTCTTCGAAATAGTGCCATGGGATTTTTTTATGTCCACCTCAAGAGAGCAGACAGGGCTTTGGTTTAACATCTCATCCAAAAGACAGCACCTCCAACGGTGCAGCACTCCCTCAGCACTGCACTGGGTGTGTCAGCATAGATTTTTGTGCCCAAGTCTCTGGGAAGCCTGTTTTCAATCTGGTTCACAAATTTCAGGAACACCTTCCCCACCACCCCCCCCACCTCAGATACTCTACTTCCAAACAGAGGTGCAGCGCACCAAACTGTGGCTGTACCCATCATTGTTTGGGCAGAGCAGCGTGTGCTTTGCCCAGAAGGAGGGCAGAGCACTTTATAGGTTGGAGTCAGCCTGCCCTTCACCACGCCACCGGTTTTGGTGTCAATACCGAATCCTCGACAGGCTCAGGGTCTCCCTGGGGTAATTTTAGGCAGTTGCCCCTTCGTTGCATTTACACCTGAGAGCCTCGAGGTTCGAAGCTCAGTCAATGCATTTTGTTTAACCCTTTGAGGATCACAGCAACATCGCTGCATCAAAACATTAACATCAACGGCGCATATTGCTGAGAATAATTCATTGGAAGCAGCAAAGGTTGCATGGTTCTAATAGTCACGCTAATAGATTTTTCATAATAGAAGAGGTGGGTGAGATTCTGAAAGTACTAATGTGTACACTGTAAATATATGAAGCAATTAAAAATATATAATTAGCTTTAATACTACCCCATTAAACCAAAAGCAATTGCAATGTTATTTAGGCTGTCATTATTCAATTTTGTGTCACCAAGCAAGGAAGACAGATAGAAAGTCCTGCTCACATATTTCCTCATCAGCTGTGAAAATGATTGAGTGGTTCAGTTTCTAATGATTAGTATCAACATTGCTCAATTGGCAGCACTCGCACCTCTGATTTTAAAGGTGTGAGATTTATATAGCGCCTATCACGACCACCGGGCGTCTCGAAGTACTTCACAGCCAATGAAGTACTTTTGGAGTACAGTCACTGTTGTAATGTAGGAAACGCGGCAGCCAATTTGCGCACAAGCAAGCTGATAATGACCTGATAATCTGTTTCGTTGATTGAGGGATAAATAGTGGCCAGGACACCGGGGAAAACTCCCCTGCGCTTCTTCGAAATAGTGCTATGGGATCTTTTACATCCACCTGAGAGGGCAGACGGGGCCTCGGTTTAACGTTACATCTGAAACATGGCACCTCCGACAGTGCAGCGCTCCCTCAGCACTGCACTGGAGTGTCAGCCTAGATTTTTAGATCCCTGGAGCAGGACTTGAACCAACAACCTTCTGACTCAGAAGCAAGATTACTGAGCTGTGTTGAAGGAGTGCTGCACTGTTGGAGATGTCGTCAAACAGTTGAGATGTTAAACCAAGGGAGAATTCGTCTGTTCTGGTGATTTAGGTGAGCAGGGAGCTCTGGTCGTGTTCTGGCCAACATTCCCCCCTCACACAAAACCACAGAAACAGACGAATATGTCATTGCTGATTTTGTGATCATGCTGCTCACATTTGTCTACTAAGAATAATTGCATTTATAAGTAACTCACTATATGTGAGAGCCGTGAAAATCTGCTGACCGTGACCATGCAGACATCAGGATCAAGCCCACCAGTGCCCTCCAAGGGCGACCCCACCAGAGTATGCAGGGTCGGCAAGAGGGCGCCTCATTAACTTGGGGCTTGAAGGTTGTGGATTCAAGTCCCACTCCAGGGACCTGAGCACACAAATGGAAACAGTTATTTGCACTGTGTTTTTGCTGATGCTAAGAGGCTGCAGGGTGACTTGTACAGGTTAGGTGAGTGGGAAAATGCATGGCAGATGCAGTATAATGTGGATAAATGTGAGGTTATCCACTTTGGTAGCAAAAACAGGAAAGCAGATTATTATCTGAATGGTGACAGATTAGGAAAAGGGGAGGTGCAACGAGACCTGGGTGTCATGGTACATCAGTCATTGAAGGTAGGCATACAGGTACAGCAGGCAGTAAAGAAAGCAAATGGCATATTGGCCTTCATAGCGAGAGGATTTGAGTATAGGAGCAGGGAGGTCTTACTGCAGTTGCACAGGGCCTTGGTGAGACCACACCTTGAGTATTGTGTGTAGTTTTGGTCTCCTAATCTTGAAGAAGGACATTCTTGTTATTGAGGGAGCACAGCGAAGGTTCACCAGCCTGATTCCTGGAATGACAGGACTGACATATGAAGAAAGACTGGATCAACTAGGCTTATATTCACTGGAATTTAGTAGAATGAGAGGGGATCTCATAGAAACATATAAAATTCTGACGGGATTGGACAGGTTAGATGCAGGAAGAATGTTCCCGATGTTGGGGAAGTCCAGAACCAGGGGTCACAGACTAAGGATAAGGGGCAAGCCATTTAGGACCGAGATGAAGAGAAACTTTTTTAGCCAGAGAATTGTGGATCTGTGGAATTCTCTACCACAGAAAGTTGTTGAGTCCAGTTCGTTGGATATATTCAAGAGGGAGTTAGATGTGGCCCTTATGGCTAAAGGGATCAGGGGGTATGGAGAGAAGGCAGGTGTGGGTTACTGAAGTTGCATGAATCAGCCATGATCATATTGAATGGTGGTGCAGGCTCGAAGGGCCTAATGGCCTGCTCCTGCACCTATTTTCTATGTTTCTATGTTTATCACATGACCTGATTGCTGATTAGTCCCCTTGGAGGATAAGCCACACCCAGAAGCCCAAGTTCTGAGTGACTTTGCAAAGTGTAATTCGAGCCATTCTGACTTCAGAACTCCTCTGCAAGCAGTCACAGAGAGGATAGAGCTCCACAAATCCAGCAAAAGCCTCCCAAGTCCCTGACCTCAACCCAAGTGCATGCCTTCCCCAACCCAGGTTCCTTACCACCTCCCCAGCCCAAGTTCATCTGCTCCCGCCCAGCCCAGCCCAAGTTCCTGCCCTCCCCCCCCCCACCATAGAAGAGGCATTGTGTGTGGGTCACGGATTATTAACAGGTTTATTGGGTATGAAGTGAATAGTGATAGTGTCGTGACTTCCAGATTTCATCCACTCCAACGAAATACCCGCCCCGAGCTTTCCGAGAAATCGGGTGTGTGTGTAAAGGGGGTTGGAAGAACGTGATACATCTTCTCTGAGTTCCCTCTCTCCTGTCCCTCCCCTCTCCCCATCTCTCTCTTCTCCCCCCCCCCCCCCGTGTCTCTCTCTTTGCCCCCCGTGTCTCACTCTCCCCCCACCTCTCTCTCTCTCCCACCCCCGTCTCTCTCTCTCTCCTCCTGCACCCCCCCCACCGTGTCTCTCTCCCCCCCCTGTGTCCCGCCCGCCATCTCTCTCTCCCCTGCCTGCCGCCGCCCGCCTTTCTCCCCCCCGCCCCCCGAGCCCGCGCCCTGCCCACCCGCCATCTCTCTCTCTCTCACCACCTTCGATATTTTCTTTCCCACAGAAGGCCACAATAATGCAAAAGCTGGAAGCAAATCCAGCACTAGCGGATTCCATGCGGACTCATCGGGGCCCCACTTCCGGTTCCAGTTCCGGGTCCTAGGAGTCTGCGCATGCGCGAGGGGCGTTGAGGGCGGAGTCCAGAGGACGCAGGTGCAGAAAAAACACAGTGCAAATAGTCACATTGCACAAAAATCCAGGTTGACACTCCAGTGCAGTGCTGAGGAAGTGCTGCACTATCAGATCTGTTGTCTTTCTGATGAGACATTAAACCGCTTTGCCACTGACTGCAAATTCCGAGCCATGACAGTTCCTCCCCTCCTCTTGTTTTGTGAAGCTACTTTGCACATTTCCCAAAGTTAAGGCCTAAATAGGTGTACATTGTTTGATGGTGATCTGAGCAGACTTGATTCTTCTCCGTTTCTCTGGACAGTCGACTCACACTCAGGTAAACACACATCATTGATACAGTTAATATAGTGCAACTATATGAAAGAAAGAAAGACTTTGCATTTATATTGATCTTGATTGAGCGATAAATATCGGCCAGGACACTGGCTGTTTATACACTGTAATTGGCTGCAAAAGCTCTGGTGTGATTTGCAAAGTAATCCACATAAGGGTTAAAAAAAAACCCCGTGAGCTTCAAGTGACATTAGCATTTGAAGAAAATCACTAAGGCTCCTCGAGGTATCTGCTGAAGTGCGAAGCACTGCGTCTAGTCTGGGTGATGCTCAGAGCATGCCTCAAATGGACAAGAGATTGTGGGTGGAAAACCCATCGATCTAAGCTGCCAGGCACAAATGAGGTCAATACATCTGCAGAAAAAAAGTCGATGCAAATCCCCGGCCACAGCAAGAAGGAAGAAGGAAGTGGAGGCATAGCCTGTGGACAAATCTCATTATGAAATAATGGCAGTTGTAAATACCAGTGGAAAAGATTGACTGCCACTAATCTCGGTCCATTTCCATGAAGATTGAGTACAGTTAATCTCCATTCTGGTCGTGTCTGCGTTTTAATGCTGAGAGGGGCTTTATAAAAGGGTCAGCCTCCTTTAAAATTAATTTGTCTCTCAGACTAATTTACAACCCATTCCCGAGACATAATGCAATACGTGGGTCGGAGCAATGGATTTTGTTCTCTGCCTGTTCAGAGTACACGTTTTAACACTTTCAGCGTCACGGAACAGTAACGAGGGTTTTATTAGCTTGTGCAGTAGAAATCGCTCTTCATCTCAACCACAAATGCAAACTGATCCATTTACAGCACGAGAGAGCAAAAGATGAGGGAGGAAATCTGCGTCTCTTTGCCTCACTGCTGCTACACAATCTAATTGCTCTTAAACACCATCAATATATTGCCCAGCACTTGGCCTCTTTAACCCAGTTAAGCTCAAGTGACACTGCACACAGAGGCTCCTGTGACAGGTTCAGAGTTCAATAGTTCAGTCTGTTAACTGGGTTAAGAACTTTTATTCTTGCACAAAATCTTTTCTAACTATGTGCCCGTTTGTCTTGTGGTGTTTCATAGGTGTGCACTGAAAGCACCAGCACTATAGTGTTAGCCTACTTGAGTTTTGAATGCATTTTAACATGATTTATTAATAAAGGTTTATTTTCATATTAGGGCTTATTCCCAATGAGTCACTCCCTGCAGGGAGAGCTGGATAAAGAAATAAAGACTTGCATTTATATAGTCCCTTTCATGGCCACGAAAGTGCTTTACAGCCAATGAAGTACTTCTTGAAGTGTAGTCCCTGTTGTAATGTTGGAAACGCAACAGCCAATTTGTGCACAGCAAGCTCCAACCAACAGCAATATGATAATAACCAGGTCATCTGTTTTTGTTATGTTGATTGAGGAATAAATATTGGCCGGGACATCGGGGATAGCTCCCCTGCTCTTCTTCGAAATAGTGCCATGGGATCTTGTACGTGCACCTGAGAGGGCAGAGGGGGCTTTGGTTTAACGTCTCTTCCAAAGGACAGCATCTCCGACAGTGCAGCACTCCCTCGGGGTATCAGCCTAGATTATTTGCTCACGTCTCTAGAGTAGAACTTGAACCCTCAACTTTCGGCCCAGAGGCGAGGGGGCTACCCACTGAGCCACGGCTAGCACGATAGTAGAAAGAGGCAAGCAAGCTTGTGGAAAGAAAGAAAAGAACGACTTGCATTTATATAGCGCCTTTCACGACCAGCAGACGTCTCAAAGCGCTTTACAGCCAATGAAGTACTTTTGGAGAGTAGTCACTGTTGTAATGTGAAGGGGGAAAGGTTGGAGGCTAGGTGGGAGAAGAATTACATATCTGGTGACAAGCTTTTTCTTGTATCTTACCCAAAGGGTTGTTAACAGAGCATTTCCGAACAGTATTCAAGTTAAGCGAGAGGAGTTGAGCTGCAAGGTTGAATTTGGCTTCACACCACTTGAATCTCATTGAAGCAGAAATTGGCAATGAGACTGAAGCCAAAACTCAATCCAAATCCTTAATGCTTATCCCTATTTAGTTATTTATTTTACCAGCCATGTGAGAACGCAGAGATTAACATCTGCTCTGCCCCGCTGGATTGGAATAAAGGCTCCTGAAGGTTAAAAGCACCAATACCATTGTTGATCATTTCTCTGAAGTTCAAAGCTATCTGAAATTTATTTTTAGAACAATGAATCTCTACAGCAGGTTGTTTGCAATTACATTATCATAAAATTCTCATCTAAATTATTTTTTAATGTATAAATTGTTCTGCTTTGGAGTGACTCAATCTTACACAACCTGTCCAGTGATCACAGCAGACCTATTGCACAGCAGTATGATTTTCACAAATGTGATTTTTGACAAAACAACTTTTTTTTAAAAAAAAGCTTGCTAATCTGCATGGTTTCTTCGCTACAAAGGCCTCATTGACTGAAATCAGAGGCAGATACTTTCTGGCGGCGTGAAGGAGTAGAGTAAGGAATGAGAGAAGGTGACCAGCTGAATTTTAAATAGATGAATGTGCACTTGTGCAGACGCAGCTTTGAGGGGCGATGTAGTCACGTTAGAACCATTTGTCATTGACGTTACATGGTTTCTTCTAATGTCCAGTGAGATTCTCTTCTTCTTCTTAGGCAGCCCCCCGGAGTCGAGGATGACTTGCTTCCACACTAACGAGTTCTAAGGTGACTGAACAGTCCAATGCGGGACCTGCAATCTTTGTCACAGGTGAGGCAGGTGGTTGGAGGGAAGGGTGGGTGAGGTGCTTGGTTTGTCGTACACTCCTTCCGCTATTTGTACTCGGCTTCCGCGTGGTCCCGGCGAAGAGACTCGAAGCGTTCGGTGCCTTCTCGGATGCTTCTCCTCCGCTTTGAGCGGTCTTGGGCCAGGGATTGCCAAGAGTCGGTGGGGATGTTACATTTTTTCAAGGCGGCTTTGAGGGTGTCCTTGAAGCGTTTTCTCTGCCCTCCTGGGACTCGGCTGCCGTGACATAGCTCGGAGTAGAGCGCTTGTTTCTGGAGTCTAGTATCGGGCATGCGGACAATGTGGCCCGTCCACCGGAGCTGACTGAGTGTGGTCAATGCCTCGATGCTGAGGATGTTGGCCTGAGAGAGGACGCTGATGTTGGTGCGCCTATCCTGCCATTGAATTTGTGAGATTCTAATGCAGAGATATGTGACAGAGGGATGGCTGATGGACACTTCGATTGGCTATTTCTTCAGATGTGGAAGGATAGATTGGCCTTGGAGGGAGTGCAGCGGAGGTTTACCAGAATGATACCTGGATTCCAGGGGTTAAGTTATGAGGAGAGACTACACAAACTAGGGTTGTAGTCCCTAGAATTTAGAATGTTAAGGGGAGATTTAATCGATGTTTTCAAGATATTAAGGGGAACAGATAGGGTAGATAGAGAGAAACTATTTCTGCTGGTTGGACTAGGGGGCATAGCCTAAAAATTAGAGCCCTACATTTCAGGAGAGAAATTAGGAAACATTTTTACACGCAAAGGTTGGTAGAAGTTTGGAACTCTCTTCCACGAAAGGTAATTGATGCTAGATCAATTGTTAATTTTAAATCTGAGATTGATAGATTTTTGTTAACTAAAGGGATATGGGGCAAAATATAAAGTTAGGTCGCAGATCAGCCATGATCTCATTGAATGGCGGAAGAGGCTCGAGGGGCTGAATGGCCTCCTCCTGTTCCTACATGTCCATATAAACCATGAACAGGGATTTATTTGTGGAGAAAATTCTTGGTGACAGGAAGGAAATTCCTATCCACGATTGCATCACAAAATGCGAAGAATTCCAATGATTTATGTGCGATTTTCATAAATTTGAGGATGAGAGTCTGTGTGATCAACCTGACACCACCCCAACTGGTCAACTTTAGATCAACTTGAAGATACCTGACGGCAATTTATTTCAGGCCACTTTAAGTGGAGCTTGTCTCCTTTTTTGTTTTTTTAAATAAAATTAATGGCCCATCTGAACATTTGCACTAACCCCTCCGAGCAAGTGCACAGCCACTTTGTACTTCCTGCCGTCGCTCTGCACTGACACGGCGTAGAGTAAGCTCGTTGACTGTGATTCGAACCACAGCACTGAAAGAAGATGGGTTTAACCAGAACTGTCTAACTGGGGAGGGATCCAAATCATGTCGGTCCAGTGGTAGCCAACACTTGCGTCGAGAGAGGTGTTTAATTATTCTTGCCCATTTGTAGTAAATAGATATAAAATCTAAGCCAAGGTGGTCAGGAAGCGTCTACATTCTGTGTGCTGGGTAAATTGGAAGCTAAATTCAGCTTTAAATTCAACAATGCCCAAATATTCCGAGCTGTGATACTGCACTAAAATTGTGAAAAAGCCTAAACATTCAGCCTTATTACATTGTCGAACGCAAACATAAATCGGTTATAGAGATTGGCCCAGCTGTGGCTGTTGTCAGGGTGATTTGATTACATTTAGCAATGTGAACAAATTGGCCAGCCAGCATCATCCAAGGTGTCAGTGGTCACGATGAATCTCAGACACATATTTTGTAGTTTTTAAAACACTTTAGGGCTAGAAATTGCCCTTCACCCCGATTGGGGGGCAGGGATTGGGATTTCCGGGACTGGGATTTCCTGCGCCCGGCCTGGAAGTCCCACCACCGATGCGGGATTGGGCAGAGTTCACCTCAAGGGGAAGTGGAACGCTGTCTCCGGCACGCTGCTTCCTTTGAGGGGCGCCCCCGGGGCGCTAGCACGGTGCTGCATCCAGGGCCGCGCGCAGCAGGCCAGTGCTCGCTGACGCGCTACAACGCCCCTCCCCTTCCATTACAAGGGAGGGCCGCTGCGCACTCTGCAGCCCCTTTGGTGGCCGCCGCTGGGCCACCCGGCATACGATCGACCGGGCCAGCAGCCAAAGTGGAGTGCCGGGCTGCACGATGGCGGCCCGGTCGACGTGAGGGCCGGCATTGTCGGGCTGACACAAGAGTCGGCCGACAAATAAAGATGGCGGCCCGGGGCGCTAAAGGCATCCACGTTAAAGGGCGTCCCGGCAGCGGGATGTCCACCAGCCTCGCGACCCGTGACGGCAATTTCCCCCATGGGATGGAACGTGGTTGGCGCACATGGCGATGACATCATCGGTGGTTGCACACCACTCCGGGGCGCCCTCCAAACCTCCAGGGCAATTTCCCGGGAGGCGGTAGCGCTCCCTCCGCCCAGAGGTGCTAACGGGGCTATAAAAAGGGGCAATTTCACCCCCTGTGATATTCTGGTAACCTCGTTAACATTACACTGTGTTAGAGCATCAGAAATAGCAGTTGGGGAAGATTTGTGGCAGATCTGCGAGGAGATTATTGGATTGTGTTCAGCCACTTTCACCGGTGAAGGACTATTCTGCATTGTCATCGAACCGTACACCGCACCATCCTCCCTGCAAGATGACAATCCCCCTTTAAATTCCCTTTTGTAAAGGTTTTAAAAATAATACATAGCTGTCTCTGCCAGGATAGTGACAAGATATTGGCAAGCCGTAAATTTGTTTTCAAGAGATTTTCTTTCAAGAGCTTTATGAAATGTCATTTGTTATGGGACTAAGGCCAGTTAATATGTTGTCCTATATATTTTCTTTAATGATGGGCATGCCATATAGTAGGGTGCGTGGAGTGCTGCCTGTACATCATTTGGATGTGACTCCATAATGTCAGGGCAGGTTGAGGGACAAGAAATATGTTTCAACCGTGTTGCTAGAAGTTTCAACCCTGTTGCTACAAGTGACATCCCATAGGCTGTGCAATGAGAGACAGCGGCCTAGAAATTGTGAGCATGCCCCTTTCTGGCATTAATTTCTGCACTTGCATGGTGAGGTCGGAGAAGCACCCAATATTGGGCCTTGGGCCTCGTTACCATCAGGCTGGCGAGTTATGGGCGGTAACAGGCAGCTCGCTGGTGAAGCGGAGTTAAAGATTGGGCCACTGTGACCTCAGCTAAGCGATGAAGTGGGCGGGGAGGGGGTTGACTGTGAAGGAGGGTGGTATATTTTAAAACCTTAACTTGTTGGTTGGTCCCTTTATGGGCCGCCCTTTGGGTCACCAGACACCAGCTGCTTCGGGGCAAACCAATCTGGCAGTGGGAGGGGCACCAATAGGTGTCAGGCCCCATATTTGCATATGCAAAGGGCCCTAACACCTGTTTTGGGTGCGGGCAAAGCACGCGATTCTATGGTCTTCACCAACATGGCGGGCAACGTACAACCGGTTTGTATTTAGCGGCATTTCCAGCCCACAGTACTGAAGGCCCAGGAGGCCATTTAGCACCCGAAAAACGGGTGCTGGGCTGCTGAATTTCTAGACCAGTGTATCAAAGCTATATCAGAATATATGTGGGTTAACATTCGGGTGAGTTTCTATTCCCTGCTTTCATTTTTAGGCTATGTTTTGAGGGGTGCGCAACAGGTGCAGGGCTTTTTGGATAGGCACTGATAGATGTAACTTGTTTATATTGTAAAGGACTTGGATACATATCACCATGAAAAAGAGTTCAGTGCTACAGGTCACAAGCTGCTTTTCTGAATGCGAAAGTGTTTGAGTTGAATTGCTGTTCTCAGAGTGACAATCTGAACTTCAATCTACAGCAACAGCAACTTGCATTTATATAGCGCCTTTAATGTGGCAAGCCGTCTATCAGCATTTAACGCAAAAGGAACGGTGTTGCCTGGACTGGAGAATGTTAGCTACGAGGAAAGATTGGATAGGCTGGGTTTGTTTTCTTTGGAACAGAGGAGGCTGAGGGGAGACCTTACTGACGTGTATAAAATAATGAGGGGTCTAGATAGGGTGGATAGGAAGGACCTATTTCCCTTGGCAATGGGGTCAAGAACCAGGAGGCATAGATTTAAAGTAAGCATTAGGAGGTTTAGAGGGGATTTGTGGAGAAATGTTTTCACCCAGAGGGACGTGGGGGTCTAGGACTTACTGCCTGAAAGGGTGGTAGAGGCAGAAACCCTCACCACATTTAAAACGTACTTGGCTGTGCACTTGAAGTGCCGTAACCTACAGGGCTACGGACCAAGAGCTGGAAAGTGGGATTAGGCTGGATGGCTCTTTGTCGGCCGGCGCGGACACGATGGGCCGAAATGAGCTCCTTCTGTGCCGTAAATCTCACTGATTCTGTGGAAACAGCCCCTCCGTGTCCAGTCGCAGTGAACAATTTCAGGATCGTGACCCTTGCCCCGATGAAAGCAATCGGTCTTAGGTCAGGATCCTGACCTGTGGGCGTTATGACAGCTGTCGTCTCACCTGGTCCTCAGATGCCAAGCCCCCAGGTTTTATCCCCGCGGAGAGCCGTCTGCAGACCTGGTCATACGTTCTTCAGAAAGAAAGAAAGAAAGACTTGTATTTATACAGAGTCTTTCACACCCTCAGGCTGACTGGCTGCTCCAAAGATAATTACAACTTCCCATTAGAGGGAGCCAAGTCATCATCTTTGTTTTTGCTCTAAAAATAAAGTTATTTTTGCAAAGTGCTTTTGAATGAAGTGACAAAGATGATTGAGCACTGCCGCTTTAAGCATTCTCAACCACTCGGCTGGATTTGCTCTGTGAATGTTGATCGGCCTGGCCTCTACCTTCCCCTCGTCTCCCTCCGATTTAATGTCTGCCTTCGTATTTACCGCATAGCTCAATCCGATTATCTGACTCAGAATTAGTCCGCAGCTACCTGTGTATAATCAAGTCATGTTTAGTGTACGCATGCTGAATTAACCAAGGTGACATTTAACAACCTTGCACCGGGGTAGAAATGTGGCACCTGCATTATTTCACACACCTTGAATTACGCTGAGTTAGCGCTGAATTTTAAAGGACACCATTGTTCGGGAGAATGTGTTTAGCCACTCTCTGCAGGTTTTACAAATCCGCAACGACATGACATGCATTGCACCAAAATACATCATTGCACCATGATGGGAGCGGGGCACAGTTCCTCTTCCTTGCACACCCTTTCCTCCAAGAAACGTTTCCCGTAAAGACAACTGCAAACCATGCACTCCCATTGCTGCTCCAACTCAAGTAGCACAGAGCAGGGATCAAACCTGCTATCTTCCTGGGTTGTCACCATTCAGTGCCCTGTCACTCAGTGCATTGCCTACGTTTTTCAAAAAAAATGTATATAGAGCCTTTTACAACCGTAGGACATCCCAAAGCGCTTTACAGCCAGTGAAATACTTTTGGAGCATAGTCACTATTGTAATGTGGGAAACGCGGCCGTCAATTTGCACACAGCAAGCTCCCACAAACAGCAACGTGATAATGACCAGATAATCGTTTTTTTAGTGATGTTGATTGAGGGATAAATATTGGCCAGGACACCGGGACAAACGTCCCTGCTCGGGAGCAGACAGAGCCTCGTTTTAACGTCTCATCCGAAAGACGGCACCTCAGTATTGGCACTGGATGTGTGAGCGTGGATTTTTGCGCTCAAGTCTGGCACCAGTTTTGTTTCTTCAGTATTCAGTTTTTGGTTGAAAACTAGTAAAGCTACTTGGACATCTTTCTGTGTGTTGAGTGTAGTGAACCACCTGATATCCTGAAATATTGCTCACTTTGAATCAGCTACTTTCTCACCAGTTTAATAGGATTTACGTTATTACTAGCTGGAGCCAACCCAGTTTCTGTTATGAGTTGAGAGATTTATACGGCAATAACAATGTGAAAGTTTAACTACTAAATTATCAGAAAGTTGTCTTGTGTAAATGAAGTTGAATGTTCTAAGCCAGCAAGTGAGGAAGATAAAATGGCTGCCACCTGTCCCAAATGCTCTAGCCAATCTTTACCTACATGAAACAGTTGACCCTGCTTTCCCCGGCTACTGCATGTCTGAGGCGATCTTCAGTTTACAAACAAATCTGTGCAAGCACTGTTTGTGTGAACGAGGGGATTTAATGTTTTGTTTAAATTAGAAGGGGTTTTGATAGGCTGAATAAGTAAAGACTCAGGTGGCGAAATTGCCCCTTTTTATAGCGCCTCCAGGGGGGTGCTAATGGACCGCAAGACAGTTTTGCTGGGAAATTGCCCGGGAGTTTGCGGAGGTGCTGCCCCGGGGCACCGTGCAACCGCCGATGACATAATCGGCGTGCGCAGCGACCCCTCGCCGTCCTGCGCTGACCCTTTAATGCCCAACAAGCCATGAGGCTGGCGCGAGTGGGTGTCAACGCTGCCAACATTCGCTCTCGAGGCGGTGCTTAAAGGGGAGGGCGCAGCGCCCCGGGCTGCCATCTTTCTTTGTCGGCCGACTTTTGGATCGGCTCGACGATTGCGGCCCTAGCTTGGTCTGGGTCACCATCGTGCAGCCCGGTGCTCCATTTGCAGGCCCAGTCCCACGCTGCCCTGGTGGCCCAGTGGAGGTCATCAGAGGTCTTGCAGAGTGCGCAGTGGCCCTCCCCTTTAAGTGAAGGAGAGGGGCATTGAAGCGCGTCAGAGTACACGGATCATCAGCACAGTGCTTGACTCCCTGCCCCAGCGCCGCCCCGGTTACCACACCCAAAGGAAGTGGAGCGCAGGAGATTGCACTGTGCTTCCTTTCAGGGGCAGTAAGGACAATTCCGCGGCAGGGGTAGGACCTCCGCGCCGGGCGCTAAAAGTCCCGACCCCAGAAGGGTAACACCCCTATCGGCACGCAGGGCAATTTCACCCCCCTAAATTCTCTGGTTGGAGAGTTAGTAAAGAGAGGTTGGCACTAAGAAAGTGTGGAGAGCAGTTAGGAGAAATTTATTTGCACAGGAGTTTGTTGGAGCATAGAATGCTTTACTGCAGAGAATGGTTGAGGAACAGCCCATTGCATCTTTGAACGGAGAATTGGATAAATATTTGAACAGGGCTACTGGGAGAGAGCAGAGATTAGTATTGGATTATTCTAGCAAAGCACTAGCATGAACATGATGGGCAGAATGGCCTCGTTTTTGCTGTAAACTCCTATGGATCTAGAAACATCCCACATCATAGAATCATAGAATGATTCAGCACAGAAGGAGGCTATTTGGCCCATCGTGCCCGTGACAGCTCTTTGGTAGAGCTATCCAATTATCCCACTCCCTTGTTCTTTCCCCATAGCTCTGTAAATGTTTTTCTTTCAAGTATTTATAAAATTCTCTTTTGAAAGTTACTATTGAATCTGCTTCCACCGCCCTTTCAGGCAGTGTATTCCAGATCAAAACAACTTGCTGCGAGAAAAAAAATTCCCTCATGTCACCTCTGGTTCTTTTGCCAATGACCTTAAATCTGTCTCCTCTGGTTACTGATCCTTCTGTCAATAGAAACAGTTTCTCCTTATTTACTTTATCAAAACTGTTCATGATTTTGAACACCTCTATCAAATCTCCTCTTAACCTTCTCTGCCCAAAGGAGAACAACACCAGCTCCTCCAGTCTTTTTAAAAATGTGTTCCGGGTTGTGGAAGTTGCTGGCAAGGCCAGCATTTATTGCCCAACCCTAATTGCCATTGAGAAGGTGGTGGTGAGCCGCCTTCTTGAACCGCTGCTGTCTGTGTGGTGAAGGTACTTCCACAGTGCTGTTAGGGGGGGGGGAGTTACAAGATTTTGACCCAGCAACGATGAAGGAACGGCAATATATTTCCAAGTCAGGATGGTGTGTAACGTGGAGGGGAACTTGCAGGTGAAGGTGTTCCCATGCGCCTGCTGTCCTTGTCCTTCTAGGTGGTCGAGGCCGCGGGTTTGGGAGGTGTAGCCTTGGCGAGTTGCTGCAGTGCATCTTGTAGATGGTACACACTGCAACCATGGTGCGCCAGTGGTGGAGGGAGTGAATGTTTAAGGTGGTGGATGGGGTGCCAATCAAGCGAGCTGCTTTGTCCTGGATGGTGTCAAGCTTCTTGAGTCTTGTTGGAGCTCAACTCAAGTGGAGAGTATTCCATCACACTCCTGACTTGTGCCTTGTGGATGGTGGAAAGGCTTTGGGGAGTCAGGAGGTGAGACACTTGCCACAGAATACTCAGCCTCTGACCTGCTCTTGTTGCCACAGTATTTATGTGGCTGGTCCAGTTAAGTTTATGGTCACTGATGTCCCCCAGGATGTTGATGGTGGAGGATTCAATGATGGTAATGCTGTTGAATATGAAGGAAAGGTAGTTAGACTCTCGCTTGTTGGAGCTAGTCATTGCCTGGCACTCGTGTGATGCGAATGTTACTTGCCACTTATCAGCCCAAGCCTGAATGTTGCCAAGTCTTGCTGCATGCTGGCATGGACTGCTTTATTATCTCAGGAGTTGCGAGTGGAACTGAACGCTGTGCAATCATCAGCGAACATCCCCACTTCTGACCTTACGATGGAGGGAGGTCATTGATGAAGCAACTGGAGATGGCTGGGAATAGGACACTTCCCTGAGGAACTTCTGCAACTATATCCTGGGGCTGGGATGATTGACCTACAACCACCACAACCATCTTCCTTTGTGCTAGCTATCACTCCAGCCCATGGAGTGTTTTCCCTCTGATTCCCAAGGACTTCAATTTTAGTAGGGCTCCTTAATGGCACACTTGGTCAAATGCTGCCTTGATGTCCAGTGCAGTCACTCTTCCCTCACCTCTGGAATTCAGCTCTTTTGTCCATGTTTGGACCAAGGCTGTAATGAGGTTTGGAGCCGAGTGGTCCTAGCAGAACCCAAACTGGGCATCCAGGTGAGAAAGTGTCGTTTGTAGCACTGTCGACACCACCTTCCATCACTTTGCCGATGATTGAGAGTAGACAGATAGGGTGGTAATTGGCCGCATTGGATTTGTCCTGCTTTTTGTGGACAGGACATACCTGAGAAGATTTCCTCATTGTCAGATAGATGCCAGTGTTGTAGCTTTACTGGAACAGCTTGGCTAGACGCGTGGCTAGTTCTGGAGAACAAGTCTTCAGCACGACAGCCGGGATGTTGTTGGGGCCCATAGCCTTTGCTGTAGCAAGTGCACTCAGCCATTTCTTTATTTCACGTGGAGTGAATCGAATTGGTTGGAGACTGGCTTCTGTAATCGTGGGGACCTCAGGAGGAGGCCGATATGGATCATCCACTCGGCTCTTCTGGCTGAAGATGGTTGCAAATGATTCAGCCTTGTTTTTTGCACTCGCGTGCTGGGCTCCACCATTATTGAGGATGGGGATATTCATGGAGCCTCCTCCTCCCGTTAGTTGTTTAATTGTCCACCACCATTCACGACTGGATGTGGCAGGACTGCAGAGCTTTGATCTGATCCATTGATTGTGGGATCGCTTAGCCCTGTCTATAGCATGCTGCTTTTGCTGTTTAGCATGCATGTAGTCCTGTGTTGCAGTTTCCCCAGGTTGGTACCTCATGTTTAGGTACGCCTGGTGCTGCTCCTGGCATGCTCTTCTCCTCATTGAACCAGGGTTGGTCCACTGGCTTGATAGTAATGGTAGAGTGAGAGATATGCCGGGCCATGAGGTTACAGATTGTGGTGGAATACAATTCTGCTGCTGCTGATGGCCCACAGCACCTCATGGATGCTCAGTTTTGAGCTGCTGGATCTGTTCTGAATCTATCCCATTTAGCACGGTGGTAGTGCCACACAACACGATGGAGGGTGTCCTCAGTGTGAAGACGGGACTTCGTCTCCACAATGACTGTGTGGTGGTCACTGCTACCAATGCTGTCATGGACCGATGCATCTCGACAGGTAGATTGGTGAGGACAAGGTCAAGTAGGTTTTTCCCTCATGTTGGTTTTCTCACCAGCTGCCACAGGCCCAGTCTAGCAGTTATGTCCTTCAGGACTCAGCCAGCTCGGTCAATAGTGGTGCTACCGAGCCACTCTTGGTGATGGACATTGAAGTCCCCCAGCCAGAGTACATTCTCTGCTCTTGCTACCCTCAATGCTTCTTCCAAGTCTCTCCACGTAACTGAAGTCCCTCATCCCTGGTACCATTCTAGTAAATCTTTTCTGCACCCTCTCAACAGCCTTGACATCCTTCCTAAAGTGTGGTGCCCAGAACTGGGCCATAATACTCCAGCTGAGGCCTACGGTATTTTTTAAAGACTGGGCCTAACTTCCTTGTTTTTGTACTCTATGCCTCTGTTAATAAACCAAGGATACCATATGCTTTTCTAGCTGCTTCTCAAGGTGTTCTGTTACCTTCAAAGCTTTGTGTTTATACACCCCCAAGTATCTGTGTTCGTGCACAATCAAGGCACAATCAATATCGCCAACATGCTCTCAGACAGGAGCCAAAGACTTCTGTTTGGTCTGTGGAGCTAAGGGGTGAGACTGTAATGATTTTCTTGTGCTGTATCTCGAGGCCTTTTGAAGTTGGACTGTTTAGTAATGATCCCAACCGAAATGACAATCAGGCGTTTCACAGACCACACACACGTGACAGCTGGTCACAGTGCCAAAAATCACAACAAAACTATTGTGCAACCACGAGCTGATTCCCAGTGAAGTTCTTTAAATAGAATCTGCACCTTCACAATGGTTCTGTAACTGATGCACTTTCTATTTTTACTAACAGGCTGATCAGTCTTTACTGGGAAGTAAGGGAGAGAGACTGCGTTTCCAAACAAATTCAATGACGTTCCGTCGCTTTATTCATCGTGGCTGTGTAGATGTGGCTTGGGGCCTCATTTCGCAAGGAGGTATTTGAATGTTGTACTCATCAAAGTAAAGTAAACATGTGGCTTTCTTTGTAACCACTCCCAGCATCTGGCAAGCCACGTCATATTGGCTGTATGTAGTCAGGGAAGCGAAGGCACTGTTAGATGGGGTGAGCGAGCCAATGTAAAATGGAGTGTAGGTATCCGCAAGGCTCACATCTCCAGTTTAGAGAGGCTTTTCAGAATAAATGCGATTCAAGTAGGGCTGAGGTGAATTAATTTGTTGTTAAAATCATTGTATTGCCCATATATATGGGCCTGTACATTACGTTATTCTCTGACTGAAAGATAAAGAAGATAATCTGCTTCCAAGAGCATGGGAATTACTGTTGACATAAAGGCTTGGTACAGAGGTAATTGAGAGAAAAGCAGCAGCAACATCGAGAGTTGCAGCTTGGTGCACTTTTTCTGATCAGTCTACATTCCTCGCCATAGAAGGACGTTTCTGTGCATTAAAGCACTTGATGTGGTGGTAACGACAATTAACACTCACATAGTTGTGAGTGAACAGGGGAGGGCTATCAGCGTCTTGAAGGAGGAAAGAGAGGCAGAGAGGTTTAGGGAGGGAGTTCCAGAGCTTGGGGCCTCGGCAACAGAAGGCACGGCCACCAATGGTTGGGCGATTACAATCAGGGATGCGCAGGAGAGCAGAATTAGAGGAGCGCAGACATGCCGGAGAGTTTGTGGGGCTGGAGGAGATTACCGAGATAGGGAGGAGTGAGGTCATGGAGGGATTTGAAAATAAGGATGAGAATTTCGAAATCGAGACGTTGCTTAACCGGGAGCCAGTGTAGGTCAGTGTTCTTCAGTGTTTTGCTCCGGTCGCAGTCCTTCCAGTAACAAGGCAGCCCGTATCAGCCGACAGCAATACCTGGACAACATCCAAGCTCAGGCTGGCAAGTGGCAGGTAACATTCGAGCCACATAACTACCCAGCAATTATCATCTTCAAGCCCCACTCTGACCTTCAAATGCACTAGCATCTCTGAGTGCTTGCCATCAACTTTTACTGAATTCTAATTGTGGTTACTGTGTCATGATGAAAAATATAAAGGAAGCTGCCCTATCATCATATAAAGAATCGAGATTGAATATAAAAAGCCTTGGCTGCTGCACTCATAAGATAAATGAGGCTTTTAATAGTTAGTCGGGATGCCTTCCAGATATCTGTACGTGTTGATGTATGTACTTACTTAAGTATCTCGGAGTATATTACGAGGATATCTGTTTATAAATAACTTGTTTCCCCATAAATTGCTTGATAAGCAGCACCAAGTATATAAATCTATATACAATTAAATTGTAACATATAAACTTGTGTTTCACCATC
Source organism: Pristiophorus japonicus (assembly GCF_044704955.1). Taxonomy (NCBI): domain Eukaryota; kingdom Metazoa; phylum Chordata; class Chondrichthyes; family Pristiophoridae; genus Pristiophorus; species Pristiophorus japonicus. Next base: position 14,939,661 of record NC_091994.1, read on the forward strand.
AGCCATGTCGTTGCTTCTCCTTCACAAAGGGGAGAGAAATTGGCCCCCTTTGCGCCTCCGGTTAGCGCCTCTGGGGGGTGCTAAGGGGTTACCCACTGGGCATGGTGAAATCACTGATGCCCACGAACGTCCTTGGCAGGTTTGTGTTGGCGCTAAAACTTACCGCCTCGATTGCTTGCGCCCGGAGATCGTGACATCATCTAGTGCATAGCACCCCGTTACCGCCCCGGATGTAAAATTTGTAAAAGATCCCATACCTCTATTTTGAAGAAGAGCAGGGGAGTTACCCCCAGAGCCACAGCCAATAGTTATCCCTCAATCAATATCACTAAAAAACAGATTATATGGTCATTATCACATAGCTGTTTGTGGGAGCTTGCTGTGCACAGTTTGGCTGCTGCGTTTCCCACATCACAACAGTGACTACGCTTCAAAAAGTACTTCATTGGTTGTAAAGTGCATTAGGGCGTCCGGTGGTCGTGAAAGGTGCTATATAAATGCAAGTCTTTCTATAAGATGGAGGTACCAAACTGAATTATCTAACTCAAAAGATATTGGGACGTTAAATGGCAAAGTGTGTAATGTCTACTCTGAAATTCATGCCACTTAGATTTCAGGAGGTGCAATGTCTGTAGTGAGTCATTTCTTTCTGAGTAGATGGAATACAAAATAAATGTGTTGAAATCGCAATCGGTGGGATCAGTAATAAACTCATTGGTGCATTCATAGAATCCTAGAACGGTTACAGCACAGAAGGAGGCCATTCGGCCCATCGAGCCCGTGCCGGCTCTCTGCAAGATCATCTCAGCCAGTCCCACTCCCCCGCACTTTCCCTGTAGCCCTGCAATTTTTTTTCCTTCAGGTAATTATCCAACTCCCTTTTGAAAGCCACGATTAAATCTGCCTCCACCACCCTCTCAGGCAGTGCATTCCAGATCCCAACCACTCGCTGTGTAAATGTTTTGTCCTCATGTCGCCTTTGGTTCTTCTGCCAACCTCCTTAAATCTGTGTCCTCTGGTTCTCGACCCTTCTGCCAATGGGAACAGTTTCTCTCTCTCCACTGTGTCCAGACCCCTCATGATTTGGAATATCTCTGTCCTATGACATTCCTCAGCAATTTTAACAAAGGTGCCAACCCATTTACAATAAGCAGGCCATTAACTCAAGCATGTCGGTGTGTTTGTTGCTAACATCACAGTATGATTCCGCCCCAAAGAAGTGAAATACAGTCGCAGGAATACAGCCCCTGACCAGTGCAATTTGTACATCACAGGAGTTGCCAACCTGATGGCAACTTGCACTCGTTCAAACTCATTCCGGGCGAGTATAAAGATAAAGTAACACGGCACCCAGCCTATGAAAGGACGCACTATGAGGGCTGTACATGGTGTACAAGCAGATGTCCAGCCGCATTGACCGGACATCTGCAGGGGCAGTGATACATGTATAGTCATTGGACAGCTGTGTTTACGCAGTGAATGAAGCTGTAAATAAGATTAAACTGTATTGCATCACAGTGTGGAGCTTGGCACCAGCAGGTCCTCGAGATAATTTTCCTGCGAAGAGATCTGTTGGACTGCTCACACCTCCAAGCCTAAGACGAGTTCAGGCCAATATGCTGCGGGCCAGCGTTGATCGGCCTGCAGAAAGCTGACTTCATGAGTGACAAATGAAAATGACCCTGAAAAGCAGTCTTTAGTCTGCACTGGTGTGAGGCAGCTAACGTAGCCCCCACCAATTTACAAAGGGCTCCTGGAACCCCTCCCTCCAGGCACTGTGCTCGACAGCAAGTTCGAGCAAATGTAAATTGTCACCATCTTCACAAACGCTCTCCATTTCCCAGGCTCCGTACCCGCCAGCTGCATATGGCCCCTTCTTTTTTTCTACAACCAGCTGATGTTTGATGTAGTGCGCTTCCTTTGCCAGAAAACCCATCCTTTGTGCTTGAGACAGTGTTGCACATGCCCCATGCGGCACTGTGGACTCGTGCCCAGATCACAAAATGTACTGCGCTGCGCTTTAATTGGCATACGGATGCTTTGCTGCTCTCATATGAAGCCCAGCTGCCCATTACTTTGATGGAGGCATTAGCCCAGTTAAAGTAAATGGGTTCATGCCGCAATTAAACAGGGACAAAGGAATTTCATGCAACTGCGTTAAATGTCTGTACGGTAACAATACACATCCTGATTTCAGCCTCTGACTCGATAAAACCAAGTTCTTGCCTTTGGTCGATGGCGCCCAGCAAGAAAGGCAATTTAAAATGCAGTGATATCACCGGGCTTGAAAGGAATGCCTTCTCCACTGTCACTGTCCTCCTTTACCTTGCTGAATACATACGCACCTCCCCCCAACCCCCCAAAAAGAGATCATTTATTGTACTATGGGTACGGTAGCAAAGTGATTATGTTACTGGACCAGTAATCCAGAGGCTTGGACTAATGATCTGGAGACATTAGTTCAAATTCCACCACAGCAGCTGGGAAATTTAAATTCAGTTAATTAAATAAATCTGGAATAAAAAGCTAGTATCAGTAATGGTGACCATGGGCTAGTGTTTCCCTAACCTGTTTTTCTGGCACCCTCGCCCGAGATGCGCCGTTTTTGTCTGCCTCCAAGCGCGCCGAAAAAAGACTTCGGTATTCTGGTTGCTCCCCAGCCTCTCTTCGGTCGTGGTGCAGCGTGACCCAATGGATTGGGGGCGGAGCCAGGTCCCGGCATTGAAAACAGTGCCGGGACCTCTGCATAATATGCAGTAGCTCCTGGCAGGCCGTTTCTGTAAACGCGTGCTGCAGGCTGTGTGGGAGGGGCCCGAAGCACGCCATCCCTAGCCCTGGCCGAATGGGCTTCCTCATCGGCGGCCCGCTAAGGTAGGACTTCTATTTTTTATTTGTTATTTATTGTTTGCTTATTACTTTGGTCTTGGTGTTTTAGGTGCAGGGTTCCTTCTATTTTATTTGTTAATTAATTGCTTATTACTTTTTGTGCTTTGTTTGGTGCTTGGTGGTGCTTTAAATGTAGTTCCTTGCCCCGATTCCTTAACTCTAAGTAAGGTTTTTCTGTGCAGACAGAAGTGGCAACATAAGCTGGCCTAAGTTAGTTTGGAGCAACTATTTGTTGGCCAGACACTTAAAAAAGGGGTAAGCGGCTGGGAACGCCCCCTTTTGAAAAAAAAACTGAACTTAAAAAAAACCTAACTAACTCACTTACACTGGCGCAAATTAAATGGCCAGAATTGCAACTAAAAAGATAGTCCAGAAAAATCAAATTGCTCCAAAAAAAAAGGAGCAACTCCTGGGGAAACTTGAGCCCCATGAAACTACTGGATTGTCGTAAAAACCGATCTGGTGTACTGGGAAGGAAGCCTGCCGTCCTTACCCGGTCTGGCCTAAATGTGACTCCAGACCCACAGCAATGTGGTTGACTCTTAACTGCCCTCTGAAATGACCTAGCAAGCCACTCAGTTGTACCAAACTTCTACAAAGAAGTATACTACCTTCATCATCGTCATAGGCAGTCCCTCGGAATCGAGGAAGACTTGCTTCCACTCTAAAAGTGAGTTCTCAGGTGACTGTGCAGTCCAATACGGGAATGACAGTCTCTGTCACAGGTGGGACAGACAGTGGTTGGAGGAAAGGGTGGGTGGGGAGTCTGGTTTGCCGCATGCTCCTTCCGCTGCCTGCGCTTGCTTTCTGCCTGCATGCTCTCGGCGATGAGACTCGAGGTGCTCAGCATTCTCCCAGATGTGCTCCACTTAGGGCGGTCTTTGGCCAGGGATTCCCAGATGTCAGTCGGGGTGTTGCATAGAAACATAGAAACATAGAAAATAGGTGCAGGAGTAGGCCATTCGGCCCTTCGAGCCTGCACCGCCATTCAATGAGTTCATGGCTGAACATGCAACTTCAGTACCCCATTCCTGCTTTCTCGCCATACCCCTTGATCCCCCTAGTAGTAAGGACTACATCTAACTCCTTTTTGAATATATTTAGTGAATTGGCCTCAACAACATTCTGTGGTAGAGAATTCCACAGGTTCACCACTCTCTGGGTGAAGACGTTTCTCCTCATCTCGGTCCTAAATGGCTTACCCCTTATCCTTAGACTGTGATCCCTGGTTCTGAACTTCCCCAACATTGGGAACATTCTTCCTGCATCTAACCTGTCTAAACCCGTCAGAATTTTGCACTTTACCTTCACCACACGGACTGCAGCGGTTCAAGAAGGCAGCTTACCACCACCTGCTCAAGGGCAATCAGGGGTGGTCAATAAATGCTGGCCTTGCCAGTGACACCCATGTCCCGTGAATGAATTAAAAAAAAAAATTCTCTACTGTGTGAATCGCTAGTCTTCTCAATATGCACTGTGTAATGTCACTGCTTCTGCCATAGCTATGGGCATTGTGCTTTATAGCTCGAGCTTTTAGAAGCGCAGGCTAATGCAAACAGTAATGCCAGTGACCTTAAAGATGTAACTATGGACTTCAGGCAACATAACTGAATGGAGGTGGAGGGGGAAGCATAATGATTTCCATCTACCACACAGTAATTTTAATAAATTCATTTACAACAACCCTATTTGATGTTTTAAAGGAATTAAATAATAAAACACAGAGATTGATAAGGAACCTAAGTATGTTTTAGATCGACAGCCTGGTTACCTCAGTGACACTATGAGGACATGTATTTAATCTAACTGACAGACATAATTCTTATCAAATCCTGTAATAAAATGATATAAAACTCCCATGGTATTATTTTGAAGACGTAAACAATCCCATAGTACTACTTCAAAGAAGAGCACGGTTTCCTGGCCAATATTTATCCCTCAACCAACATCACTAAAAAACAGATTATCTGGTCATTATCGCATTTATGTGTGTGGGAGCTTGCTGTGCGCAGTTTGGCTGCCATATTTCCTACCTTACAACAGTGACTACAATTCAACAAAGTACTTCATTGGCTGTAAATCACTTTGGGACGTCGTGAGATAGTAAAGGGCGCTATATAAATGCATGTCTTTCCTTCCTTTCTCCTTTTCTTTCTTTGGGGTCGAAATTCATCACCTCACCGCTGACTGCCGCCCACTGCCGCCGACATTGCTCTTCTTGATCCGCCCACTGCCACTTTCGGGGTGGCCTGGAGCGGGCGGGAGTGGCGAGCCGCCGGGAACCGCCCGCTGACGTCAGCGGACGGCCGAGTGGCGCAACTGAGCTCCCGCCCGCCGAGCTCCCAGATTCCTGCGGGCGGGAGTCTGCGGCAGAATGGGGGTGGACCGCTGGCTGCAGGCTGATCTGTCCCCGACGGTGAGAATGAAGAAACTGAAAAAAAAGTAAGTGAACATTTTTTTTAAAATTCCACAGCGACTTACCTGGATGGGATCCCCTGGAGGTCTCCCGATAGTTTTCTTTATTTTTTTACTGCTGAAGTTTTTTTCCAGGTCTCCGACCCTCCGTGGGCCCGACTCCATCCTTGGCAGCACGAGGTCAGCAAGCGCCTCTGCTGCCGAGAAAGAGACCTCCCGCCCGCTGCTGCCCAGATTGGCGGTGTACGTCGTCCATTTGCCGCCCGCTGACCTTCGAGGGACCTTCTCCATGAATATCACGCCCAAAGTACCGTCCGGTACCCCGGTGGCCATTGGCGGCACTTCGGGCGGCATTTGGGCAGGCGGAGGCCTTGATGAAAATCGGCCCCTTTGAGCCGCCACAGGCATGTTGGGCCGAATTCTACGATTCTATTTGTCTTGGTTGAATTAGAATTTTGTCGAGAAAGCAAATAAAAAGTTGGATTGGGAGAGAATTTTATCTAGTCTCTCTGGAACTCTCAAAGCATTCCATGTACAATGGGCTTCTTGTGATGTGCGGTTACTGCCGCTATGTAGGCGGACATGATGGCCATCTTTGCATACAGCAAAGTCCCACAAACATCAATGAGATGAATGCTGGTGTTGGTGGAGTGAGCAATTATCTTGAAATCATGCTGTATAATATCAGTAATGAACACAATGTGTCCATTTGATATGCCTTTGTCTTCTGTTTCAACAAAGGCGTTAATCCACTTATTGCGCACATATTCATTGAAGTGCGAGGGCTCAATTTTCCCCAGTGATTGGTGCCGTTTTTTTTGGCACAAGCCGCTTTTTTTGGCCTAAGTTAAAAAACCCAAGTTTCCCCGATCAATTTGCACCAGTGTAACTCAGTTACGATATTTTTAGGTACTTTTTTTTTTCAGCCAAAGGGGGCGTATCCTGCCACCCGTGCCAATTTTGGCCAGTTAGGGAAGTTTGTCTAGCTGAGAGTTACTCCAGTTCTTCTTAGGCCACCGTATGTGGCGTCTGTCGAAAAACCTTCGAGTGAGGTAAGGAAATTGGCGCATGTCAGGAAATCAGCACAGGTAAGTGCAGCAGATGCCCGGACAGCAGCAGCAGGAGAGATAAGAGAGAGGGGGAGAGAGCGGGGTGGGAGAGGATGCCTTCCGGGTATAGTTAGGTGCGGGGACTGGGAGGGAGGAGGCTATTCGGCCTGGGCTAGGGGTGGGGGAGCATGACCAGGAGGCCCTTTGGGCTGGGATAGGAGTGGGGATTGGCACCGGCATCGGGAAGGGACGGGGGGGGGGGGGCGACTGTAATAATTTAATGGAGGTAAGTTGCTGCAATGTATGTTAAGGTGCTTGCGAAGTTGCTGCAATGTATTTTAATATGCTTGTGCAGGTTACGAGCTGAGCTGTGTCACTTTCCAGCCTTAGCCCGCATTGTGTCCCTGGTTACCGAGGCAACCTGATCTTTTTGCTGCAGATCAAGCCTCCACCCCCAAAACTAAAGGACAGGTTAGGCTGCACCAAAAATGCAAAATTCAAACGGGGAAACTTGGAACATTTTTTTTTGGAGTACTTGGGCCCCCAAAAAACGGGCGTAACTCTTCAAGTACGCCAAAAAAAAGCTTTGGGGAAAATTGAGCCCCTAGTGTTAACCTGCTGCGGCACTTAGTTGCCAAATGGAACAAGTTATGAGAGAATTTAATAATAAACAAAAGCAAAGGAATCAATTTTACGCCTATCAGGGAACTGTTGGGATCGGGTGCAATGCTAGTTTTTATTCATTCACGGGATGGGGGCTTCATTGGCAAGGTCAGCATTTATTGCCCATCACTAATTGCCCTTGAGAAGATGATGGTGAGTCACCTTCTTGAACCACTGCAGTCCATGTGGTGGAAGTGCTCCCACAGTGCTGTTAGGGAGGGAGTTCCAGGATTTTGACCCAGCGACGATGAAGGAACCAAACCAGGATGGTGTGTGACTTGGAGGGGAATTTGAAATCCCACCCGACCCCACCCGTGGGTTTCATGTCCGGCGAGTGGGGAAAATAACCCCAACTCCCTGGGAAGAAAAGGAGGAACAAATATCGCAGGGTCCTGCCAAACAAAAAGGTCTGAAAGATATGAGCAAATTTACCTGAACTTATGAATATTAGAACTTGTGCCAAAACGTTACGATGATAAGTATCATCCCTCAGAGTGAGGAGGCGAGAGTATAGAGATGAATTTGTGTTTCTGCCTGTCCTGAATGATTCTGTGGGTGGGCCAGAAAAATATTATTTGTTTTTACGGTTAGGGCAGTCATTACAATTGACGCTGTTGTAAAGGAAGAAAGAAAGACTTGCATTTATATAGCGCCTCTCACGGCCACCAGACGTCTCAGAGCGCTTTACAGCCAATGAAGCACTTTTGGAGGGTAGCAACTATTTTAATGTGTGAAACACAGAAGCCAACTTGCACACAGCAAACTCCCACAAACAGCAATGTGATAAAGACCAGATAATCTGTTTATGTTTTGTTGATTGAGGGAAAAATATTGGCCAGGACACTGGGGATAACTCTCCTGTTCTTCTTCGAAATAGTGCCATGGGATCTTTTACATCCACCCGAAAGAGCAGACGGGGCCTCGGTTTAACGTCTGATCAGAAAACTGGCACCTCTGACAGTGCAGCACTCCCTCAGTACTGCACTGGGAGTGTCAGCCTAGATTTATGTGCTCCAGTTTCTTGTATATGACCGCCTAAGAAGGAAGGAAGGATATAAACATCATTAACGTGTTCATTCCAAATTCCACTAAATTATTTTAACAAAACCACTAATCCATTTCAGAAAAATATCTTAAGAAAAAATCCATTTAAAAATAAATATTATTACTTATTTTTTTAAACTGTCATGTGACAAGGTGAATTTTTCTTGGAATAAAACTGCTGAGGGGAATGGCATCAGATTGTGTTGGAGCGGCAGCCACTGAAATCGTTATTTAAATAAGGCTGAGCTTTTCTTTAAAGATAGTGGAAGAGATTTCTAGTAAACATTTTGAACGTATGACTGCTCGCGCTACGTAGATTTAATTTGTGATCAGCCTGAGTTATAACCTAATCAGCCAACAAGAAAGGAATGGTTTTATCTGTGACTGCTTTAAACAACAGTGTCACAGTCTCCAGCTGGTGTGTGCGGCTGGCTGTGATTTGTTCTGGGCTGTCTTACTGATCACATTGAATCCAAAGGAAGATTACTCACCAGAGGTATATTAGCCTTGATCCATCAAAGGTAGCTTCCCGCTGCATGTCGCGGGCACATGTTCAAAGGCAGCAAAATGCAGAGAGGATGTTTTGGCACTACCTATTTAAGATCGAACCCTTGCATCATCCCTCATATAACCTTCTCTTTTCATCATCTATATCGTCTCTTATATCATTTATCATCACTTTCCTCCGTTTAGAAGAGGCTGCTGATCTTCCTTATTTAAACTGTTTTGGGTGAGGAATTGTGTGGCACCCCGTCTGGGGCGGTAACTTTTGTGGGAGCGCAAACGTATCGCCAGGCGCTACGCAATTGAATCTAACGCAAACTTCCGGTTCAGCGCTCCAAGAGGGAAGTGGAGCACTAAATCAAGCGTTACCACGTCCCCTGGAGCACTAAAGGGAGCAAGAGGGGTGGCAAGATAAAAACAGAAGTATTAGGAGCAGGAGTCGGCCATTCGGCCCCTCGAGTCTGCTCCGCCACTCAATAAGATCATGGCTGATCTTCTACCTCAACTCCACTTTCCTGCACTGTCCCCATATCCCTTAATCCCCTTGATATCCACAAATCTATCGATCTCTGTCTTGACTATACTCAAAGACTGAGCCGTTGTTGATGCCCGGCGATGCTGAAGTGGGCGGTGGGGGTTGCGGGGGGAGGGGTGTGAATTTAAGATCCAGGGCGATTATGGGACGCTGCATACTGGATGACGTCACGATATCTGGGCCGCAGGAGATCGAGGCAGTAAGTTTTAGTGGCAGCTCTAACCCACCATGCAACTTCGGGGGCACGAGTAATTTCATCGCGCCTGGTCGGTAAACCGTTAGTGCCCCGTTATTGCACCCCCTCCCGGAGGCACGAAAGGAGGCCCACTTTGTCTTTTTTTCCCCTTAATGTACAATAAGTTGCAACAGTTCAGAGTTCTACACATTATCTGGAGGAGAGCCCATTTCAGTAAGTTAGAAAGGGATCTGACCCAGATGGATTGGAATCGAAGATTGGCAGGTAAAACAGTAAACCCATGGGAGGCCGTCAAACTGGAGATAGTTTGGGTACAGATTTGACACATTCTCATGAGGGGGGAAGGAAGGGGATCCAAAGTTAGAGCTCCCTGGATGACTGAAGATATAGAGATTAAAATAAAACAGAGAAAAGAGGCTTACGATAATTGTCAAGTTCATAATTCAGTCAAGAATCAAACTGAATACAAAAAGTACAGAGGAGATCGGAAAAAGGATATAAAGGGGTTAAAGAGAGAGTATGAGAATAGATTAGCTGCAAACATAAAAGAAAACCCAAAAGTCTTTTTGAAACATATAAATAATAAAAGGGCAATCAAAGGAAGGTTGGACCGATTAGGGACCAAAGCGGCGATATTCTTGAAGAGGCGGAGGGCATAGCTGAGGTACTAAATGAATACTTTCCATCTGTCTTTACTAAAGAAGAGGCCGGTGCCACTCTAGCAGTAAAGGAGGAGGCAGTAGAGGAATTGGATAGGATAAAAATAGATAAAGAGATAGTTAAAAGGTTGGCAGCACTCAACGTACAACAGTCACCCGGTCTGGATGGGGTGCATCTTAGTTTGCTGAGGGAGAGTAAGGATGGAAATTGAGGAAGTTCTGATCACAATCTTTCAATCCTCCTTAGATATGGGAGTGGTGCCAAAGGCCAAAGATGGCAAACCTTACACCCCTGTTCAAAAAACGGGAGAGGAATAAACCTGGCATCTGCAGGCCAGTCAGCTTAATGGCAGTGGTGGGGAGACCTTGCGAGACAATAATTGGGTCAAAATTAATTCGCACTTGGAAAAATATGGGTTAATAAATGAAAGCCAGCAGGGATTTGTTAAAGGCAAAACATGCTTGTGCAACTTGATTGAATTCTTTGATAAAGTAACAGAGAGGGTTGATGTGGTTGATGTACTGTATATAGACTTTTAAAAGCCATTAAATGAAGTACCACATAATAGACTTGTTTGCAAAATTGAAGCCCATGGGATTAAAGGGACAATGGCTGCATGGATATGCAGTTGACTAAGGAACAGAAAGCAGAGAGCAGTGGTGAAAGGTTTTTTTTCAGACTGGAGGGAAGTGGGCAGTGCTGTCTGCCAGGGATCGGTGTTGATATATTTGATATATATTAACTGTACTTTTTGATATATATTAATGACCTGGACTTGGGTATCTAGGGCATAATTTCAACATTTGCAGCTGACGTGAAACTCAGAAATGTAGTAAACAGTGAGGAGGATAGCAAGAGACTTCAGGAGGACACAGGCAGACTGGTGAAATGGGCAGATGAAATGTAGTGGAGAGAAGAGTGAAGTGATTCATTTTGGTGGGAAGAATGAGGAGAGGCAATATAAACGAAATGATATCATTTTAAAGGGGTTGCAGAAACAAAGAGACGTGGGGGTGGACATACAAAAGTTTTTGAAAGTGGCAGGGCAAGTTGAGAAAGCTGATATAAAGGCATATGGGACCCGTGGCTTTATAAATAGAGGCACAGAAGTTATGCTTAGAAAAGCAAGGAAGTCATGCTTAACCTTTATAAAACACTGGTTAGGCCCCAGCTGGAATACTGTGGCCAATTCTGGGTAGCACAGTTTAGGCAGGTTGTCAAGGCCTTAGAGAAGGTGCAGAGGACATTTAGTGGAATGGTACCAGGGATGAATGATTTCAGTTACGTGTCGAGACTAGGGAAACTGGAGTTTTTCTCCTTGGAGCAGAGAAGGTTAAGGGGAGATTTGATAGAGTGTTCAAAATCATGAAAGGATTTGCTAGAGTAAAGAAGGGGCAATTGTTTCCAGTCGCAGAAGGGTCAGTAACCGTAGGACACAGATTTAAGGTAATTGGCAAAAGAACCAGAGATGACACGAAGAAAAAATTATTTACTCAGCGAGTTGTTATGATCTGGAATGCACAGCCTGAAAGGGTGGTGGAAGCAGATTCAGTAGTAACTTTCAAAAGATAGTTGGATAATTACTTGAAGGGGAATATTTTCAGGGCTATGGGGAAAGAGCAGGGCACTGGGCCTAATGGGATAGCTCTTTCAAAGGCACGATGGGCCAAATGGCCTCCTGCTGTGCTGTTTCAGTCTATCATTCTATGGGGCCTAAATTCCCCCGTTCTGTGCCTCCCGTTTGCGCCTCTGGGTGGTGCTAATGGGGCGCAAAACTGTTTTCTCCCAGGGGGTGGGGGTGAGGCGCTGTGGGACCGGCTCCCGCAAAATTGCACGGGAGTTAGCGGAGGTGCAAGCACAGTAGTGCCACGCCCCGCTAATAGTGCACCACGCCACCACACCTCCGGTGATAACGTCATTGTCATATGCATCGCCCCTTTTCCACCCCGTGGCGGAAATTGCCTATGGGGCCACCGTGGGTGATGCCCACGCCAATCTCGCGGGTCACAAACCAAGCCGACTTCCGCTCCCGGGGTGGACGTTAAAGGGGAGGTGCGCTGCGCCGCACGGCGGCAGTTTTTTTTTCTACGGCCGTTCTGCTCTGCTGTGGCATGGTCGGCACCGCCAGCGTGCAGCCCGGCACTCTGTTTAGGTACCGGGTTGCAGTCACGGCACTGCACTGTCCTGGTGGCCCAGTGCAGGTCATCAAAGGTCCTGCAGAGTTTGCAGCGGCCCTCCCCTTTAACGGAAGTGGAGGGCCATTGAAACGTGTCAGCACTACGCAGAGAAGCTGCTTTGCGCTGCCGATCCCGCCGACATAGTACCCCGGACAGCATCCCAACAGGAAGTGGAACGTGCGAGATTGCGCTTCACTTCCTGTGAGGGGCGGTAACCCGAATTTCGTGGCCGTGGCGGGACTTCCGCGCCGGGCGATGGAAGTCCTGCCCGATTCGTTTACCGCCCCCAAATGGGGCGTAACCCAATTTCGCCCCCTATGACTGTGCAACAATAAATCACAAAAATACCAGTATGAGAGTAGGTAGCACTTTGGCATCCAATGGATGAAATGGCAATATCTGACTTTCTATAACTATTCTTTCGCGGTACTGAGGGACCGCTGCATTGTTGCTGGTGCCATCTTGAAAATGGGATAGTAAACTGAGGCCTGTCTGCCTTTTTCGGGTGGATGTAAAAGATCCCATGACACTAAATGAAAAAGAGCAGGGGAGTTCTCCCAATGTCCTGGCCAAGATGGCACTCTCAGCCAAAAGCACACCAAGACAGATTAACTGGTCATTGCAGTTTGTGATATCTTGCTGTGCTAAATTGGCTGTCCTACTTGGCTACATAACAAAAGTAATTACATTTCATAAATAGTACAGTTCATCATTGGCTGTGAAACACTTTGGGACACCCCACGCATGTGAAAAGTGTTATCTTAATACAAATTCTTTCTTTCTTTACTCCATCGGATCCACATATCGTGGGTCATACTTCTGGAGCACTTTGAGAAGGAGGAAAGATCTCTCAGACTGGAAACATTTGGTGCCCTACTCTACAGTGCCGGTGGTATTTTGAAAGAAACTGTGCAGTCCCAAGATGAGTGATGCTTATGTATCTGGCTACAATAATAAGTAGTGTGACTTGAGGTATTAACCTGTAACAGCTTTAATAGTCAGTGGTCATTGTCTTTTCAGAGAATATCTTGCAGATCATTACATGGTCCTTGTAACTACAGTTTCATTGATATTAGCTTAATATTAGCCAAAACAGACTCTCTTCCAGCAACCAGAAGTCCATGGGCAATGTTGTGCAGATTGTTCAATATAAAAACAGTAAGTTGGCACAATCTGCTTGATAACTTCCTACCACAATCTCAAATACCTTTTCAGGATGCAGTCAGCACACCAAAGCCTTTTGTGCAGACTTGCAATGTTGTGCTGCAAATTTGCCTTTATGCAGTCATTAGGGGGTCGAAATTCAGTCTCTACTGCCACCCGTTACCACCGGCAGGAGGCGGCTAACGGGCAGCAAAGGCCTACCTTCGACGGTGGGCAGCGTCCACACCTGCGCAGAAATTCAGTGGGCTCTTTGGCAAAGGCGCCAAGAGCTGATGCTGCACCAGTTAACGCCACCCGCGTGGTGACGTCATCCAGCGTGCAACGCCTCCTTGGCGCCTCTATCGCGATATTTAGTTTCAACGTCGGCCTTCCCGGCTGGCGTTCTTGCAGCCTGGAGAAAGTGGTAAATAAACAGCGGAACTCGGACGGAATCAGCCAGAGAGCAAGGCAAGTTTTTTTTCTTTATTTATTTCATCTTTTTTTCATTAGTTGGAACAGTGGGGAAGTTTGTGTGTGTGGCTCGGAGAAGTTTTATTTTCTTCCCATTTCTTCCCGTTTTCCAGTGAGCGCGGCGGCAGCCTCCTGATGCAAAATTCAGTCGGCCTCCTGAGCTCCCGCCCGGGGATGAGTGTGCAATGCCACTTTTTAGCGCTGCTCTCTCATCTTTGGGCGGAAAAACTCAATTTGGCAGTTGGGGTCTGTACCTAACGCCTGGCGGTAAAACCAGTGCTCAGGCGGTGACACCGCCTCAAAAACAGCGGTGCCCAATTTCGACCCCAAGGTTTTTTTGATTATTCGTTCATGGGATGTGGGCGTCGCTGGCAAGGCCAGCATTTATTGCGCATCCCAAATGGCCCTTGAGAAGGTGGTGGTGAGCCGTCTTCTTGAACTGCTGCAGTCCGTGTGGTGAAGGAACTCCCACAGTGCTGTTAGGGAGGAAGTTCCAGGATTTCGGGCCCAGCGACAATGAAGGAACGGCGATATATTTCCAGGTCAGGATTGTGTGTGACTTGGAGGGGAACTTGCAGGTGGTGGTGTTCCCATGCGCCTGCTGCCCTTGTCCTTCCAGGTGGTAGAGGTCGCGGGTTTGGGAGGTGCTGCCGAAGAAGCCTTGGTGAGTTGCTGCCTGGGCGAGTACCATCTTGTAGATGGTACACACTGCAACCATGGTGCGCCAGTGGTGGAGGGAGTGAATGTTGAAGGTGGCGGATGGGGTGCCAATCAAGCGGGCTGCTTTGTCCTGGATGGTGTCGAGCTTCTTGAGTCTTGTTGGAGCTGCACTCATCCAGGCAAGTGGGGAGTATTCCAACACAGTCCTGACGTGTGCCTTGTAGATGGTGGAAAGGCCTTGGGGAGTCAGGAGATGAGCTATGTTTCAGCACTTTCATGTATACTATAACTGGCATTGCTACAAAGTGGGTTTGCTAACATTATGGAAGTGGACCTGAGTCCATGATCAGATCAGCCATGATTGTATTAAATGGCGGAGCAGGCTCGAGAGGACGTATGGCTTACTCCTGCTCCTATTTCTTATGTTCTTATGAATCCCGCATCCGGGCATAACCTGAGTCGGTAATGTGGAGGAAGATGTTTTTCTCTCTCTATCTGACCCCAGAGTCTGGTTTGGCCTCGAACGTGGATTTACACTGCACCGTCTGAGCATCAGACACTTAGAAAATGAGTGCACTTTTATCATTGGGAGGGATTCATTATTAGGAAGAACCATGGTATAACTTAGCATAAATAAAGCCCTAAAATACAATCTGCCATATCTCTGCTGAATGTTATGTGCCACCAAACACTGTGGCCCCTCACTGGATAGTGTAGACCTGCCTCAAGGCAAAGATGACAGCAATTACTCTGGAGATGATCAACCTGGATCCAATAATACCAATGTAGGAGCTCAGGGCATTTACGCTGAGCCCAGCCACAGCGGCTTTAAGTGAAGTGTTTTGGCAACGAGCTCAATTATTTTTTCATTGTGACACAGCATGCCCTTGAGGTAAATAAATTGTTGTCGGTTAGGAGGTGAGGCCAAAGATTGTGTTAGTCTTTCTGGGTATTAGTAGTTATGGGCACCAAGACAGCCATTTTGTCCCTGGAGATAAGTTTTCCTCTGGCCTTGTATGATGCCTAACTGTTAGTCATGTGAAGAGTATAATTGCTGGGGCTGCTGTTTTCCTTCATGCCTGGTGTTTTTTGTGGAGTTTTGTTTTGAAATTATCCTTTAAAAGACAACTGCTATCCTACTAAAATTACTGTCATGTCATTTTTCCAGGTTTGTAAACAACAACGTGTATTTATATAGCGCCTTTAACATAGTGAAACATCCCAAGGCGCTTCACAGGAGCATTATGAGATTTTAAAAATTGACACCGAGCCGCAAAGGTAGAAATTAGCGCAGGTGACCAAAAGCTTGGTCAAAGAGGTATTTTTTAAGCAGGGTCTTGAAGGAGGAAAGAGAGGTAGAGAGGCGGAGAGGTTTAGGCCGGGAGTTCCAAAGCTTGGGACCCAGGCAACAGAAGGCACGGCCACCAATGATTGAGTGATTATAATCAGGGATGCTCATGAGGGCAGAATTTGAGGAGTGCAGAAATCTCGGGGGGTTGCCCGTTATAGAAACATAGAAACATAGAAATTTACAGCGCAGAGGCCGTCAATTCGGCCCATCGTGTCTGCGCCGGCCGACAAAGAGCCACATGGCCCTCGCAGCCCTGAGGATTACATATAAACCTATGAACAACGGCGGAAAGGCAAAGAGCATCCGGCCCAATCAGTCCGCCTCACACAACTGCGATACCCCATGTATCGCACATTTTACACTCCACCCCACTCGGAGCTATGCGATCTCCTGGGAGAGGCAAAAAAACAGATAAAAACCCAGGCCAATTGGGGAATAAAATCTGGGAAAATTCTTCTCCGACCCATCCAGGCGATCGAAACTAGACCAGGAGATCACTCTGGCCGTATTCCATTCACTGAAGTACTTACCATCGTACATGTGCCAGCCATCAAGAGGGTATCCAGTCTAATCCCACTTACCAGCTCTAGGTCCTGCAGGTTACGGCACTTCAAGTGCCCATCCAAGTATCTTTTAAAAGTGGTGAGGGTTTCTGCCTCTTCCACCTTTCCAGACAGTAAGTTCCAGACCCCCACAACCCTCTGCGTGAAGAAGCTTCCTCGCAAATCCCCCCTAAAACTTCCACCAACCATCTTAAACCCCTCGTATTTGATCCTTCCAACAAGGGAAATAGGCCCTTATTATCCACTATATCCAGGCCCCTCATAATTGTGTACACCTCAATGAGGCCTCCTCTCAGCCTCCTCGGTTCCAAGCAGAATAAACCCAGCCTATCCAATCTGTCCTGATAGCTAAGATTCTCCATTCCAGGCAGCATCCTCGTAAATCTCCTCTGCACCCTCTCCAGTGCAATCATGTTCTTCCTATAATACGGCGACCAGAACTGCATGCAGTATTCCAGCTGTGGCCTAACCAGTGTATTATCCAATTTAAGCATAACCTCCCTGATCTTGTATTCTATGCCTCGGCCAATAAAGGCAAGCATTCTGTAAGCCTTTGTAACCACCTTATCCACCTGGCCTACTACTTTCAGGGATCTGTGGACAAGCACTCTAAGGTCCCTTTGTGTTCATCTACATTATTAAGTGGCCTCCCATTTAATGTGTATATCCTTTCCTTATTAGCCCTCCCTGTTGTGTTCCTACCACAGATGAGACTGCACACAGGGAGGTTAAAGTAACAGTGGCCTCAGTCTTTATTAAGACACTCCAGAGTGAGTAACAGACCTTAGGGGCCGGCTTATATACAGTGCTCCCAAGGGATGCTGGGATCCCTTGGGGCTTCAGGGGAAGCGCTCCATGGTGGCGGAACATGGGAGTGCATGCTTTACAGATACACAACACTCCCCAAGTGCATTGTCTCACACTTCTCTGAATTAAATTGCAGTTGCCACTGTTCTGCCCACCTGACCAGTAGATTGATATCTTCCTGCAGTCCATGACTTTCCTCTTCATTATCAACCACACAGCCAATTTTAGTGTCATCTGCAAACTTCTTAATCATATTCAAATCTAGATCATTGATATATACCACAAAAAACAAGGGACCCTGTACTGTGCCCTGCGAAACCCCACTGGAAACAGCCTTCCAATCACAAAAACATCCATCAACCATTACCCTTTGCTTCCTATCTCTAAGCCAATTTTGGATCCAACTTGCCACCTTTCCCAGGATCCCATAGGCTTTTACCTTCATGACCAGTCTGTCATGTGGGACCTTATCAAAAGCTTTGCTAAAGTCCATATACACCACATCGTACGCACTACCCTCATCCTGGTTACCTCCTCAAAAAATTCAATCAGTTTAGTCAAAAACGATCTTCCCTTAACAAATCCATGCTGACTGTCCCTGATTAATCCTTGCCTTTCTAAATGTAGATTTATCCTGTCCTTCAGGATTTTTCCCAATAATTTTCCCACGACTGAGGTTAGGCTGACAGGCCTGTAATTACTTGGCCTATCCCTTTCTCCCTTCTTAAACAAGGGTACCACATTAGCAGTCCTCCAATTCTCCGGCACCATGCCTGAATCCAAAGAGGACTGGAAAATGATGGTCAAACCCTCTGTTATTTCCTCTTTAGCTTCGCTCAACAGCTTGGGTTGCATTTCATCCGGGCCTGGGGACTTATCCACTGTCAAATCCGCTAAACCCTTTAATACCTCCTATCTCACTATGTTTAATGCATCCAGAATTTCACACTCCTCCTCGATAGGAGTATCTCTATTGCCCCTTTCCTTTGTGAAAACAGATGTGGAGGTGGAAGAACTGTACCAACAGCTTCCACCTCCACACACAGATTATCCTCATGGTCTCTAATAGGCCCCACCCTTTCTTTAGTTGACCTCTTGCTCTTAATATATTTATAGAACATCTTTGGGTTTTCCTTAATTTTACTTGCCAAGAATTTTTCATGCTCTCTCTTAGCATTCCTAATATCCTTTTTAATTTTACCTCTGAACTTTCTATATTCCTCCAGAGACTCTGCAGTATTTAGCCATCGGTATATGACATCAGCTTCCTTTTTTTTCTTTATCCTCCCCTATAAGTCCCTAAACATCTAAAATTATTATTCTCACCCTTTTTCTTTAAGGGCTCACGTTTGGCTTGAGCCCTCCGGACCTCCTCCTTGAATGCCTCCCACTGTTCCGACACTGATTTACCCACAAGCAGCTGTTTCCAGCCCACTGTAGCCAAATCACTTCTCAACTTAACAAAGTTAGCTTTTCCTCAATTTGGGAGTTTTATTCCTGGTCTATCCTTGTCCTTATCCATAACTACCTTGAAACTGACTGAATTATGGTCACTGGCACCCGAGTGCTCTCCCACTGATACCCCTTCCACCTGCCCAGCTTCACTCCCCAAAACGAAATCCAGAACCGCCCCCTCCCATGTTGGGCTTGTTAGAAACTGACTAAAAAAGTTCTCTTGAATGCATTTTAAGAATTCCGCACCCTCTATACCCTTCACACTATATTTGTGCCAATCAATATTAGGATAGTTGAAACCCCTTACTATTACTGCCCTATGGTTTTTGGACTTCACAGAAATTTACCTACATATTTGCTCTTCTATCTCCCTCCCACTGTTTGGGGGTCTATAATACACGCCCAGCAGTGTGATTGCCCCTTTTTTATTTTTCAATTCGACCCATATGGCCTCATTTGATGATCCCTCTAACATGTCATCCCTCCTCACAGCTGTAATAGTTTCTTTAATCAATACCACGACCCCTCCTCCCTTTTTACCCACTCTATGTCCTATCTAAAAATCCTGTAACCAGGAATATTTAGCTGCCAAACCTGCCCCTCTTTTAGTCATGTCTCTGTAATGGCTATCAGGTCATACTCCCAAGTGTCTACCCGTGCTTGCAACTCATCCGCCTTATTCACTATACTCCTTGCATTGAAGTATATACCATTTAGCTCAGGAAGATCTCCTTGATTATTACTTACTAACCCTTGTTTCCTCTGTCTTACAGATTCACTTTTTACATTCTTGCTTTCCAATTTCAACTTTACTTCCTTCCGTATTGAATTTGTTCTCAGGTTCCCACTTCCCCTGCCAAGCTAGTTTAAACTCTCCCCAACAGCACTAGCAAAACTCCCCGCGAGGATATTGGTCCCGGCACTGTTGAGGTGCAGTCCGTCCGGTTTGTACAGGTCCCATTTCCTCCAGAAGTGGTCCCAATGCCTCAGGAATTTAAAGCCCTCCCTCCTACACCAACTCTCCAGCCATGCGTTCACCCTCTCTATCCTTCTATTCTTGTACTCATTAGCACGTGGCACCAGTAATAACCTGGAGATTACTACCGTTGAAGTCCTACCCTTTAATTTTTCTCCTAGCTCCCTAATTTCTGCCTGCAGGACCTCATCCCTCTTTCTACCGATGTGATTGGTCCCAATATGGACCACGACCTCTAGCTGTTCACCCTCTCCCCACAGAATGCCCTGCATCTGCTCTGTGACATCCTTGACCCTGGCACCAGGGAGGCACCACACCATCCTGAGGTCACGTCTACAGCCACAGAGACACCTCTCTATTCCCCTAACTATTGAATCACCTACTACTACAGCTCTTTTAGTCTTTGTCCCCCCTCCCTGTGCAGCTGAGCCACCTGTGGTGCCTTGGACTTGGCTCTGACTGCACTCCCCGGAGGTACCATCGCCCTCACCAGTGCTCAGAAGCAAATATTGGTTGGAAAGCGAGATGGGCTCAAGGGTGTCTCCTGCTTTACCTGTCTAGCGTTCACCTACTGCCCCTCTACCTGCATGCTGCGGGGTGACCACCTCCTGAAACGTGCTATCCACGTAGCTCTCAGCCTCGCGGATGCACCGTAGTGACTCTACATGCTGCTCAAGCTCCAAAACACGGAGCTCGAGCAGTTGAAGCTGGAGACACCTCCTGCACACATGGTTGTCTAGGCTGCGCGAAGCGTCCAGGACTTCCCACATGCCGCAGGACATGCACTCCACGGGACTGAGCTGCCCTGCCATCCCTTTAATTAGACTTATTTGTTAAAAAAGTGAAAGAGAGATACTTATCAATCAACCAGCCAATCACTTACCTGCCCGGACGAGGGCTGTGAACTCCTCGCCGATCACCTGCTCCTCGGACTCCTGAACTCTTTCACTCGGGCTCCTGAACTCCCGAACTCTCGGGCTCCTGAACTCCCGAACTCTCGGGCTCCTGAACTCCCGAACTCTCGGACTCCTGAACTCTCGGACTCCCGAACTCTCGGACTCCTGAACTCTCGGACTCCCGAACTCCCGGACTCTCGGACTCCTTAACTCCCGAACTCTCGGACTCCCAAACTCTCGTACTCCTGAACTCCCAAACTCTCGGACTCCTGAACTCCCGAACTCCCGAACTCTCGGACTCCTGAACTCCCGAACTCTTGGACTCCTGAACTCCCGAACTCTCGGACTCCCGAACTCTCGGACTCCTGAACTCCCGAACTCTTGGACTCCTGAACTCCCGAACTCTCAAACTCTCAAACTCTCAAACTCTCAAACTCTCAAACTCTCAAACTCTCAGACTCCTGAACTCGCGAACTCTCAGATTCCTGAACTCCCGAACTGTCGGACTCCCAAACTCCCAAACTCTCAGACTCCTGAACTCGCGAACTCTCGGACTCCTGAACTCCCAAACTCCCAAACTCTCAGACTCCTGAACTCGCGAACTCTTGGACTCCCGAACTCCCAAACTCCCAAACTCTCAGACTCCTGAACTCGCGAACTCGCGAACTCTCGTACTCCTGAACTCCTAAACTCTCGGACTCCTGAACTCCCAAACTCTCGGACTTCTGAACTCCCGCACTCTCGGACTCCCGAACTCTTGAACTCCTGAACTCGCGAACTCTCGGACTCCTGAACTCGCAAACTCTCGGACTCCTGAACTCGCAAACTCTCGGACTCCTGAACTCTCAAACTCCCAAACTCCCAAACTCCCAAACTCTCAAACTCCCAAACTCCCAAACTCTCAAACTCCCAAACTCCCAAACTCCCAAACTCTCAAACTCTCGGACTCCTGAACTCTCAAACTCCCAAACTCTCAAACTCTCAAACTCTCAAACTCCCAAACTCCCAAACTCCCAAACTCTCAAACTCTCAAACTCTCAAACTCTCAAACTCTCGGACTCCTGAACTCCCAAACTCCCAAACTCCCAAACTCCCAAACTCCCGGACTCCTGAACTCTCGGACTCCTGAACTCCCAAACTCCCAAACTCTCAAACTCTCGGACTCTCGGACTCCTGAACTCCCAAACTCTCAAACTCTCAAACTTTCGGACTCCTGAACTCACGAACTCTCGGACTCCCAAACTCCCAAACTCTCGGACTCTTGAACTCACGAACTCTCGGACTCCCAAACTCCCAAACTCCCAAACTCCCAAACTCTCAGACTCCTGAACTCGCGAACTCTCGTACTCCTGAACTCCTAAACTCTCGGACTCCTGAACTCCCAAACTCTCGGACTCCTGAACTCCCGAACTCTCGGACTTCTGAGCTCCCGAACTCTCGGACTCCTGAACTCCCGAACTCTCGGACTCCTGAACTCCCGAACTCTCGGACTCCTTAACTCCCGAACTCTCGGACTCCCAAACTCTTGTACTCCTGAACTCCCAAACTCTCGGACTCCTGAACTCCCGAACTCTCGGACTCCTGAACTCCCGAACTCTTGGACTCCTGAACTCCCGAACTCTCGGACTCCCGAACTCTCGGACTCCTGAACTCCCGAACTCTCGGACTCCCAAACTCCCAAACTCTCAAACTCTCAGACTCATGAACTCCCGAACTTCCAAACTTCCAAACTTCCAAACTTCCAAACTCCCAAACTCCCAAACTCTCAAACTCTCGGACTCCTGAACTCACGAACTCTCGGACTCCCGAACTCTCGGACTCCTGAACTCCCAAACTCCCAAACTCCCGAACTCCCAAACTCCCAAACTCCCGAACTCCCAAACTCCCAAACTCCCAAACTCCCAAACTCCCAAACTCTCGGACTCCTGAACTCTCAAACTCTCAAACTCCCAAACTCCCAAACTCCCGAACTCCCAAACTCCCAAACTCCCAAACTCCCAAACTCTCGGACTCCTGAACTCTCAAACTCCCAAACTCCCAAACTCCCAAACTCCCAAACTCTCAAACTCTCGGACTCCTGAACTCTCAAACTCTCAAACTCCCAAACTCCCAAACTCTCAAACTCCCGGACTCCCGGACTCCCGAACTCTCGAACTCCCAAACTCCAAAACTCTCAAACTCTCAAACTCTCAAACTCCCAAACTCCCAAACTCTCAAACTCTCAAACTCTCAAACTCTCGGACTCCTGAACTCACGAACTCTCGGACTCCCAAACTCCCAAACTCCCAAACTCCCAAACTCTCAAACTCTCAAACTCTCAAACTCTCAAACTCTCGGACTCCTGAACTCACGAACTCTCGGACTCCCAAACTCTCGGACTCCTGAACTCCCAAACTCTCGGACTCCTGAACTCCCGAACTCTTGGACTCCTGAACTCCCGAACTCTCGGACTCCCGAACTCTCGGACTCCTGAACTCCTGAACTCTCGGACTCCCAAACTCTCAAACTCTCAAACTCTCAGACTCCTGAACTCGCGGACTCTCAGATTCTTGAACTCCCGAACTCCCAAACTCCCAAACTCCCAAACTCCCAAACTCCCAAACTCCCAAACTCTCAAACTCTCAAACTCTCGGACTCCTGAACTCACGAACTCTCGGACTCCCAAACTCTCGGACTCCTGAACTCCCAAACTCTCGGACTCCTGAACTCCCGAACTCTCGTACTCCTGAACTCCCGAACTCTTGGACTCCTGAACTCCCGAACTCTCGGACTCCCGAACTCCTGAACTCTCGGACTCCCGAACTCTCAAACTCTCAAACTCTCAGACTCCTGAACTCGCGGACTCTCAGATTCCTGAACTCCCGAACTCTCGGACTCCCAAACTCCCAAACTCTCAGACTCCTGAACTCGCGAACTCTCGGACTCCCGAACTCCCAAACTCCCAAACTCCCAAACTCCCAAACTCCCAAACTCCCAAACTCTCAAACTCTCAAACTCTCGGACTCCTGAACTCTCAAACTCCCAAACTCCCAAACTCCCAAACTCTCAAACTCCCAAACTCCCAAACTCTCAAACTCCCAAACTCCCAAACTCCCAAACTCTCAAACTCTCGGACTCCTGAACTCTCAAACTCCCAAACTCTCAAACTCTCAAACTCTCAAACTCCCAAACTCCCAAACTCCCAAACTCTCAAACTCTCAAACTCTCAAACTCTCGGACTCCTGAACTCCCAAACTCCCAAACTCCCAAACTCCCGGACTCCTGAACTCTCGGACTCCTGAACTCCCAAACTCCCAAACTCTCAAACTCTCGGACTCTCGGACTCCTGAACTCCCAAACTCCCAAACTCCCAAACTCTCAAACTCTCAAACTCTCAAACTTTCGGACTCCTGAACTCACGAACTCTCGGACTCCCAAACTCCCAAACTCTCGGACTCTTGAACTCACGAACTCTCGGACTCCCAAACTCCCAAACTCCCAAACTCCCAAACTCTCAGACTCCTGAACTCGCGAACTCTCGTACTCCTGAACTCCTAAACTCTCGGACTCCTGAACTCCCAAACTCTCAAACTCCCAAACTCCCAAACTCCCAAACTCCCAAACTCCCAAACTCCCAAACTCTCGGACTCCTGAACTCTCAAACTCTCAAACTCCCAAACTCCCAAACTCCCGAACTCCCAAACTCCCAAACTCCCAAACTCCCAAACTCTCGGACTCCTGAACTCTCAAACTCTCAAACTCCCAAACTCCCAAACTCCCAAACTCCCAAACTCTCAAACTCTCGGACTCCTGAACTCTCAAACTCTCAAACTCCCAAACTCCCAAACTCCCAAACTCTCAAACTCCCGGACTCCCGGACTCCCGAACTCTCGAACTCCCAAACTCCAAAACTCTCAAACTCTCAAACTCTCAAACTCCCAAACTCCCAAACTCCCAAACTCTCAAACTCTCAAACTCTCAAACTCTCGGACTCCTGAACTCACGAACTCTCGGACTCCCAAACTCCCAAACTCCCAAACTCCCAAACTCTCAAACTCTCAAACTCTCAAACTCTCAAACTCTCGGACTCCTGAACTCACGAACTCTCGGACTCCCAAACTCTCGGACTCCTGAACTCCCAAACTCTCGGACTCCTGAACTCCCGAACTCTTGGACTCCTGAACTCCCGAACTCTCGGACTCCCGAACTCTCGGACTCCTGAACTCCTGAACTCTCGGACTCCCAAACTCTCAAACTCTCAAACTCTCAGACTCCTGAACTCGCGGACTCTCAGATTCTTGAACTCCCGAACTCCCAAACTCCCAAACTCCCAAACTCCCAAACTCTCAAACTCTCAAACTCTCGGACTCCTGAACTCACGAACTCTCGGACTCCCAAACTCTCGGACTCCTGAACTCCCAAACTCTCGGACTCCTGAACTCCCGAACTCTCGGACTCCTGAACTCCCGAACTCTTGGACTCCTGAACTCCCGAACTCTCGGACTCCCGAACTCCTGAACTCTCGGACTCCCGAACTCTCAAACTCTCAAACTCTCAGACTCCTGAACTCGCGGACTCTCAGATTCCTGAACTCCCGAACTCTCGGACTCCCAAACTCCCAAACTCTCAGACTCCTGAACTCGCGAACTCTCGGACTCCCGAACTCCCAAACTCCCAAACTCCCAAACTCCCAAACTCCCAAACTCTCAAACTCTCAGACTCTCAGACTCTCAGACTCTCAGACTCTCAGACTCCTGAACTCGCGAACTCTCAAATTCCTGAACTCCCGAACTCTCGGACTCCCAAACTCCCAAACTCTCAAACTCTCAAACTCCCAAACTCCCAAACTCCCAAACTCTCAAACTCTCAAACTCTCAAACTCTCGGACTCCTGAACTCACGAACTCTCGGACTCCCAAACTCCCAAACTCCCAAACTCCCAAACTCTCAAACTCTCAAACTCTCAAACTCTCAAACTCTCGGACTCCTGAACTCACGAACTCTCGGACTCCCAAACTCTCGGACTCCTGAACTCCCAAACTCTCGGACTCCTGAACTCCCGAACTCTTGGACTCCTGAACTCCCGAACTCTCGGACTCCTGAACTCCTGAACTCTCGGACTCCCAAACTCTCAAACTCTCAAACTCTCAGACTCCTGAACTCGCGGACTCTCAGATTCTTGAACTCCCGAACTCCCAAACTCCCAAACTCCCAAACTCCCAAACTCCCAAACTCCCAAACTCTCAAACTCTCAAACTCTCGGACTCCTGAACTCACGAACTCTCGGACTCCCAAACTCTCGGACTCCTGAACTCCCAAACTCTCGGACTCCTGAACTCCCGAACTCTCGGACTCCTGAACTCCCGAACTCTTGGACTCCTGAACTCCCGAACTCTCGGACTCCCGAACTCCTGAACTCTCGGACTCCCGAACTCTCAAACTCTCAAACTCTCAGACTCCTGAACTCGCGGACTCTCAGATTCCTGAACTCCCGAACTCTCGGACTCCCAAACTCCCAAACTCTCAGACTCCTGAACTCGCGAACTCTCGGACTCCCGAACTCCCAAACTCCCAAACTCCCAAACTCCCAAACTCCCAAACTCCCAAACTCCCAAACTCTCAAACTCTCAAACTCTCAGACTCTCAGACTCTCAGACTCTCAGACTCTCAGACTCTCAGACTCCTGAACTCGCGAACTCTCAAATTCCTGAACTCCCGAACTCTCGGACTCCCAAACTCCCAAACTCCCAAACTCTCAAATTCCCAAACTCCCAAACTCCCAAACTCCCAAACTCTCAAACTCTCGGACTCCTGAACTCACGAACTCTCGGACTCCCGAACTCTCGAACTCCTGAACTCGCGAACTCTCGGATTCCTGAACTCGCAAACTCTCGGACTCCTGAACTCCCGAACTCTCGGACTCCTGAAATCCCGAACTCCCAAACTCCCAAACTCCCAAACTCCCAAACTCCCAAACTCTCAAACTCTCAAACTCCCAAACTTCCAAACTCTCAAACTCTCAAACTCCCAAACTCCCAAACTCCCAAACTCTCAAACTCCCATACTCCCATACTCCCATACTCTCAAACTCTCAAACTCTCAAACTCTCGGACTCCTGAACTCACGAACTCTCGGACTCCCGAACTCTCGGACTCCTGAACTCACGAACTCTTGAACTCCTGAACTCGCGAACTCTCGGACTCCTGAACTCACAAACTCTCGGACTCCTGAACTCACAAACTCTCGGACTCCTGAACTCCTGAACTCTCGGACTCCCGAACTCCCAAACTCCCAAACTCCCAAACTCCCAAACTCTCAAACTCTCAAACTCTCAAACTCTCAAACTCCCAAACTCCCAAACTCTCGGACTCCTGAACTCCCAAACTCCCAAACTCCCAAACTCTCAAACTCTCAAACTCTCAAACTCTCGGACTCCTGAACTCCCAAACTCCCAAACTCCCAAACTCCCAAACTCTCAAACTCTCAAACTCTCAAACTCCCAAACTCCCAAACTCTCAAACTCTCAAACTCTCGGACTCCTGAACTCACGAACTCTCGGACTCCTGAACTCCCAAACTCCCAAACTCCCAAACTCTCAAACTCTCAAACTCTCGGACTCTCGGACTCCTGAACTCCCGAACTCTTGGACTCCTGAACTCCCAAACTCTCGGACTCCTGAACTCCCAAACTCTCGGACTCCTGAACTCCCAAACTCTTGGACTCCTGAACTCACGAACTCTCGGACTCCCGAACTCTCGTACTCCTGAACTCGCGAACTCTTGGACTCCCGAACTCTCGGACTCCCGAACTCTCGGACTCCCAAACCCCCGAACTCTTGGACTCCCGAACTCTCAGACTCCCAAACTCTCGTACTCCTGAACTCCCGAACTCTCGGACTCCTGAACTCGCGAACTCTCGGACTCCTGAACTCCCGAACTCTCGGACTCCTGAACTCCCGAACTCTCGGACTCCTGAACTCCCGAACTCTCGGACTCCTGAACTCCCGAACTCTCGGACTCCTGAACTCCCGAACTCTCGGACTCCCGAACTCTCAGACTCCTGAACTCCCAAACTCTCAAACTCTCAGACTCCTGAACTTGCGAACTCTCGGACTCCTGAACTCGTGAACTCTTGGACTCCTGAACTCGCGAACTCTCGGACTCCTGAACACCCGAACTCTCGGACTCCCGAACTCTCGGACTCCTGAACTCGCAAACTCTCAGACTGCTGAACTCCCGAACTCTCAGACTCCTGAACTCCCGAACTCTTGGACTCCTGAACTCTCGGACTATTGAACTCCCAAACTCTCGGACTCCCAAACTCCACCACATTTTCATTTCCATTGAAATCAATGGAAATGGATACTCAGATGGGTTCTATAATGACCCAGTCCACCAGTTAACGCCCAAAAGAGGAAGGTGAAACGTACCTCCTTGGACTCATTCCTATGTAATAATAGAATTTGACTTGATCACGTTAGCATTGTGTCAGCTGTAACTCAGTGGGTAGCACACTTGCCTCTAGAGTCAGAAGAGTGTATGTTCATGTCCCATTTCAGAGACTGAAGTACATAAATCTAGGTTGACACTCCAGTGCAGTGCTGAGGAAGTGCTTCGCTTTTGGAGGTGCTGTCTTTCAGATGAGACGTTAAACTGAAGCCCAGTCTGCTCTCTCAGGTGGACGTAAAAGATCCCATTTGGCACTATTTTGTAGAAGAGCAGGGGAGTTATCCCCTGTGTCCTGGCCAATATTTATCCCTCAATCAACATAACAAAAACAGATTATCTGGTCATTATCACATTGCTGTTTGTGGGAGTTTGCTGTGCGCAAATTGGCTGCCGCGTTTCCTACATTACAACAGTGACTACACTTCAAAAGTACTTCATTGGCTGTAAAGTGCTTTAAGATCCCCTCTCATTCTTCGAAACTCTAGTGAATCCGGTGGTCGTGAAAGGTGCTATATAAATGCAAATCTTTTTAGGCACCTGGCCCACCTGCTTTTTAAGTGCTTGCCACTTTTTATCAGGACTGCTGTGGCCTGAATATCATAGCTTCAGACAGGATAGGGAGCCAGATATAACCCGAGCAACCGCTTCTAAATTCATCCCAGTTGCAATTGATCTTATGGAAGATGGGTTTGGAGCTTGCTGGAGGGTTCAGGCTTAGCAGATCCTCTTTAAAATGTATTTCACGCACTCTGTCAGTGAGGCTGCTACACATCTATTGCGCCACGTACTTGGGCGAATCATCCCTTTGAAGATCCCAAATCTCTCACCGTGGTGTCTCTGTTCTCGCTTGTGAGAGCTGCGGACTGACAGCTGGAATGCACAGAGCTGCTGGAGGAACCAGCTATTCTCCACAGGGTGCTGGAGCTGTGCCTCTGGCCTTGGGAAGAAACCAATAGCAGGTTAGTGTGGTCTACAACATCTCAGCGTCAATTTGAAACAGGGACCAGAACACATCACTATGTATCCTACTCGGTACACCACAGTTATTGGTAACTGGAAAGGCTTTCCTATATTCGACAAAAATGTAAACACCATGAGGAACTGGTTTTTCTTCACAATGAAAAAATGTTTTTTTAAGTGTAAAGAAATTTCTTCACAGGAAATTGTGAAGAAAAACACTTAATGCTGCAGGGCTACAAAACAAATGATTTTTTTTGTCCCTTTGCCATTTTCTGAACACTCAAGGGCCATTGTTGTCAGAGGGCAGCAGGGCCAGGCCTCAGTCAAGAGAAGAACACCTAACATTTACAGATGCAGACCCTTAAGACCACCTTAAGGAGATTAAAGGCAACAGGCTCAGACTACCAGGAATATAACTTGCATCATGTGGAGAGACTGGGATGGCAGGACTGTCATATGAGGAGAGATTGGGTCGACTAGGCCTGTATTCAGTAGAGTTTAGAAGAATGAGAGGGGATCTCATTGATACGTATAAAATTCTGACTCAGTTGGATAGACTGGATGTGGGGAGGATGTTTCCCCTGGCTAGGGAGTTTAGAACAAGGGGTCACAGTCTCAGGATACGGGGTTGGAAATTTAGGGCCGAGATGAGGAGAAATGTTTTCATTGAGAGGGTGGTGAACCTGTGGAATTCTCTACCACAGAAGGCTGTGGAGGCCAATCACTGAATATATTTAAGAGGGAGATAGATAGATTTCTAGAAACAAAAGGCATCAAAGAGTATGGGGAAAAAGCTGGAATATGGTGTTGAGATAGAGGATCAGCCATGATCATATTGAAAGACTCGAAGGGCCGAATGGCCTACTACTGCTCCTATTTTCTATGTTTCTAATTTCTAATCAGTGCCAACTCCCTGACCCCTTAGACTACAAAACAATGCAGGTAAAAGTTCAATGACCTCACCAGGGATGGAAAGGTATCAGACTGGGGACTCTCTCCTTTTCTTCTTTGATCACTCTTCACCATCTTACAGCAACATGTATAATTAACCCTCCACAGTGCACTTTGGTTAAGGGTGGCTCTAACACTGTGACTGTGACTACACACTAATTACATGCATATATAACCCAAAAACCCGTGCCTCCGCTTTCGACCCCCTCATTTCTTATTGCACCTCCTTCATTTGGCACACACTCCTCCACTGCTGTCCTTACCATCATTTATTCTAGATTCTTGCAGGACAAATTGGTGTTCAATGCTCACCAAAGGCAGGCCAACCGAGAAAGCATCTCCACCTTTAAACCCCTCACCCCTTTGAAGAGAAGGCCATGGAACAAGTGGGCACCCACTGAGCACCTACTCAGTCACCCTGTCATCCTTATGAAGCTCCACATAAAATGTAATCTTTCGCCCGCTTTCTCTGCCTTCTTAATCCCAAAGGCAATGCTCCCCCATAAACACTGCGTGGCTCGATCTCACAACCGCCTTGCTGAAATTCTGAAGGTTATAAACTGCGCTGCTCTCGTTAATGAGCACCAGTGACTTGGCGAACACGTGCCCATACTGCTCGCAGACCGACGTTACCGTGATCCCCGGCGATGACCCGCGGCATAGACGTCGAGGGTCATGGTCGCCTTCAGTGAGGGCAATGTGGGGGTATGGTAGCACAGTGGCATATGTTACTGAACTCATAGTCCAGCGGCCGGGACTAATGATCCAGAGACCCAAATTCAAATCCCACCACGGCAGGTAAATAAATCTGCTCACACCTGCGCACAAGGCCGTTGCTAGGGAAGCTTTTGACTTACTCTTTCGGTGGGCGAACGCGACTTCGCCGAAAAATCAGATCGTACATTCCACATCGCTGACCTAAGGCCGAGTGGAAAATCGCAACAAAACAAAAATCAGCTGTGTACCACTGCATCGCTGGAACAAGGCCCATTTCCTGGGCGATGGCCACCTAGTGGAAAGTCTAGCCCCTAGTATCTGTAATGGTGACCATGAAACTACCGGATTGTCATAAAAACCCAACTGGTTCACTAGTGTCCTTTAGGGAAGGAAACCTGCTGTTCTCACCTCATCTGGCACTATATGTGACTCTGGACCCACAGCAATGTGGTTGACTCTCCACTGCCCTCTGAAATGGACCAGCAAGACACGCGGTTGTACCGAACCACTGTGACAAAGTTAGGAATGCCTTCACTGTGAGGACTGCAGCGGCTCAAAAATGCAGCTCACCACCACCTTCTCAAGGGCAATTAGGGATGGGCAATAAATGCCGGCTTTGCCAGCGACGCCCACATCCTGTGAGTGAATAAATACATAAATAAATAAATAAATAAACAAGAGGGGCTTCTTGTAGCGGGCCACCGAGATGCCCTATTGCCCCTTTGGTGAAGCGCATTCATCTTATGTTGAGGTCGTGATATGGCTCATGCTGCTTGTATGCTCTATGGGGAGGTGCAATATATGGTGGGCTACATCCTCTTTAAATAATGCCTGACACTCCTTAGCACCATCCTGTGCTGATCCTCCTCCTCATTGAGTGGACTCGGCCTATATTCCCTCGAGTTCAGAAGAATGAGAGGTGATCTCATTGAAGCATACAACATTCTTACAGGGCTTGACAGGATAGATGCAGGGAGGATGTTTCCCCTGGCTGGGGAGTCTGGAATCAGAGGTCACAATCTCAGAATAAGGGGTCGGCCTTTTAGTACTGAGATGAGGAGAAACTTCTTCGCTCAGAGGGTGGTGAATTTTTAGAATAGTCTACCCCAAAAATCTGCGGCTGCTCAGTCGTATATTCAAGATAGAGATCAATAGATTTTGGGATATTAAGGAAATCAAGGGATATGTGGATAGTGCAGGCAAGTGTTGAGGTAGAAGATCAGCCAGGATCTTATTGAAGAGCGGAGCAGGCTCGAGGGGCCGAATGGCCTACTCCTCCTTCTATTTCTGATGTTTTTATATGTTCTCATCCATGATAATGGCATAGAGTACTATGCCCATTGGGAAAGATATACTTGCTCCTGAGATGTCCTGACTGCAGGTGGAGGGGTCCAAATAGCTTCCGGCCGACAGACTCTGTGAGGCGCAGTCAGGAGCAGGTGCAGGTCTTTGTGGAGATAAGTCCAAAACAAATGGGTTTGAAAAGTGCTTCTAAGCTGCATAAATCAGTGCGTAAACTCTCTGGACCCTTCAAGCTCACAAGCTCCTGACTGCCGCTGATTCCGGCGATTGCTGTTTCTCCTAACTCTTGGTCTAACTCACCCTGAGCGCATTAGCCATGCGAACCCAGGAAACTCGCAGCTGTTAACATCGCGGGCTCTCGCTCTGACACAAGCGAATGAGGCCAGTGGGGACTCACTGGGCAGATCGTGGGAAGGCCCGCCGAGTGCGAGGGAACTCGAGTGAAGCTTTTTAAAGGTGCACAACGGGTAGAAACAGCTTCCAACCGATTTCCCTCGCTCAGAGAATTTCCCATGCCGTTTATGCACCATAATGCACTGAAAACAGTGAGGAAACGTGACCTCCTTAGTTTGTAAAGATCAGTGAATATGATCATTCATCACGACTTGACTCAATTGTGCTACACTTCACATTTCACGAGTGAGCGACTAGGTGGGGGGAAGCAGTGCCCTTTCTGTGAATCATGAGTTCAGCTCCAAACCAATAGAGAAAGCAACATTCTCCCAAGGAAGTTATCCATTGTATATTGAAAGACCTTTTCATCTGTCAAAATAGAGACATCTTTTCTTTCACATGGTTTTGACAAAAATTGTTATGAAGTAAAATTATACAGCCATAAAGAATCATAGACTGTTCCTTGAGTATCCCCGATTTTAATCGCTCTACCATTGACAACCATGCCTTCAGCTGCTTAGGCCCAAAGCTCTAGAATTCCCTCCCTAAACCTCTCCACCTCTCTACCTCTCTCTCCTCCCTTAAGATGTTCCCTAAAACCTACATCTTTGACCAAGCTTTTGGTTTTCTGTCCTAATAGCTCCTTATGTAGTTCGGTTTCAAATTTTGTTTGATAACGCTCCTGTGAAGTGCCTTGGACATTTTACTATCTTAAAGATGCTATATAAATGCAAGTTGTTGTTGAAATTATTTAAAATTTCAACAAAATCTAGTGCCTATGGGCTCAATTTTCCCCAGTATTTGCTCTTTTTTTGCAGCTGGATGCTTTTTCTGGCCTAACTTAAAAATCCCCAGTTTCCTCAATCGATTTGCACCAGCGTAACTAACTTAGTTACGCTTTTTTTAGGTCCGTTTTTTTTTCTCAAAAGGGGGTTGTTACCAGCCACCTACACCAATTCTGGCCATTTAGGCAACTTTGGCCAGCTAATAGTTACTCCAGTTCTACTTAGGCCAGCGTATGTGGCCACTCGAGAAAACCATGTGGACAGTTAAAGAAACCGGCGCAGGTAAGGAAATTGGCGCAGGTCAGTGCAGCAGATGCCCGGACAGTAGCAGCAGGAAAGGTAAGAGAGAGGTGGGGAGGAAGAGAGAGGTGGGGGGAGGGAGAGAGGATGGGGGGAAGCCTTTGACCGGGAGGGAGGAGACCACTCGGCCTGGGCTAGGGGCGGGAGAATGCACCGGCAAGCTCTTTGGCCAGGGCTAGGGGCCGGGGAGCAGAAAAATCCAGCCCCAAATCTCTTACTTGAAAGACACGCTTTTGTTCCCTCTGTTTCAGGTTCCCCACTCAACTAAGAACCGCTTGACTGAGGCAACTCCAGTCCCGGGAGTGCTCCTTCGACATAACTGATCGGTGCCCCTGTGACGGCTGAATTTATCGGGTCGGTAGCTCACCCTACAGATGAAGATGGTGGCAGGATCAACTTTTGCTGAGTTAGCTGATCTCAATTGGAGTTGGGTTGGCCTCAGTGCCACTGGTTTAGGATAGGCCGGAGAACTGGAATGGCACTACTGTCTGAAAATTTGAGCTCTAATCGCAAACCCCAGCCGTTGAAGGTTGCCAGTCCTCTTGCTGAAATGTGCCATGGAGTTAGATTCAACGTCTGACTCTTGGCACTTGGATTTCCGTTAAGGGTACAGCAGCATAGTGATTGAGCAATTGGACGAGCGACCCAAAGGTCAAGAATTCAAATCACAGGAAGGCAGCGGGCTGTTGCGGGGTCCTTTCGGTCCTTTCAGTTTCCAGTCCAGCCTCAGCCCTTAACCTCAGCCCTTCTGAGCGTCCCTCATTACCCTAGCAACATCAGTTTTTGACGCAGGCCTTAAGCTACACCCACAAAGCTTAAGGCCAATCTGCGTTGCTCCAAATTCAAAGCTAATTCCGACGAAACTTGGATTTTTGTTGGGTGCATTTGGGCCACTAAAAAAAAATCATATGTACCTCTTCAACTGCGCCAAAAGTCATCCATGTGGAAAATTGAGATCTATGAGTGGTTAGTACAGACTGTAGCCAATCACCTTGCTAGCCTATGAGAACTAAATTGGCACCACTTAACTTCTGTGCACAAATAGTTTTGTGTGTAAGTAGTTTTGTAAGTGGAAATGTTGCATGAGTTCACTTGGGGATTCTTGTGTAAGAACAGAGTTGAAGTGTACCATCAGGAAAATGTCACGGGTGTGGAGCAGTGCACCGTGAACTGCGTCAAGTATGAATTGTAAGTGCGTCAAGGCCAATTACATGTCATGTCTAAGTGGCGATTTGAACACTGACAGACTTTTAATTCCAAATTTTTCATCTTTTTCCCCTGCATACATACGCGGTATTTCTGCGAAATATTTTGCCATTAATTAAGATGAGGGATGACATGTCATTTTTCTCAAACTGTGTTGCGTTGGTTACGAAATCAGTCAGAGTCCGCTCTCATATTTACTGAAGACTCACTTATAAGGTTAACTGCAAGCATAATAGGGTTTCCTGTTTCCTTCACCTGGCTTTGCCCTATTTATTGTTCCCATTTCCGTCAAATTTGGGAAGCGCTTGACAACCACTGGATGTCTCCCGTCATGGAATAATTGGATTGACGGTATAAACCCAGAGACAACGCACTGAAGCTGCAACTCTTGATGCTTCTTTGAAGCTTAAAAGTAAATTCACCAGGGCTGCACTCCCAGAGAGTGTCACGCTCGGAGTGAGCACAGGAACTGGAGTCGGCCATTCAGCCCCTTGACCGTGTCCTGCCCATGGATTAGACACAGGGTTACAAATACAGTGGTCCCAATTCTCCACCTTGGGCTCTATTCCAGTGCTGCTTTCTGCTGTTAACATGGGATTAGTGAATTAAACTTTTATATTTTAGTGAGTTGTTATATTACAGGTACCTGCACGTCACAGCAACAAATCATTGCATCTGCGCTATTTAACTGATCCTGCGTGACTTTTTTTTAATTACAGTGGAATCTTCAATTCCCACGCTTAAATTAATGGCCTTCTGAATTATCTGTCAGAATTTTCATAGGCCTGAGCCTTGCACAAGACATCACCTCACCCCACAGTACAGCACACGAAAACCATTCCTCCAGGCCTGACATAAATCAACCTCACAACCCAGCAAAAATGAAATTTAGTGTATTTTACTTGTATTCTACTTTTTTAAATTCATTCACGTGATGTGGACATCACTGGCAAAGCCAGCATTTATTGTCCATCCCTATCTGCTATTGAGAAGGAGGTGGTGAGCCATCTTCTTGACACCTGAGTGGCTTGCTCGGCCATTTCAGAGGGCAGTTAAGAGTCAACCACATTGCTGTAGGTCTGGGGGGTCACATATAGGCCAGACCGGGTAAGGACGGCAGATTTCCTTCCCTAAAGGACATTCGTGAACCAGATAGGATTTTACGACAATCCGGTAGTTTCATGGTCACCAACACTGATACTAGATTTTTATTCCAGATTTATTTAATTGAACTTAAATTCCCCAGCTGATATGGTGGCATTTGAACTCACATCTCTGGATAATTAGTCCAGACCTCTGGATTACTAGTCCAGTGACATAACTTGGCTTCATTCCTATAATTACAACAACAACAACATGTATTCACTTAGCACCTTCAATGTAGTAAAATGTCCCAAGACAATACTATATGTGTAATACAAACTGTGAAGAACCTTGAATTATCCACTTAGGGGGTGAAGGAGATAATGGAGGCTCCATTGTAAGATACTTGAGGTTCAACGTTCCACTTCAGATTGCTGGGCTAGTGCCCATACATCACCCAAAAAGGCAGGCGGAGGCTATCACCCATTTTGATTAAAAAATGGAAAGTTGGGCTGGAACATCGCCGGAAAATTGCCGGCCCAACTTTTGTGTCACATCGCCGAGGTGATCACCAGCAAAGTGGAAAGTTTATCCCTTGCTTTCTTCCTCTGGGTTCTTGTTGTATTTCTCAGTGAAGGGGATGAACAGGTTACCTACTCCCAAACTTCTGCCAAAACCCTCTACCCTAGCCTCTGGTGTACACGACCAGCAAGCAATGACTCCACCTCAGTGTGCCTATAGGGAAGCCCTTGGAGCTTACTCACATTGCAGATGATATCAGCATATTTGCCGTGTGAGGAATTGGTGGGTGTGAGTTTATCTCATACCACTATCCCACCATGACAAATGCAGTGACGAGTCATTCATAAAATAATGCTGAGAGAAATAATGCACTTGTGTTAAGTTTCATCAGTGGCTATCAATCAAAATTTGAAAAGCAATGTTGTCCCAATATGCAATCTTTTTCTGCTATGAATATCTGCAATATAAATTGTGTCTACCTCTAATTTATTACCTGGTTATTAGAACCACAACTGTCAGTATATTATAATCGTCCCAATAGTAAATGAAAGAGAGACTTGTATTTATATAGCATCTTTCAGAACACCCAAAACACTTTACAGCCAATGAAGTGCTTTTCAAGTGTAGTCATTGCCGTAATGGGACAGCCAATATGTGCACAGCCAGGTCCCACAAACAGTAAAGAGTTAAACTACCAAACAAAGTGTTCTTTTAGTGATGTTAATTAAGGATAATTGGCCAGGACACTGGGTATAGCTCCCCTGCTCTTCTTCGATTATTGCCATGGGATCTTTTACATCCACCTGAGAGGGCAGACAGGACCTCGGATTAATGTCTGATCCGAAAGACGGCACCTCCGACAGTGCAGCACTCCCTCAGCACTGCACTGGAGTGTCAGCCTGGATTTTGTGCTCAAGTCTCTGAGCCAGAAGGTCATGGTTTCAAGTCCAACTGCAGAGATGAGAGTGCTACCCACTGAGCCCTTGTGGGCAGCACGGGCCAGCCCACACTTCGATCTATGGATAGTACGAGTATGTGTGCACACTAGGTCCATGCAGCAGAGCTTGGTCTCCAGTCGTCTTGATTAACCCTTGCCACTGAATCAAGACCCAGCTGTCAAGCCCGTGTAGTGGCTGGTGTGCAACGACCACCCCATGTTAAAAGAGTCCACACACAGGCATCTTCCACCTTTCAATCTGTAGTTCGGGATCCAGAATGTCAGGTCCCTCATTGAAACACCTGTGAACTCATCCCTTTTTGGTGTGGAAGCAAGTCATCCTCAATACGAGGAACTGCCTAATACTATACTATACTACCCACTCAATCAGCAGCTTTCTGAAATGAGGTTCCTGCAAGTGCCGATAAAGCTGGTCTTAATTTAGCCCTCACCACATGTGGGGGGAGCCTGCATCGCGGTCCTTTCCAGGTTTCAGATGGTTCTGGTGAAGCGACGCGAAAGTCCCAGAAAATGATGCCGTTGCTACAACAGCGGCGTTGTTGTTGTCATTGACCAATGCTATAATTTCCTGGGAGTTTGATGGCGATAGGCATGGCATTCGCCGTTAGTTCACCGTTACTATTGCACCACGGCCTGGCAAATCCCAGCCACTTATATCGGGGCAAGGATTCTGCAATACCAAATAGTTCCCACATTACAACAGTGACTACACTCTAAAATTACTTTATTGGCAGTAAAGCGCTTTGAGACGTCTAGTGGTCGTGAAAGGAGCTATATAAATGGAAGTCTTTCTTTCTTTTTTCTGTATGCAAAACCTTAAAATAAATGTCGATCATGTCTAAACCAAAAAGGTACATATACTGTCTGCTCCGTCTAGGATTCAGTATAATAGCATATTTGCATATCAACTGGCGGGTATTAGCATACTTCAAGCTGCAATCCTCAGGGAATATCTCCAATTCCCTACCGTTTGCCAAATCATATTTGACTGGATGTATGTTGTGATTTTATTCCAACGTGTAGCACTGAATGCCATGCATTAACGCTGGCGGTAATCCCGCACTGAAAGTAATTGCAACCACTCCATGTCGCTCACAGAGCACTAATCACAGTTTAATAGAATAAGTCAAGTTGAGTAACACACCAATTAAGACAATTATTAGGGGCTGCATCTCACTTGAATAAGGGACACCGTCATCATCCGAGCTTTTCAGGGGTGGTGCTGTGAGGCGAATAGTGAAGTGAAGGTTATTGCTGCTCACTACTGACACTAATGCCTGTTCACAGATATTTATTTTTGTTCAAATGTGAGCCAATCAACTCCGGGGGCTCATTATCTCTCACTACGGTGCAATAACTGGTGTATTATGGCTAATTAAATTAACGGTTGATCTTTTTAAAATTACAATTTGGATTTCATTATATGATTCACTTGATTTAAAGAGCAATTATGATATTAACGTGATTTGGTATTTCACACTATGCAACATTTTCAACCGCTTAGCTGGCACCAGACAAGCTGATATTGAGGCAATCAGGACCGAGAGGATAAGGGAAACTGTCCCAGGTGCCGGTGTCCTTAAAATAAATCCCTGAATAGCAGTGGGTACAAGCACACTCTGCAATATGCCTGTTTGTAGGTGTCAGCCTGTGGCTCAGTGGCAGCAATCTCGCCTTTGAATCAGCAGGCGATGGGTTCGAGGCCCACATCCAGGAACTTGAGCTGATGCACCGAGTGCAGTACTGAGGGAGAGCCGCACTGTCGGAGGTGCCGTCTTCCGGATTAAACCGGACATTAAACCGAGGCCCTGTCTGCACTTTCAGCTAGACATAGGAGTATTTTGAAGAAGGTCAGGGGAGTATCCCACCACCAACATCATTAACAACACATTCGGGTGGATATTCATCTCGAGCGGTGTCGCATCGTCAACCTGTTATACGCTGCACCTGCTATTCATTCAATTGCGGCCCTTGTATGACCAGGACTGTACACAGTGCTCCAGGCACTCCCTGGCCAGGGCACTGAATGGCATCCACCACAACAACATTAATACTGGGCCTTGAAAGTAGTAAAACATTCCAAGGTGTTTCACAGGTGTGGTACAGGTGTGTTGTGTTACAGTGTGTGCAGCAGGTAATCAGGAAGGTGAATGGAATGTTGACCTTCATTGCGAGAGGGATGGAGTACAAAAGCAGGGAGGTCCTGCTGCAACTGTATAGGGTATTGGTGAGGCCGCACCTGGAGTACTGCGTGCAGTTTTGGGCACCTTACTTAAGGAAGGATATACTAGCCTTGGAGAGGGTACAGAGACGATTCACTAGGCTGATTCCGGAGATGAGGGGGTTACCTTATGTTGATAGATTGAATAGACTGGGTCTTTACTCGTTGGAGTTCAGAAAGATGAGGGGTGATCTTATAGAAACATTTAAAATAATGAAAGGGATAGACAAGATAGAGGCAGAGAGGTTGTTTCCACTGGTCGGGGAGACTAGAACTAGGGAGCACAACCTTAAAATACGGGGGAGTCAATTTAAAACCGAGTTGAGAAGGAATTTCTTCTCCCAGAGGGTTGTAAGTCTGTGGAATTCTCTGCTCAAGGAAGCAGTTGAGGCTAGCTCATTGAATGTATTCAAATCACAGATAGATAGATTTTTAACCAATAAGGGAATTCAGGGTTATGGGGAGCGGGCGGGTAAATGGAGCTGAGTCCACGGCCAGATCAGCCATGATCTTTTTGAATGGCGGAGCAGGCTCGATGGCCTACTCCTGTTCCTAATTCTTATATTCTTATATGTATTATGTTACCAGACATATATTCACATCGAGCCACATAAAGCGACATTAGGACGCCTGGGCCGATGGAAATCAGTGGGTACACAAGAGGCTATAATTGGAGGAATCTGCACGATCTCTGTGGATTTAAAAGGTTGCTGATTGGCCAAAGCATCCTGTTGGAAGCCATGCAACCTGTGCAGACACTTCCTATCTGTAAATACAGATATGTCAGCTATATGTTTGTGTGTCAGCCATGGCTCAGTGGGTAACACACTTGCCTCTCAGTCAGAAGGTTGTGGGTTCAAATCCAGAGACTTGAGCACAAAAATCTAGGCTGACACTCCAGTGCAGTGCTGAGAAAGCGCTGCACTGTCGGAGGTGCCGTCTGTCAAATGAGACATTAAACCAAGGCCCCGTCTGCTCTCTCAAGTGGATGAAAAAAGATTCCATGGCACTATTTCAAAGAAGAGCAGGGAAGTTCTCTCCAGTGTCCTGGCCAATATTTATCCCTCAATCAACATAACAAAAACAGATGATCTGGTCGTTATCACATTGCTGTTTGTGGGAGCTTGCTGTGCGCAAATTAGCTGCCGCGTTTCCCACATTACAACAGTGACTACACTCCCAAAGTACTTCATTGGCTGTAAAGCGCTTTGAGACGTCCAGTGGTGGTGAAAGGCGCTATATAAATGCAAGTCTTTCTTTTCTTTTTACAGCTGTTACCTAAACAAAATGCAAAGTGTACTAGCAGTCAGCTGATGCTGAATTTGAGGTTGTAATTTTCGGGGGTATTATGATTCCACAAAGCACTTGCACGCTGACAGTTTGTAAGGTCACTGTAAGAGGTACAGTTTTGTCACTGCCGGCTATCTATTAACATACTTGGAAAATAAACCCATTGCCTATCGACAATTCACTTTTGATGCTGACAGCATTATAAAAAAGAAAAAGACTTACATTTATATAGCGCCTTTCACGACCACTGGACGTCTCAAAGTGCTTTACAGCCAATTAAGTACTTTTGGAGTGTAGTCACTGTTGTAATGTGGGAAACGCGGCAGCCAATGTGCGCACAGCAAGCCCCCACAAACAGCAATGTGATAATGACCAGATAATCTGTTTTTTTTATATTGATTGAGGCAAGAAAAAGAGTGGGAGAGCGATAGTGACAGGGGATTCAATTGTAAGGAGAATAGATAGGTGTTTCTGCGGCCACAACCGAGACTCCAGGATAGTCTGTTGCCTCCCTGGTGCAAGGGTCAAGGATGTCTCGGAGCGGGTGCAGGACATTCTGAAAAGGGAGGGTGAACAGCCAGTTGTCGTGGTGCACATTGGTATCAACGATATAGGTAAAAAAAAGGGATGAGATCCTATGAAATGAATTTAAGGAGCAAGGAGCTAAATTAAAACGTAGGACCTCAAAAGTAGTAATCTCAGGATTGCTACCAGTGCCACGTGCTAGTCAGAGTAGGAATCGCAGGATAGCTCAGATGAATATGTGACTTGAGCAGTGGTGCAGCAGGGAGGGATTCAAATTCCTGGGGGAATTTGGAACTGGTTCTTGGGGGAGGTGGGACCAGTACAAATCGGACGGTCTGCACCTGGGCAGGACCGGAACCAATGTCCTAAGGGGAGTGGTTGCTAGTACTGTTGGGGAGGAGTTAAACTAATATGGCAGGGGGATGGGAACCAATGTAGGGAGACAGAGGGAAACAAAATGGAGACAAAAGCAAAAGACAGAAAGGAGATGAGTAAAAGTGGAGGGCAGAGAAACCCAAGGCAAAAAACAAAAAGGGCCATTGTACAGCAAAATTCTAAAGGGTCAAAGTGTAATAAAACGGCAAGCATGAAAGCTCGGTGCCTCAATGCAAGGAGTATTCAGAACCCAGGAGAGGGCTCTGAGCTAGTTAGAGTGGATGAGAGCTCAGATGAACAGGACCCCAAGAAAGAATGCAAAAGGCAGGAGGCAACAGAGCAGAGTAGCACTGGGTTAAGTGTAAACCACAAGGTGATAGGAAGGGACAATATGTATGAATATAAAGGGGATGCAGGAGGGGTCAAAACTAAAAATCATGGTTTAAAAACTAGTATTAAAACACTCTACCTAAATACACGCAGCATTCGAAATAAAGTAAATGAGTTGATGGCACAAATCATTACAAATGGGTATGATTTGGTGGCCATTACAGAAACGTGGTTGCAGGGTGGCCAAGACTGGGAATTAAACATACAGGGGTATCTGACAATTTGGAAAGATAGACAAGAAGGGAAAGGAAATGGGGTAGTTCCGTTAATTAAGGATAATATCAGGGCAGTTGTGAGAGACGATATTAGCTATAATGAACAAAATGTTGAATCATTGTGGGTGGAGATTAGAGATAATAAGGGGAAAAAGTCACTGGTGGGCGTAGTTTATCGGCCCCCAAATAATAACTTCACGGTGGGGCGGGCAATAATCAAGGGAATAATGGAGGCATGTGAAAAAGGAACGGCATAATCACGGGGGATTTTAACCTACATATCGATTGGTCAAATCAAATCGCACGGGGTAGCCTTGAGGAGGAATTCATAGAATGCATACGGGATTGTTTCTTAGAACAGTATGTTACAGAACCTACAAGGGAGCAAGCTATCTTAGATCTGGTCCTGTGTAATGAGACAGGAATAATAAACGATCTCCGAGTAAAAGATCCTCTCGGAATGAGTGATCACAGTATGGTTGAATTTGTAATACAGATTGAGGGTGAGGAAGTAGTGTCTCAAACGAGCATACTATGCTTAAACAAAGGGGACTACAGTGGGATGAGGGCAGAGTTGGCTAAAGTAGACTGGAAACACAGACTAAACGGTGGCACAATTGAGGAACAGTGGAGGACTTTTAAGGAGCTCTTTCATAGTGCGCAACAAAAATATATTCCAGTGAAAAAGAAGGGCGGTAAGAGAAT
The DNA here is from genome assembly GCF_044704955.1 of Pristiophorus japonicus. NCBI lineage: Eukaryota > Metazoa > Chordata > Chondrichthyes > Pristiophoridae > Pristiophorus > Pristiophorus japonicus. The sequence continues at coordinate 14,982,436 of NC_091994.1, forward strand.
GGATAACTAGCCATGGATAACCAAAGAAATAAAGGAGAGTATCAAATTAAAAACCAATGCGTTGGCCAAGGTTAGTGGGAAACTAGCAGATTGGGAAAATTTTAAACAACAGCAAAGAATGACTAAGAAAGCAATAAAGAAAGGAAAGATAGATTACGAAAGTAAACTTGCGCAAAACATAAAAACAGATAGTAAGAGCTTTTACCGATATATAAAACGGAAAAGAGTGACTCAAGTAAATGTTGGTCCCTTAGAAGATGAGAAGGGGGATTTAATAATGGGAAATGTGGAAATGGCTGAGATCTTAAACAATTATTTTGCTTCGGTCTTCACAGTGGAAGACACAAAAACCATGCCAAAAATTGCTGGTCACGGGAATGTGGGAAGGGAGGACCTTGAGATAATCACTATCACTAGGGGGGTAGTGCTGGACAGGCTAATGGGACTCAAGGTAGACAAGTCCCCTGGTCCTGATGAAATGCATCCCAGGGTATTAAAAGAGATGGCGGAAGTTATAGCAGATGCATTCGTTATCATCTACCAAAATTCTCTGGACTCGGGGGAGATACCAGCGGATTGGAAAGCAGCTAATGTAATGCCTCTGTTTAAAAAAGGGGGCAGACAAAAGGCAGGTAACTATAGGCTGGTTAGTTTAACATCTGTAGTGGGGAAAATGCTTGAAGCTATCATTAAGGAAGAAATAGCGGGACATCTAGATAGGAATAGTGCAATCAAGCAGACGCAACATGGATTCATGAAGAGGAAATCATGCTTAACTAATTTACTGGAATTCTTTGAGGATATAACGAGCATGGTGGATAGAGGTGTACCGATGGATGTGGTGTATTTAGATTTCCAAAAGGCATTCGATAAGGTGCCACATAAAAGGTTACTGCAGAAGATAAAGGTACGCGGAGTCAGAGGAAATGTATTAGCATGGATCGAGAATTGGCTAGCTAACAGTAAGCAGAGAGTCGGGATAAATGGGTCCTTTTTGGGTTGGAAAGTGGTGGTTAGTGGTGTGCCACAGGGATCGGTGCTGGGACCACAACTGTTTACAATATACATAGATGACCTGGAAGAGGGGACAGAGTGTAGTGTAACAAAATTTGCAGATGACACAAAGATTAGTGGGAAAGCGGGTTGTGTAGAGGACACAGAGAGGCTGCAAAGAGATTTAGATAGGTTAAGCGAATGGGCTAAGGTTTGGCAGATGGAATACAATGTCGGAAAATGTGAGGTCATCCACCTTGGGGAAAAAAAACAGTAAAAGGGAATATTATTTGAATGGGGAGAAATTACAACATGCTGCGGTGCAGAGGGACCTGGGGGTCCTTGTGCATGAATCCCAAAAAGTTAGTTTGCAGGTACAGCAGGTAATCAGGAAGGCGAATGGAATGTTGGCCTTCAATGCGAGAGGAATGGAGTACATAAGCAGGGAGGTCCTGCTGCAACTGTATAAGGTATTGGTGAGGCCACACCTGGAGTACTGCGTGCAGTTTTGGTCACCTTACTTAAGGAAGGATATACTAGCTTTGGAGGGGGTACAAAGACGATTCACTAGGTTGATTCTGGAGATGAGGGGGTTACCTTATGATAATAGATTGAGTAGATGGGTCTTTACTCATTGGAGTTCAGAAGGATAGGGGTGATCTTATAGAAACATTTAAAATAATGAAAGGGATAGGCAAGATAGAGGCAGAGAGGTTGTTTCCACTGGTCGGGGAGACTAGAACTAGGGGGCACAGCCTCAAAATACGGGGGAGCCAATAAAACCGAGTTGAGAAGGAATTCCTTCTCCCAGAGGGTTGTGAATCTATGGAATTCTCTGCCCAAGGAAGCAGTTGAGGCTAGCTCATTGAATGTGTTCAAATCACAGATAGATAGATTTTTAACCAATAAGGGAATTGGCGGGTAAGTGGAGCTGAGTCCACGGCCAGATCAGCCATGATCTTTTTGAATGGCGGAGCAGGCTCAAGGGGCTACTCCTGTTCCTAATTCTTATGTTCTTATATTCTTATAAATCATCATCATAGGCAGTCCCTCGAAATCGAGGAAGATTTGCTTCCATTCTAAAAGTGAGTTCTTCGGTGACTGAACAGTCCAATACAGAACTTGCAGTCTCTGTCACAGGTGGGACAGACAATCATTCAAGGAAAGGGTGGGTGGGGAGTCTGGTTTGCCACATGCTCCTCCCGCTTAGTCTGGACACAGGGGATAAACTCCCCTGCTCTTCTTTGAAATATTGCTTGGGATCTTTTACATCCACTTGAAAGAGCAGAAGGGCCTCGGGTTAATGTCTCATCCGAAAGACGGCAACTCTGACAGTGCGGCACTCCCTCAGCACTGCACTGAATGTCAGCCTAGATTTTTGTGCTCAAGTCCCTGGAGAGCGACTTGAACCCACAACCATCTGACTCAGAGGCGAGTGTGCTGCCCACTGAGCCACAGCTGACACTAAAGAGGGGATCTATTGCGCGCACAATTCAACCGCTTCTGTGAAGTTTGCCAATGAAGTGATGCATTTAAGTGTGTGGGTGTGCAGTATCAGCGAGCTGCAGCGTCGCTCGACACTGTGCTTTTCACGCCCGCCAGCATTTTCTGCATTGTGTTTCTCCTTTCATGAGTCAAGGTTACTAAAGAGGAGCCTTGTTGGGTTTTCTGAGGTTATTCTGTTGTCTGAGCCTTGATTGTGCTGTCTGGTCTGACAGAGCATTGAATGTGTGAAGCGAAGTGGAACGACACACACACCACACACACACACACACACAAAATACTTAAATCAATTAGCAATCCTGAACGGGTTGACCAAGAAAGTAAATAAGGGTAGCAACATGCTCTGATGAACTGAGATAATCATTATGTATGTGTCAGTATTTTTTGTGTGCATTGGGTGTGATTTTATAATAATAATGCATTATTTACGGAATAAAAGTAGGTAATTTTTAACTTGTTTCCACTGCCAAAAGGTCAGACTATCTGAGAGCTGTTGTCAGCCGTTATTTCATTTCTTTGGCTGGCCTTTGGAGTATTGCAAGAAACAGTGAGGAGATTAGAGAGCCCTGGCGTGCCTACTGACTGGGTTTCTGCCTGAGTAAATTGCTGCCACCTTCAATCTCCTGTCAAAGGCTCTCAGAGGCTTTTTTTTCTCTCGCAATGACACGACAACAGTCAGCTTAATCGAATGTAATCACCCCTTGGCGAAAGCTGTCAGGTACCAAACACGATTGCGCCTCTGAAGCCGTCACACAGCCAGGGATGGATTAATTTGATCTTTATCATCGTGGTGGTTTGGGGGATTTCAGTCATGAAGGTGCTGAATTGACAAATGTGACTTCCCCTGATTCAATTTTTTTCCCCTTACAGAAAGGCCCATTTAAAAAAAATTATAATCTGTAAACTCTCCACACCCTGGTACAGTTGATATCTCAGTTTGCTAAGGAACCATCTCAAAATATCAGCGGTGTGTTTTAACATGGCTTTTGACTCTCCCCTCTGATGGGCTGGAGAGAAAACTGCTCGGGGGGATTTAGCAATGAGAAAACGCCACGGGGTAGGAATCAGACTGCAATACTAGTAACAATTGTATTAAGGCATCCATATGTAATCTTTCTCCTATTATATCCGCAAATCAGCTAACCCATGAAAATAGCACACAAATAAATTCCAGATGAACACATCTGGCTCGGCAAAGTTTTGTTTGCAGAATGCAAAACAATAAAGTTTAAAAACAAATTTAAGACAAGCATCGCAACATAAATAGTAAAGGAGAAAGACTGGAGGAAACAGCATTGATTTATTTACCCGTTTTTAAATGAATGCATTTTTTCGAGGGCAGCTCCCGATTTACAGAGAATGCACATATTTACAGCATGGGCGAAGCAATTGAGCAAGCTTTGAGTGATGGAGTCACCAGTGCACTTGATGTAGGTCAAATATCACGTTGGTTAAAAGTCATGTTCAGCACGACCATAAAATGATTTCTGTTTATACAAGACCTGCTTCTTAAAAAGAAAAAAAATGATACATTTTTAACTATTGGCGGTTACCTTTGTGACACTGGGGACCTGCCAGGGTCGGAGATCGACTGTGACATTCTGGTGAATTGGTTACCGAACATTTTGTGTGCTGTTGTCCTGGCAACGTAAGGATGAAGTGTTGTGCGTGTGACAGTGAGGAGGAGGGACACTTGGGGACTATTACAGGACCTGTCGGGTCATTCAACCTCGGTGTCGGGTCACATTACTCTATACGGGATTAAAGAGCAGCACAAAATACCGTATCCCATGTGAGTCCAGAAACCAGAAGCGTTGTGACATTGATTCCCGTGTGGCCCTGGGTTTGGGACTGGGGGCATTGGGGGGCAGGGATTGCTTCATTGCCTGAGGCTGACACTGCCAATTTGGGAAAGGTTTCAGGGCGACAACTTAATTTTCACTGCCCCAACCCACCATTTCTCCACCACCCCAACAAAAAGCAATTACAACAACAACTTGTATTTATCTAGCTGCGTTTAACGTAGTAAAACGTCCTAAGGCACTTCACAGACGTGTTGTCAGACCAAAATTTGACACCGAGCCCCATAAGAAGAAATTATGGCAGATGCTTGGTCAAAGAGGTAGGTTTAAAGGAAGAAAGAAAGGTAGAGAGGCGGAGGTTTAGGGAGGGAGTTCCAGAGCTTAGGGCCTAAGCAACAGAAGGCACGGCCACTAATGGTTGAGCGATTATAATTAGGGATGCTCAAGAGGGCAGAATTAGAGGAGCGCAGACATCTCGGGGGAGTTGTATTTTTTGTCGACCTTGTGATTTTTAAATATTGCAAATAATTCAAATTAATTTTGACATCTTTTTATTTTAATGCTGTTGATTTTCTTTGACATTATTCAGTGTTTTTTTTAAACACGGTATTTATTATTCTCTCCGCTTAAACTCTTTGGGTCACCGGGCACCACATCCTAGCCTGTGTTCAGGGTGTTACAGCTCCCTCAGTAGCTGCGCTCTTCAGCTTTCGTATGGTCGTGGCAAAGCAAATCAAATGTCCATATCCAAGTTGGATATCCAGGCCAAAGCTTCGGTGTAACAACGTGGATATCTTGTAGGCTGCCTGTGAATGTCCTCTGAGGTCAGTGCTCAATGATGTGCTCCAGGGTCTGAATAGGAGCTCCACAGTCACATGATGGGGAGGCTTTAATCTTCCACGATGAAGTAACTACCATGATCGGTTCTGAGGCAGTTGATGTTAGTCCATTGTTGGCAAGGAAGGTTTGATCCTTCAGGTTGCACGGTGGGGTCCTCTATAAGGAATCCATTTAGTATGTCGCAGTTCTTCCAAGCATTTCACCATCGGTCATCAAGGCTGAGGACACAATGACCGATGGCAAAATGTTTGGAAGAACTGTGACACACGGAATGGATTCCTTATAAATGCAATGAAGTGTATGGTGGCTGCCTGGGCCAACCTGTGCAACAATTGTCCCCTCCTCCTTATGGCCTTGACTGGAGGCTTTGGGCCTGATTTTAGGAGCTCGCTGTGTAGGAGATTGCAGCTACAAGCTCACACCCAATGCCACCAGAGCAGAGTGAAACTCCCCATTTTAAACAAGCGACCTGCATAAAAAAAGAGAGAAGGTGAAGACTTGGCGTTAGGGGTCAATATGTGGAGATCACTAGGAACTGGTTTGCCAGATCTACGATTGTGGTTGGGACCAGTGACTCATGCAAAAATATATCAGATATTTTAATGACAGTAAAGACAAGGAAGAATTGTATTTATCAGGGGGTGAAATTAAATTTTGGAGGGAGGGGGGACAAAATGGGCAGTAATTAATTGGCCGCCCATTGTAGATCCCAACCGATTCTCCTTTCAATTGTTACCCTGTTTTGTATTTCCGCCGAAGTTGACTTTCACCCCCGTAGTGTCTTACCGTGTTCTCAGGATCCCCCCGAAAGTGCTTTACAGCTAATGGATTAATTTTGAAGTGCAGTCACTGTTGTTAAACAGGCAGCACGTCAGCCAGCTGCTGCACAGCAAGATCCCACAACACAGCCAATAATGGATGAGCAGATAATCTGTATTTCTCTTGTGGTGTTGGGCATGAGAGGAATGTTGGCCAAGACTCGGGGGAAAACTCCCTGCTCTTCTTTATGCTATGCCATGGTGGGGTCTTGGATGTCCAACTTATTATGCGGGGGGGGGGGGGGGGGAGGGGGTTGAGGGCCACTGCTTAGCATCTCATCCAGAAGGCAGCACCTCTGACAAGGCAGCACTCCTTCAATACTGCAGTGAAGCCTCAGCCTAGATGACGTGCTCAAGTCCATGGTGTGACTTAAACCCACAGTGTTCATATGGAGGGAGTGCAGCGAAGATTCACCAGACTGATTCCCAGCATGGCTGGACTGACATATGAGGAGTGACTGGATCAACTGGGCCTTTATACACTGGAGTTTAGAAGGATGAGAGGGGATCTCCTTGAAACATATAAGATTCTGATGGGACTGGACAGGTTAGATGCGAGAAGAAGGCTCCCAATGTTGGGGAAGTGCAGAACCAGGGGGCACAGTCTTAGAATAAGGGGTAGGCCATCTAGGACTGAGATGAGGAAACATTTCTTCACTCAGAGAGTTGTTAACCTGTGGAATTCCCTACCGCAGAGAGTTGTTGATGCCAATTCATTGGATATATTCAAGAGGGAGTTAGATATGGCCCTTACGGCTAAAGGGATCAAGGGGTATGGAGAGAAGGCAGGAAAGAGGTACTGAGGGAATGATCAGCCATGATCATATTGAATGGCGGTGCAGGCTCGAAGGACCGAATGGCCTACTCCAGCACCTATTTTCTATGTTTCTATGTTCTGGCTCTATGCTATGAGAGCGCTACCAACTGATTTAAGTTTTTTAAAAAAGTACATTTTTATTCATTCATGGGATGTGGGCATTGCTGGCAAGGTCAGCATTTATTGCCCGATCCTAATTACCCTCGAGAAGGTGGTGAGCCGCGTTCTTGAACCACAGAGGGCAGTTAAGAGTCAACCACATTGCTGTGGGTCTGGAGTCACATATAGGCCAGACTGGGTAAGGACGGCAGATTTCCTTCCCTAAAGGACATTAGTGAACGAGATGGGTTTTTACGAGAATCCGGTAGTTTCATAGTCACCATTACGGATTACTAGCTTTTTATTCCAGATTCATTTAATTGAATTTAAATTCCTGAGCTGCCGTGGTGGGATTTGAACTTATGTCCCCGGATCATTAGTCCAGGCCTCTGGATTACTGGTCCAGTAACATTAATACATTTAAAATGAAATACAATGGAGATCGTCCTGCACTGGGGCAATAAGATACTCAATAGCATAAATATGCTCGTACCCTAACTCTAAATGCAGAATTGAGGTGAGGGCATCTGAAAGATAAAGGAGGACATCATCTGTGTATAGAGACCAGTAAAGGAACCAGCCTTTGTTGGGCTTTGTATGGATTTCTGTGTTAAAGTGGTTTTATAAACAAATTTGGAGCCCTTTCAAAATAAACTACATTGAGACAGAAACTATTCTGGCAGGTAGGTCATTTCTCCAGCCATCAAAAACACATTCTCATTCAAATGGTCCCAGACAGGATTCAAGTATTTTGGAGTTAACATGACCTGTTAATGAACCATTTCAACACACAGAGGCTATGTGAAAAAATAAGTGATTGATCCGAGATTTAATGTAGTATAAAAAGGTAAGTTTATTGATGTCTGATTCTGTCTCAGACATAGAAACATAGAAACATAGAAAATAGGTGCAGGAGTAGGCCATTCGGCCCTTCGAGCCTGCACCACCATTCAATAAGATCATGGCTGATCAGTCACCTCAGTACCCCTTTCCTGCTTTCTCTCCAGACCCCTTGATCCCTTTAGCCGTAAGGGCCATATCTAACTCCCTCTTGAATATATCCAATGAATTGGCATCAACAACTCTCTGCGGTAAGGAATTCCACAGGTCTCAATGGATCATGAGGGGTCTGGACAGAGTAGATAGAGAGCAACTGTTCCCATTGGCAGAAGGGTCGAGAACCAGAGGGCACAGATTTAAGATGATTGGCAAAAGAACCAAAGGCGATGTAAGAAAAAACGTTTTTACACAGCGAGTGGTTAGGATCTGGAATGCACTGCCTGAAAGGGTGGGGGAGGGTGACTCAATTGCGGCTTTCAAAAGGGAGTTGGATAAGTGTCTAAAAGAAAAAAATTTGCAGGGCTACAGGGAAAGGGCGGGGGAGTGGAACTAGCTGAAGTGCTCTTGCAGAGAGCCGGCACAAGCTTGACGGGCCGAATGGCCTCCTTCCGTGCTGTAACCATTCTATGATTCTATGATTAGATGTATCAAAACATGGATGTCTGGTGACCTTATTTATAAAAGCTCTCTGATAGCGAATGAGTCTAAGAACAATGGGTGTTGGATCAGAGATTGTGCTATAAAGGGACTTAGTGTGCCGTATAAAATAACTGAACCCTGATACTGTGTTACAAAGACAAGAGGATAATCTCTCGGTACAGAATGATAACTGTATAAACCACAGAATAGTGTTGTGGTCTGTGATCTATTCTGAGCCACATATTTACAGCACAGCATTTAAATACATTTATTTCATACAAGCCATCATTTTCACAGTCATTAGATATACTGAGGGGGAAACTTTCTCCCAGTGCTGTGTGTAGTGAAAATATAAGCATTTGATTGCATTTATGATATTGCTAAGCATAGCAGTCTTAGAAATTCTTCCCCAGTATTTGACACTATATAGCTTGTGTTAATGCAAAATGTACACAAGGGCCAGTTTTGGGGACCAATGCATGCCTGAAAAATGCCTGTCCGGCAGTGGGTCAGGCCATTTTTCAGGCATCCCTGGCAGCCACCTAAAACAGTGGTTAGGCCCCTTACATGTGCAAATGACGGCCCTCTGCCAGTCCTAGCCTCCTGGGGAAATTGGATAGCGATGATGAGCGTAGCAGGCGCAATGACTACATCCAGCCCAGTTTATTTGTGCAAGTGTTCCTGTGTCACTATTTCCAAACAATGATACTCTTCATAGCAACAACCTACAAAATGCACTGCAGCAACTCGCCAAGGCTTCTTCGGCAGCACCTCCCAAAACCCACGACCTCCACCACCTAGAAGGACAAGGGCAGCAGGTGCATGGGAACACCACCACCTCCAAGTTCCCCTCCAAGTCACCCACCATCCTGACTTGGAAATGTATCGGCCGTTCCTTCATCATCACTGGGTCAGAATCCTGGAACTCCCTCACGAACAGCACTGTGGGAGCACCTTCACCACACGGACTGCAGCGGTTCAAGAAGGCGGCTCACCACCACCTTCTCGGGGGCAATTAGGGATGGGCAATAAATGCTGACCTTGCCAATGATGCTCACATCCCAAGAATGAATTTTTTTAAAAAGCAGTCCCATCATGGACTGGTGTCCTGGCCAATAATTCTCTCTTAACCAGTACCACCAAAAACAGATTAATTAATCATTCATCTTGTTACTGTTTGTAATCATAGTACAGTTTCTTGTACCTTGCAGTGTGCAAAATGGCTGCTGCTTTTACCTTCATAACAATAGCCACTGCACTTAAAAATAGTTCTAGTACGTGAACCATTTTGAGATGTTATCAGCAGTGTCAACATCAGCAGTGGCTCTCTCACCTCTCAGTCAGAAGATTGTTGTTTCAAGTCACACTCCAGAGACTTAAGCACAACCGATGCCCTGTCTGCTCTCTCAAGTGGATGTAAAAGATCCCTTGGCACTATTTCAAAGAAGAGTTATTCCCGGTGTCCTCGACAATATTTATCCCTCAATCAACATCACTAAAACAGACTATCTGGTCACGATCACATTGCTGTTTGTGGGAGCTTGCTGTGCGCAAATTGGCTGCCGCGTTTCCTACATTACAACAGTGACTACACTTCAAAAAGTACTTCATTGGCTGTAAAGTGCTTTGGGACAATTGCTGGTCAGGAACAGCGCTATATAAATGCAAGTCTTTCCTTTGATGTTGTTCAGAGTTGGGGTGAGGTGCTATTATAAAATACAAGTCTTGTTGCAGAGATTACTGACTCCAGCATTAAAAAGAAATCTCCTGCTTCTGGTGTTAAACGGGAAGAGAATACATTAGAAGTGCCTGTTCAACCAATCAATTGTTTAATTTAATGTGGTATAATACCATTCGTGAATAGTTCAAAAGTAAACCGCCATTTTGCAATGGAAACATCTGTCTCTGCACACAATGGATTTTGAAGCGGATGCCAAGATTGAAAGTACATGCTGTCCCAATCATTTATCAATGTTTTTTTTTGGAAAGTGTTTGATCTTTCCCTTTTTGTTTTCTCTCGCTGCTGTCAGTGGATGATCATTGATGGAAAATGTAGTTTCCCCACTGTGGTGTTGCGCTTGAGCTTTCTGGCCAAAGGTGGATGTGCCCTAATTCACTGGGAGCTGGGGTGCTTTAAGCTGCGGTGTCAAATCTCCTGGATTAACACCGGTGAACATTTCTTTCTCTCTTCAGCTTTCAGCGCACAGTTGTTTTCCTGTCAATGAACTGACCTTTTCGAGCCTCTCGCACGTCCTGTTATGATTTTATTCAGCTGTTGGGGGCGTCCCTATGTCATTTGTGCCACAGTATCTTTGCAGCTAGTGTTTTACAGTGACAGATGAGAGCAGGTGGGAAATGTATTAGAATGATTCACTCACAATGTAACCCTTTCCATCCCATAGGTCCACATTTTCTTGGGACTTTGGCTTGCATTATCATTCAGGACTCTGAGGCTTATAAGTTTGGACGTGCAATGCCCCACCCCGTCCCCATTTTCCGGGCACTCACCGGCCTACTAAGCCCCCAATATGGCGGACATGAAGAGCGCCCACAATTCCAGCTCGAAGTGCGCTGCCCACCATATTGGTGAAGGAAAATAAATAGGTGTCCAGGGCCCACGCCTGAAACATGTGTTCGGACTTTTGCATATAAAAATAGAAAGAAAGACTTGCGTTTATATAGTGCCTTTCATGGCCACCGAAAGTCCCAAAGCACTTTACAGCCAATGAAGTACTTCTGAAGTCTAGTCACTGTTGTTATGTGGGAAACATGACAACCAATTTGCGCACAGCAAGTTCCCACAAACAGCAACATGATAATGACTAGATTGTTTGTTTTTGTTAGATAAATATTGGCCAGAAATATGGGCCTAATGCCTGTTTGAGACCCCCACTGCAAGACTGGTGTGCTCGGAGGCTGCACTCAGTAAAACCAGACCTTGGAACTGCCCACTACCAAAAAAGTACTTGAAAATTTACTGAATTACCTGAATGTAGAGCCAGGAGGAGCAGGTCCACACATTTAAAGAACACGGGCTGCACCTTCAACTTCAGCAATCATCGCCGTTCCCCCCGGCCCAGCCTCCGTCCTCCTCCTACAGCCTCCTATCTGCCACCCCCCGCTCCACCTACGCCCTGGCTTCACTTCCCTGAGGGCTGCTGTGACACTAGCCATGGCTCGACCTTGGTTTCCTCTTCACCGTCTGGCTGCTCGTGCCAGGCCGGCTCCATTGAAATAAGGCGCATGGCCCAATATCGGAGGTTCCTCGAGCCTCACCATTCAGATGCAGGGAACGTACGCTGCTCCATTTGAAATTGCTCCCTCTGTGTCTTTTGGATAATGCCTGTAATTTTTCACGCCACTAATTTATTGTGACTTCTTTTCCTCCTCAAATATTTACCCCTCCTGCACTGAAGGTGCCACCTCACGCTGAAATACAGTCACTGGCTTAACTTCTACATCACACCCGAAGAAGTGGCCATTCTGTGCGCTTGAACCTAAATAGTGAGCTAATAACCCTGCTTGACTGTTAAGGCGCCATCACAGAAGAGCACAATCTTAGCCCTAGCCTGCTCCAGCTCAGCTCCACACACACCATGATCCAGCATGATCACCTTATAGAAATTGAGAGCGGAAACTCTGAATGTCCTACGCCTTGGTTCAGAAGCATTGAATCTAATTGTATCACTACAGCCCTGTAGGCCATAAGGTTGGTGCCAGATTTGAGGGCCTGATCTTCGAATACTCTCTTCCTCAGGCGGCCAAAGGCTGCGCTGGCACACTGGAGGCGGTGTTAGACCTCGTCGCCGATGTCTGTCTTTGCTGATAGTAGGCTCCCAAGGTATGGAAAGTGATCCACGTTGTCCAAGACCACGACATGGATTTTGATGACTGGGGGGCAGTGTTGTGTGGCGGAGTCAGGTTGGTGGAGGACCTTTGTCTTACGGATGTTTAGTGTAAGGCCCATGCTTTCGTATGCCTCAGTGAAGATGTTGACGCTGGCTTGGAGTTCAGCCTCTGTGCGCAGACGCAAGCGTCGTCTGTGGACTGTAGTTCAACAGTCTTGGATCTAGCCTGGAGGTGACGGAGGAGTATCGTTATTCCCGTATTGGACTGTACAGTCACCTGAGAACTCACTTTTAGAGTGGGAGCAAGTCTTCCTCGATTCCGAGGGATTGCCTATGAATGAATTCCTAATTGTATCACACCCACTCTACAGGCTGCGGCTCAAATTTAGCATCTTTCCAGCTCTATGGCTTCGTTCCTCATTCGTCAGTTTATTTACTAACTTGGCCATTAGAGAAGCTGAGACGTGACTAAACAGCAGTCCATGTGAGCCAGTTCACCCTAGCAAGGTGCACAGACACTGCAGAGGATAGCTGCATCACCAAACCATCGGCAAGTTCCTCTCCTCCTTTGCGGCAGTTTCCACGAAGCTAATACTGCTCCTAATTTTAACTAAAAGCAATTTGTTTTAAAATAAAAATGATCACAAAAAATGCAGCAAATAGTTGGTGTAACCAGTAAACATGCTGAGGTTTGGTTGGGTACAGAGTTGTCCAACCATTGAACCAGATGGAGAACGCTGCTTTTTGGAGCTCTCCCCCAAGACCACCCTGCCTTGTTATTTCTCTCCCTTCCTTCAAGAACTCAATATCAACCAGTCTGTTGAACAGTCTGTTCAGTCCACGCCCCTTAATCCTTCTCCTCCCCTCTTGGAAAGCGCTCCCAGCAGTTCCTCGACACGAATAAGAATGAAAGACTTGCATTTATGTCGCGCCCTCCCGGACCTCAGGACGTCCCAAATCACGTTACAGACAATTTGAAGTGTAGTCACTGTTGTAATGTAGGGAGTGCATTCATGAACAGTGCTACACAAATGCAAGGTGGGGCCAAAATTCAGGGCTGCCCGAAACGGGTCGCACCTGCCGCTCTTGACGTGTTTTTTCGGCCACTGTGGATGAGGTGGCCTCTTTCACGAAATTCAGCTCTTTGGCGATTTTTTTGGAGCGGGCCGGAAGCTGGTCATAATGGGGGCAGAAGTGCGGCGGCGAGCACTCTAGAGGGGCGGAAGTGGAGGCGGAATGGAGTCTCCGCCGCTGTCAGTCATCAACCTGGCGCTGATGACGTCAGTACGCTTGTGCGTCACCGCGCCTCTTCCCTTTACTTCAAGGGGGGGAGGGCGGGGAAAGAGCCTTCGCCATTTTTAAACTTCGGTCCACTGGGCCACCAGGGAGGGTTTCGGCCGGGCCTGCGGCCTGCCATCCAAGAGAGAGTATCAGGCTGCCTGTTGATAGTCCGGCCGAACCCGGGGGCATAATTGTCGGCCCGACCTGGCAGTCGGCCGACAAAAAAAACATGGCGGCCGCAGCAGTGCACCCTCCCCTTGAATGAGCGGCGCACCGCCATGTTGCACACACTTCCAACACTGTGCACCGACAGAAAAAGCTGTCGGGACACCGCGCGGAGGGACGAAGATTTTTGCAGGTGAATTTATATGGAGATCGCCGGTGTGCACTTTGATGATGCACTTAGGAGGGATCGGCAGCAGCGGGGCGGAAGTGTGAACCGTCGGAAACACCCCCAGCCACCCCCCCCACCCCCAAGATGAATTCCGCTGGCAACAGCCATTCGACCGCAAATCGGCGGCCGCTCAACTCCGCCACTCCCCGGTGGCCTTTTTGGGAGGCTGCATTTCGCCCTCTTTGCCTCATTTGATACATTATCCCGTGTGCAGTTTTTAGTCAGGTGCATACTTAGGATAAACAGTCGATGCCACCGGAACCTGGCTTGTAACCTCTACCTCAGGAACATCCAAGCTTTTTGTCTTTGTCAGTTACTCAGGTGTATTCCATGGAGGCTCATGGGCCACATTTAAGGTTTGAATCATTGTTCCTATCAATGCGCATTTATCTCAAGCTGCCGACACTAACAGACCTTGGTGTTCTAATTTAGGATTTATCTATCAGCAACAACAACTTGTATTTATATAGCACCTTTAACCTAGTGAAAAGCCCCAAGGCGCTTCACAGGAGTATTGAGAGATGTAAAAAATTGACACCAAGCCGCACAAGTAGAAATTAGCGCAAGTGACCAAAAGCTTGGTCAAAGAGGTAGGTTTTAAGCAGAGTCTTGTAGGAGGAAAGAGAGGTAGAGAGGCGGAGAGGTTTAGGGAGGGAGTTCCAGAGCTTGGGGCCACGGCAACAGGAGGCACGGCCAGCAATGGTTAAGCGATTATAAACAGGGATGCTCAAGAGGGCAGAATTAGAGGAGCGCAGACATCTCTGGGGGGTTGTGAGGCTGAAGGAGATTAGAGAGATAGGGAGGGGCAAGGCTATGGAGGGATTTGAAAATAAGGATGAGAATTTTGAAATCGTGGTGTTGCTTAACTGGAAGCCAATGTAGGTCAGCGAGCAAAGACGCAAAAGAAAGAACTTGCATTTGTTTAGGAACTTTCATGAACACTCTTCCTGAATGGGTGGTGGAACTAGATTCCATAGGAACTTTGAAAAGGCAATTGGACATGTGCTTGAAGAGGACTAATTTGCAGGGTTATGGGGAAAAAGCTTGGCATGGGACTAATTTGGACATCTCTTTTAAAGAGCCAGCAGAGGCACGATGGGCCAAAAGGCCTCCGTCTGTGCTGTAGGATTCTACGTTTCGATTCTGTGACCATTGTAATGTGGGGACAATAGCGTTAAGAATAACAGTCTCCAGACCTCCAGGCCCACACCATTTAAACAGAACAAACCAAAATAAGAAATGAAATGTTTCAGCACAGTATGCGAGTACGTACATTATTAACTGTACTTGCTAGCCCGAAACAACCCAAGTAAAAGCTTTCCAATGTTGAGTAGATTCTGGCATTTTATATTTTGACGTTGTAAATATGACGGGGTGTCATTCTCTCCCTGTTGGTGGCTGTTGCAGATTCAGAAATAAAAATGAAAATCATGGAGATTTCTCCACGCCCCTCTGCTCTCCCCCCACCTTGTACCTGCCAGAAGCAAATAAATGTTCATTTCTTGTCCGTCACTCACTGATAATGAAGCAATTTGCCTGTCAGGATTTACTCTCTGCGCGGTTTTCCCCTATTGCCATGACCATTACCTTGAAATGCGCGACGTGAGCTAAAGGACCCCCTCAACAGGTTAGGGTCTGACCTACGTTGCTTGCATTTCATTAAAGCTTTATTTTCCTTTCATTGGTTCCTTTCCCATTGGGGTCAGCGGCAATGTTCCCGTTAAGCTGCGCGGCCACTCATCGGTCTGGAGATACCGTGCAGGCCACTCACCGGACTTTAAATGAGAGAAACTGCACGGACACGAAAATTTTAATGGGCCGCGCGTGCAGCTAAAGGGGCCACACACCAAAAAACAACATTACAGGGAACATTGGTCAGTGGTTTAAGCTGCTGCTGCAATATATTTAAGTCACAGATGTGTTTTTGCAACAAATATTTGGACTTACTTTTGTTATGTCCTGGCTAATATTTATCCCCTCAATCAACATAACAAAAACAGGTTATCTGGGCATTATCGTATTGCTGTTTGTGGGAGCTTGCTGTACGCAAATTAGCAGCCGTATTTCCCACATTACAACAGTGACTACACTCCAGAAAGTACTTCACTAGTTGTAAAGTGCTTTGGGATGGCCGCTGGTTGTAAAAGGCGCTATATAAAGGCAAGTCTTTCTTTCTTTTAGTAAAGTTTAGACCTGGATTTTCCCCAGGTCAGTCCTGTCAATCCTGTGTTTTACAATTGAAGGGCAGCGGTGGCTTTGTAAAGCAGCTTCGATGCTGTTTTGCATCCTCCCTTTTCACACAGCAGCAGTACAAACTGAGCCTACATTCATGGTAGTTGATGGACGGATTATATCGCAGATTACATAGGATACACAGCTCAAAAAACGGCCATATATCCATCCATCAACTAACCTTATTGCGGATTGGACTCGTGACCATTCCCAGGCCGAGGAAACGAATTGCCAATTAATTTTAGTTTCTCAAATAATATTTTCTTTCCCCTGAAAATTAAGTAGCTGAGCCTCCAGACCGTGACGCCGATGGCCAGTGTCATTGCGTGCTGCTCCTTTAAAGGGGAAATATCTTTGTGCAGAAGACCCTGCCAAATCTTTTTTCCTGTTTCCAAAGCAATACAACAAATTGACAGAAATCATGTTGAAGTGCATCGCTGCTCTGCAAGAATGTCACTCCATTAAAATTGACATCTGAGTGTACTCCCTCTCCAGGCTCAAAGGCGTTGTCCCTTTAAGAGATGAGGAAGTGATTGATGGTGTCAGCACGCACTTGAATGTCACAGTGTCAAAATCTCTATGAACAGATGTCTCAGGAAGCAACAAACACCCTCAACCTAATTTTAAAGCGAAGACTGTTAGTTAGTCTGCTTTATGTGAAAGGTAAGCACATTAAAGTGGATTAAAAAATCCACGAAAATCACGGATGACTGAGAGTGCAGGGCAGAATCTCAGTGCATCACAATTTGCTATATAGTAGCACCCAGTGGCATATGCATATTATATATGCTACAGTGTTGCCGTACTCTGGGGATATAGAGGTCGGATGGCAACATTTGGTGAAGGCAGACACTCAAGAAACGTGCCAGAAACACACTTGTAATCCTGCCAAGGATGTGTGTAATACCATCATATGTAAATAACATTCGGGAGTGGGCTATGTTGCATAAGTGACACGTGCTCACACATACTGCACTCAAAAAGTTAAAGGTGATGCGTATCTCCCAAACCCGCGACCTCTACCAATTAAAAAGGACAAGGGCAGCAGGCACATGTGAACACCATCACCTGCAAATTCCCCTCCAAGTCGCACACCATCCTTAATTAGAAATATCTTGCTGTTCCTTCATCGTCGCTGGGTCAAAATCCTGGAACCCCTCTCCCTAACAGCACTGTGGGAGTACCTTCACCACACAGACTGCAGCGGTTCAAGAAGGCGGCTCACCACCACCTTCTCAAGGGAAATTAGGGATGGGCAATAAAAGCCGACCTTGCCAGCAACTCCCACATTCCGGAACAAATTTTATAAAACATGTCTAGTCTCACCTTGTTTTTACTTGCATATTACAAAAATAAATTTTTAAATTCCTCACCAGTTTTCTCCAGGAAGGTCCCAAGTTCAATTGCCAGTCGCTGCTGATCCAGCCAGGACATCTGTCAATTGGTCTCAGCACCCCTCCGTTGTGCAGGGGAGGATCAGCGCGGATTCCTGCTCCTGGCCGCCCTCCAGCAATCCTTTCTGGAGGTGCACGTCGACGTTCAGGAGGAGGAAAGGGTTCAGCTTGGCTGTGGTTCATCCATCCCCATCAGCGGAATAACCTCTGACACTCGCCATCAATGCTCATCCTTGAATAACGGATACGTGGGAACAGTAACCAGCGGGTGACTGGCACCCAGGGAAAAGGGGCACTGCAGCAACTCGCCTAGGTTTCTTCGGCAGCACCTCCCTAACCCGCGATCTCTACCACCCGAGAGGGACAACAGCAGCAGGTGGATGGGAACAACGCCACCTCCGCGTTCCCCTCCAAGTCGCACACCATCCTGACTTGGAAACATATCGCTGTTCCTGAATCAAAATCCTGGAACTGCATGTGGAACGCCATTTGGTGCTTTGCAGCTAGTAATAGTAATGGTGACCATGAAACTACTGGTTGTCGTAAAAACCCATCTGGTTCACTAATGTCCTCTAGGGAAGGAAATCTGCCATCCTTATCCGGTCTGGTCTACATAGGACTCCAGACCTACAGCAATGTGGTTGACTCTTAACTGCCCTCTGAAATGGCCCAGCGAACCACTCAGTTGTACCAAACCACTACGGAAAACAATAATAACTCCCTCCCTAACAGCACTCTGTGGGAGCACCTTCACCACACTGACTGCAGCGGTTTAAGGCGGCGGCGCATCACCGCCTTCTCAAGGGCAATTAGGGATGAGCAATAAATTCTGGCCTTGCCAGCGACGCCCACCTCCCCTGAATGAATTTTTAAAAATGCCCTTGCACAGAGTAAATAGCAAACAACTGATGAGTGAGAGACAAAAACACCAGTAGTGATAAGCTCCTCCAATGGTTCAATGGCGTGCCTAGTGTGGAACTGAGCCATGCTTCGTTAGAACCCAAGTTCAAACCCAGAATATTGTGAGTTATTTGATCTCAGTTCTGGGTGCAGTGGAGATGCTACAAATTGACCTCAACACTCCTAGGCTGGGCCTGAGAAAAATCAGCACTGCACTCCAAAGTAGAAGGCAATGCTTATGGCAGTGCATCACCATCATCATATCTACTAGTTCGGCATGGGTATTAAGAGTTACTGAACTAAGGCGGGTAGATGGAGTTAAGGTACAGATTAGCCATGATCTAATTGAATGGAGTAACAGGCTTGAGGGGCTGAATGGTCTACTCCTGTTCCTATGTTCCTAGGATCTACCTCCACATAACTATCTCCATTTCTCCTGATGATTCCTGCTCCTGTTCCTGTTGAAGTGTGCTTCTGAGTGCATTTGGTGAAGACAGGATTTAGAACATAAGAATTAGGAGCCATAAGGCCCCTCGAGCCTACTCCACCATTCAATAAGATCATGGCTGATCTTCTACCTCAACTCCATTTTCCTGCATGTTCCCCATAACCCTTGACTCTCCTATAGTTCAAGAATCTGTCTATCTCAACCCTGAATATATTCAATGACTCAGCTTCCACAGCTCTCTGGGGTAGAGAACGCCAAAGATTTCAAAGATTGATATTGGCTGTGCTATCCCGCACAGTCAAATGGCTTACCAACCTTTGCTGTGAGGTAAAGAAGAAAAAGAAAGAAAGACTTTCATTTATATACCTTTCACAACCTCAGGATGTTCCAAAGCGCTTTACAGCCAATGAAGTACTTTTGAAGTGTAGTTACTGTTATAATGTAGGAAATGTGTCAGCCAATTGGTATTCAACAAGCTCCCACAAACAGCAATGATGAGATAATCTGTTTTTGTGATGTTGATTAAGGGATAAATATTGGCCAGGACACTGGGGATAACTCCCCTGCTCGTCTTCAAAATAGTACCATGGGACCTTTTATGTCCACCTGAGAGACCTTGGTTTAACATCTCATCCCAAAGACGGCACCTCCAACAGTACTGCATTGGAGTGCCAGCCTAGATTTTTGTGCTCAATTTCCTGGAGTGGGACTTTGAACCCATGACCTTGTGACTCAGAGGCAAGTGTGTTGCCCACTGAGCCACGGCTGACACAGGAATGCACTGGAAGATATTCAGCATATGTGGAACTGTGTCCCAGCCTGAGCCAGCACCTTCAGGAGAAGGGAGAATGGTAATGATAATAATGCCTCAGCATGGGGTATATGGCCGATAGCCACATCAAGAGATGTGCCAAAACAAGCTGGTAAGGCTGCCTAAACATTTCTAGAGTGAGTGATTGTGTACAGATATCACACGCTCATGCATGCTGCACTGAGAGAGATGTCCCTGCGTCGGAATGCAGTGCTTACCTTTCTCATCCACCGACTAGTAGCCTTGACACCAATTGCAGCTGAAATCTAATAACTCAAAGATCTTCCTCATCTGTGTCTCTCGGTTGCCCCTCCCTATCTCTGTAATCTCCTTCAGCCTCACAACCCCCCCACCTCCCCCCCCTGCCCGAGATGTCTGCGCTCCTCAAATTCTGCCCTCTTCAGCATCTCTGATTATAATCGGCCAACCATCAGTGGCCGTTGCCCCAAGCTCTGGAACTCCCTGCCCAAACCTCTCCGCCTCTCTTTCCTCCTTTAAGTCCATGATCAGATCAGCCATGATCTTATTAAATGGTGGAGCAGGCTCGAGGGGCCAGGTGGCCTACTCCTGCTTCTATTTCTTATGTTCTTATGTTCTTAAAACCTACCACTTTGACCAAACGTCACCTGCGCTAATTTCTACTTATGTGGCTCGGTGTCAAATTTTTATGTTATAACACTCCTGTGAAGCGGCTTGGGACGTTTCACTATGTTAAAGGCGCTATATAAATACAAGTTGTTGTTGTCATTTATTCACATTGGACAATGCATTTACCCAGGGAGGCACCTTATTACCATTGGTATATAGTCCCGTACTTTTGGTTTATGTATACTAAGTTATTGAAGTGAACATGTCTGACACTTACTTTGATCATCATAAATGGCTTCTGCTCAGGCAGCCTACATAGTATGGCAGCCCTTAGCACATGAATTCCCTCTTTTCTCACTTTGGCACTTTTGCCAGATGCCCCTTCAGCTTCTGTGAGTAGATGACCCTCCAGTCGTGGTAAAGGCAATGCCTCCAACACTTGCGGTACCCGTTACTTATTAGTGACGTTCCCTCCGCACCGTCGGGAGAAGCCCCTCCGTGCTCCGGCACCGTCGGGAGAAGCCCCTCCGTGCTCTGGCACCGTCGGGAGAAGCCCCTCCCTGCTCCGGCACCGTCGGGAGAAGCCCCTCCCTGCTCCGGCACCATCGGTGAACGTACATGACTCAACCCATCAGCAAGGCAAGATCCTTTCACCGAGAAAAAAAAAGGGACAAAATCAGGTGTCTGACCCACTGCAGGGACACAATCCATCACCCAAGAGGCTGAATCCAGAAGGAACTTTGCCTCTGAAAACCCCTTATGCCAAAATACCACAGTGAAATTCTACAGGGTAACAAACTGGCGGGAAATGCTGATGATCTGAGAGAACTTGGTTCCTGCAGAACAACTGCCTCCGGGTACTGACCGAGAACGAAAACATTGGTGTACCCTACATCGAGCGAGAGCCGGGGAGGCGAAGACTGGGGACAATAATATAATATAGAGCGCCACCTAGTGGGCTACTGTGGTAATGCAACTGATGTACATACAATAAAAGGGTCATATGACAAGTTCCTCGAGAGCTATCTTGTAGTCTGTGTGTTTATGATGTTGTAAAGAATAGATTACAAAATATGACCAAGGGGAAGTTGAGAAACGACCTTCAATGTGAATGTGGGGCATCAAAATACTTGAACATTGCCTGATGCAATGCCCCCCCCCCCCCGCCCCTGTGGAACTATTCGAGATAAATGACAACCTCCGATCCTGGCTGCAATTTTGGAGCGACAAGCTGTGCATGAATGAACACTGTCTGTAATGAGCTGCGGAGGTTTACACCTTCTGCGGTCTCCCGCGAGCTTGCCCATAGCTGGCTTGGCCCGTGATGTGCTATTTGGTTAAGCAATATTATTGCAGGTGCTTTCCAAATGGTCGTTCAATTGTGCGTTACTTTTAAATGCAGCAGAGCTTCCAAAAGCAGCCCAGAGTAAAGTTGTGCATTCCTGACAATGCCCCAAAAACAGGGCGATAGAAATGATCTCCCATTTCATACACAGTCTGTGTGCAATTTTGTTCCATTTGTATTTTCAGGTTCACTGATAATACTAAAAGAAACAAACTGGTACTGGGTTTAACCTTGAGAGCTTTACGAATGTTGAGCACGACAGTTTAAAAAATGAAAAGCAAAGTTAAATCTAAAACGGATGTCTTTCTAAAATTCCTGTTATCCGAATTCTCTTACACACCTGTCAGTAGTATCATCCACTCGACTTCATTTTGAATCGCACATGTTTTGAACTAAGAAAGTGTGCATGTGCACGTCTTAACCTTATAATATTGACTGAGCAGCATGTCCATGACTCACGCAAGGCTCACACTAAACCATTTAGGCCAGTAGTCTCGGGTTTGATTCCTTCTCTGTGCTGGGTTAAACTGTTTGTATACTGCAAATTGGGCCTAGGGAGAGCAAACTAAGTGCATTGATCTCTTGCACTTGGCACTCGATAGTCCAGTAACTAGCTGCACTGTGGGGCTTATTATTTTCCACTGGCTGTGTTAGTTTGGCTCGTGCACATGTGCGATATACTGACATCGTGATGTCGCTAGAGGCACCACAGTTGCTCGTGTATGTAGTGGCATCATGATGTCAGTACCCGTACATGCTCTGTTAACACTGGGATAGTGCATTTTACTGGCCCGAGTAAGTTAGGAAGACCCGATAAAAAAAAAAAGTCTGAAAAGATCAATTAAGTTTATCTCTATGGCCCTGCTGGCTGCTGGTTGCTTGAAAAATACAGCATGGGAACTAGTGCGGTTTATTCTCATAGTGGCCAGTGGCATTAGCAAGTGTTTGGAACCAAATCATTCAGCTATTGTCTTTCTGTGTGTGTGTGTGTGTGTGTGTGTGTCTGTGAATGTGTGTGTCTGTGGCTGAATCGTACCAGCCCTGCGAGTGCAAGTTTGGAGGAGGGCCCGCTATCAAAATGGCCGTGATTGACAGCGGGGCGGTATCCTGCTCTGAACCCGCCTCCTTGTGAATTTCCCAAGTGCCGGCTTTGCCTATGGTTTACAGACCCGGCACTAAGCGACATGTCAGGCAATTGAAATAGTTAAGAAGCTGCTTAAAGCTATTTTACCAAGTTTTTTTATGAGGTTCCCGTCTCTCGGGGAACACGTCAGGTAAGTGTGGCGGCTTCTCAACAACTTTGGATTTGTTTGACGAGTTGACAGCTGCAGAAGTGGTATAAAGAAGCTGGAGCCTTCAGGATTAGAGTTTTCAGTTTTATGGAGGTTTGAAGTGCTTGCTGGGAACTATCTATCCAGTATCACTTTCTTGGAGCAACCTATCTCATCAGTGACAGATCGCTTCTGTCATGTCAACTTCAGCTGCCATCTATTCCATCAGCATCGGTGCCCTTGAAAATATCTCATCTTCGTCCTGAGAATCCCACCACAATCAACCCCAACACCAGCAGTATCAGGGACACCAGCATCACCAACAACACCAACCTTCTCCACAATCACCTGATGCATGGGATAGAGGACATTAGCAGCCAAACACATTGCTGCCCGGGAGGCTGGGAGGGAGGGCCTACCGTCATGTCTTACCATTCACTGCAAGTCACTAAGCCACTCCCAAAGGTGCACACAGATCTGTCCAAGAAGACAAAGTATTGAAAATATAGATTTCAATGTTCGACACCACATTAGCATAAACTTTACATCAGCATTGGCGATAACACCCTTGTGTGTTGTTAGTTGGTATGATTGAACAAGGATGAGGGTGAGTGTGAGAGGTGGCTAGTGAGATGGAGCTGTGACAATGTAGATAGAGAGAGAGGGATGGGTGGAGGTGCAAGGTAAGTTGGTGTGAGTAAGGATGTGCAGGAGTAGGGTAGGGAAGGCAGAGTGATGGGGATGTGATGAGTGGCACAGCAGGATGAGGTTGAATGTGGCTTTGCAGTAACGTTTCGTGATCTACTGAGATCATTGAAAGGTTTGCGCCACTGCAGTCTGGTCCTCCTGACGACATCCCGGCTTGTGTCCTGCTGTGCAAAGTGCAACCAGACTGCATTGGTCTCCTGGGGAGGTCTCTTCCACCCATGGGAAGGGAAGAGGACCTCTCTCTGTACTGTGACTCACTTCATTAGCATATGGAGGGAGTCATGGAGGTGCTTAGGTGCATCTGTGCAATGATTGTCAGTGTTTGCAGCACCTCAATGCTGCAGAACACTGACAGCACAAATGTCAAAATGTGTGTGGGCATGGGTCCCTTTAAGGAAACCGGCTGATGACGTGTCATCAGATGACATCATCAGACCCGCTTACTTTCAATTGGCCAGGAACCTCGCAGGGTGGGCTTAGCAAGCCCAATGAAACACAAAAGGTTAGTATGCAGGTTCAGCAAGTGATCAGGAAGGCCAATGGTATCTTGGCCTTTATTGCAAAGGGGATGGAGTATAAAAGCAGGGAAGTCTTGCTACAGCTATACAAGGTGTGCAGTTTTGGTTTCCACATTTACGAAAGGATATACTTGCTTTGGAGGCAGATCAGAGAAGGTTCACTGGGTTGATTCCGGGGATGAGGGGGTTGACTCATGAGGAAAGGTTGAGTAGGTTGGGCCTCTACTCACTGGAATTCAGAATAATGAGAGGTGATCTTATCGAAACATATAAGATTATGAGAGGACTTGACAAGGTAGATGCAGAGAGGATGTTTCCACTGATGGGGGAGACTAGAACTAGAGGGCATGATTTTAGAATAAAGGGCTGCCCATTTAAAAGAGATGAGTAGGAATTTCTTCTCTCAGAGGGTTGTAAATCTGTGGAATTTGCTGCCTCAGAGAGCTGTGGAAGCTGGGACATTGACTAAATTTAAGATGGAAATAAAAAGTTTCTTGAACGATAAGGGGATAAGGGATTATGGGGAGCGGGCGGGGAAGTGGAACCGAGTCCATGATCAGATCAGCCATGATATTAAATGGCGGGAGCAGGTTCGAGGGGCCGTATGGCCTACTCCTGCTCCTATTTCTTATGTTCTTAATCTAGGGAAAGTCGTGGGGGAAACCGACATGGAGCCAGGAGCGGGGTCGCAGCCCGCCTCTCGGATGTCGCCTGCCTCTCTCCTGTGTCTGTGTGCGTGTCCATGTTTGTGTGTCTCTGTCTATGTCTGTGTGTCTGTGTGTGTGTGTCTATGTCTGTGTGCGTGTATGTGTGTCTATGTCTATGTGTGTCTCTATACATGGATGGTCCTAATTTTTAGTTTTCTTTTCACTATTTGCTTTACGACTGTGGGGGTTATAACTGTGGTGGCTGAGTGACAGTCAGTCAGAAAAGATATATTGATAAAACAACTCAAGTTTGCCTTCCAATAGAAGTGCTACCTTGTGGCTTGATGTGCAGGGCCCTCCAGCTGGCACACAGAGTAAGGATGGGGGATGATTTCTGTGGCAGAACTGTCATCTATCTTAACAGAGCGCCTGTCTGAAAAGTCTTATGCATTAGACATGAGACTGCGAGCAGTGCTGTCACTAGATTTTCAGTAAAGCATAATGGTGGATGCGAGAGTTTTTCGGAGTCTGTCCAATCAAACCTAGCAGTACAGAAGGAGAAGTTGCTCTTCCAAATTTGAGCTGTTTCTAGAGCAAGCATTTTGAGCTGTGTAACACTTGGGTAAGTACTTGTGGTTACCGGCCTTTCATTGGAGGTGCTGGTGATGCGAGCAATTTGAGGTGATGAATTACGAGGATCACAAAACGTTAAAGTGTATTGGCTTAAGTGTGGTATTTTGGCATCAATGCATGAAATAAATCCACTGACAACTGCCTACAATAGTCTGGCCATATTCCAAGGAGAAAAGTCTACTCTCCATGTGTGCGATGAAGTGCATAATCTCATGAGTCGAGAACAGATCATGTTCCTCTCTAAATATGAACACAATTTTTTTTCAACTTCAATATAGACGAGGAGTACCATCCAGCCCATCTTAACTCATCCATCCATAAAATTCTGCAGATCCCCCCAACCATCAGATCCAACCATCTCTTAAATTACTCCTCAGTCTTTGTCTCCAGTACCCTACTTGGAATTCAGCTGTGTCAACCCTGGCTCAGTGGGTAGCACTCTCGCTTGTGAGTCAGAAGGTTGTGGGTTCAAGTCCCACTCCAGGAGCTTGAGCACAAAAAATTCCAGGCTGACACTCTAGGGCAATGTTCAGAGAGCGCTGCACTATCGGAGGTGCTGTCTTTCGGATAAGACGTTAAACCGAGGCCCCGTCTGCTCTCTCAAAGTGGATGTAAAAGATCCCACGATTTCGAAGAAGAGCAGGGGAGTTATCCCTGGTTACTTGCCCAATATTTATCCCTCAATCAGCATAACAAAAAGAAACAGATTATCTGGTCATTGTCACATTGCTGTTTGTGGGAGTTTGCTGTGTGCAAATTGGCAGCTGCGTTTCCTACATTACAACAGTGACTGCACTCCAAAAGTATTTCATTGGCTGTAAAACGCTTTGAGATGTCCGGTGGCTGTGAAAGGTGCTATATAAATCCAAGTCTTTCTTTCTTCCTTACATCTGTCCTATATTTACCTTTGCCCAGTTTGAACCCATGCCCTCTTGCCCAACTGACAAAAAGGAAATATTTTTGTCCAGTTTCATCATTATCATCATAGGCAGTCCCTCGGAATTGAGGAAGACTTGCTTCCACTCCTGAAGTGAGTCCTTAGGTGGCTGAACAGTCCAATACGAGAGCCACAGACTCTGTCACAGGTGGGACAGATAGTCGTTGAGGGAAGGGATGGGTGGGACTGGTTTGCCGCATGCTCTTTCCGCTGTCTGCGCTTGATTTCTGCATGCTTTCGGCGTTGAGACTCGAGGTGCTCAGCGCCCTCTCGGATGCACTTCCTCCACTTCAGGCGGTCTTGGGCCAGGGACTCCCAGGTGTCAGTGGGGATGCCGCACTTTATCAGGGAGGCTTTAAGGGTATCCTTATAGCGTTTCCGCTGCCCACCTTTGGCTCGTTTGTCGTGAAGGAGCTCCGAGTAGAGCACTTGCTTTGGGGGTCTCGTGTCTGGTGTGCAAACTATGTGGCTTGCCCAGCGGAGCTGATCGAGTGTGGTCAGTGCTTCAATGCTGGGGATGTTAGCCTGGACGAGGACGCTAATGGTGGTGTGCCTGTTCTCCCAGGGGATAGTGATTCACTGTAATTCAGTCTCAAAGGAGTTTAAAAAGCAACTGCATTAAAAATCATGTTCCCGGCCCAGCTTGATACAAATAAATGCACGGAGGACTAAAGAGTTCTGCATTCTACACCTAAATCATAAACTTCTAAATCTCTCAGCCAATGTCAGGCATTGAGAATTTATTTTAAAAATATCTAGTTCTCAACTGACTCAGTGGGTAAGTGGACCAACCATAATATCGCTAAATGATGCAGACCAGGAGGTTGCAGGTTTGATGTTTAGTCTGTGCTAAGTTAGCCCATCTCATACAGGAAACAGTTAGGGTCATTGTCAGCCTTGGCAAGCGAGTAGAAAAATCAGCTGGGGTTTCTGCTCCTGATCATTGTGTATGTGGACTTCAGGCTCAGTTACCACGTCTCCAGGATCCAGTAGCCTGTGCTGACACACACTGTCCAGACTTGTACATGAAGAGTGGCCTTCAGCAGTGAAATACTGGAGATCAGCCAGCACATATGGAACCGTATTTAGCAAGAGTCAGCATCTTTAGGAGAAGAGAGAAACAAAGGGGAGAAAATTAAGGGAAGGATTAAGTATAGCCAACAGCGCAGAAAATAATCTTATAAACTGTCACGTTGGAGAGACCGCCCTCCCCCAGTCCCCCTCAATCCCACCGTACTTGACACGGGCAGAATTACCCCTTCGGCAGCACAAACCTTTCTCCTTTCAGTGATCTACTCCAGCACGCACGGGCTAGAAATTCATTTGCTTAGCGCCATCCATTAACACCCGCGAGGGGCGGTAATGGGCCACTTAGCGCTTACCACCTGAGCTCAGTGCCTACCGCGAACTTCGGCGGAGGTTTAGCGGCGGCGCTAACAATTGGCACTGTGCACTCTCGCGCCACCCACTTGGTGACGTCAAGAGTGTGGCACGGCTCGTTAGCGCCGTGATCGCTAACTTCAATGTTTCCGCCTGCTGTAGCGCCTGCCGCTAATCCCGACAGGGGAAAACAGACACCCCAAAGAAGCTCCCGGGGCGATATTTCAACGGATGCGCAGGTGGGTCTTTAGAATGGACTTTATTTTTAGTCATGTAACTCTCTTAGCTCTTGAACACTGTTGCTCATGTAAACAGTGACTCCCCTCCATTTTTATTCAGTTTTCGGGTGGTCCAGCTGACCCTCTCCTTCAGGCGCTGGGATGCCGGTTTGCTAGCGCCACAACTTCAGCAGCGCTCCCGCAATAGTGCCCCAGGAATCAGGGTTATCGCCCGAAGAGGAGTGTGGAATACTTCCCATCATGCTCCACTCCCGCCTTGGGGCGCTAAAAATCAATACCCCGGTTGGAGGCGGTAAGCATCGCCCGGCGCTAAAGTTAGCAACCAGGCGGTGTCACTGCCTCAAACCGGGCGATAATTAATTTTTAGCCCTAAACTATAGTCGTTGGACCCTGGCGGCTCTGCAAAGGGGTCTGTGAGATGGCCAGATGTCTGTCTGTCTCTCTCATCAGATTCCCGAATTTTATTCTGTTTGTGAATTTACTTCCGTTGCTGAACACTAAATTCTGCAACGCTAGCAGTGCAATCTTTGATTGGCAATAGTGTCTTTCAGCGGGGTCAGGATAGGGAGGTCCCTTGGAGTATGTCATCATTTGCAAGGGGTCCCCTACACAGAAAGGTATGGACACCACTGCCCGAGCGCAACCGCGGTGTCAATAATCAGGTATAACGTGGGCTCAACGAATTGAACAGATGTAACCTGAAGTGAATGTATTCCACTTCACGGAAATAATGTAAACAACAGAGAGTGTGTTTTAATTCTTGGTTCATTTAATAGAAACACTCCACTTCAGAGAGATTCCTGTCAGGAGTAATTTGCAACACTGCAGCAGGTGTGAGCTTGGCTCAGTTTGTGGCATTCTTCCTGAATCAGAAGGCTGTAGGTACCAAACCCTGGGTAGCATATTTGCCTCGGAGTCAGAAGGTTGTGGGTTCAAGTCCCACTCCAGAGACTTGAGCACAAAAATCTAGGCTGACACTCAGGTGCAGTGCTGAGGGAGTGCTGTACTGTCAGAGGTGCCGTCTTTCGGATGAGACGTTAAACTGAGGCCCTGTCTGCCCTCACAGGTGGGCATAAAAGATCCCGTGGCACTATTCCGAAGAAGAGCAGGGGTGATATTTTTGATGTTCTGGCCAATATTTATCCCTCAACCCACAACAATAAAACAGATTATCTGATCATTTCCCACATTACAGCAGTGACTACATTCCAAAAGTACTTAAAGCGCTTTGAGTCATCCGGTGGTCGTGAAAGATGCTATATAAATCCAAGTCTTTCTTATTATCTCATTGCTGTTTGTGGGAGCTTGCTGTGTGCAAATTGGCTGCTGGACCCCGACTTTACAGCAGTGACCACGCTTAAAAAGTAGGCTGCAAAACACTTTGGGATGTCCTGAGATTCTTGCTCTCTTTCGTAAACTCATCATTATTCTGGATTACATTCCTTAAGAAGCCTAGCCAAGCAGCTAATCTGAATTTCAGTGTATGGCAAGTTCCTATATGCAAATCAATTCGAAATTGCTTCATGTTTGGTCAAAAAACATTGGTCGCCAGCTTAATTTGCATACGGTCTTATCACCAAACAAGCTTCTATATCAGCAACGCAGACAACAGGACCGACCCTGCAACGCTGTCTGTACATTTTACACTGTCGGAGTTTGTCAGTTGTGGTACAGTAGTCAAACTTAATGGGGTTTATGCATGCATTATACTAATGGGCTTTTTTGCTGCCAAGCAGTAAGAGCGTGCTTAGCGTTTAATGCAATAGCCCACGGTGGTTTAATTGGAAGATCATAGAATCTTGTTCCCAACTATTTCAGGCCTGCCTTTTAACCACCGAGTTCAGATGTAACATTGGACATCGCGAGTATATCAGAAACTGTGTTAACGCCCCATTTGTGTTACAGCGCTGCCTCTGATGGCTGCCAAGGCTCTGGCAAGGGCACTGCAGTATAAACGAGACTGCGCCATTGTCCCCAGTGTCATGGAGTGCCACTCGAAGTAGTGATTTCCGCTCGCCCCCCCCCCCCACTTCTCCCGCCGGCCCCGTATACTGAATGTAAATGGCTGCCTCCAGCAGTGTTGACCACTGCGGAACACCATTCTTCCGGTTGACCATCCAGAACCAGTGTCCCTACTGACACCTGGCCAAAGTGGAGGAAGTGCATCCGGGAGGGTGCTGAGCACTTGAGTCTCGTCGCTGAGAGAATGCAGAAATCAAGCGCAGGCAGCGGAAGGAGTGTGCGGCAAACCAGTCCCACCCACCCTTTCCCTCAACGACTATCTGTCCCACCTGTGACAGGAACTGTGGTTATTGTATTGGACTGTTCAGCCACCTAAGGACTCATTTTAAGAGTGGAAGGCAGTCTTCCTCGATTCCGAGGGACTGCCTGTGATGATGATGACCGTTGCAGAGCAGCGTTCTACCGGTTGACCATCCAGCGGTGGCCATAAAACAACGTTTGTCGCTTCTGTACAGCCAGTGCTCAGAACCTATTCCACAACAATGCGAATGGAATGGGTTCAAGAGCACGGAGGGAGCCAGTTCATCGCAACACGACGGGAGCAGTGGACACGGGAACAGATAGCAGTCCAGTCCAACACCCCACCACTGATGGGGCTGGGCATCTGCATTTATTATTCTGACAGCAGGTTCAGATGGTTTGAATCCAGACTTTAAATTTGATTTCCATTTTTGTCCGATCCGCGCAATCTGTCGTTTTGCTCGCCTAAGATCTAAATTCAGCCGACCTGGCTGAATTTGAAACTATGAATAATTTCACATTGGCTCATTTCCCATTTGGAAATGACTTTGGCAATCGTGCCCTATCCACTCGAGCTTCCAGGTTTCCTACCTATTTAATATCGCACATATGGTTGGCAAATTGAGCTTGCTAATACAAAGCCCCACTATATCAGATCATTTCAATTCATGAGTATGTTTTTGGAGGTTTAAGAAAACAATTGCGAAGTGCACACTTGAGGAAAGTGCTGGAACCCTCCTCAAGCGCTCAAAGCTTTCTAGTCGAAAAATAAATTCACATTCTATTCATCTGCCTCCTAATTATTCAGCTGCTAATTATTTCCTAATTTAGCTTCAGCAGAAGCACCGTGCTACAAAAAAAGCTGCCTAGAGACATTTTAATGAGTAGCCTATTTACAATCCGCACTTGAAATTTGTGTAAGGAGCATTTAGCAGCATTTGCATGCTGACTGTCTGGCTGCCTTTGAATTCGGATCTCCAGCTGGGGACTTTGCAAATCACTGCTACCCCTTGTCCCTCATCAGCATATGCCACCTGTGGAGCAGACAATGGTAAAAACATGCCTCGCCTTTTTAATTATTAATAGCGGCCGGGCCCAGCCTGCCTTGCACAGAGCAGCTTCAGCAAACACTGCGACTGCGGCAAAAGGCCATCGCCAGCCTTCTTTCAGACTGGAGATTGGTTCTCAGATGACTCGCTGTGTAACTGATTTATTCGTTCAGGGAATCATGCCATTTAGATTGTAATGTCTCTGTCTACAGTGATACTTCCGAGAAGATAAGGAACCATATATAGACAGATAAGTATTTTGTGCGCGTGCACACCCCCATGCACACGCACACACACACATATATAAACATACACACACACATGCATACACGCACATACACACACACACCCTCAGACATTCGCACATGCACGCACGCCACACACATACACACTCACACACAGATATATACATTATACTTATGCATGCACACAGTCAGCATACTGATAATTGTGAATTACATAAACCATGCAATCAAGCACTGACACTATAATTACACCCTGATATTGCAATGCATTATTTCTAAGTAATGCTGATCAGGTTGCAGCTGATTGCAAAGCAAATGAAATTACGTAAGTGTTATTATTAATATATTAAATTACAGCTGTTATAACTGTTATCTCCCGACACTTGGAAATGAGAGCTCAAATGAAGAGGACCCGCGTGTCCGTGACAACGACTTCCTAGTAAACGATTATGATTGATGTATGCAAATAAAGCCAAAGTTTATTGCTTGGCATTTGTGTGCGTGTCAGAACTCGGTGGCTACTTTGCTGGCACGGCACCGGAGAATTTAATGGGGGGGGAAGAGAGGTATGTCTGTTTTATGATTTGCAGGGAACGAAAGTAGGTATAGCCTCTGGTTAATCCTGTTTGATACATGACATTCAACAAGAGCCAGGGAGCTTTAAAAAGAACTGCATTTATATGGCACCTTTCACAACCACTGGACGTCCCAGAGCGCTTTGCAGCCACTTTTTTATAATGTAGTCACTGTTGTAAACACGGCAGCCAATGTGCGCACAGCAACAGCAATGCGATGATGGCCAGATTATCCGTGGGTATCACTCTGTGCTGGAGATCAAATGGACCCTGGCTCCAATCCAAGTGACCTCGTCACAGCTTTATGGCTTATTTACCCCGGCTTATCTTGTGGGTTGGTGTTCTGGAACAATGACAGCAAATGGGCTGAAGGGCTTTCTTCATCCAAACCCATCTCGTGATCCAAAAATCCACTCTGCAGTTGCCATATAACAATAGCCTTAATAACTTTGGAGAGCAGTACTTCACTATTCAAGCCCTCTGCCAGGAATGCATTTTTGTGTCATCTGACAGTTGTGTACATACTTGACGACAAGGGAAATGGGAGTTAATGTAAACACTTTTATCTACTCTCATCAGTTTAAAGTAACTGTGCAGTTTGTGTATTCATGCTGCTAACTTATACCTTCTGTGCTGTGGTTCTGCCACTCATGGAGCCAGAGTACAGGGGTCGAAGATCAAAGGTCAGCAATGTTGGTACATAAATCAGACAGGACTTCAATGCATAACTTAAATAACATTTAGGCTGTACTGTTCTGGGGAGCCCAGTAGCTGCAGAGTGCATCTTATTGCCGGGGGCTCCTGTGTTGTACTGCAAGCTGCTTCTGACCACAGGTCACACACTCTGGCCTCTAAGAGAGAATGTGTGCATGGGTGATTACACGCCTGTGCTGAGCTCGTCCCCCGGCAGATACAATTTAAATGCTTTGAGTGAGTGGGAGCATCCATACACTCAAAGCATTCAAATAAAAATCTTGTTTATAAAGCCCTCAAGGAGTCCGACCAACAAGCTTTGAAATCTGGCTTGAAACCGGACTGAAGTTATACTCCATGGAGCGTCAAGCTCCAGTCAAGTCTCGCACTGCTGCATTGTGGAGTCAGATCTAATTCTGGAGTTATATTTTTGCATCACTACAGGCAAATGATTAATAGTTTTGAGGGATCTATTACATCCACTCGAATGGCTGGGGTGTGGGACTAAATTGGATAGCTCTTGCAAAGAGCTGCCACAGGCACGACGGGCCCAATAGCTTCCTTTTGTGCTGTAGGGCTAGAAATTGCGTGGCGTCCCATCTGGGGCGTTAAGTTTGGCGGGAGCACAAATGTATCGCCGGGCGCTACACAATTCAATCCGACACGAACTTCCGGTTCAGCACTCCAGGAGGGAAGTGGAATGCTAAATCAAGCACGACCACTTCCTCTGGAGCACTAAATGGAGCAAGGGGGCGGTTGCGGTAGAGCGCTGCACCATGTCCTGTGCAGCGCTGCCGATTTTTACAGGCTCCTTCCCTCGCTTAAAGGGAAGGGCCAATGCTGAGATCACTTCAAGGCAAGGCTGGGAATGGTGGGCAACGGCACCTGCTATCCACAAAGAGCAGCCCCAAGCACTCCGAGAGCTCAGGGCTGATCAATTGCGGAATCGGAAAAATTCTAAAAAACAGTACACTGGGGTGGTGATAAAATTTTGGCCAACCTGACAACCACTGCCTTTAATCAGTGCTCCCCAAGTGGCCGGCCGAGGTCACAACACCTCTTGCAGTTGCCGGTGTTGACGCCTGGCGATGCTGCAAGAGGCGAATTTTACATCCGGGGCAATAACCCAGCGCTGCGCATCGGCTGACATTACAATCTCCAGGGCGCAGGAGATTGAGGTGTTAATTTTTAGCGCCAGCGCAAAATCGGCAAGCAAGTTCGCGGGCGTCGGTGATTTTGCTGCGCCCGGTCGGTAAGCCATAGTGCCCCATTATCGCCCCCGAGGCACGAACGGGAGGCGCAAAGGAGGCCAATTTCTCCCCCTACGGTTCTAACAGGCCTCAGTTTAACATCTCATTGAAAAGGCAGCACCTCCAACATTGCAGCCTTATGTGCTTTGACCGGTCAACTTTCTGACTCAAAGGTGTGAGCACCACCAGCTGAGACATAATAATAGATAGAAATACTGGGGGCGATTTTCAACTCCCACCTGCCTATTTCTCACCTGAAAAATGGGCAGCCAGCAGAGGAAAACCGGGTGGAAATTCGGCCCAAGGCCCAGTTGATGCGATTTAGAGGTGAACATCTTTTTCTTTTATGTTTGTGGGTCCACAAAGGTACTGCAGCTCACCACCCTGTGAGATGGGCTTTCTCCCGCCCCCGTCTCCAGGCCCAACTTGTCAGTAGGTTCTGTATATTATGAGTGCAGTTTACACCTGAAGGAGACGGCCATGATTTAGAAGCACCGGCTTCATTAACATCAGGCCTTTTTTTAAATGATTCATTTCGGCATCGCTGACAAGGCCAGCATTTATTGCCCATCCCTAATCGCCCTCGAGAAGGTCTTCTTGAACCGCTGCAGTCCATGTGGTGAAGGTCCTCCCATAGTGCTGTCAAGGAGGGAGGTGTTATTGTGTTCCGTAACGGCTTGGTATAACTGGGTAGCTCGCTGGGCCATTTCAGAGGGGCAGTTATGAGTCAACCGCATTGCTGTGGATCTGGAGTCACGTGCAGAGCAGACCAGAGTAAGGACAGCAGATTTCCTTCCCGAAAGGAAATTAGTTAATCAGTTGGGTTTTTACGACAATCCGATAACTTCATGGTCACCATTACTGACACTAGCTGCGAGCGGCGAAGTGCCAAAGGGCATCCCACTGGCAACTCTCCGGATTCAGGCCGCCCTGGCCACCAGCAAGGTAAGCGGGTGGCAGGGACAGGGCAGGAGTGCAATCGAGGCCCAGATTATATTTTTGTGGGGCCCTCCGCCCCTCTGGGTCCCACAAAAATAATTCCACACTTACCTGGGCTGGGCCGCTTCGGAGCCTTTGCCCGCGGAACCGGAGCAGTGTGTGCGCGGCATAGCCTCCAACCAGTTCCTGCCAAAAATGGCACCCGTTTGGACATCAGACCCCCAAGTTGGCATCTCCAACGGGGCCTCCCACCTGAGACAGGTGGCCACATCGTGCACCCAGCGACGGACCCCTTTCAAAGTGTTGTCGGCCCGCCCGCCCGCGGCGAGGCTGCCCACCCCATTCGGAGGCTGTTACCGCTCAGTCAATGCCAGACGAGAGATGTTTAAGGTGAGCCCAAATAGATTGAAACAGGTGCAAAGCTCACCTAAAGTGAGGTGTGCTGTTTGCGCTCAGTGTTTAACCGTCCGCTCACTGTCACAATGACACTTTAGGGCTAGAATTTCGGCTTTGCTGATTTCGGGGCAGAAATGATGGCGGGCGTTAAAGTTTGTGTTGTGTATGCATGCCTGTTTACTGTGTGATGTCTGTAACACTCTTATGCCACACTGAATGTACCCTTACGCTGTACACACCTTGCCTGTACACCAGAGGGTGCTGCTGCTGGAGACCTAAGGGTTACCTGCTCACTGCGGGTAATCCAGTATAAAAAGGAAGACACAGCTTGTTGTCCTCGCTCAGGAGCTGCAAATAAAGGACTGCAGGTCTACACAGTTTAAGTATCACACCCTGCCTCGTGGAGTCATTACTAAAGGTGCCTACATACGCTACAACTGGCGACGGGAATAAGAGGTCACGAACCACACGCTCAGCATGTCGAATCTCAGCAACTTACCGATGGGGAAGATTGGGACGCTTTTGTAGAAAGACTGGGACACTTACGGAGACTGGCTGCACCGTGTGACTTTGGCGACCACCTAAATGAAGCACTAAGGGACTCTAAACCGACGAGAGCAGTGTACCGCATTGATACTTCTAAGGGCAGAAACGTTGCCCCGAGTCCCGCAACCCTGAGTCCGCCACATGGGACAAACCGGCTAGCCCCGTGCTGACGCCGTGAAGGAAACCACAGGGCCCACCAGTGCTGCTACAAAGACTATGCATGCAAAGAGAAAAGGCACCTTCAAAGGATGTGCAGAAAAAGCTTTACTCACCACGTCTCTGATGAGTTGGCTGATCACCGGGGCTCCGACACAGAGGAAGGTGAAGTTGCTCAACCCCTGAAAGAAGCGTATGGAACTCATACCTGCTCCACCGAAAGTTCTCCGTGGGCGATGAAAGTAGACGTCGATGGGGTCCCAGTTTCTATGGAGAGCGACACAGGGGCGAGCTAGTCTGTGATGAGCCAAGCGACCTTTGAAGAACTTTGGATGAATCCCGCCAATCAACCACAACAGCAGCCTGTCCAAGCGAAGCTGCTCCTAGGCCTCCGGGCTCCGGCAATCGACCTCGAACATGGATCCATCGCAGCATCCGGAGGTTCCACTGTCCAGCTCGACTGCCCACAGCACCCCGGCAAAATCTCTGAGACCGAGGATCCAAACTCCACTTTCCAGGCCGGGGCAGCATTCCAAGAGGTGAACATCAATGAAAGAAATGGATTCCCAACATCCAGGATCGAAACTGTGAAAGAAAAGAGCACCACAGCCTACCTGCAGCAAGACCAGAAAATGGTTGCAGAACCTGTAATCAAAATGGCCTCCACCATGCCACAAGTGAATATGGATGAGCATCATGTGACATCGAGCGGCCAATCGGATTTGAAGGCTCCCTTAAAGGAAATCGGTAACCAAAAAAATTTAAAGGGAAAGGTTCAACTATTTGAGTACACGGACTTTAAAGCTAAAGATGCGATTAAAGGGTGCAAGTATGAAAATGTATGCAATGTAACCATGAATTGTGATGCTGGTTTAACTAATGTGACTAATGAGATGAATGCAAGTGTCAGTAAGGTTAAGAACAAGTTTATTATGCTTAACGATAATGATAAAGAATGTGAAATGCCTAATGTAACAATGTCTGTTGAAATCAGGACACCCAAAAGTGATGCAAATGCTAGAATGTATAATGCAGGCTCGACTATGTGTGATCAGAGCCAAGGTGTCATGTACACCAGTAGGACACTGCCAAAGGACATTGGATCCTACAGGGACTATGCTGATGCCAATGGAATCCCCCTGTGGAAGACCCCCAGGTCCAGCAGGCTACCTAACCATGTAACCTGGACCTTTGGAATGAATGTGATGCCCCTTGCAAGACACATACAGCCAGTGGGAGCAGATCCACTACAGGGACAGTGGTCAATGGGCAGCCCAGCCACCACCAATGGCAACCTGCACCAGATCAGCCCTACAACCCCTGGCCACCAGGACCAACACCAGGAGTATGAGGCCAATACCCTCCAGTTTCCCTGGCAAACCCTGGGATGACCTGACCCTCATCCCAATTGGTGGACAAGGAGCCCACCCAGTCTTGTGGCCCTGCCCACAATTACCCACAACAGAGTGTATACACACCACCCACTGCTGCCGTGGCTACCCCCCGAGGGATCCCACAACAGTAACACCCACATGGTCTGTGTGTGAGGGAGGGGCACCGTACGAGGCCAGCCTCAAGCACAGGGGTCACACCTGGCAACCACACAACCCTCACCACAACCTCCCATAGCCCACCACTGATCACCTCCCCTGGGCATGACAATACGGATATGAAAAATGCTTAGGGGGGGAAGTGTTGTTGTGTATGCATGTCTGTTTACTGTGTGATGTCTGTAACACTGTTATGGAACACTGAATGTACTCTTACACTGTACACACCTTGCCTGTACACCAGAGGGTGCTGTTGTTGGAGACCTAAGGGTTACCTGCACACTGTAGGTAACCCAGTATAAATAGGATCTCACAGCTTGTTGTCCTCACTCAGGAGCTGCAAATAAAGGACTACAGGTCTACACAGTTTAAGTATCCTACCCTGCCTCGTGGAGTCATTACTAAAGGTGCCTACTTACGCTACAGTTTGCGCCCGGTATAGTTTGCGCCCCAGTCAGCAAAATTGGGCAGCTGGGCCCTGAGTGTGGGGTAGAGCGCTAAGGGGGGGTGATACACACCTCTCTTAGGGCGCTAGGCCGGCTGAGCATGTGAAAATCCTGAGCTAAAGAGCTGGCCCGGGAGTACTCTGAGGCCTGGGGAGAAAAGAAAACCTGAAGGAAAGACACCAGAAACATTTCCAATACATAGCCCACAGCACCACAACATAAATCGCAAAAAAAAAAATGAAAGGTAAAACAATCTCACTTACCTCAGGTGGACATTACTTACCTCACGACAGTCAGTATAGGTCAGACCGCCTGTTTTCATGCTACGGGTTGGGCGGAACTCAAAAATCGAGTCGGTGTCACAACCAGGGGCGTTGCACACCGGCTCATCTCTTCCAGGTGGTAATTCACCGCGCCCCGCTGAGACCGGTTCCGAAAACCCCGGCCGGGCGCTGGAAGCTGGCGGCCCACCCAGAAGAGCTCCCCGCCGCCATTGGCGCCCCTCCGGGGAGAAAACCGAGGCGGACAGGACCGGAAACCCCAGCCCTTGGCTTCGGGTGTGGCCATGCGGGGGACCAGTTATCAATTTCAGCTGTAAGTCGGTTTGAATTTGATTGCCGCTGCTCAAACCGTACATTTCCGTGAAATTTTTCTACATTACATTTGTTATTTTATAGCAAGTTGTTGCAGCTTAAAGAAAGAAAGAAATATTTGCATTTATATAGTAGCGTCTTTCATGACCACCAGACGTCTCAAAGCGCTTTACAGCCAATGAAGTTCTTTTTTTTTTGGAGTGCAGTCACTGTTGTAATGTGGGAAATACGGCAGCCAATTTGTGCACAGCAAGCTCCCACAAACAGCAATGTGATAATGACCCGATAATCTGTTATTATGTTGATTGAGGGATAAGTATTGTCCAGGACAATATTAGGATAATATTAGAATAATAAAGTCATTGATATTTGAGTAGATTTACTACTGTAATACTCAGTGCCATGGAGATTAACACATACAAACTTGTCATACCAGGGACGCAGCAATTTCCCTGCAACTGATGGCAGTTTAAGTGTTAAATTTATCTGCAAATCATAAGCAAATTCTGATGTTGCTGCAGGTGACTGTATTTTACTATCATTACATTCCAGACCCAACTTCGCATAGGCATGTAGACCAGTGATTTAAAAGGCAAATATGCTGTGGTTACTGTTGAGTAATGTATTTGCCAAGTTAAGTATAATCAGCTTGGCTCAAGAATAACTCTGTACAATAGCAAAATACTGCGGACGCTGGAATCAGAAACAAAAACAGAAAATGCTGGAAACGCTCAGAGGGCCAGGCAGTGTCCGTGGTGGGAGATTCACGTAATGTATCCAGTCTGAGACCTTCCCCCCCCCCCGCCCGCCCGACACGTTAACTGTTTCTCTCACCACGGACGCTGAGTATTTCCAGCACTTTCTGGTTTTTTGTCAAGAATAACTCTACCAGGCAGCTTTTCACATGGTCTGCCAGAGGTTGATGGTGCCTACTGTGCACGCAGGATCATTTCACTGCAGTAGGCCAGTACAGGATGCAGTGACCAGCAAGGCTCCCTTTAAGCGTAGCAGGTGCACACCGCTCCGGAGCTCCCGTACAGCCGGCTCACCGGCTTTTAAATAGGAAAAAACACGCACGTGCGGAATTTTGAATAGGCTGCACAACCCGTTGAAGGGGTCATGCGACCCTCCACACCCCGCAAAAAAAAATTAGAGTGAGCCTTGGTGACTAGATCAACTCTAAACTTCAAGTTTCACAAAATTTTCGGTTCACATACATAAGAACATAAGATATAGGAGCAGGAGTGGGCCATTTGGCCCCTCGAGCCTGCTCCGCCATTCAGTAAGATCATGGCTGATCTAATCATGGGCTCAGCTCCACTTCCCTGCCCGCTCCCCGAACCCTTTACTCCCTTATCATTTAAAAATCTGTCTATCTCCGCCTTAACTATATTCAATGACCCAGCCTCCACAGCTCTCTGGGGCAGAGAATTCCAAAGATTTACAACCCTCTGAGAGAAGAAATTTCTCCTCATCTCAGTTTTAAATGGGCGGCCCCTTATTCTGAAACTATGTCCCCTAGTTTTAGTTTCCCCGAAGAGTGGAAATATCCTCTCTGCATCCACCTTGTCGAGCCCCCTCATTATCTTGTAAGTTTCAATAAGATCACCTCTCATTCTTCTGAACTCGAATGTGTATAGGCCCAACCTCTTCAACCTATCCTCCTAAGTCAACTCCCTCATCTCCGGAATCAACTGATCAACAAATCTGTGATCTTTTCCTACTTCAGCCCACTTTGGTTCAGGGTTGGCCTATCCCTTAAAAAAACTATTTTACCTACCCCTAAGCACGATGGAGTCAATTTTAATTTCCCCTGTCCACGGGAACAAGGTGGGGGTGTGCAGTGGGGGTGGTGGGGCAGTTTCTTTCTCAATCCTTAAACCTCAATGGTTAAGGAGATACACCATTGGTCCCATTGTTCATTAAGGTCCCAGGTGCCCTGTTTCCCTCTCCACGCCGTTATCGGCTCGCACTTCCAGCAAGTTACGACACAAATTATATTTAAGCAGGAAAAAGTCTCACTAATAGCTCTGCTCCAGCAAGATTTGGGCCAATTTCTTTAATTAATGATGTAATGTATTTGCTTCATGGGTTCCTTGCTTAAGAATTCATAGCAACACATTGCTATTAAGAACTAGTTGGTTTATTAGCAAAGGTTTAACAATCGCACTGCACATTACCAGTTCATCCAATGGGCTCACAACCACCTGCCTCATCGTGGATCCCCTGAACCCAACTGACTGGGGTTCTATTTGAATCTTGTGAACATTGCATGACTGGCTAAGCCACTCCAACTCAACAGCTCTACAACTCTTTTTGTAGAAAACAATAAATAAACATTAAATCAAGTGCCCCCTTATTAAAGGGGGGACACTACAAACAGTTTACAAGTGCCTTTTTTGTTTTTTTTGTTTTTGTTTTTGTTTTGTGTTTTTTTTTGGCACTAAAATCACAAATATATATACTAGTGCCCCCTATAAAAGGGTCAACAGCTCTACAAACCTGTGAGCATGCTCACAGGTGCATACATTACAAGAGGGGCAACTTACCAAGAGGACAAACAATGTGTTTGCAGAAAGTGGACTGTGCCCATCACTTTTAATGGGCAGTGCCACCTTAAGAGGTCTGAACTAATCCCTTGTGACCTATCGGAAAGAATTGAAACAGACAAATTTAGTGATGAGGCCATTGAATAATGCATTAAACAAATCAGGAATTCTCAACCAGTCTGAAATCACTGGCCCATTTTCAAGGATTTACGGAAAATAAAGATATCCTTTTGTATGGCTGGGCAACACCTGCTGTTTACCGTGTGAAGCAGGGTCCCTCATTGGTGATCAGAAGCACAATGTGCTGTAGCTGTTTCCGATAACAGGGTACGAGTTATCAATGTAAGATTCCTGACTGAGAACTTCAACAGTGCTATCAAGGTTAGTGCATTGGGGGAGGGGTGGAAATCCATTGAGGTCAGACCCAGTGTGAAAGGAGGTTGGTCGATGTGATGTGCAAGCTGGAAAATCATTCCAGATCTATGCTATTTGATGCTAACTTGGAATATTAATTCTCTTCACTCAGAGGGTTATGAATCTTTGGAATTCTCTACCCCAAAGGACTGTAATTGCTGGGTCATTGAGTACACTTAAGGCTGAGATAGATAGATTTTTGGATGCTACTGGAAAGTGGAGTTCAGGTCGAAGATCAGCCATGATCTTCTTGAATGGCGGAGCAGGCTCGAGGGGGTGTATGGCTACTCCTGCTCCTATTTCTTATGTTCTTAGGTTCTGATAGAATCATACAGCACAGCAGGAGGCCATTTGGCCCATCGTGCCTATGCCAACTCTTTGAAGGAGCTACTCTATTAGACCCACTTTCTTGCTCTTTCCCCACAGCCTTTGCAAATTATTGCTTTTCACGTGTAGCTCCAATTCCCACATTGTTGCATAAAATGCACAAACGCAAAGCAGCTGATAATAGGATGAATTGGCACATGAGCATGCGGAGTGCAGCAAAAGCGGAGCCTATACCACGATTAACTCCCTGTCCATACCATGATTAACTCCCTGTTCATACCACGATTAACTCCCTGTCTGTACCACGATTAACTCTCTGTTCATACCATGATTATCTCCCTGTCCACACCACGATTAACTCCCTGTCCATACCACGATTAACTCCCTGTCCATACCACGATTAACTCCCTGTCCATACCACGATTAACTCCCTGTTCATACCACGATTAACTCTCTGTCCATACCACGATTAACTCCCTGTCCACACCACGATTAACTCCCTGTCCACACCACGATTAACTCCCTGTCCACACCACGATTAACTCCCTGTCCGTACCACGATTAACTCCCTGTCCATACCACGATTAACTCCCTGTCCACACCATGATTTCCTCTCTGTGCTATTTCTAAGCACTGTTTATAAAGAACGCAACTTTTCATTAGAAATAATAAGCAGAGGAATTCTTCCCCCTTGATCTTTTGTGGCACTTGGAATAAATGTTTCAGGCTTGATTTCAAAATTGTTTCCTGATGGACTTCAGCGCTGTTATTGTGCTGGGGGAGAAGACAGTGGGTGGGCAGTGGAAACGTTACAAGGACACCCTCAAAGCCTCCCTGATAAAGTGCAACATCCCCACCGACACCTGGGAGTCCCTGGCCAAAGACCGCCCTAAGTGGAGGGAGTGCATCTGGTAGGGCGCTGAGCTCCTCGAGTCTCATCACCGAGAGTGTGCAGAAATCAAGCACAGGCAGTGGAAAGAGCGTGCGGCAAACCAGTCCCACCCTCCCCTTCCCTCAACGACTATCTGTCTCACCTGTGACAGAGACTGTGGTTCTCATATTGGACTGTTCAGCCACCTAAGGACTCATGTTAAGAGTGGAAGCAAGTCTTCCTCGATTCCGAGGGACTGCCTATGATGATGATGATGTGCTGGGGGAAGAATGGCCATTGTTAAAGTGACCAATCTTCCTCGCTGGCACAAAGTTCCATAATGGAGTGCTACTTGGAACCAGTTAGGGACAGGGGTCATAACATTTTAATTCCTTCAAGCAAAATACACACAAGTATATATTTGGTGAATTAGTTGCATCATTTTGTCAAACGTTGGTGAATTGCAATTGTTGGTATACTGTGAACCTTGTGTTGTTTGGGGAGGGATGGGGTCAGGATCATTTTTTAAATTTGTTCCTGGGATGTGGACATCA
Organism: Pristiophorus japonicus; assembly: GCF_044704955.1. Taxonomy (NCBI): domain Eukaryota; kingdom Metazoa; phylum Chordata; class Chondrichthyes; family Pristiophoridae; genus Pristiophorus; species Pristiophorus japonicus. Next base: position 15,025,776 of record NC_091994.1, read on the forward strand.
CTGGCAAGGCCAGCATTTATTGTCCATCCCTAATTGCCCTCGAGGAGGTGGTGGTGAGCCGCCTTCTTGAACCGCTGCAGTCCGTGTAGTGAAGATACTCCCACAATGCACTGAGGGAGGGAGTTCCAGGATTTTGACCCAGCGACGATGAAGGAACGGCGATATATTTCCAAATCAGGGTGGTGTGTAACGTGGAGGGGAACTTGCAGGTGATGGTGTCCCCATGCACCTGCTGCCCATGTCCTTCTAGGTGGTAGAGGTCGCGGGTTTGGGAGGTGCTGCTGAAGAAGCCTTGGCGAATTGCTGCAGTGCATCTTGTAGATGGTACACACTGCAGCCACGGTGCACCAGTGGTGGAGGGAATGAATGTTGAAGGTGGTGGATGGGGTGCCAATCAAGTGGGCTGCTTTGTTCTGAATGATGTCAAACTTCTTGAGTGTTGTTGAAGCTGCCCTCATCCAGTCAAGTGGAGAGTATTCCATCAGACTCCTGACTTGTGCCATGTAGATGGGAGTCAGGAGGTTGGACATTCGCCCAGTGATGGCACCTGGGATTTGGCTGGCTCAGAGTACGTTCTTTTAAAAGGCTAAGCGATGAGCTCCTCTCACTGGTTTACTGGTGCAGCAGTTTACATTCCTGATGTCTGTTGAGCTCGCTGCTCTCACCTGGGCAGTAGTTAAAATGGCCTCAGTGCCTCTGGCATTAGAGTTTGCTATCTAGCGACTGGAATTTAATCACCTCTGTCAATAAAACCCCAGCCTGTTGGGTTCGGGGGATCTACGATGAGGCAGGTGGTTGTGAGCCTAGTGGATTAACTGGTAATGTGTAGTGTGATTGTTAAACCTTTGCTAATAAGCCAACTAGTTCTTAATAGCAATGTGTTGCAATGAATTCTTAAGCAAAGAACCCATGAAGCAAACACGTTACAGCAACCACAGTTGGAAAGCAAGGAATGCATTCCTCTGACATTTGTCCATCTGCTACTTTAGGTGTCAGCAGGTTTAGTTTGAATGGGTTCACACGTCTCTGCTGAAATAGAGGACAAAGGAATTCCTATTGAGCACGTTAAACATTCACCCACTGATATTAGCAACGGTCACCCCAAGGTTCGGGTAAGGACAGGATCCAGCTCAGCTGTGCCAGCCGGTGAAACAGCCCGGTGAAAGTCATGGACCAGGCTCACGCAGGAGGAATGGCCACTTGGATAAAGTGCTGGGGTCCACCGGCACTTTGTGGTGTTGTAACACAGCATGACTCCGCCCCCCTTCAGGGTATGGGGTACGGTAACATAGTGATTATGTCACTGGACTAGTAATCCAGAGGCCTGGACCAATGATCCAGAGACATGAGTTCAAATCCATTCATGGCAGCTGGGAAATTTAAATTCAAAATAATTAAAATAAAAATCTGGAATAAAAAGCTAGTATAAGTAATGACAACCATGAAACTACCGGATTGTCGTTAAAAACCCATCTGGTTCACTAATGTCCTTTAGGGAAGGAAATCTGCCGTCCTTACCCGGTCTGGCCTATTTGTGACTCCAGACCCACATGTAGTTGACTCTTCACTGCCCTCTGAGATGACCTAACAAGCCACTCAGTTGTATTCCAGAAGGGGGCTTCTTGAGGGCAATTAGAGATGGGCAATAAATGCCGGCCTTGCTGGTGACGTCCACACCCAATGAATTAATTTTTTTTTAAAGAAAACTGGCTCGGCATGGAGATAGACAACACTGTCTCCAAGGTGGTGGCATCACTGGGCACAGACTGCCAAGACAACCATGCAGCGTCGGAGGCAGTTGCTGCATTAGAATTGGTTTGCTTGTTCCTGCCAAATTGGGGACAGTGTGAAGTGGAAATAAGATGCTTACATAAAATGAATTTGGACTGTCTCAACCCCGTTCCAAGTGGTTTGTCTACCCACGTTGTAAAACCAACCACAATTCTCCTTGTCCCTATTTAACTGCAAAGATTCTTTGGATCCAATATATTCATTGTGCACAGTGTTCATGGTGCAGTATATGTGACACAAGCTAAACTCCATCTTGCTACAAACTATAACATACCAGGCTTTGAAATTGTTTTTATTTTGTAACTTAATTATATAGAGGGAAGTGTGATTGATTTTCAACTAACTAGGGTTAAAATGGAAACTGTTATGTATGCAAACCTCACCTATGTGTAAGACTTGCCACTAGGGGGCACACCTGTGGGAGACCTATGGGTCACCTGTGCACCCTGGAGCAAGCAAGAAGAAAAGGCAATCCACCATGCTCCTGCCTCACTTTGGAGTTATATTAAAGAGACCAAGGTCACAATGGTTTGAGCTTACAACACAGTCTCGTGGAGTTATTCGGAACTTAACAGAAACTGTCTTTCCTCCTGACTTCACCAGCTGAGAATGGGGGAAAGCTGCCTGTGAGAAAGGAGAGCAACAGGTTTGATTTGATAATTAATCATATGAGGGAAAGGTAATGGATTTTCTTCGGCAGTTAGCAGTTCCTGCATATGGAAGGATAGATGAGATGTTATCCATTGCGCTTTAAATGGTGCTGTGTTCAAGATGTCTCGTTGTATCTTCAAAATTGACTTGACTGAGCCTCATAGCTTTGAAGCCTCATAGACCCAAGTAATTAGCCAGTTCCTTAGTTCACCTGCTCAAAGCAGTTAGTTCCATATTGAGGCACTGCCTAGTCTGCGGGTTTCTATCCATCCAAACCTCAGCTGAAAAACTCTGGAGGGGAAAAGCACTTTATCGGTCTAAAATATCCTGCTGTGTTGAATGGTTGAGGCAAATAGTATCGATATATTTACGGGGAGGCTAGATAAGCATGTGAGGGTGAAGGGAATAGAGGGTTATGCTGATGGACGTAAATGAGGAAAGATGGGAGGAGGCTCGAGTGGAGCATAAACGGCGGCAGGAACTGTTTGGGCCAAATGGCCTGTTTCTGTGCCAGATACCTTGTGTTCTTAACTCCCGTCCTCCCATGGCCAACAATATAGACCCTGTCCCAAATTGTAAGGATGGGCTTGTTTAAATACTTGACATAGTTGATCCATACTTTCAAAGGTGCAGCAGAGGCATCTGCCCCAATAGCCAAAGAGATAAGGCTGGCAAACTTCCAAAATGCTTTTAAGGGAGTAAATGGCATGTTTGACAAAGTAGTCGATTCATCCCTGGTAAGGCCCGAGATGAAACTTACACCAGCTCTCAATTGGCAACACTTCCATTGTCCCCATTGGGGCATAATTGGCAGAATTTGGACCGGAATGTAAATAGGGCAGAAAGTGGTTCCAGCAACCCACCCAGTGACTGAAGTCCTTAGCCATAAACTTTTGTTTTTTATGTCTCAGAAAACAGTTTGACAAAACAGATTATGATATTACTGCTTTACCTATTGATTTATGTTTGCTTCTATATAATTTTATATCTCACAATAAAGTTAATTTAGTAGTGTAAGTCTGAATCATACGGCTTATCTGCAGTGGCCAAACCTACATTTTCTGGTACAGCCTCGTGTTGACGATAGAATCTTAGCTCTATTGAGGTTGTTTTATTGATCCATCTTGTTGAGGCAGAGTAGAGGAAGCTTTACTTTGCAAATGGTCTGTTATATATTTGACCTAAAAATCCTGAATAATGACACAGAATGGCAACTCCTCGACAGTGGCGAGTACAAAAATTCACAAAAGAAATGTTTTCTGTTATTGGCTCTGCGTGTCAGTTTTCTGAGTTGACCCAGTGTTACCAAGCCTCCCAGATAAACCCTCTAAGATCCTAACACAATTATTTCAATGCATCATCATCATCATAGGCAGTCCCTCAGAATCGAGGAAGACATGCTTCCACTCCCAAAGTGAGTTCTCTGTTGGCTGAACAGTCCAATACGAGAGCCACAGACCCTGTCACAGGTGGGACAGACATTTGTCGAGGGAAGGGGTGGGTGGGACTGGTTTGCCACGCGCTACTTCCGCTGTCTGCGATTGACCTCTTCACGCTCTTTGCGTTGAGACTCAAAGAACTCAACGCCCTCCCGGATCCACTTTCTCCACCTCGGGTGTTCTTCGGCCAGGTGTCAGTGGTGATGTCACACTTTACCAGGGAGGCTTTGAAGGTGTCCTTGTAATGCTTCTGCTGCCCACCTTTGGCTCGTTTACCATGAAGGAGCTCCGCATAAAGCATTTGCTTAGGGAGTTCAATGCACAACGGTGCTCAATGCATGAAGGTGTTACCTAGTTAGCAAACGTAAATCTTAGACATGCAACAAGACAGGTTTATTGAATACAACCTTAGTCACTTAAAAAAAAAACTGTCAACAAGTCTAGGGTTGGCGCTTAATTTGGAGATTTGCTAACATTAGATGTACGCATGGACTTTGAGGTTGGCACTGGCTAATTTAGTGGAAAACAAGTAGATATCATGTAATTAGGTTCTGAAGCCTCAAAGATGTCTGTGGTAATGATGTCTGTGTAATGTCTTGAAAGGATCCTACAGTCTGGTAAATCATCTTTGAAAACAATCATAAAACATATTTGTTTGCTGCTGATGTTGGGGTACCCTCCTTCTGGTTGGTGAAAGCCATTTCTCCCCCACAGCCCAAACACCAACAGTCCCCACAGGAGCAGCCCTGTGGTCTTGAGATTGCAACATGGGATACCAACGTATGAACGTTTAACACACCCATCTGAAATTCCTCCTCCCATGAATTTATCAGCACGTTAAACTTTTTATTTCAGATGGATTCATGCCTTGGCTGAATTAGCGGAACTTCAGAGGAATAAGTTAAATGTTCCTTTGCCTCAGCTCATCTTGCACTAAAACCTATCTCCATGACTTTGTCACCTCCGGGCTCGACTATTCCAAGGTTCTTCTGGCCTGGCCTCCTGTCCTCCATAACCTTCAACTCATCCGAAACCCTGCTGCCCGTATCCTATCTTGCACCATGTATTTTACCAGCTGTGAAATTGCAGAGCCAACTACAAGAACCATTTCTTCAAAGAGCCTGATCATAGTTACATTGCTAGATAATGCAAGGCACCACCTCCAAAGGACACAGACTTCACTATTGCAGGTTGAAGCCAATGTTACAAGCCTTTATAGAAAGCTGGTCCGCCCACTGTAGTTCCCTTAAGCGAATTTTCAGTGAACCAGCTTGCAGACATTGTAAAGACAGTCCTAATAACTGTTACTCATAAAAGGAATCAAGGGGCTTTTCTCAGTGCAGTAATTACAGGATCGACTTCCCTCATAAACACAGGCCTAAAGTCCTTGAAAAACCCTTACCTGCTGCAGTGAAAAATGTTAGATCACATCTGAGTTGTGAGCTATCCACTGACATGTTTAGGGGAGACATTGAGCCTCCGTGACATCTTTATCCTTTGATTTTAAAGAAAAGGTCAGTGGTCTGTGACAATATTTTAAATATTCTGCCAGGATCTTGGCACATATTAGATCCAGGGTTCAACAGTTTAAAAAAAATAATTCACAGGAAGCTGTTGACTGCCAGTAATGTCACGTCCTCCCTTCAGCCATGATGTCCAGTCATGCAAAGCCTGTCAATGGAAGGGCGCAAGCGCAAAGAGCGATAAGTATATTTATATATAGAAAGACTGAAAGAAAGACTTGGATTTATGTAGCGCCTTTCACGACCACCAGACATCTCAAACCGCTTTACAGCCAATGACGTACTTTTGGAGTGTAGTCACTGTTGTAATGTGGGAAACACGGCAGACAATTTGCATACAGCAAGCTCCCACAAGCAGCAATGTGATAATGACCAGATAATCTGTTTTCGTTATGTTGATTGAGGGATAAATATTGGCCAGGACACCGGGGATAACTCCCCTGCTCTTCTTCGAAATAGTTCCATGGGATCTTTTACAGCCACCTGAGAGGGCAGACGTTTATAGACAGTCCTAATAACAGTTGCTCATTAAAGGAATCAAGGACTCGGATTAATGTCTCATCCGAAAGACGGCACCTCCAACAGTGCAGCACTCCTTCAGCACTGCACTGGAGTGTCAGCCTAGATTTTTGTGCTCAAGTCTCTGGAATGGGACTTCAACCCACAACCTTCTGACTCAGAGGCGAGAGTGCTACCCACTGAGCCACAGCGGACACTTAAGGGCCAGAAATTGATGAAGGCCTCCACTTGCCCAAGTGTCGCCCAAAGTGCCGCCGATGGCCGCCGAGGTACCTGGTGGTACTTTGGGCGGGATTTTCATCACCAAAGTCCCTCGAAGGTTAGTGCGCAGCAAACGAGGGACTTACGCCGCCAATCAGGGTGGCAGCCGGCTGGAGGTCGCATCCTCGGCGGCAGAGGCGCTTGCCACCTCAGTGCCACCGAGGATGGAGTCGGGCCCACAGAGGGTTGAAGACCTGAAAAGAAAAATCATTAGCAAAAAATTTTTAAAACTATCGGAAGACCTTCAGGGTAAGTCGCTGTGGGAAAAAACAAATAAAAAATGTTCACAAACCTTTTTTCCACCATCTTCAGACTTACCGTCGGGGTCAGCCCAGTCAGCGGTCCATCCCCGTTCTGGCGCCAACTCCCGCCGACTTCCGCCCGCAGCAATCTGGCATCTCGGCGGATGGGGGTCCACTTACGCCACTCGGCCGTCCCCTGAAGTCGGCAGGCGGTTCCTGGCGTCTCTCCCATCCCGCCCGTTCCAGGCCACATCAAAAGTGGCAACTGGGAGGATGTTGCAAAGGAATGTCGGTTGGCAGTGGGTGGCAGTCGGCGGCAGTGGACGGTAAGTTCACCAATTTCGGGCCCTTAGTGTATGCTGAGAGTATAGACACTGGGGAGGGACAGGCTGGTGGGGGGATGTGTGTGGGAGGTGTTTAACTGGGTGTGCGTTTCAGCCGGGTAGAGAGGCATGGTGAGCTTCAAACCCACCCGACTTCATCAGTTTGCGACCCGGGCTATTTTAACACCCGGGGACCTCATTCACATCCCACCAGGCAGCTGGCCAGCTGAAGCGGGTGGAAAGAGAACAAAGTCGCAGTGTCTGGAGGTAACCTGCCAGCACCAAGGTAGGGTGTGAGGGGGCAAGCCTGTGGTGACCAGGAAGGAAAGTATGACAACGTATAGGGCCTGCAATTCTTCCCTGCCAGAGTTGACCGAGCGAAGTAACTGCGGCAAGTACCCTGCTCAGGAGGCTGTAAAAATGCCATTGGGCTCCTAATGTCATCATAGTAGTCTGACTGGCCTATATTAATGAAGATTTAAGGTGATTGGCAGAAGAACCAAAGGCGACATGAGGAAAACCTTTTTTAGGCAGCGAGTGTATCAGATCTGGAATTCACTGATTGAATCTGCTTCCACCATCCTTTCAATCGTGGCTTTCAAAAAGGAGTTGGATCAATACCTGCAGGAAAATAATTTGCTGGGCTACGGGGAAAGGGCAGGGAAGTGGGACTGGCTGATGTGCTCTTGCAGAGAGCAGGCACGGGCCCGACGGGCTGAATGGCCTCCTTCTGTGCTGTAATCGTTCTATGATTCGATGATTCTATGCCACCCAAGTCAGGTGGGCACCCTAGCCAGCTAAAATGAAAAGGACCCAGTTTAGGTGGCAACAGGTGGCAATCGAGCAAATATTATAGATGCATTTAAGAGGAGGCTATACAAGCATATGAGGGAGAAGGGAATAGAGGGTCATGTTGATAGATTTAGATGAGGAAAGACAGGAGGAGGCTCTTGTGGAGCATAAACATTGGCATGGATAGTTGGGGCGAATGCCCTGTTTCTGTGCTGTATATCCTCTGTAATCCTATGAACAGGCAGTAAATCTCTGCGCATCTATTTTAACTACATATTTACCCTGTCCCTGCCATGCGGAGTAAGTTAAAATTACCCCACAAGTCTGGAACTTTCAAAAGGCAGCAGCATAATCAGAAAATGAAAAATGTGACTTGCATTGGAGGCAGTTCAGAAAAGGTTCACTGGGTTGATTCCTGGGATGAAGGGTTGGTCTTATGAGGAAAGGTTGGGCCTATACTCATTGGAGTGTAGAAGAATGAGAGGTGATCTTATTGAAACATCTCAGATTCTGAGGGGACTCAACAGGGTAGATGCTGAGAGGCTGTTTCCCCTCGTGGGGCAATCTAGAACTCGGGGGCATAGTTTCAGAATAAGGGGTCGCCCATTTAAGACGGAGCTGAGGAGGAATTTCTTCTCTCAGCGTCGTGAATTGTTGGAATTCTCTGCCCCAGAGAGCTGTGGAGGCTGGGTCATTGAATATATTCAAGGCTGAAATAGGCAGATTCTTGAACTATAGGGGAGTCAAGGGCTATGGGGAAGAGGTTGGAAAGTGGAGTTGTGGCCGAGATCGGATCAGCCATGGTTTTATTGAATGGTGGAGCAGGCTCGAGGGGCCGTATGGCCTACTCTTGCTCCTATTTCTTACGTTCTTATGTTCAAAGCCATTCATCCTCATCAGATAAGCAAAATCTTTAAGAGGTGGAAGACAAGGTCATAAAACTGTTTTTAAAAAATAAAAGGGTTGATAATTGGTCGGAACGTAGGCGACATTCTCTGATTGGTGGGATGTGTTCCCCGGGGATCTGTGCTGGGGCCTCAGCTTTTCACCATATATATTATTGATTTGAACAAAGGAATAGAGAGTTTGCTTATGACTCTAAGTTAAAAGGCCCAATAAATTATGTAGATGGGAGAAAGGAACATCGAGAGATTAAGTGAATGGGCAAAACTATAGCAGATGGAGTTGAATGTGGGGCCATGTGAGGTCAAAAACTGCCCTATGTGGAGGAAGTGCATCCGGGAGGGCGCTGAGCTCCTCGAGTCTCGTCGCTGAGAGCATGCAGAAATCAAGCGCAGGCAGCGGAAAGAGCGTGCGGCAAACCAGTCCCACCCACCCCTTCCCTCGACGACTATCTGTCCCACCTGTGACAGGGACTGTGGCTCTCGTATTGGACTGTTCAGCCACCTAAGGATTCATGTTAAGAGTGGAAGCAAGTCTTCCTCGATCCCGAGGGACTGCCGATGATGATCTATGAGTGTGAGGTCATCTACTTTGAATCTGAGGAGGACACATCGGAATATTTTCTTAATGTTGAGAGACTGTTAGTTGTGAAGAAGCAAAGGGATTTGAGTACACAAATCACTAAGGTAGTGCACGGGTCCAAAAAGTAATCAAAAATGAAATTGAAACATTGGCCTTTATCTCAAGAGGATTGGAATTCAAAAGTGAGAAAGTGATGCTTCAGTTGTACAGAGCCTTGGTCAGAACCCATCTGGGTCAAATTTCTTTTCTGCAGATTCTTTAATCTTTGAAACTGCAGTTCTTCTATTTTCCTGCATTTCTTGTAGCCCAACAGGAAAAAGAAGGAGCTGGGAGTGTACACTTTGGATGCGATGTTCAACTAAAGTTCCCATCTGTCTGTTGAGGTGGATGTTGAAGATCCCGCCTCTCTATCTGAAGAAGAACATAGAGTTCTCCTGGTCTTCTGACCAACATTCTTCACTCAACCAAGGTCACCAAAGAAAACAGATTAACTGGCCACTTATCTCATTACCATTTGTGAGACTTTTCTAGCCCAAATTGGTTGCTGCATTCACCTACAGGACAATAGTTACTGCACTTCAAAAAGCACTTATTTGTATGAAGTGTTTTGAGAGGTAGTGTCATCTTCAAGATCCAGGACTATCTCTCGCACAACTCCCTGTTTGAATCCCTCGAATCAAGTTTTTTTCCCTTCCACAGCACTCAGATGACCTCAATTGAAGTTATGAATGACATTGACTGTGACCATCGCGCAATATCTCTCCTTCTCGACTTTTCTGAAGCCTTCAACAGGGTCAATCACACCTTCCTCCTCCAATAACTCTGCTCTGTTGTCCAGCACAGTGGGATTACTATTGCTTAATTCCACTCCTAACGACCTGATTGTACCCAGAGCATATCCAATAATGACTTAGGGACTGAAATTCATCAGCCCACTGCCCAATGCCGCTGACATTCCTCCTACAGATCCGCCCAGTGCCACTTTGGAGGTGGCCTGGAGCGGCTGGGAGGGGAGAGCCGCCAGGAACCGCCCGCTGACGTCAGCGGATGGCTGAGTGGTGCAACTGAGCTCCCGCCTGCCGAGATCCCAGATTCCTGCGGGCGGGAGTCGGTGGGACGCTGCAGCATAACGGGAGTGGACCGCTGGCGGCAGGCCGGTCTGTCCCCGACGGGAAGTCTGAAGAACCTGGAAAAAAAGGTAAGTGAACACTTAAAAAAAAAACATTTCAACAGTGACTTACCTGCATGGGGTCCCCTGAAGGTCTTCGGAGAGTTGTTGTATTTTTTATTTGTGATTTTTTTTTTTCAGGTCTTCGACCCTCCGTGGGCCCGACTCCATCCTCGGCGGCACTTGGGCGGCAAATGCCTCTGCCGCCGAGAATGCGACCTCCCGCCCGTTGCCGCCCAGATTAGCGACGTACGTCTTCCATTTGCTGCCCGCCGACCTTCGAGAGACCTTCTTCATGAATATCCCGCCCAAAGTACCGTCCGGTACCTCGGCAGCCATCGGCGGCACTTTGGGCAGCATTTGGGTGGGTGGAGGCCTTGCTGAAAATCGGCCCCTTAAAAACATTGGAACAGGAGTAGGCCATTTAGTCCTAGAGCCTGTCCCACTATTCAATGAGATCATGGCTGATCTGTGACCTAACGCCATACACCCACCTTTGGCCCATCTTCCTTAATACCTTTGGATAACAAACATTTATTAATTTCAGATTTAAAATTAATAATATTGCTGTCAAATTTACCTTCCCTTCCATCACAGGTTTACCTTTAAGGTTTCATCTGTAAAATATTTTTGTAAAATACTACTTGTAAATTCCTGTCTAAGTTACGCGAATGATGTAAATGAAACAGCGCGTTGCTGTGATCTGGAATACACTGCCTGAAAGGGTGGTGGAAGCAGATTCAATAGTAACTTTCAAAAGGGACTTGGATCAATACTTGAAGGGGAAAAAACTTGCCGGGCTGTGGGGGAAGAGCAGGGGAGTGTGACTAGCTGGAGAGCTCTTTGCCAGCTCGGGCACGATGGGCCGAATGGCCTTTCTCAGCGCTGTTTCATTCAATGATTCCATGACGAATCTATATCAAACAAAATCTGATTTATGCAATGAACTAGATTGCAAAAAAAATCAAGCGAAGTATCCGTTTTGAAATAGTCAGTTGATACAATACCGCAGGATACAGGGCTCTCCTGGGAAATTAGCAGGTAAAGATGTGCGCCACCTTCACTCATTGTATTTGAAGTTGATTTTATTCAAACTGCATAAATTTCGGTCCGTGCAACTTGAGAAACATTCATCAAAGATGTCATATACAGGCCTGCATATCAATAACAATACCTGGAGATTATTGTTTTAAAAAAGTATCTGTTAATGTGTTTTTGCCTCGGAGTGGGGGCACTGGCAGGGGGGTTGACAATAAGAGGACACAGAGTTAAGATAATTGGAAAAAGAACCAGAGGGCAGATAAGGAGAATTTTATTTTAACGCATTGAGTGGTTATGATCTGGAATGCACTGCCTGAAAGGGCGGTGGAAGCAGATTCAATAATAACATTCAAAAGGGAATTGGATAAATACTTGAAAAAGAAATATTGGCAGAGCTATGTGACAAGGGCATGGAATAGGACTAATTGGATAATGTTATGTCTTGAATAAAGAGTCAGACTAGATATTGCAAGCTCAAAGTAAGGTGTGACTGTAGTCTTTTATTACAGATCTCAGAGTGCCTCTCCAGCCTGTGAGGCCTCCTTATATACAGATGCTCCCAAGGGATTGTGGGATCCCTTGGGACACCAGGGGATAAGCCCTCTGGTGGTTAGACATGGTATTTACAGGGTTACATACATAACAACACTCCTCCCCCCCACTGCCCCAAAGTCAATATTTACAATGTGAGTCAACCTGGGGCCTTTCTTTCCCTGGTTGATCGTCTCAGTGCAAATGCTGGTGTGGGTGAGTTGTTTGTTGGGCCTTCGCTGGGGTGCTGTGCAGCTGGGGATGGTGAATCTTACTGGGCTGCTGCGGGTGATGGGTTCTGCTTTGCAGTCAACCGCTGGGTCAGTTGCCACTTGTGTGTGTGTTGGAGGGTCGAAAAAGGTAGAGTCCATTGTGGGTTGTTCTGGATAGTCCTTAAAGCTGAGTTTGGTTTGGTCCAAGTGTTTTCTGCAGTTGAGTCCATTTGAGAGTTTGACCAGAAACACCCTACTCCCCTCTTTGGCTAAAACAGTGCCGGGAAGCCACTTGGGACCTTGTCCATAGTTCAACACAAATACAGGATCATTTATTTCAATTTCGCGTGACACATTTGTGCGATCAGGATATGTATTCTATTGAAACCGCCTGCTCTCTACCTGTTCGTGTAGATCAGGGTAGACTAAGGAGAGCCTTGTCTTAAGTGGCCTTTTCGGGAGCAGTTCAGCGGGAGGAACCCCAGTGAGCGATTGGGGTCTTGTGCGGTAACTAATCAGGACTCAGGATAAGTGAGTCTGCAGTTAGCCTTTGGTTACCCTTTTCAAGCTCTGCTTGATTGTTTGAACTGCTCGTTCTGCCTGACCGTTGGACGCTGGTTTAAACGGGGCAGACATGACATGTTTGATCCCATTGCGGGTCATGAACTCCTTGAATTTGGCACTGGTAAAGCACGGCCCATTGTCACTTTCAAGGACATTAGGCAGGCCGTGCGTGGCAAACTTGGCCTGTAGGCTTTCAATGGTGGCAGCGGACGTGCTTGCTGACATTATCACACATGCAATCCATTTGGAGTACGCATCTACAACCACTAAAAACATTTTTCCCAAGAATGGGCCTGCATAGTCGACATGGACCCTAGACCATGGTTTGAAGGGCCAGGACCATAAACTTAGTGGCGCCTCCCTGGGTGCATTGCTTAACTGGGGACATGTATTACATTTGTGCATGCAGGACTCTTAAGTCTGCATCGATACCGGGCCACCACAAGTGAGATCTGGCTATTGCTTTCATCATTACGATGCCTGGGTGGGTGCTGTGGAGATCACTAATGAAGTTGTCCCTGGCCTTTTTTGGCACCGCTACCCGATTACCCCATAGGAGGCAGTCTGCCTGTATGGACATTTCACCTTTGCACCGCTGGTACGGCTTTATTTCTTCAAGCATCTCTAACGGGACACTAGACCAACTCCCATAGAGCACACGGTTTTTTACTAGGGACAGTAAGGGGTCCTGGCTCATCCAGGTTCTAATCTGTCGGGCGGTAACAGGTGATTGCTCACTCTCGAATGCTTCCATTACCGTAACTAAATCTGTGGGCTGTGCCATCTCCACCCCTGTGGTGGGCAATGGCAGCCTACTGAGAGCATCGGCACAGTTTTCTGTGCTTAGCCTGTGGCAGATGGCGTAGTTGTATGCGGACAACGTGAGCGCCCATCTCTGGATGCGGGCCGATGCATTCATGTTTATCCCCTTACTTTCAGAAAAGAGGTATATAAGTGGCTTATGGTCGGTTTCCAATTCAAATTTAAGCTCGAACAGATATTGATGCATTTTCTTTACCCCGTAAACACATGCTAACGCTTCTTTTTCGATCATACTGTAGGCCCTCTCAGCCTTAGACAGACTTCTGGATACATAAACAACCGGTTGCAATTTCCCAAATTCATTCGCTTGTTGGAATACACCCCCGACCCCGTATGATGATGCATCACATGCTAGTACCAAATGCTTACATGGATCGTACAATACAAGCAATTTGTTTGAACATAACAGTTTCCTATCTTTCTCAAAGGCATTTTCTTGGCTTTTACCCCATACTCATTCATCTCCTTTATGCAGTAAAGAGTGCAGGGGTTCTAACAATGTGCTAAGACCTGGTAAGAAGTTACCAAAATAGTTCAGGGGTCCTAGAAACGACCGCAGCTCTGTCACGTTCTGTGGTCTCGGTGCGTTCTTGATTGCCTCTGTCTTCGAATCGGTGGGCCTGATGCCGTCCGCCACGATTTTTCTCCCCAGGAACTCCACTTCAGGCACCAGGAAAATGCACTTCGAGCGTTTTAGCCTGAGCTCACACGATTAAGCCGACTAAGAACCTCCTCCAGGTTCTGCAGGTGCTCGACGGTGTCCCGACCTGTAACCAAGATGTCGTCCTGGAAGACCACGGTGCACGGGACTGACTTCAGCAAGCTTTCCATGTTCCTCTAGAATATCGCCACGGCCACCCGAATCCCAAATGGGCATCTGTTGTAAATGAAAAGACCTTTGTGCATGTTGATGCAGGTGAGGCCTTTCAAAGATTCCTCCAGCTCCTGCGTCATGTAGGCCGAGGTCAAGTCCAGCTTCGTGAACATTTTCCCTCCCGCCAGCGTTGCAAATAGGTCGTCTGCCTTTGGTAGCGGGTATTGATCCTGCAGTGAGAAACAATTGATAGTTACTTTGTAATCACCGCAGATTCTGACAGTGCCGTCTCCTTGGAGGACTGGAACAATCGGACTGGCCCACTCGTTGAATTTGATCGGCGAAATGATGCCCTCTCGTTGCAGCCTGTCCAGCTCGATCTCCACCCTCTCTCTCATCATGTAAGGTACCACTCTCGCCTTTTGATGGATGGGTCGCGCCCCTGGAATCAAATGGATCTGCACTTTTGCTCCTTGGAACGTCCCGATGCCTGGTTCGAACAGCGAGGAGAACTTGCTTAGGACCTGGGCACATGAGGTGTCATCGATGGACGAAAGCGCTCGGACATCGTCCTAGTTCCAGTGTATCTTTCCCAGCCAGCTCCTGCTGAACCGGGTGGGGCCATCGCCCGGTACCACTCAGAGTGGTAACTCTTGCACCACTCCATCGTAGGAGACCTTTACGGTAGCACTGCCAATTACGGGAATCAGTTCCTTTGTGTATGTTCTAAGTTTAGTACGAATGGGAGTTAGGACTGGCCTTGAAGCCTTGCTGCACCACAATTTATCGAAAGTCTTTTTGCTCATTATAGACTGGCTTGTGCCCGTGTCCAGCACCATGGACACTGGGAGTCCATTTAATTCAACCTTCAGCATTATCGAGGGACACTTTGTGGTAAATGTGTGCACTCCATATACCTTTGCCTCCTCGGTCTGAGGCTCTGTGGATCTGTCCTCCTCTGCAACATGGTGGTTTGCAGGATTAGCAGGATTTGCAGCTCACCTGCACATGCGTTGGAGGTGTCCCATTGTTCCACAGGCCTTGCAAATGTATCCTTTGAAGTGGCATGAATGGAACCGATGATCACCCCCGCAGCGGCAACAAGGTGTTAATGGTCTTGCATTCACCACCCTTGAGGGTAGACTCTGAGTCATCTGTGGATGTGCAGCTGCAGGCGTGTCAGTCCTGCCATGTACATTTCGGTTCGAAAACAACATGACTTTGTTCACACTACTTGCAGCAGCACTAGTGTGCTGAGAAATTTGTTTGGTATTGTCACTGGTGGTGATAAACACCTGAGCTATCGCTATGGCTTTACTCAAGGTTGGGGTCTCTACAGTCAAAAGTTTGCGAAGTATTACTTCATGGCCAGTGCCAAGTACAAAGAAGTCATGGTATTTACAGGTTTACATACGTAACAAATAACACTTTCAAAGAGCCAACACAGGCCTAATGGGCCGAATGGCCTCCTTCTGTGCTGTAAGATTCTGTGATTCTCTAATACTAGTGATAGTCGGGAGCCCATTCATTGAATGTGCTGCCTTATCCTAGTCATCTGTGCTGGAAGAGTATGACCCTGACAAGAATATGTCCTCAAAATGCTCTTCCTTTTTGAAAAAGGATGACTTTGTCTTTTAAATTGTCATCATTTTTCTCCATTCTCCTTCTCCTCCTTGCTGGAGCTGCATCCCACATGGGCCGGTTGTCCCCTAAGTATTCACGTAAAGCTTGGCAGGCTATTGATCCAAGAAGGGCAGCCCAGCACAAGTCAAATTCTGTCCACCTGATGTCAACACATATATACTTCCCAGCGTGAGTTGCTGGGTAACAGCCAGGAGCAGGAACCCTTGACTGGCTTTCTTCCCCTGAATGCAGTGGTATTTAGGTCAATTTTGACACGAGTACTGCTGTAGAATTCCCCACAGGGATCCGATTACTCTGCACATACCTAGGATCTTCCTGGTCTGTACGCTCAGCTACTCATTATATAAATTCACCGAGCCACTCAGGGGAACTGGAGAGGGTGTAGAACTTTTACTGTAGGCCCATTATGTTTCAACAACATGTAAGACGTAATTTTGGAACCCTGACATGGAGCCTCGCTGGACAGCTGCACGAGTACAGATAGGGATAGAACTATAATTACCCACATAATGTGAATTGCCTGAGAGTCAACAAGAGATTATTAGGCCTGAGAGTACAATGCCAGTAAGTGATGATGGGATTGGACCTGCAGTTGAACTCCACCACTGACCCTGCTGAAGTTCGCAAGGTCACGGGCAGGTAGAAACGGGCTTTCGGTAGTTTGGGAGCACAGTTGCGACACGCCCCACTGATGATGTTGCAAAATGCCGGTGGAACATTGCTGGAGAAGAGGATGAAGGGGCCAGGTGGCCCCAGGTGAGATCAGTGTAGACGTGGTTCAATCCTGATACCTGCCCCAGGTGAGATCAGCGCAGATTTGGTTCAATCCTGATACCTGCCTGGTCTACATGACTCTGTACCACAAGGGGAGGGAAATGTGGTCAATAGATATACTAGTCAGGTCCCTTTTTGCAGATTAAATACTGCAAACCCATTTCTGCCTTGTTAACAACACAAAGGGTTGGAAAATCGGTCGCGTCTTTGTTGCAGCGTTAGTCCAGGCGGAGAGGTAAATTTTGCACCGGGAAATGGTTTGCGTCTCCAGCCGCAAACTTCACCAGCTGGGCCCTGAGTGTGGAGCGGGTTGCTAAGGGAGGTGTTCCGCAATTCTTTTAGGGCGCTAGGCCGGCTGAGCAACTGAAAATCCCGAGCTAAAGAACCAGCCTCGTAGTGCCCCAAGAGAGGCTTCAGTTGGAAAAAATTAATCTGAAATCCAAAAACATTCCCAATTACTGCCGCCACATCAACATTAATCGCAAAAATAAAAAAACAATCACGCTTACCTGAGGTCGACATTACTCCCCTCACTGCAGCTGCGATAGCTCGGACCACCAGCTCTCCCAGGCGGTCCCACTAGGGGGCGCTACGGATCAGGCACGAACCAAATGTCGAGCCGGTGTCGCAACCAGGGGCGTTGCACACCGCCTGCCCCCGGCGGTACTGCTCCGCGCCCCCGCAAACCTGGCACCGAATGTTCTGGCGGGGCGCTGGGAGCTGGCCGCCAGCCCGGAAATACTTTCCACCGCCATTACCGCCCCTGCGGGGCAAAAACCGACGTGGCAACGAACCGAAAATCTAGCCCGAAATATATCACTAATTGGAAAAAAAAATCCAAAAGTATCAGCACTTGCAGTAAGTGGCTACCTTGGGATCTATGATCTTTCTGCTGTCAGTGGATCACCTTAAAGTCTCTGCTAAAAGCGCTGTGGATGATCGTGTGATGATTTATTGAGGAGACCTCACACACGATAGGACTCTCCAAACACTGATTCCTCCAGCATTAATAGAACAGCAATTTTCCACAGTGTGACATGCACACTTATCTTCCACAGCAAGATTGATAATTAAGACGCTTAAATCAGCAATAGTGTGCAATAACACCTCGGAAACGCATTTGAAACTCACGGGAGACCAAGTCAAGATAAGCCTCAGGCAGACATTCAAGGTTAGATTGAGTTTTCAGCTGTTTTAAAAAAAAAAGTAATCCTCTGCTCTGAGTTCTGCGTCCAGCTCTTGCAGTGTGAGTGCGAGGAGCGAAAAAACAGATAGCAGCAGCTCCCTTGTTCCTATTTACAAACTCGCAAGATGAATACAGATGAGGCAAGTCACTTGGCTTATCAAAGCTCAATCATCCATAACGAAAAACTTCCCACCACCTCCCCATCACCTCAACTGACTGTATCTTGAATGAATCTAATGTTTTCGCCTCTACTAACCTACCTTGAAAAAACACTCTGAGTTTCAATCACTTCCTCTAAATTGTCCTTTCTCCAGTTTTAGTCTGTGCCCCTGTTGAACATTCATTGTACAGTTCCATTTCCACAGTGCTTCTGGCTTAGAGTGAGAGACTATTAGTCATTATTCCCTCCATCCCTGTTGCGATCCACTGACTTCTGATTGAGCAAAGCAAAGCAAAATGGTGCCCTGGATATTACCAGCTGCACAATAACTCTCTGAAGTAAAAACACAACATGTCGGAAATGCTGACACAAATTACCTAGCGCACGGAAATAAGGTTGGGAATGACAATTCAGATTTGGCTCAGTCCTCTTGCCCCGAGGCCAGAAGGTTGTGGTTTGAAGTCACACTCTAGAGACTTGTGCAAATAATCAAGGCTGACAGCAGGATCCTTCAGCACCTGAAAAAGAAAAGATGGCTTAATGTGAGGTAGTGCATTTTGGTAGGAAGAATAGGGAGATCACTTAATACTGGGTGTGAGTCTAGGTGGGGTAGAGGAACAAAGGGATCTCGGAGTACAAATACACAAATCACTAAAAGTTGCGACACAGGTTAGCAAGGCCATAAAAAAAGCAAACCAAGCACTAGGGTTTATTTCTAGAAGTATAGAATTGAAAAGGAGGGAAGTTATGCTCATCCTGTATCGAACTTTGGTTAGACCACACTTAGAGTACTGCATACAGTTCTGGTCGCCATATTATAAAAATGATATGGAGGCTGTTATGTATGTAAACATTGTAACTGTGTAAGACTTGCCACCAGAGGGCACAACTGTTGGAGGCACACCTCGTGCAAGGGAGTATAAAAGGTTGTCTGCCATGCTGCTTAGGCACTCTGGAGTTGTATTAAAGAGACTAAGGCCACATCAGTTTTAGCTCACAGTACTCAGTCTTGTGGAGTTCTTCCATACTTAACAGAGGCACTGGAGAGGGTGCAGAGAAGATTTACAAGGATGATACCAGAAATGTGAGAGTATACATATCAGGAAAGGATAAACTGGCTGGGTTTCTTTTCGCTTGAAAAAAGAAGGCTGAGGGGTGACCTAATAGAGGTCTTTAAAATAATGCCAGGTTTTGATCGGGTGGATACAGAGAGAATGTCTCCACTTGTGGGGAAGAGCATAACTATAAGATTGTCACCAAGAAATCCAATAGGGAATTCAGAAGAAACTTCTTTACCCAGAGAGTGGTAAGAATGTGGAACTCGCTGCCACAGGGAGAGGTTGAAGCAAATATTGTAGATGCATTTAAGGGGAGGCTAGACAATCATATGAGGGAGAAGGGAATAGAGGGTTATGCTGATAGAGTTAGATGAGGAAAGACAGGAGGAGGCTCGAGTGGAGCATAAACGCTGACATGGACTGGTTGGGCCGAATGGCCTGTTTCTGTGCTGTATATCCTAAGTAATCCTATGTTTTAGGTGAAGATTTTTTTTGTCAGAAATAGGTTCATTACCTTTGCTTGTTTTTCTTTTTGATCTCTTGGTACCATTTACAGAGCCAAGCAGGTGGTTCGGTGCACCCCTTCTCGAGGGTCTCGATCTGCCTCTATCTTTAAGTCCAATCACTCGGGAACACTGAATATTTCCACTTTCCTTTGATTAATCAGGTAGCATAGGTGAGCCACCCGAGCAACATGGGTATGATTGAGAACTCGCCCTCTTGGCAACTGTTCGGACATGCTACACTACTGCATCACCACTACACCTCTGGGTTTAAACTTTTGGTAACAGAGTGACCTCCCCCTTTTTTTAAGAGGCACAGGGACGCATTTTCAGTTGGAGGCTTTTTTCAGGCGATAATGGCGGCGGGGCGGTAAATTTTGCGCTGGGAAATGGTTTGCGTCTGCAGCCACAAAGTTCACCAGCTGGGCCCTGAGTGTGGGGCGGAGCGCTAAGGGAGGCGTTCCACACCTCTCTTTGGCTGAGCAACTGAAAACCCGTTGGTAAACAGTCGGCCTCGGAGCGCCCTAAGAGAGGCTTCAATGGAAAAAATAAATTGCACAAAACCCCACAAAAAAACATTCCCAATACCTTGCTCACCCCACATAAAGATAAATCGCAAAAATAAAACAAAAAATCCCAATCACGCTTACCTCATTCCTTCCCTCACCGCCGTCGGAACAGCTCAGACCGCCCGCTTTCCCAGGTGGTCCCACTAGGGTGCGCTACGGGGCACTACAGGTCTCGCTTCAAACAAATTTCACCACGGGGTCACAACCAGGGGGCATTCACACCGGCTCGACTCTCCCGGCGGTACTGCTCCGCGCCCCCGCAAAACCGGCACCAAATGTCCCGGGGAGGCGCTGAAAGCTGGCCGGCCGGCCGGAAATCATTTGCATACGGATTGCCGCCACTCCGGGGCATCAATAGAGCCGCAAAACCAACAAAACTCCAGCCCACTATCTTCAAGGGAAATCATTTGCTGAACATTTCTTGCAAATCATGACAAAATAACATGAAAAGGGCTGAAGCACATCACTGAGTCACTGCTGTGTAACAATGTCGTGAAGAAAATGACATGTGGAAAGATCTACCCACGTCCCACAGCAAAAAAACACTTTTCACAAAGACAGTGATGAGATAAATTCAAAATACGTTTTCAACCACATGAGCCAATCTTCTCCCCTCCTCTCCTGGAGACGTTCGCTCGATGCTGGAAAAAGATTCCACCAATGCCATTCACCTGCTGATACCTTAACCAATAGGTTTTCATGTATCAGCCAAAGATGGGACAAAGAAAGAAAGAAAGAGATGCATTTAACATGACCTTAGGACACCCCGACATGCTTTTACAGCCAATGAAATCATTTTGAAGTGCAGTCACTGTTGTAATGCAGGGAAATTGCTGTGGGAGCTAGTGCTCCCACAAGAAGCAACGTGATGATTGTTGTGTATCTGTAAAGAATGCACTCCCATGTTCCGCCACCAGGGAGTGTATCCCTTGAAGTCCCAAGGGATCCCAGCATCCCTTGGGAGCACTGTATATAAGCCGGCCCCTAAGGCCTAGTCCTCACTCTGGAGTGTCTTAATAAAGACTGAGGTCACTGTTATTTTAACCTCCTGTGTGCAGTTTCATCTGTTAAGAACACAACAACTGGCGACGAGTATACGAATCCAACGCAAAGATGCAGCATCCTGGAGAAGTTCTCGGAGGGTGAGGACTGGGAAACCTATGTCGAATGGCTAGACCAATACTTTGTTGCCAATGAGCTGGACGGAGAAGGAAGCACTGCAAAAAGGAGAGCGGTCCTCCTCACGGTCTGCGGGGCACCGACCTACAGCCTCATGAAGAATCTTCTGGCTTCGGTGAAAGCCACAGATAAGTCAGATGAGGAGCTGTGTACACTGGTTCGGGAGCATCTTAATCCAAGGGAGAGCGTGCTGATGGCGAGGTATCGGTTCTACATGTGCCAGCGGATCTAAAGGTCAGGAAGTGGTGAGCTACGTCGCCGAGCTAAGGCAACTTGCAGGACAATGTGAGTTTGATGGCTACCTGGAGCAAATGCTCAGAGACTTTTGACTGTACGAAAACTTTTGACTGTAGAGACACCGATCCTCAGTAATGCCATTGTGATAGCACAGGCGTTTATGTCCACCAGTGATAACACCAAACAAATCTCTCAGCACACAAGTGCTAGCAATGTTCATAAATTAACTGGAACTGTGTTTGAGAGCAGAAATGTACAGGGCAGAAACCACGAGTCTGCAACTGCCAGCAGGCCTCAGGTGACCCAGGTGACTCAGAGTCCGCAACAAAGGATGAATGCAAGGCAATTCACAGCTTGTTGGCGTTGTGGAGGCTTCCATTCAGCCTATTCATGCCGCTTCAAAAGGTATGTTTTCAAGAGCTGTGGAACAATGGGGAACCTCCAATGAGCTTGCAGATTAGCTGCAAGCTCTGCAAAACCTGCTAACCACCACGTGGCAGAGGAAGATTGGTCCATGGTGGATCAAAGCAATTTTGAGCCTCAGAGAGAGGAGGCAGATGCTGAAGTACATGGGGTGCACACATTTTCGACGAAATGTCCACCTATAATGCTAAACGTAAAATTGAATGGCTTACCCATAGCCATGGAACTGGATACTGGCGCTAGCCAATCCATCATGAGTAAAAAGATGTTTGAGAGACTGTGGTGCAACAAGGCACTCAGACCAGCCCTGAGCCCCATCCACATGAAACTGAGAATGTACACCAGCTTATCACTGTCCTGGGCAGCGCCATGGTCAAGGTCACCTACGAGGGCACGATGCACGAACTGCCACTCTGGATTGTCCTGGGCGATGGCCCGACACTGCTTGGAAGGAGCTAGCTGGGCAAAATCCGCTGGAACTGGGATGACATCCGAGTGCTATCACATGTCGATGAGGCTTCATGTACCCAGGTTCTGAACAAATTTCCTTCCCTTTTTGAGCCAGGCATTGGAAACTTTTCCGGGGCGAAGGTGCGGATCCACTTGGTCCCAGAGGCACGACCCAATCACCACAAGGCGCGAGTGGGACCTCACATGATAAGGGAGAGAGTGGAATTCGAGCTGGAAAGGTTGCAACGCGAGGGCATCATCTCCCCAGTGGAATTCAGCGAGTGAACCAGCCCGATTGTTCCAGTACTCAAAAGTGATGGCACGGTCAGGATTTGCGGCGATTATAAAGTAACTATTAATCGTTTCTCGCTACAGGACCAATACCCACTACCTAAGGCAGACGACCTATTTGCGACGTTGGCAGGAGGCAAGATGTTCACCAAGCTCGACCTGACTTCGGCCTACATGACGTAGGAGCTGGAGGAGTCTTCGAAGGGCCTCACCTGCATCAACACGTACAAGGGACTGTTCATCTACAACAGAAGCACATTTGGAATTCGGTCGGCTGCCGCAATCTTCCAGAGAAACATGGAGAGCCTACTCAAGTCGGTACCACGCACGGTGGTTTTTCAGGATGACATATTGGTCACGGGTCGGGACACCGTCGAGCACCTACAAAACCTGGTGGAGATCCTCCAGCGACTGGATCGCGTAGGGCTGCGGCTGAAGTGGTCGAAATGCATCTTCATGGCAAGAGAAGTGGAGTTTTTGGGGAGAAGGATCGCGGCGGACGGCATTCGGCCCACAGATGTCAAGACAGAGGCTATCAGGAACGTGCCCAGGCCACAGAATGTCACGGAGCTGTGGTCGTTCCTGAGACTCCTCAACTATTTTGGTAACTTCCTACCGGGGTTAAGCACCCTTTTAGAGCCCCTACATGTGTTATTGCATAAAGGTGAGAACTGGGTATGGGGAAAACAACCAAGTAATTGCTTTTGAGAGAGCCAGAAACATTTTATGCTCCAACAAGCTGCTTGTATTGTATAAACCATGTAAAAGACGTGTGCTAGCATGTGATGCGTTGTCGTACGGAGTCGGGTGTGTATTACAACAAGCTAACGTTGCGAGGAAGTTGCAACCTGTCACCTATGCCTCCAGGGGCTTGTCTAAGGCCGAGAGGGCCTACAGCATGATTGAGAAAGAGGCATTAGCGTGTGTGTTCGGGGTAAAGAAAATGCATCAGTACCCGTTTGGCCTCAAATTTGAGCTGGAAACCGATCACAAGCCCTTCATACCCTGTTCGCTAAAAACAAGGGGATAAATACTAATGCCTCAGCCCGCATACAAAGGTGGACACTCATGCTATCAGCATGTAACTATACCATCCGCCACGGGCCAGGCACCGAGAACTGTGCGGATGCTCTCAGTCGGCTACCATTGACCACCACGGGGGTTGAAATGGCGCAGCCTGCAAACTTGTTGATGGTGGCGCAGCCTGCAGACATGTTGATGGTCATGGAAGTGTTTGAAAATGATAAATCATCTGTCACGGCCTGCCAGATTAGGACTTGGACCAGCCAAGATCCTCTGCTGTCCCTAGTAATAAAAACTATGTACAGCATGGGAGCTGGGCCAGCATCCCCGTTGAAAGGCAAGAGCTAATCAAGCTGTTCCAGCGGTGAAAGGACGAGCTGTCCATTCAGGCAGACTGCCTGTTGTGGGGTAACCGCGTAGTGCTACCAAAAAGGGGCAGGGAGACGTTCATCTCGGATCTCCACAGCACACACCTGGGTATAGTAATGATGAAAGTGATAGCCAGATCCCACGTGTGGTGGCCCGGTATCGACTCTGACAGAGTCCTGTGTACGGCAATGCAGCGTGTGTGCTCAGTTGAGCAACGCGCCCAGAGAGGCACCACTAAGTTTATGGTCCTGGCCCTCCAGACCATGGTCGAGGATCCATGTTGACTATGCGGGCCCGTTTCTCGGTAAAATGTTCCTGGTGGTGGTGGATGCTTTTTCAAAATGGATTGAATGTGAAATAATGTCGGCAAGCACCGCCACCGCCACCATTGAAAGCCTGAGGGCCATGTTTGCCACCCACGGCCTGCCTGACATACTGGTCAGTGACAATGGACCATGTTTCACCAGTGCCGAATTAAAAAAATTCACGACCCGCAATGGGATCAAACATGTCACCTTGGCCCCGTTTAAACCAGCCTCCAATGGGCAGGCAGAGTGGGCAGTACAAACAATCAAACAGAGCCTTAAACGAGTCACAGAAGGCTCACTCCAAACCCGCCTGTCCCGAATACTGCTCAGCTACCGCACGAGACCCCACTCGCTCACAGGAGTGGTCCCAGCTGAGCTACTCTTGAAAACGATGCTTAAAACCAGAGTCTCGCTGGTTCATCCCAACCTGCATGATCAGGTAGAGAGCAGGCGGCAGCAATGAAATGTAAATGATGGTCACGCCACTGTGTCACGGGAAATTGATCTGAATGACCCTGTGTATGTGCTAAACTATGGACATGGTCCCAAGTGGATCGCGGGCACGGTGATAGCTAAAGAAGGGAGTAGGGTGTTTGTAGTCAAACTAGACAATGGACAAATTTGCAGAAAGCACCTGGACCAAACGAGGCTGCGGTTCACAGACTGCCCTGAACAACCCACAGCAGACACCACCTTTTTCGAGCCTACAACACACACCCAAAGGATCAACCACACCACCCCGGACCAGGAAATCGAACCCATCACGCCCAACAGCCCAGCAAGGCCAGGCTCACCCAGCAACCCTGCAGGGCCAACAAAACGCCAGCCCAGCGAGGGCACAGCCAACACAGCAGAACAGACATTTCCACCAGGGAAAGAAAGGCCCCCAACCGCCTCACCTTGTAAATAGTTTTCATTTTGACTTTGCGAGGGAGTGATGTTGTGTATCTGTAAAGCATGCACTCCCTGGTTCCGCCACCAGGGAGTGCATACCCTGAAGTCCCAAGGGATCCCAGCATCCCTTGGGAGCACTGTATATAAGCCAGCCCCCAAGGCCTGTTCCTCACTCTAGAGTGTCTTAATAAAGACTGAGGTCACTGTTAGTTTAACCTCCCTATGTGCAGTCTCATGTGTTAGGAACACAACAACGATGACCAGATTTTTGGTGACGTTGGTTGCAGGATATATTTCAGCCAGGACACTGGGGAGAATTCCCCTGCTCTTCTCTGAAAAGTGCCATGGGATCTTTTGCATCCAAATCGGAAAGGCCAGACAGAGGCCTCGGTTTAACATCTCATCCGAAAGACGGCACCACTCCCTCAGTACTCCACTGAACTGTCAGCCTTGATTGTTTGCACAAGTCCCTGGAGTGGGACTTGAACCCACAACCTTCTGACCTAGGGGCAGGAGTGTTACCAGCTGAGCCAAGTCATTCCCAGTCCTATTTCGACGAGCTCGATAATTTGTGTCAGCAATTATCAAAGACATTACAACAAAGCTTGATCCTGTCCATGCAAATATAGCTCCAGACGGGGGTCGCTCGACAACAATTGGGGCAGAAATCCAAGCTTAACTTTCTCTGCGTAGCCCAGGGGCACTGAGGCCAAATTGTTGCACCCCTTTTGTTATCCGACTGAGACTAGCTAACTCAGCACAGACACAGGGTTGCTCCAGGGACCTTCCAGGTACATGTTGCTCACTGCAAGCATCAATAGTGGTTTAACCCACTAGGGCCACTGAGGATCTTGTTATGATCTTTTCCTACTTTTGTTGCAAACACACGACTTCAGCCTCCCAAGGATTAATCATGACTCTTAACCACTTTAGAATATAATTCGCAACGGAAAATTATTTCCATTAATCGATCAAATATTATCCCTCGTCAGCTGCGGCTCACACCTTTTTAGAAGAATTATTGATTTCGCTGGTGCAAAAATCCTCAGTCAAATATCTTCACCGAATGCTCCAAGCAGAGCCTGTGATACTTGTCAGTGTGCTTGCTGGCTGGAAATTGTTAGCGGGGGAAAAAATCAAGAGAGGTTGCAGTCAGCAAAGCGGAGAATTATGGATATAAATCGATGGAAAGCACAGACTATTTGAGAGACAATTGCAAGCGAAGTGCCAAGGAAGCAAGAAATATTCGAAGCCAAGTGTGGAGAATTTGATAAGGGCCACGTAGATTGATAATAAGAGTGATATCATTGTTTTTTTTTTGTTGTTGGGGGCATTCTGGTCATTACCAGGGCTGAGGTTATCATTACTGGGCTTCACTTCACTTATGCCATTAATAACCACCTCGGGGCCAGCAGTGGCCATAATGCCTGAACGAAATAACATTATGGCTGCATTAACAGCCTATTGGGCTCTACAATCCCCAATAATAAACACGACTCATAACAATACATATAGAGGTTCAAAAGGGTAAGCTTTCTCAGCCGGTGCCTCAGTGAAATTCAATATTTAAATTAAAAATGTAATAAGCGTGTACATGGGATATAGCTTTAAAATGACTCGGGCTTACATTTATTAAGAAATGTTAGCCTTGTTGTAACATATATTGTAACCGGATTAGAAAATATATATATTTTCATTGTAAGAGATTAGTTTTCACCGGCCTCAGGGACCACTGTATTTGTATTGTAGTTAAAGGTACATTGTCGTTCTATTGGGAAACTCATTTTCCCCCTTTCTCTCCTGAAGATGTCAGATGCCATTGGAACTCCTGTTTTCCAATTATTTTTTTTTTTCAACTGCCTTCCCTATCTAACTCCTGTTTCAAATAGGAAATATTCCCTCTTCAGTTTTCTGTTTAGATTTTCTGTTGTTGAATGATCTCTGTGCACAGGGCGTATTTGAAAAGGACGCGTTTATTTGTATTGCCAAAATGACCAATATGCTCCACCCTTTGTTTCTGATTGGTCACCGTTGGTGGATAAGCCACACCCTGAAGTTCCGCTTCCCGGGGGCGGAGCTTGACAGAGGCGGGGCTTGTCACCTGTCGGTCAAAAAAGTGCAGTACAGGTAGGAGGGACAGGGGTTGGACAGACACCTGTCTGTCAAAAAAAGTGCAGTACAGTACAAATAGTTAGTCCCATTTGGAAGCAGTGCCAGGACTTCTTTACAGATATTCTTACAGGGTAAACAGCAAAGGTGAGCAAGAGGTCTAAATGCCCACCAGTGATTCCAGCCAGCATAGTCCGCCTACCCACGCCACTGCAAACCATTTACATCTGCTTGGGGACGAGATGGGGCAGAGAAATAACGGAGCGGCCGAGAAATTGGTTTGCGCCAGCCTGCACCTGAACAGGTAGGCCCAAGGCTCATCTGATATTGGGCCTCGGGCCTTACTTCCAAGAGACCTGGCAAGCTGCTGGGCACCGCCCAGAAGAGCATTTCAATTGTGGGCCACCTCGTCATCAGCAACTGCCCTCGGGGAGTCCCGGGAGAGAGGGGAAGCAATCAGAAGGGAGAGGAGCGATCGAGAATATGGGGGTGGGGGGGGGGGGGGGGATTGGGGAGGGGGGTGGGGGATCCAGAGGGAAGGGGGCAATCAGAAGGGGATCCGAGTGCAGGCAGACAATGGTCTTCAGCACTGCCGTGGACCCGCAAAGACCACTCCTGTTCCTCCCGGCTCCACATTCAAGAACCGTTTTGGTGGCAGCCTCCAGCAGACCCTTTAAGGACTTTCGGCCTCATGTTTTCTTGACTGTAGCCAGTTTGGCACTAGCTGCCCCAGATTTTGTAAAGGGAGTCTAAAATCACGTGAGGCCCCTATTTTCTTATGCAATGGGCATAACGCCTGTTTCAGGTGTGGCCCCTATGGGCACCTTTTATTCTTCATTTACAAAGTATAGTGGGCGGCACCTAACGAGTGCGTGAGCCCTGCCCACCATAGTGGATGCTTAGGTGCTCATTTTGCACCTGAAAAACAGGTGCAGTGCCACCGCAATTCTCGGCCAAGATAACCAAACATAGTTCTTCACATTATGCCTGCTGCATTTAAAACGGTTCCCCGAGCCTCGGAAGAAGCTAAGTCTCTAAGGCTTTGAGCTGGATTTTCGGCTGGTTTGTGCCCCATTTAGCGCCTTGGCAGGGCGCAAAAACAATTTCTTTTGCCGTAAAACAAGGCGCACAAGATTTTCCGCCCGGGCGGAATTTTCGGCAATGGTTTTACGGCGGCGCTAAACCTTGCCGCCCCACTGCTGTTTTGACCATTTGGATGACGTAAATCGTTGTGCATCGCTGCGCTGGTGACCCGGGCGGAACTTTCGAGCATATTGCCTGATTTAGCGTCCGGGAACCCGCGCAGAAAAAACAGTCGGACCCAGGGTGCACCAGGTGCTAACGGCGCCATGTTGGAAGCAGAGGAGGAAGTCGGAACTGTGAGTGTTTGAAAGGATTGGGAGAAGAGCGCTGCATTACTGCATACTTTTGATTGTGAAGTTTATGTGAGTTTCTAGTTTGATTTATGAAGGACATTTAAGGACATTTTAAAAGATATGGGTGCCATGACGTATGGGGAGCCAGTAATCCTGGCTATTATATTCATATGGCTTCAAACTGGAAGAAGGCTTGTTGTTCATCATTTGCAACATAATCGAAGAGGTCGAGACATATTGGGGAGGAGGTCTTACTCCCCACGAGTTTACAGGGAACATTGCTCATACCTCCAGCTCTCTGGCGCACAGTGCATTCGAAGGCTGTGCTTCCGAAAACAGAAATATGCCAACTCCTACAGGCAGACTTACAGCCTACCAGCGGCAACAGGACTTCAGGTATCAGCAAGGGACATATGCTCCAGCTCGCAGCACGCTACACATTGCTGCATTCACCAGGTGACTACTGCACTGTACACACACAGGATGGACTTCAGAAACTTCTCAATGACCAAGAGGGCCCAGAATGAGAGGGTTGTAGGTTTTGGACAATTTGCTGGTTTCCCCAAGATTCAGGGTGCCCTTGACTGTACACACATCGCCCTGCGAGCACCTTTAGAGAATGCAGAGGTTTTCCGAAACCGAAAGGGGTTCCACTCCATGCAGATCGTCTGCGACCATGCTCATCGCATCATGGCAGTCAATGCCCAATATCCAGGGAGCATCCAGCGTCAACCACAAGGCCAAAGCTGGATGCTGGGGGACAAAGGTTACGGCCTCGCCACCTGGCTCATGACCCCACTCTGGAACCCTCAGGCACAAGTTGAGCATCGCTATAATGAGAGCCGTGCAGCCACTCACAACATCGTCGAACAGACAATTGGAGTGCTCAAGCAGCGCTTCCAATGTCTGGACCACCCTGGAGGCTGCTTGCAATACTGTCCTCAGCAGGTCACTGAGTTCATTGTGGACAACTTAGTCACCTTGCGGGGGCGGGAATTGCCAATGGGGATTGCAGGAGCATCTCAGGAGAGAGTGGGGGAGGAGGAGGATGACGAGGAAGAGGAGCCTGGCGAGGAACCCATGCCACCACCACCACCACAGGGGAGGCATCGTGGAGATTTCGCTGCTGCAAAAGCCTTATGTTAGCAGCTCATAATTGAGATGCTTTGCTTGAAGAGTGAACGTTTGAGCGTTGCCTGGCCACTCTATCCCACCATGTTGCCTATTCCCCCTGTTACTCTGCAAATGAAAAACCACACAGGGATGGTTAAGGTGAACAAAAACTGTATTAAACATTGTAACATTGTAAACTTTGTAACCTTTATTGTGAGCCTTCAATAAAATAAGCTGTATCCAGCAGTGTGATCATTCAACAACATTATTAACAACATAATCCAGTGTGATACTTTAACATAATCTGTAACATAATAATACTGTAACATAAAACATACGATGCATCCAGCATCAACAACATAATGCAGCAACATCATATCCTGCCCCACTATTTATTTCCACTGTCTTTTCCCCCCCTTCCCCTCATCACCCTCCCTTGCCTGCTGCTCCGACTCAAAGTGGCACCAAGATGGCATGCAGCAAGGCTACCAGTGTGCTGCTGTGTTGGGGGGAGAGACAATGGAGATGCCATCTGGGGATGCACTGGAACAGCTCGTGGTGTGGAAGGCCCGGCTTCTGACTGGCTAGCCTCTTCATCGGCGTCACCAGTCACAGGTGGTTTGGGTGTGACAGTGGGGAACGCAGAGAGTATGCGGCACGCATGGACTGCATCACCTGCCCAAGCTGAAGCACAGCTTGTTTCTGTGATGTGCCATATTCTGCAAGGGTTTGCGCCACACTCTCCGGGACTCCACTGTCAGCGCTGGAGACCACCAGTCTCGTGTGGGCATTGATGGCCTCGCTGGTAGCATGGCTCGCACTGACAATCTGCGACTCTACCTCCGGAATGGTCGCTTTCAGACTGTCGCTGCGCGTGGGAATCCTACCCAAGACATCAAGGAGCTGATGGCTGACCTGGATTCTGTCCTTGGACATTCCCACCGTGTCCAGTTCCACGTCTGCCTGTCTGTCAGCAGAATGACTTTGCCGACTCACCCTCCGGAGAGATGGCCTGCATGCAGCACTGCGTTGTTGCACGCCACTGGTCCCAGGAGCCTCGGATTCCTCGAACCTCGAGAACGTCACGTCGTCCTCAGAGGAGCTGAGTGCCGATGGTGGAGCAGGGGTCGATTGATGCTGTGCCAGAGTTGGCTCATCGGTATCCTCCCCTTCCTCCTCCTCCAGATGATGGCCTGACGTGGAGTGGTCCCTTGAGGCTGGTCATCTGGAAGTAGAAAGCAACAGACGAGTGGTTAGCAGCAAAGGAGGGGGGCAGGGTGACATGAGAGAGGTCGCATAGCACAAGCTCATTTGAAGGACCGTCGCTACTCCATTACATCTAGTCCAGAGACACTGCAGAACATTGCCCCAACCTGTCCCAGGGAGTGTGCAGGAAATTGCCCCAACCTTAGTCCAGAGACACTGCATGACATTGCTCCAACCTAGTCCAGGGGCACTGCATCACATTGCCCCAACCTATCCCAGGGAGTGTGCAGGACTTATCCTCAGTATTCCAATGGGGGTCAGTGCCCCCAGTGTCCGCACCTGCTCACGCCGATTATGCGACTTCTTTGCCTGCAAAGATGACAATGGGAATGGTTACAAGAGGGTCCATCTGCTCTCGTGGCACAGATTGCCACCAAAGCACTTATACCATACTGTCTGAATGTAATAGAGTCCTCTGTTTAATGGCCTTGGAAGTTGCATGTGGTTCATCAGGAGAACATCGAAGTGGGGAGCAATCTTATGTGATCTCAGAAAGCAATCTTAATAATGTGTAAAGATCATTCATGTCAAATAGGGTGCTGAACTATGTGTCATGCATTTTAGGAGGCAACCCATAGAATGCTGAGAGGCACCAACAGCATGAGAACAGATAGTGTGTCAGATTTATAATTCAAGTCATGAAGGAATGCATGAATTAAAATTGTGCTCACTCTGACGGCCCTTGTCAGATTATTAAACTTCTTTCGGCACTGTGTGCCAGTCCTGACTACAGTGTCTGAAGCAGAGACCTCCTCAGCGATTTGGCTCCAAATCCTTTTAAATATGGATGGCAGTGGTCTCGAACCAGCCCTACGATGCAATTCCTGCCTTCTTCTTTCCACAGCCCCCACTAGAGCTTCATTAGCTTCGTGGCTGAATCGCCTGGCATGCTGTCTGGAATCGTCATCCTCCATCATCAAAATCCAAATGTGAAATTGCTGATTCAGCCCCGGTTGTACTACACATGCGCGTGGTCGCGCCCTGCATTAACGTTTGCGACAGGAGACCAGACCAGAAGCGAGGATGCGCAGAACAGCTGGGTTTTTTTCAACGACGGAATTTTCGGCTCCAGCACACAGTGTGTGCTGCAACGCTGGAGTTAACGCTAGCGCTCTTCGTGAACTTTCATTCAGCAAAAGTTGCGAGCTCTGGCGCTAACGTTAACCCGGCGCGAAATTTTTGGCTCCGCCACGAATTGCGCCCGGAAACAGACGGAAACGCAAAAAGCCAAAAATCCAACCCATTTTATAGAAATGAATCTATGCGATATTAGAGCGTGGACATACTAACGTAGGAGGACCGTATTTCCTAAACCGAATCCGGGGACACACAGAGTAGGAGCACAGCAAAGGAGCCAGAATGGAAAATGTAGGCTGTGCAGCCTGAATAATGCGGCCACTGTTCACATCGTCTGCTGGCCGCAATCACCGGCTCCTCCTTCTCCTCACAGCTCGACACTCACCCACACCATCCGAGGCCGCGGAGCGCCGCTAATCTGGCTCCCGGGACATCCACACCACGCGCCTCCAACCGCTGCTCATTAGTTCGATTACCAGCGTTACTCGGGCATTTTGGCCCCGGGGCCGATTTCTCGAACCAAATATCACAGGAGTATCCTCTATGCGGTCTCCTCTACATTGGGGAGACCAAACGCAGATTGGGTGACCGCTTTGCGGAACACCTCCGTTCAGTCCGTAAGCGTGACCCCGAGCTTCCGGTCGCCTGTCACTTTAATTCTCCGCTCCACTCCCACTCTGACCTTCCATCCTCGACCTCTTATACCGTTCCAATGAAGCTCAACGTAAGCTCAAAGAACAGCACCTCATCTTTCATTTAGGCACTTTACAGCCTTCTGGACTCAACATCGAGTGCAACAATTTCTGACCGTAACCCCTGTCCCACAGCAGCTGTTGATGATTCTGCCATTCCCATTTACACCCTATCTAGACTCATCTTTTGTTTCTTAACTTGTCCCATTACCATCTCCTTTTGCCTTGCACCATCAGGCCTTTTGTGTTTTAATCTCTTCTACTTTCCACCCTCTCACAGACCTTCCATTTTGTTATGTGCTCCTCTCCCTGCTTCCCCTGCCCCTACACTTGCTTAAAAATCTGTCACATCTCTAACTTTTTACAGTTCTGACGAAGGGTAATCGGCCTGAAACAGTAACTCTGTTTCTCTCTCCACAGATTCTGCCTGACCTGCTGAGTATTTCCAGCATTTTCTGTTTATATTTCAGTTTTCCAGCATCCGCAGTATTTTGCTTTTGTTCACAGGAGTATCCGGGGATTCAGTGGGTACGGCGGGGTTGGGGGCTGGGGGGGTATTGTGTTCCGAACACAGATGAGACTGCACACAGGGAGGTTAAAGTAACAGTGACCTCAGTCTTTATTAAGACACTCCAGAGTGAGTAACTGGCCTTAGGGGTCGGCTTATATACAGTGCTCCCAAGGGATGCTGGGATCCCTTGGAACTTCAGGGGATGCACTCCCTGGTGGCGGAACATGGGAGTGCATACTTTACAGATACATAACATCACTCCCCCCCTAAAGTCAAAGTGAAAACTATTTAAAGGTGAGGCGGTCGGGAGCCTTTCTTTCCCTGGTGGACTGCCTCGGTACAAATGTCTGTTCTGGTGTGTTGGTTGTGCCCTCGCTGGGCTGGCGTGTTGTTGGCCCTGCAGGGTTGCTGGGTGAGCCTGGCCTTGCTGGGCTGTTGGGCATGAGGGGTTCGATTTCCTGGGTCGGGGTAGTGTCATTGATCCTTTGGGTATGTGTTGTGGGCTCAAAAAAGGTGGTGTCTGCTGTGGGTTGTTCAGGGCAGTCTGTGAACCGCAGCCTCATTTGGTCCAGGTGCTTTCTGCAAATTTGTCCATTGTCTAGTTTGACTGCAAACACCCTACTCCCTTCTTTAGCTATCACCGTGCCCGCGATCCACTTGGGACCATGTCCAAAGGTTAGCACATACACAGGGTCATTCAGATCAATTTCCCGTGACACAGTGGTGCAACCATCATTTACATTTTGTTGCTGCCGCCTGCTCTCTACCTGATCATGCAGGTTGGGGTGAACCTGGTTTTAAGTGTCCTTTTCATAAGTAGCTCAGCCGGGGGCACCCCTGTGAGTGAGTGGGGTCTCGTGCGGTAGCTGAACAGTACTCGGGATAGGCGGGTTTGGAGTGAGCCTTCTGTGACTCGTTTAAGGCTCTGTTTGATTGTTTGTACTGCCCGCTCTGCCTGCCCATTGGAGGCTGGTTTAAATGGGGCCGAGGTGACATGTTTGATCCCGTTGCGGATCATGAATTCTTTAAATTCGGCACTGGTGAAACATGGCCTGTTGTCACTGACCAGTATGTCAGGCAGGCCATGGGTGGCAAACATGGCCCTCAGGCTTTCAATGGTGGCGGTGCTTCCCGACATTATTTCAGATTCAATCCATTTTGAAAAAGCATCCACCACCACCAGGAAAATTTTACCGAAAAACGGGCCCGCATAGTCGACATGGATCCTTGACCATGGTCTGGAGGGCCAGGACCACAAACTTATTGGTGCCTCTCTGGGCGCGTTGCTCAACTGAGCACACACGCTGCATTGCCGTACACAGGACTTGAAGTCAGAGTCGATACCGGGCCACCACACGTGGGATCTGGCTATCGCTTTCATCATTACTATACCCCCGGGTGTGTGTTGTGGAGATCCGAGATGAACGTCTCCCTGCTCTTTTTGGGTAGCACTACGCAGTTACCCCACAACAGGTAGTCTGCCTGAATGGACAGCTCATCCTTTCGCCGCTGGAACATAAGAACATAATTTCCTTGTGTTCAGTTTTGGTCTCCTAATCTGAGGAAGGACATTCTTGCTATTGAGGGAGTGCAGTGAAGGTTCACCAGACTAATTCCAGGGATGGCTGGACTGTCATATGAGTAGAGACTGGATCAACTGGGCCTTTATTCACTGGAGTTTAGAAGGATGAGAGGGGATCTCATAGAAACGTAAAAGATTCTGATGGGACTGCACAGGTTAGATGCGGGAAGAATGTTCCCGATGTTAGGGAAGTCCAGAACCAAGGGTCTTAGAATAAGGGGTACGCCATTTAGGACTGAGATGAGAAGAAACTTCTTCACTCAGAGCGTTGTTAACCTGTGGAACTCCCTACCGCAGAGAGTTGTTGATGCCAGTTCATTGGATATATTCAAGACGGAGTTAGATATGGCCCTTACGGCTAAGGGGATCAAGGGGTATGGAGAGAAAGCAGGAAAGGGGTACTGAGGGAATGATCAGCCATGATCTTAATGAATGGCGGTGCAGGCTCGAAGGGCCGAATGGCCTATCCTGCACCTATTTTCTATGTTTCTATGTTTCTATGACATTCTGTGGCCTGGGCGCGTTCCTGATAGCCTTTGTCTTGGCGTCTGTGGGCCGAATGTTGTTCGCCGCGATCTTTCTCCCCTAAAACTCCATTTCTGTTGCCATGAAGACGCATTTCAACCTCTTCAGCCACAGCCCTACGCGATCCAGTCACTGGAGGACCTCCTCCAGGTTTTGTAGATGCTTGACGGTGTCCCGACCCATGAGCAATATGTCGTCCTGAAAAACCACTGTGCGTGGTACCGACTTGAGTAGGCTCTCCATGTTTCTCTGGAAGATCGCTGCAGCTGAACAAATTCCAAACGGGCATCTGTTGTAGATGAACAGTCCCTTGTGCGTGTTGATAAAGGTGAGGCCCTTCGAAGACTCCTCCAGCTCCTGCGTCATGTAGGCTGAAGTCAGGTCGAGCTTGGTGGATGTCTTGCCTCCTGCCAGCATCACAAATAGGTCGTCTGCCTTATGTAGCGGGTATTGGTCCTGTAGCGAGAAATTATTAATAGTTACTTTATAATCGCCGCAAATCCTGACCGTGCCATCATTTTTGAGTACTGAAACAATCGGGCTGGCCCACTCGCTGAATTCTACTGGGGAGATGATGCTCTCGCGTTGCAGCCTGTCCAGCTCGATTTCCACTCTCTCGCTCATCATGTGAGGTACCGCTCACGCCTTGTGGTGAATGTGTCATGCCTCTGGGCCCAACTGGATCCGCATCTTCGCTCTGGAAAAGTTTCCAGTGCCTGGCTCAAAAAGGGAAGGAAATTTGTTAAGAACCTGGGTACATGAGGCCTCATCGACATGTGATAGCGCTCGGATGTCATCCCAGTTCCAGCGGATTTTGCCCAGCCAGCTCCTTCCAAGCAGTGTGGGACCATCGCCCGGGACAATCCAGAGTGGCAGTTCATGCACGGTGCCCTCGTAGGTGATCTTGACCATGGTGCTGCCCAGGACATTGAGCTCTTTGGTGTACGTTCTCAGTTTCGTGTGGATGGGGCTCAAGGCTGGTCTGAGTGCCTTGTTCCACCACTGTCTCTCAAACATCTTTTTACTCATGATGGATTGGCTAGCACCAGTGTCCAGTTCCATAGCTACAGGTAAGCCATTCAATTTTACATTTAGCATTATAGGTGGACATTTCGTCGAAAATGTGTGCACCCCGTGTACTTCAGCATCTGCCTCCTCTCTCTGAGGCTTGAAATTGCTTTGATCTACCTCTGCCACATGGTGGTTAGCAGGTTTTGCAGAGCTTGCAGCTTATCTGCAAGCTCGTTGGTGGTGCCCCATTGTTCCACAGTTCTTGCAAACATACCCTTTGAAGTGGCATGAATAGGCTGAATGGAAGCCTCCACAACGCCAACAAGGTGTGAATTGCCTTGCATTCATCCTTTGTTGCGGACTCTGAGTCATCTGGGTCACCTGAGGCCTGCTGGTAGTTGCAGACTCATGGTTTCTGCCCTGTACATTTCTGCTCTCAAACACAGTTCCAGTTAATTTATGAACATTGCTAGCACTTGTGTGCTGAGAGATTTGTTTGGTGTTATCACTGGTGGACATAAACGCCTGTGCTATCGCAATGGCCTTACTGAGGGTCGGTGTCTCTACAGTCAAAAGTTTTCGTAGGATGGTCTCGTGGCCAATGCCCAGTACAGAAAAGTCTCTGAGCATTTGCTCCAGGTAGCCATCAAACTCACATTGCCCTGCAAGTCGCCTTAGCTCGGCAACATAGCTCGCCACTTCCTGACCTTCAGATCGCTGGCACATGTAGAACCGATACCTCGCCATCAGCACGCTCTCCCTCGGGTTAAGATGCTCCAGAACCAGTGTACACAGCTGCTCATCTGACTTATCTGTGGGTTTCACCGGAGCCAGAAGATTCTTCATGAGGCTGTAGGTCGGTGCCCCGCAGACCGTGAGGAGGACCGCTCTCCTTTTTTGCAGCGCTTCCTTCTTCGTCCAGCTCATTGGCTGCAAAGTACTGGTCCAGCCGTTCGACATAGGCTTCCCAGTCCGCACCCTCCGAGAACTTCTCCAGGATACCCACAGTTTGCTGCATCTTTGCGTTGGATTCATATACTTGTCGCTAGTTATTGTGTTCCTAACACAGATGAGACTGCACACACTGGGGTTAAAGTAACAGTGACCTCAGTCTTTATTAAGACACTCCCAGAGTGAAGAACAGGCCTTAGGGGCCGGCTTATATACAGTGCTCCCAAGGAATGCTGGGATCCCTTGGGACTTCAGTGGATGCGCTCCCTGGTGGCGGAACATGGGAGTGCATGCTTTACAGATACACAACAGGGGGGGTTGGCGGGGGCGGAGTGGAGCAAGCACACTATGGCCACAGAGCGCGATCTCTGCATAAATTAAAGTCCCTCAGTGAGTCCACCCCTTCTTCTGATTGAAAACAGCAGATTGACATCCCTCCCACCAATCGGAACCCGCCCCGCCGATTGACCAATCACAGAGCAGCTCACGCTGGTCACGTGGCTCCTGATTTGAACAGAAGGCCCCGCCACCAATGGTTGAGCGATTATAATCAGGGATGCTGAAGAGGGCAGAATTTGAGGAGCGCAGCTATCTCGGGGGAATTGTGGGGCTGGAGTAGATTATAGAGATAGGGAGGGGCGAGGCCATGAAGGGATTTATAAACATGGATGAGAATTTTGAAATCGAGATGTTGCTTAACCGGGAGCCAATGTAGGTCAGCGAGCACAGAGGTAATGCATGAGCGGGACTTGGTGCGAGTTAGGACATGGGCAGCCAAGGTTTAGATCATCTTTAGTTTGCGTAGGGTAGAATGTGGGAGGTCAGACAGAGGTGCATTGAAATAGTCAAGTCTAGAGGTATCAAAGGCATGGATGAGGGTTTCAGCAGTGGATGAGATGAGGCAAGGGCAGAGACGGGTGATGTTACGGAGGTGGAAATAGACGCTCTTAGTTATGCTGCGGATATGTGCTCGAAAGCTCATTTCAAGGTCAAATAGGACACCAAGGTTGCGAACAGTGTGATTCAGCCTCAGACAGAAGTAGGGGAGAGGGATGGAGTCAATGGCTAGGGAATGGAGCTTGTGGCGGGGACCGAAAACAATGGCTTCAATCTGTTTATTTTAATTTGGTTGACAGCTCCACTAGAATAGAAAACAAAGGAATGGCAACCTGTTGAGGTAATATCACATGGCCATGTTTCAAGGCCTAACATTATTCAGACTAAAGTATATGTTGCAGATCAGGAGAGGGAACGTATTCAGGGAGGTTTTATGTATTTTTCATATTACTTGATGTTATATATGCAGACTATAGATATACTCTCTGTGCAGTCACTGTATAGTTGCATTTGGAGACTTGTTTACCTGATGTCCTGTCAATAAGGTTTACACTGTGTATATACAAGGTGACACCACTAGAGGGTGCAACTGGTGGAGACCGGGGTTTCCTGCCCTGGTGGCAGGGGCTGCATCAAAGGGAAGCCACCATGCGGCTGCCTCACTCTGGAGTTACGAGTAAAGGACCAAAGTCACGACAGTTTGAGTACAACACATTGCCTCGTGGAGTCATTCATTAGTACATTACAGACATAACACTTGTGAGACGGTATTTGAGCGGTTAAAGAGTTAACTACAATCTGCCCTCACTCCTGAAACAATGTACAAGCCAGTAGCCTATTAATGTTGTACCTGGGGCTAGAATCTTAAACTGCAGTCACATGACATAGATTCATTTTTTTTTAACTGCAGCATTCTATCTTACTTCCTCCAGGCAACAGTAGTCAGTGAGTGATGTCAGAGAGCAGCAGAAGCAGAGTGTCTCTGATTTATTAAAGCGGTCCTATCTCATTTTCCAGTGATCTATTTATCAATTTTTTGGGGTTCACTATTGAATCGGAACTTGGTTATTGATTCTGATTTGATCCCGATTTGATCTGTACAATACGGAATATAGAGACTTGATTTGAAGAATGCGTCGGGGCATGGTTGGTTTCACAGTGCTGAGCGTGAAATCTTTTCATATTTACACTGACTGGCTTTTGCCTAAGTTCAAGGCAACAGGAAGCAAGCTGCGGGGACGAAGGGACTGGGATCAGGACTGGCGTTCTGATGTTATCTTTGTTTCTGAATAAAAATAAATGAAACCACTAATAATTATTAACTCCGCATCATAAGACATAGGAGTAACTGGGCGGGAAAAAAAGATTTTAAAAACTGGATCTTAGGGGGTTTAATTGTCTCTCTCTTCTGTTCTGAGCGAGGTAGTGAATATATTCAAAGAAATTCCCATCTGTGCTGTTTTACCGTTGTTGGTAGCCTGTTTAAAATAAAAACAACACACACAAACACACACGGGTATTTCAATCCGTTGGTCTATAGCTTACATTTTAAAATATTCTGGACCAAAATACTAAATCCATAATAACTTCCCGGTCTTGGTCTGGCTGTTGGAGAAAGGTAGCGGGGGAGGGGGGTGATGGATAGCGTCACATAGATAAAGAAAGAAACGACAGAAAGGAAAGGAAAGAAAATAAAGATAGACTTGCATTTATATAGCGCCTTTCACAACCACCAAACGTCTCAAAGTGCTTTACAGCCAATGAAGAACATTTGGAGTGTAGTCACTGCTGTAATGTAGGAAATGCAGCAGTCAATTTGCGCACAGCAAGCTCCCACAAACAGCAATGTGATAATGACCAGATAATCTGTTTTTTTGTTATGTTGATTGAGGGATAAATATTGGCCAGGACACCGGGGATAACTCCCCTGCACTCCTTCGAAATAGTGCCATGGGATCTTTTACGCCCAACTGAGAGAGCAGACGGGGCCTCAGTTTAACATCTCATCAGAAAGACAGCACCTCCGACAGTGCAGCGCTCCCTCAGCACTGCACTGGAGTGTCAGCCGAGATTTTTGTGCTCCAGTCTCTGGAGTAGGACTTGAACCCACAACCTTCTGACCCAGAGGCGAGTGTGTTGCCCACTGAGCCATGGCTGATGCAAAAGGGAAGAATTAGAGACTCAATTAAATCCCAGCCTCTTAACTCTTGCATACTTATCCTGACTCGTTCAACAATGTTTTTAGTTAAGGTCTGAAGTCAGAACTTCTGCTTTGATAGGGTGACCACATTTTAAAAACCAAATCCGAGGACTCACAGGGTAGGAGCACGGCAATGTAGCCAGGTCGGAAAATGTAG
This sequence comes from Pristiophorus japonicus, assembly GCF_044704955.1. Lineage (NCBI taxonomy): Eukaryota > Metazoa > Chordata > Chondrichthyes > Pristiophoridae > Pristiophorus > Pristiophorus japonicus. The sequence goes on from NC_091994.1 coordinate 15,066,429, forward strand.
CATCGTAGCGAGGCAATATTTTTTAGCAGCCTATAGTTTAACAGTTGTAAATATACACGACCAATGCACAATAAATGGGCATATAATTACCACGGATGTGATGGCACACTATTGAAGCGCATTCAGACACCGATTATAAATAATACAATAACACTGTTTAGTCCATACGCTGACCCAAGCAGAAATGGAGTAACTATCAGCTGGCCAAAGTTCACTAAATGGCCAGAATTGGCGTAGGTGGCTGGTTATGCCCCCTTTGGATGAAAAAAAAAGCGTACCTAAAAAAAACCTAACTAAATTAATTACGCTGGTGCAAATTGATTGGAGAAACTGTGGATTTTTAAGTTAGGCCAGAAAAAGCACCCTGCTCCAAAAAAACAGCACAAATCACTGGAGAAAATTGAGCCCTGTGATTCCGTCTAATGGTATGATGTGCATATATTTCAATGACGATGGCTCTAGTCTATTTGGGGGACAAGTTTCATGAACCAGGGACCATTCCGGGGACGTTGTTTGCCCGGGGATACGGTACTTCATCCGGGGTCTGTCCCCACAAAACAGGGATGCACGGTCACCCTATGCTTTGGGAATAGTGCCTGGACTCTAAAAATCTCGAAAAAGAAAGCAAACATATTGTAAGGTCGATGAGATCACACCTTCCCTGTGGTTCAAAGCGCTCGGAGTCATGCTGTTCAGGAAGGTGCCAGGGTTGATTCTCGGTCAGTGGTGACGTTGTTGATCTCTGCCAAGGTCGTGGTGGGTGGACCTCGTTGGTGTTCTTGGGCTCGGGAAGGGTTGGGCTGGGTTCCCGATATCCAACGAGTCCCCTCCCTCTTCTGGAAGTGCACACATAGTCATTGGACGGGGACAGGGTCAGCTCGGTCTGACATTGGACAGCCTGCCAATGGTTGCTGTCAAAATCCACCACATGAATAATAGCCTCCTGGATTCGGGCATCAAAGGGTGACAGTGAGTACCCAACGCACTCAGAGAGGAGCGGAGGAAATTAGAAGGAAAAGAAAAGAAAAACAGAGGCGGGAGTAAAACAAAGTTATCTTTCGATTAATCTCCTCAGATTAGAGCCAGGAAAAAATGGAAACAGTTCACAAAGCACCATGTTAATAATTACCCTTCGCAATTAGCAGTGTACAACTGAAACTGTGCTACTAGTAGTCGGCAGTATTGAAATAAAAGTTAATTTATTGCTAGGCACTATAAAAGATTACAGTCAAAGAATTTCACAGATGATAATGAACTGGAACTGGTAGCATGGGTATGAAGGCTTGAGACTTGAACTTGCTAACCTGACTTAAAGGGGCATTGTCACGCTGTAGCACTCTTGCGTCTGAGTCGGAAGGTTGTGGGTTCAAGTCCCACTCCAGGGACATGAGCTACAAAGACAATCTAGGCTGCCACTCCAGTGCAGTGCTGAGGGAGCGCTGCACTGTCGGAGGTGCCGTCTTTCGGATGAGACATTAAACCGAGGCCCCCGTCTGCTCTCTCAGGTGGACGTAAAAGATCCCTTGGCTTTATATTGTAGAAGAGCAGGGGAGTTAATTCCGGTTTATATCGTAGAAGAGCAGGGGAGTTAACTCCGGTGTCCTCGCTAATATTTATCCCTCAATGAACATAACAAAAATACAGATTATCTGGTCATTATCATTCTGCTGTTTGTGGGAGCTTGCTGTGCGCAAATTGGCTGCCGCGTTTCCTACATTACAACAGTGACTACACTTCAAAAAAAAAGTACCACATTGGCTGTTAAGCACTTTGAGACATCTGGTGGTCGAGAAAGGCGCTATATAAATCCAAGGGGCCAAAATTGATCAACTTACGGCCCACTGTGGCCGACATTCCTCTGCTCGAGCCGCCCAGTGACGTAGGCTGGAGCGGGCGGGAAGGGAGAGCTGCCGGGAAGTGCCCGCCGACGTCAGCGGACAGCCGATGGGTGTAAGTAGACTCCCGCCTGCCGCGATGCCAGATTGGAGCGGGCGGGAGTCGGCTGGAGTTGGCGGTGGACCGCTGTGTGGAGCCTGCTCTGTCCTCAACAGTAAAAGTGTGAAGATCCAGTAAAAAAGGTAAGGGGAATGTTTTAAAATGATTTCTTTACAGGGACTTACCCGGATGGGATCGCCCGAAGGTCCTCAGATAGTTCTTTTTTTTTTTTTGTTGATGATTTTTTTTTTCAGCTCTTCGACCCTCCGTGGGCCCGACTCCATCCTCGGCGGCACTTGGGCGGCAAAGCGCCTCTGCCGTCGTGAATGAGACCCCCCCCGCCATTGCTGCCCAGATTGGCGGCGTACATCGTTGATTTGCCACCCGCCGCCGACCTTCAAGGGACCTCAGCAATGTAAACCCAGCCGAAAGTATTGTCCGGTACCTTGGCGGCACTTTGGGCAGCACTTTGGGCGGCACTTTGGGCAGCACTTTGGGCGGCACTTGGTCGGGCAGAGGCCTTGACCAAATTCGGCTCCCAATTCTTTGTTTTTTCTTTATAGATGCGTGTGCAGTGATGTTATTGTGTCCCTCATCTCGTCTGCCCCATCAAAGGTTTGTCCATTTTATCCTCCCCCTTTCCTGAAAGCACTGACTGTTGTTGCGATACCACCACCTCAGGCAACTGGTCATTCTTCAAGTGGAAGCTTAGTGAGTGAGTGCGGGCTGGTTATTCAGACATGGCGGGCACTACAGTCCAGGCTGATGGGGCCCTCACCCGACACCCACGCGCAAGTGTTTTCCAGCTCAATGGAAACCAGGAGCAGGAATCCTGTCGGTTTTAACCCTCTGATGCCCAGTGGTACACAGGGCCCAACTGAGGTCAGCTGACTTGGCATACATTAGAGATCAAACTTGGGACCTTCCCAACACATCTTTAACTTAAGTTCAAACTTTGTGGATATCTCCTGTGGGCTGAGTTTTACAATCGCAGCAATAATGTGGCCCAGCATTCCTCCGTCAAGACGCTCCTTAAGACCTATCTCTTTGACCACGCCACCTGCGCTAATTTCTACTTATGCGGCTCGGTTGTCAAATTTTTAATCTCACAATACTCCTGTGAAGCAAGCGTCTTAGGGCATTGCACCACGTTAAAGGCGCTATATAAATGCAAGTTGTTATTATTGAGTGTTCACAGAGCCGGACTCATGGTGACCTTGGGAATTTACCGCATTCCAAACCTTGTGTGGGATTCGGGAACCAACACAGAGGCATTTACAATCGGCCCCAAATCAAAATTAACCGCAATACTTTCAGAGGTTTCAGCCATTGTAACAGAGCCAGTTGACTTTAGCAGGGGAGGGGGGGGTCAAAGATCAGTAAATTAAACAACAGTATTAAGGCTATAGTATTTGAGCTCACGGGGACCTGTGTTTAAATAGGAGACAAAGAGCTGATTTAATCAGCTGGGGCTCCCCTATTCCAGCATGCAATTTCCATATTGAGACACCAGGGTCATTAGGAGATAAATCCATTAGAAATCCCCTTAGTGCCGATTTGATTTAAAATACGTTGAGGAACGCAGCAGCTGCTGAAGTTAAAAAGAGCGTTCCTACAACATGATTATTGCCTACTTGCCCGTCAATTAGATTTGTTGGATTTTAATTAGGCGATGATGAAGGAGTGTGTCAATACAGGATAGCAAGGCCGAGAAATTCAGTTGGGCGCCACACCAAATTTACAGGCGTATAAGCGTGTAATATGGCGGGCGGTGTGCGCGCCGGAGGTGCGCGGGCCACCATTTTGGTAAACGCTCCTGTGTAGCTGTCCAAGGACCGTACCTGAAACAGGCATTCGGTTATTTGCATATGCAAATAGGGGGCCTATTGCCTGTTTGAAGCCCCCCCTGCGTAATGTGTTTAGGACTGACCATAGCATGAGCCAGGCACATATTCTCATGCGTTTGGTGGCCACCAGCGATCCTGAAAGGGTTAAGTTTTATTTATTTTACTTCCCTTATAGTGGAACCGCGGGAGAAGCAGCGGTGTTCCTCCTGGCTCCACATTAAGTTTGTGGGCTGCTACTGGATATCGCTTGGTCCCCCTTCCCCATCGCCTCCTCCCCTGCCGAACTCCACTTGCTACCTCGCACAGCTTCTGAGCCGCCCGATCTTCGCTCTCCCTGGGGCCGGCGAGCAGCCACTGGAGTGGTGACTGTTGCCCCGCAGCTTGCCAACGAGGACAACGGACCAATTTTGCGTGGTCCTGATGTCGGCCTCATTAAGCGCGGGCAAAAGGGATGTGGCTGCTGAGCCATTGAGTATATTCAAGGCTGAGATAGATAGATTTTTGCACTCTCGGGGTATCAAGGGATATGGGGACCAGGTGGGAAAGTGGAGTTGCAGTCGATGATCAGCCATGATCTTATTGAATGGCGGAGCAGGCTCGAGGGGCTGTATGGCCGACTCCTGCTCTTAATTCTTATGTTCTTATGTCCAGCACAGCTCATTGGATATTCATGGGTTGCAGGACCTCTGACTGAGATTTCCCTTCCCAAGCTCAGGGGTGCTGACACCATTGGCAGAATTCCAACTGATTGATAGGGTTGCCCACGCCTAAAGATTGTCTTGCAACCTCCAGGAGTTAAAGATTAATCTCCTAGGCAACCGAGGAGAAAGATCATAGGGGCATTAAAAAAAACCTCTTTCAACGCCTTTATCAGACATAAAAATGTTGGGAAAGAAAACGCTGTTTGACTGACTTTCAAGTATCATGCAATCAGGCAACGAAGAGTATCTAGGCCACTTCCAATTGGCCTGGGAAGGCGAGGCACCATGAGAATGGTCATGTTGGATGACCAATGGGGGAAGTGCAGGGGCGGGACAGTTGGAGGGAGGAGATGATGTGATGAAACCTCCAGGAATGCATTCAATTTGAGTTGGCAACCCTAAACTGAGAAGAGAGAACAGCACAAGTCAGGGATTGAAGATTGAACTCCCCAATCTGTGAGACAATCCTACACTGGGTGTAATGTACTCACAGGTTTGTAGAGCTGTTGCTGGCACGGCCAATGGGGCCATCAGCGGGTCCAGGCAGCGGGCGGTCAAGGGGGTCGTTCAGCCCGACTGCCTGCCTTTCTTCCGCGCTTACATCCGAGCCAGAGTGTCCCTGGAGATGGAGCACACAGTGTCCACCGGCACGCTCGCGGCCTTCCGCGAGAGGTGGGCGCCGGAGGGACTGGAGTGCATCATCACCCCCGGCAACCAAATTTTAATTTGATTTTACATGTTTTAAAGTTTAATTTGTTCTATTGCTGGGTTTTAGTGTCCCCCCCCTCCCCTTTTATATATATTGTATATATTTGTGTTTTAGGGCCTAAAACCCCCCCCCCAAAAAAATACAAAAAAACCCCACAAAGAAAACAAAAAAAAAAGGGCCATGAAAAGTGTTGAGTGTTCCCCCAGATCAGGGGGCACTTGATTTAACTGTTTAATTTTGTTTCACACCTAAAAGAGTTGTAGAGCTGTTGCTGGCACGGCCAAGGGGGCCATCAGCCGGTCCAGGCAGCGGGCGGTTGAGGGGGTCGTTCAGCCTGACTGCCTGCCTCTCTTCTGCGGTTACATCAGAACCAGGGTGTCCTTGGAGATGGAGCACGCGGTGTCCACCGGTACGCTCGTGGCCTTCCGCGTGAGGTGGGCACCGGAGGGACTGGAGTGCATCATCACCCCCCGGCAACCAAATTTTAATTTGATTGTATATGTTTAAAATTTGATTTTATTGTGCCAGTTTTTAGTGTCCCCTCCCCTCCCTTTTAACCAGGAGGCACTTGTATAATTTGTATTTTTAGTGCCCCCCAAAAAAACTAAAACAGAAAAAAAGGGGCACCTGAAAAGTTTTTGGCCACCCCCCCCCCCCACCTTTAATCAGGGGGCACTTGATTATTTGTTATACAACAAAATAGCTCTGGAGCTGTCGAGAGGGAATTCCTGTACGGGCTGCTCTTGCACACTCTCCGCCTTGCCATCCTCGTCTGCAGCTGGACACGCCATGGCGCACCATCTTGCCGCCCGGAGGAGGCGGGGGTCCCCAATGGAGTGCACTCTACGCGGGAGTCCTCCTACTATCTATTGGGGACTGGGCCTGGAGGGTGTTGCACGGAGCAGTCCCGTGCAATAAGTTTTTAAGTCGGTTCACAGACTCCCAGGCCGCCTACAATTTCTGTGGTCTGGAGGAGTCCGTGTTCCATATTTATGTTGGATATGTGAGGTTGCAGCCCCTTTTCCAATATTTCAGGGGGCTGCTCCTCAAATTCTGGTTGCACTTCAGTCCCACACTGCTGATCTTTGGGCATCCTGTGCAGAGAGGAGTGGGCAGGTCGGAAGGCCTCCTCGTAGATCTGTTCCTGGGCATGGCCAAGGTGGCCATCAACCTGTCCAGGCAGCAGGCGGTTGAGTGGGTTGTTCGGCCCGACTGCCTGCCTCTCTTCCGCGGTTACATCCGAGCCAGGGTGTCCTTGGAGATGGAGCATGCGGTGTCCACCAGTACACTCGCGGCCTTCCGCGAGAGGTGGGCGCCGGAGGGACTGGAGTGCATCATCACCCCCGGCAACCAAATTTTAATTTGATTTAAGTTGACTGTCTAAAGTTTAATTTGTTTAAGTTTGTCAGTTTTAGTGCCTCCCCTTTAATCAGGGGGCATTTGTATTAATGTTCAACAACAAAATAGTTGTAGAGCTGTCGCATTGTGAGTGGCTTAGCCAGTCACATGATATTCACAAGATTCAATAAAACCCCAGTCAGTTGGGTCTAGGTCATCCACAATGAGGTATGCAGTTGTGAGCCTAGTGGATTTGAGGGGAAATTGCTTCACCCAAATTAACCTTTGTTAATAAACCAACTAGTTCTTAATACCAATGTATTGCTATGAATGCTTAAGCAAAGAACTCATGAAGCAAATACATTACAGTGTGCATTGCCTTTACCCATGCGGCCTTTGAGGGAGCCGTGTGCATGGAGAGTTGTTCCAAGAGTGAAGGACCTGAAGTTTGCCGCGATTTCATTCACAGTTATAATATAAGCTGATGCACAGTATTATTTTTGAGCACCTACCACTGCCGTGTGGTGCTGCTGTGGTTTATTGTACCACCTGAAGTCCTCGATTGTGATACTGTCTTGTAGCTCCATCCGACCTATCCATTATTCTATATTTAAAAGATAATAGGCCACTAGAAAATCGCATTACAGTACAAAGACTAGCACGATCATGTGCTCATTCTCAAGATAAGCTGACAGTGCAGTATTACTTCCTTCTATAACAAGGTCCGTGTGGTGTAGTTTAAAATTAACCATAGGTTACATTTACAAGTGGACTTTTGATCTTCAATATTGGTCTTTTACTTGAACTCAATTCTTTGGCCCAAAGGAATGTCAATTGCTTCTTTAGGGAGAGCTGAATGTGACGAGGGCCCCACGTGGGCAGATCTGCCCCCGATACCAGCTTGCCTGCTCTTCGCCAACAACAACAACAACAACTCATATTTATATAGGTCCTTTAACGTAGCAAAACGTCCCAAGACACTTCATTTGGAGTATTATGCGATAACAATTTGACACTGAGCCGCAAAAGCAGAAATTAGCGCAGGTGACCAAAGGCTTGGTCAAAGAGGTAGGTTTTAAGGAGCATCTTGAAGGAGGAAAGAGAGGTAGAGAGGCGGAGAGGTTTTGGCAGGAAGTTCCAGAGCTTGGGGCCGAGGCAACAGAAGGCACGGCCACCAATGGTTGAGCGATTACAATCGGGGATGCTCAAGGCAGAATTAGAGGAGCGCAGACATCACGGGGTTTTGTGGGGCTGGAGGAGATTACAGAGATAGGGAGGGGCGAGGCCATGGAGGGAGTAGAAAATCAGGTCTGAGAGGCTGGCTCTCCCTGGGGCTGTGGGGGCTAAGATTAACATTACAACGTTTTTGGAGGTTATGTAAATTCCCTACCCCTGCCATCCCTCTGGAAGGCCACTGTCTCTTGCTAAAGTATGGTTCCATGTGTACCAGCAGTCCTCTGGCATCTCATCCAATGTCCAGGGGGCTGCTCTGTCGAGGTGAGCCCAGATTGTGTGTGTTGACAGGCCATTTGACCACAACCATCATCTAGCACGAGCCCAGTCTTGTCCTTGCCCTGACACGTGTGTCTCTCCCAATGTGGCTGGAGGGGGTAAGTGTGAAGAGGGGCTCGCAGGTTGCAATTGGGAGCCACTATCTTCTCTATTCTCTCCCTCATTGAGGATTACTGAGGCCAGTTGTCATGTACTGTACCAAGTTGGCTTGAAACCAACTTACTCAGCACAACCCAAGGAATCAAACCTGGGACATTGTGATCTGTCCGGCTCAGTACATAATAGGTAACAGGCATCTTACATGACCTTTTATGTGATAGATTAACAATAACTCACCCACCCACGGTGCTGTTTCTCTTCAACACTGGTATTATTGAAAGCTGTGAATCAATTGCAACCACTGGAAATTAAAAATTCCATCTCTGGTTATTATGTGCCGCATTTAAGAACTCTCATTATACAGAGCCATATATATTGCATTGATAATTACAGGGTATTAGCCCACATTTAAAATAGGTATAAAGGTCACTTCGGTAACCCAAGGGAAAATATTATAGCACTACCAGTTTAAAAAAAATTGCAGTAACTATTGATTTTATTGTACCCATGGGCCCTGTTAAAGAAGAAAGTAATACTGCACTATCAGCTTGTCTTGAGAGTGAGCACGTGAGCATGCTAGTCTTTGTACTGTAATGAGATTTTCTGGTGGCCGATTATCCTTTAAATATAGAATAATGGATAGGTGGGACGAAGCTACAAGACAGTATCACAATCGAGGGATTCGGGTGTTACAATAAACCATAACAGGGGAGCTTGGGTCGTTTGTACATTAGCTGAGCCTTACGATTGCATTACTGGGTTTGGTGGGATCATTTTCTTTTCATCCCGTCTCTTATCGGCAAGGCAGAGATTCATGCTGGAGTACAGTCTGACGATGCAGGCACTCTCTGATGCCTCGCCCAAACGGTCATTCTTCACATGCTAGCCTGGAAAGGGAGAGGGGTATCAGAACCGAACCCTATCCGTTCCTCATCCAATTTCTTTTCAGCATAGAATCATAGAACCATAGAAATTTATAGCACGGAAGGAGGGCATTTCAGCCCATCGTGTCCGCACCAGCCGACAAAGAGCTATCCAGCCTAATCCCACTTTCCAGCTCTCGGTCTGTAGCCCTGTAGGTTACGACACTTCAAGTGCACATCCAAGTACTTTTTAAATGTGGTGAGGGTTTCTGCCTCTACCATCCTTTCAGACAGTGAGTTCCAGACCCTCACCACCCTCTAGGTGAAGCAATTTCCCCTCAAATCCCCTCTAGACCTCTTACCAATTATTTTAAGTCTATGCTCCCTGGTTGTTGACCCCTCTGCTAAGGGAAATAGGTCCTTCCTACCCACTCTAGGCCCCTCATAATTTTATACACCTCAATAAGGTCTCCCTTCAGCCTCCCCTATTCCAATGAAAGCAAACCCAGCCTATTCAATCTTTCCTCATAGCTAAAATTCTTCAGTCCTGGCAACATCCTCATAAATCTCCTCTGTACCCTCTCGAGTGCAATCACATCCTTCCTATAATGTGGTGACCAGAACTGCACACAGCACTCTAGCTGTGACCTAACCAGTGTTTTATAAAGTTCAAGCATAATCTCCCTGCTCTTGTATTCTATGCCTCGGCTAATAAAGGCAAGTATTCCATATGCGTGAGGATTGGGGATCACTCAATAGTGATCAGTGGAAGGAATCCAGGCTGATTATTTTTCCCCCTTCCAAGCACAGGGGATGTGGATAAATGTGAGGTTATTCACTTTGGGGGCAAAATCACCAAGGCAGAATATTATCTGAATGGCAGCAGATTAGGAAAAGGGGAGGTGCAACAAGACCTGGGTGTCATGGTACATCAGTCATTGAAAGTTGGCATGCAGCTACAGCAGGCGGTGAAGAAGGCAAATGGCATGTTGGCCTTCATAGCTAGGGGATTTGAGTATAAGAAAGGGAGGTCTTACTGCAGTTGTACAGGGCCTTGGTGAGGCCTCACCTGGAATATTGTGTTCAGTTTTTGTCTCCTAATCTGAGGAAGGACGTTCTTGCTATTGAGGGAGTGCAGCGAAGACATATGAGGAGAGACTGGATCAACTGGGCCTGTATTCACTGGAGTTTAGAAGGATGAGAGGGGATCGCATAGAAACATATAAAATTCTGACGGGACTAGAGAGGTGAGATGCAGAAAGAATGTTTCCAATGTTGGGGAAGTCCAGAACCAGGGGATTCAGTCTAAGGATAAGGGGTAGACCATTTAGGACTGAGATAGGAGAAACTTCTTCACTCAGAGAGTTATTAAATTGTGGAATTCCCGACCGCAGAGAGTTGTTGATGCCAGTTCATTGGATATATTCAAGAGGGAGTTAGATATGGCCCTTATGGCTAAAGGGATCAAGGGGTATGAAGAGAAAGCAGGAAAGGGGTACTGAGGTGAAGGATCAGCCATGATCTTATTGAATGGTGGTGCAGGCTCGAAGGGCCAAATGGCCTACACCTGCACTTATTTCCTATGTTTCTATGTTTCTATGAGAAGGACAATTGGTTCACTCCCCAGGCTGAGATGTTCAACCAAGATGACCTGATCCCCAGGCTGAGATGTTCAACCAAGATGACCTGATTAGGTCAACATGAAGATCTTATGGCACTACCAGAAGAAATACATGTCAATCTCCCAGTCCCTTGGCCAACAACCCTCTCTCAACAAATAACAGCACAGCATAGATTAATTGCTCATTCATTTTACTGCTGTTGATGGTATCTCACTGGAGCTGAACTGTTGCTGTGCTTGCCGAGGTAGCAACAGTCACTGCTTCTGAAAGTAATTCCCCATGAAGCATTTTGCTCATGTGTGAGGCACTATGTAAATGCAAGTATTTCTGTCTTTCAAACGCGTCTAACAGCTAACTCTGCAAAGACTGGAGTTTAAATCCGGGACCCTCTTGTCTCCATGTTGTTTTAAAACTGAGCCCATGAGGGGAACTTTGCATTACTGCTTTCTAAAAATAATTGACATTTTTAATTTTGTTTGATTTTCCACCACTTTCTGTAATGTATCTGGGGAACAACATTTCAACAGATAAAAATAATTTTTCTTCATATGTGAAGCCATTGATTATTAAAGGTCTTATGCAGCATCATCCTGTTCACAAACCTGACCTCCTGTTGTCAACGACTTTTAATCGTACTTTTGGCAGCAAGGACAGGACTGATGAGTGAGCAGGACGTGATGCAGGGCAGCATATAGGTGGTGGGCATCCAGGAGAAGATTGGAAGTGTGGCGTCTGTAGAAGACAAGGGCATGGCTGAGGATCAGCAGCAGATGGGCTGAGATAGGGCAGAAGCAGGCAATGTTATAGAGCTGGAGTTATGCAGTCTTTGTGATGGAGAGGTTATGAGGTTGGAAACTCAACCCGGGGTCCGAATAGGACACGGAGACAATGAAGAGTTTGGGTTGGCTTCAGCCAGTGGCTAGATCGGTGACAAGAGTGCAGAATCATAGAATCTAGAATCATAGAAGGAGGCAATTTTGACCATTGTGTCCGTGCTGGCCGACAAAGAGCTATCCAGCCTAATCCCACTTTCCAGCTCTTGGTCCGTAGCCCTGTAGGTTATGGCACTTCAAGTGCATATCCAGGTACTTTTTAAATGTGGTGAGGGTTCCTGCCTCTACTACTCTTTCAAGCAGTGAGTTCCAGACCCCCACCATCCTCTGGGTGAAAACATTTCCCCTCAAATCCCCTCTAAACCTCCTACCAATGACTTAAAATCTATGAGTTTGCGTCAAGCGCGAAAACTACGGCTTTGGTCTACTCAGCATTTAGCTGGCGGATATTGCAGTTCTTTCAAGTCCTGGATGTTTGACAAGGAGTCTGACAGCACAGCGAGTCAGTGGAGGGGTTGAGAAGGTTTGTGGAGAGGCAGTGCTGAGCATACATGTGGAGGCTGATCCCATTTCTGCAGATGATATTGTCAAGGGGTAGTATGTAAAGAAGAAGAGAGAGCCAAGGATGCATCCTTAGGGACACCTGAGGCGATAGTATGGGCTGGAAAGCGAAGACATTGGTAGTGATTCTCTGTTATGATTGGATAGATAAGAATGGAACCAAGTGAGGGCAGTCCACTGGATAGAAGAGGAGAGGGGTTGGAACAGCATGTTGTGGTTGATCGTGTCAAAGCTGCAGAGAGGTTGAGGACGATGTTCGGGTTAATGTATTGCAGTCACAGAGAACGGTGTTCTTGACATTGCTTACTTCTTTATACATAAGTAGAGACTCTGTTTATTAAAATCTTAAAGACAATGGAGTTTTAATAGTCACAATGGGACAATTGTTTTATAGGGTCTTTATTAACATTCAAGATATGAAGATAAAGATGTAATTTAAAAAGTTCCCATTTGGCCGAATCAAGTTACACCGCAGTGGTTGTGAAGTTGGAACGTGTGTTATAGTTTGATATCTCTTGTGCTTAAATGAGATTTGGGCAACTTTGCACCCAAATTACATTACATATAAAAATGATATAACCATATGTATCTCGCTCACTATTTTGTTCCGTGTGTGTACATATAAAGAGAGAAGTCTGGTATCTGTGTGCTCGCCTCTTGTGTGGCACTTACTTTGAGCAACTGTCAATTAACCTCTAACTGACCCCATGATGTCCCAATTACAAAAATTAGATCCAATGATCTTAAAGGGACACAGTTTCACCTTAGCAGCAGGATAATACATTGCAGCTGATACACTACAACACCCTTGGGGGGGAGACATTCGCCAGGCACTAATGTTTGCAAACTTTTAAAAAATTTGGCGGTTGCGCTCGAGGAAGGAAGTGGAGCGTTAAACCAGCAGCAGGTGGGGCGGTAAGTGGAGCGTGCTGCACATTGTGCCATGCAGCGCAGCCATGTTGAAAGGCTCCTTTAAAGGGAAGGACCATTGCTGCAGGCTCTGCAAAGGAAAAAGAACTTACCTTCTCCACAACGGTATCCCCGATCCCCGCCCGTTGAGCCCAGCAGTCAAGCAGAGTACCAGACTGATCGATTGCAGGCAGGAACTCGCAAAAAAAAAACCTGCAAGAGAGAAGGTGAATTTTTTTTTACTTACCTTGGCCACTTTGCCTATAAGCACCGCCCCGCAATGCCTGGCCTCCCGATCAAAGCCTTCTGCAACTGCCGGTGTGTTCGCTCGGCACTACTGCAGGGGGCGGAATGCAAGTTCGGGTCTGGGACGATGCGCAGGGGAATTATGTCACAATTTCCAGGCGAAGCCGGTGCAAAACTCCTGCCATTGATGTTATCGCCGCGCCTGGTCACAACCCGGTTAGCGCATCGTTCTCGCCCCCAGGAGGCGCTTATGAGGCCAATTTCTAGGCCCCTGTCCTGACAAAAAGAGCCCCCCAATTTACCGTGAACAATGCCACAGAAGATTAGCGACTATGCTATAGAAAATAATAAATGCCTTACAATGGATTTAAAACAATAATTCAATCTGGGTTCTGCTGACGTTCATAAACCACTTGGGTTTCTCTCGTGGTTTACGATGTCACAAAGAACTACTCAATTGAATTACTGCCTCATAACTCAGCAGAAGACATCTGATATCCTGTGTGTGGCGGTCACTTCACATTACCAAATTACCATATTAGATTATCCAACATCACAGGATCCTGTTGAAATCCAACTCACTGAACTACACTGAGGATATCGACAAACATTGACATTCCACCAGTTACAGTAGAGGTTAAAGTTTGAATAATTATATGAACATTGTCAACCCAGTTTTAATAAAATTACTAAATATTACATGCATCACTGATAATCTGATCCTCACAGAATATCAGTGAATGCATATGCCAAGTCTTAACGGCACAGGTAATAAATTATATTGAAAATACAACTCATAAAACAGCATTATCATTTTTGTTTGCAGGGAGATATTGCCGTTTTATCCCTTAGTGTGGGGTCTTTCATTTCATGTTAGCTGTGGCTCAATGGGCAGCACTGTTGCCTCTGAGTCAGAAGGTTGTGGGTTTAAATCCCACTCCAGGAACTTTAGCACAAAGATCTAGGCTTCCACTCCCAGTGCAGTGCTGAGGGAGTGCAGCACTGTCGGAGGTACCATCTTTCGGATGAGACGTTAAACAGGCATGAACTGGTTGGGCCGAATACCTGTTTCTGTGCCATATAACCTATGTAAACCGAGGCCCTGTCTGCTCTCTCAGGTGGACGTAAAGGATCCCATGGCACTATTTCGAAGAAGAGCAGGGGAGCTATCCTCGGTATCCTGGTCAATATTTATCTCTCAATCAACGTAAAAAAAAGATTATCTGGTCATTATCACATTGCTGTTCATGGGAGCTTGTTGTGCACAAATTGGCACATTTCCCACATTACAACAGTGACTAGACCAAAAGTACTTCATTGGCTGTAAAGCGCTTTGAGATGTCTGGTGGTCATAAAAGGCGCTATATAAATGCATGGCTTTTTTTCTTTTCTCCTATCCCTTATCAACAACAACAACTTGTATTTATATAGCGCCTGTAATGTAGTGAAACATCCCAAGGTGCTTCACAGGGGTATTATGAGATTTTAAAAATTGACACCGAGCTGCATAAGGAGAAATTAGGGCAGGTGACCAAAAGCTTGGTCAAAGAGGTAGGTTTTAAGGAACGTCTTGAAGAAGGAAAGAGAGGTAGAAAGGTGGAGGGGTAAGGGAGGGAATTCGAGAGCTTAGGGCCGAGGCAACAGAAGGCATGGCCGCTAATGGTTGAGCGATGATAATCAGGGATGCTCAAGAGGGCAGAATTAGAGGAGTGCAGACATTTTGGGGGGTTGTGAGGCTGGAGGAGATTGCAGAGATAGAGAGGGGTGAAGCCATGGAGGGATTTGAAAACAAGGATGAGAATTTTGAAATCGAGGTGATGCTTAACTGGGAGCCAATGTAGGTCAGCGAGCACAGGGGTGATGGGTGAGCGGGACTTGGTGTGAGTTAGGACATGGGCAGCAGAGTTTTGGATCACCTCTAGCTAAGTAGGATAGAATGTTTGAGGCCAGCCAGGAGTGTGTTGGAATAGTAAAATCTAGAGGTAAGGAAGGCATGAATGAGCGCTTATCATCGGTTTCCCTGATTGAAAGGATGAGAAGACCACTTGGAACCACATTTTACCCATTGTTGCTTTGTATCCTTCTTTCTTTCTTTCCTTCCCCTTAGAAAGCCAGAGCGTGACTGGGAATTGATCCCATGGAGATTTGATTTGCTTGCGTAGGAGCAGCGCTTCTGACAGTGTCTCAGTTGGCCCAAGACATTGGTCTCCCCTCTATCCCAGTGCTCTTCTCTGGCTCCTCAGAACAATGAGCGACAACAGTGACCATTCTCTGCAAACTGCTTCAACAGCTAGAGTAGTAAAAAAGCACAAAAGACTTGCATTTATATAGCGCTTTTTACAACCTCAGGATGTCCCAAAGCGCTTTACAGCCAATGAAGTACTTTTTGAAGTATAGTCACTATTGTAATGTAGATAACGGGACAGCCAATTTGTGCACAGCAAGCTCCCATAATGTGATAATGACCAAATCAACTGTTTTAGAGATGTTGGTTGAGGGATAAATATTGGCCAGGATGCCAGGGATAACGCCCCTGCTCTTCTTCGAATAGAGCCACGGGATCCTTTACATTGACGGGAGAGGGCAGACGGGGCCTCGGTTTACTGCGGAGTATTTGGAGTATTGTGTAAAGTTTAAGGTGCCCCATTAAAGAGAGGGCATGAAAGCCATAAAGAGCACACAGCATAGGTTCACCAGGGTGATGGCAAGGATGGAAAATGATAGCTATGAGGAGAAACTTGAGATACTGGAACTATGCCTCCTGGAGCACAGAAGACTAAACGGAGATTTAATAGAGGATTTTAAAATTATGAAGAGTTTTGACAGAGTGACCAGGGTAAGACTCTTTTCCTCTGGCTGAGGAGTCAGTAATGAAGGATTATCAATGTAAAATTGTCACTGAGAATCAGGAGAGATATTAATAGAAGTTTGGGTTGTTGGACATGGAATGTTTTGTCAAAGATTGTGACTAAGGCAGAGACTATTGCACTTTTAAGGGTAAATTGGATAACTATTGGAAGCGGAGGAAGATACAGGGCCAGGAGGACAGAGCAGGGCAGTAGCGTTAGTTTCAGATTGCACGACAAAAAACCAGCAGAGACACGATGGGCTGTGTGGCCTCCCTCTGTGCTGTAAAAGCCTAAGATTGTGTAAGTTCACCATAGCAGTACAATAATACATGATGTGTTATGTGCTCTGACACTCCTCATAAAACATTATAAAACACCATTTAATCCACAAGGAATCCTCTATAATATACAGATTGTATTTAACTCTGTGAGTGGTTAGGATCTGGAATGTGCTGCCTGAAAGGTTGGTGGAGGCAGACTCAATCGTGGTTTTTACAAGGGAATTTTAGTACCTGAAAGGAAAAATATTGCAGGGCTACGGGGAAAAGGTGACGGAGTAGGACTAGCTGAGGTGCTCTTGCAGAGAGCCGGCACGGGCTCGACGGGCCGAATGGTCTCCTTCTGTGCTGTAACCAGTCTATGGTTCTATGATACTAAAGGTCTTACATGTAGCAGTTAGCAAACTTTGAAATGTTCACAGCGTACAGACAAATCTGTCGTACTTTTCCGATTTGTTCAAACTTCAACAAGGAACTGAACAAAAACTATGTGCTTGTCCACTTACTTTGCCATATCACACCATGTCCCTCATAAACTCACACCACAATCTGTACCTCACCACGAGCAATGCCACAGGAAGCCCACTAGTGTAAAAAAATATTTCTTACAGTGAGTTTAACACTAATTTTATCACAGTTCTGCTGATATTCACACATTACTTGGATTCAGAAGCACTGTGTTAAAACACTGCCTTTGACCTCCACTTGCGAATTCCCCAAATTAACTCAGTCTTTCTCTTCACCTTTAAAAACTCTGACAAAAACCATTTCTCCAACCAAGCTTTTGATCACCACTTCAAAACCTTTAAAGATTGGCATTCATTCCTCTTTCCTTCTATTTGTAAAGGGCTTCAGGAAGTTTCTTCCTTCCCAAGTGGCAGCATTCTCGCCTCTGAGTCAGTTGGTCATGGGTTCAAGACCCACTCCGGAAACACATAATCTAGGCAGCCACCCAATGCAGTACTGAGGAAGTGCTACACTGTCAGAGGTGCCGTCCTTTAGATGCGGTATTAAACTGGACCCTCCTGCCCACTCAGTTAGATGCAAAATATCCCATGGCACCATTGGACGAAGAGTATAGGATTTGTCTTGGTTTTCTGGTCAATATTTATCACTCAACCAATATCACTAAAACAGATTATTTATTTCTTCATTCGCAGGATGTGGGTGTTGCTGGCAATGTTGTGATTTATTGTCCCTAGTTGCCCTGCGAAGGTGATGGTAGACCTTATTGAACCAGTCTGTGCGCTGAAGGTACTCTCACTAAACTGCACGCTAGGGAGCTCCAAGATTTTGACCAAGTGACGATGAAGGAACGGCGATATATGTTCAAGTCAGGATGGTACGTGACTTGGAAGGGGATTCAGTGTCAAACTTGGAGGTGTGGTGTGCCCATGCACCTGCTGCCCTTGTGATTCTAGGTGATGAAGGTCATGGGTTTGGGAAGTCCTGCCGAAGAAGCCTTGGTGAGTTACTGCCGGGCATCTCGTAGGTAGAACACACTGCAGACACAGTGCACCGGAGGTGAAGGGGGTGGATACTTAGGCTTATGGATGAGGTGCCAATAAAGTGGGCAGCTTTGCCCTGGATGTTGTCGAGCTGCTTGAGTGTTGTTGTAATTGTACCCATCCAGGAAAGTAGAGAGTATTACATCACACTCCTGTCTTGTGCCTTGCAGGTGACGGAGAAGCTTTGGGGAGTCAAGAGGTGAGCCGCTTGCCACAGAATACCCAGCCTCTGACCTACTCCAGTAGCCATGGCATTTATTTGGCTGGCCCATTTGAGTTTCTGGTCAATGGTGACCTCCCCCCACAAGATGCCAATGGTGGGGGTCTCGGCTATGGTAATGCCATTGAATGTGGTTAAGCTCTCTCTTGTTGGAGATGATCATTGTCTGGAACTATTGATTATGCTTCAAAGGTACTTCATTGGCTGTGAAGCGGTTTGGGACATCCTGAGGTTGTGAAAGCCGTTTTATAAATGCAAGTTATTTCTTAGTAAAGCCATTATATAAATGCAAGTTGTAACTTACTGCCAGACAGTTGTTGTCCTGTATGTAGTGATTTCTGTTCAAATCTAACTTGGTGGCCGACATTCGGATGGAGATTAGGAAAATGTCACTTAGGGGAACAAACAGATCCCATTCTCTCGTATGGAATGCTCTGACACCATCAGTCATTGTGCCTTTTGTTTGAATCCAGACTGTATCACCTGTAAGATCTGCTGTAAATTGAGTAATTTGCAGGAGGATAAGCTTAATGATAAATTCATTCTTGGCTACCTTTGATTCCCGCTGTTGTGCTACCTTGAAACGTTGATGTTGGTTTAATTTTCACAACAAAGAAGCACACGCAAAATAACCTCACCCCCCAGGATTTAGATTTTCCCTCAAAGTTATAGAAACATAGAAACATAGAAAATAGGTACAGGAGTAGGTCATTTGGTCCTTCGAGCCTGCACCACCATTCAATATGATCATGGCTGATCATGCAACTTCAGTACCCCATTCCTGCTTTCTCTCCATACCCTTTGATCCCTTTAGCCATAAGGGTCACATCTAACTCCTTTTTGAATATATCAAAAGAACTGGCCTCAACAACTTTCTGTAGTAGAGAATTCCACTGGTTCACAATTCTCTCAGTGAAGAAGTTTCTCCTCATCTCAGTTCTAAATGGCTTACCCCTTATCCTTAGACTGTGACCCCTGGTTCTGGACTTCCCCAACATCAGGAACATTCTTCCTGCATCTAACCTGTCCAATCCCATCAGAATTTTATATGTTTCTATGAGATCCTCTCTCATTCTTCTAAATTCCAGTGAATATAAGTCTAGTCGATCCAATCTTTCTTCATATGTCAGTCCTGCCATCCTGGGAATCAGTCTGGTGAACCTTCGCTGCACTCCCTCAATAGCAAGAATGTCCTTCCTCAGATTAGGAGACCAAAACTGTACACAATATTCACCAAGGCCCTGTACAACTGCAGTTAGACCTCCCTACTCCTATACTCAAATCTTCTCGCTATGAAGGCCAACATTCCATTTGCCTTCTTCACCGCTTGCTGTACCTACATGCCAACTTTCAATGACTGCTGTACCATGACACCCAGGTCTCATTGCACCTCCCCTTTTCCTAATCTGTGACCATCCAGATAATATTCTGCCTTCGTGTTTTTGCCCCCAAAGTGGATAACTTCACATTTATCCACATTATGCTGCATCTGCCATGCATTTGCCCACTCACCTAACTTGTCCAAGTCGCCCTGCAGCCTCTTAGCATCCTCCTCACAGCTCACACTGCCACCCAGCTTAGTGTCATCTGCAAACTTGGAGATATTACATTCAATTCCTTTGTCTAAATCATTAATGTATATTGTAAATAGCTGGGGTCCCAGCACTGAATCTTCGGTACCCCACTAGTCACTGCCTGCCATTCTGAAAAGGACCAGTTTATTCCTACACTTTGCTTCCTGTCTGCCAACCAGTTCTCTAGCCACGTCAATATATTACCCCCAATATCATGTGCTTTAATTTTGCACATCAAACTCTTGTGTGGGACCTTGTCAAAAGCCTTTTGAAAGTCCAAATACACCACATCACTGGTTCTCCCTTGTCCACTTTATTAGTTACATCCTCAAAAAATTCTAGAAGATTTATCAAGCATGATTTCCCTTTCATAATTCCATGCTGACTTGGACCGATCCTGTCACTGCTTTCCAAATGCGCTGCTATTACATCTTTAATAATTGATTCTAACATTTTCCCCACTACCGATGTCAGGCTAATCGGTCTGTTTTCTCTTTCCCTCCTTTTTTAACCTCCAATCCATTGGAACTGATCCAGAGTCTATAGAATGTTGGAAAATGACCACCAATGCATCCACTATTTCTGGGGTGAAATCTTAGATGAAATCCGAATAAGTTAGGGCTAATGTTCCTCCAAGCCGCGCAGCAATGGGAAAAGTCCGGGGCAGGCCGCTAACTGGCTTCTCCACTGTAAATACCATGCCGCGGCGAAATTTAAGGGGACCACGCACTAAAAGAAACAATGTAACTATTTATATTGCACTTTTTCTGACAGACAGGCGTCTGTCCAGCCCCGCACCCCCCGGCCCATACTGCACTTTCTTTGACAGACATGCAACAAGCCCTGCCCCTGTCAAGCTCCGACCCCCCCCTTCCAGTCCAAATCATTCCATCCACGTGGTGCCGAGAAGCAGGACCTGTGGCTCCCACTCTCTTCACTCCAGCCGGCGTGAGGCTGAGAGTGGCGGTCCTCAGGCCGAGAGCGAGAGAGAGGCTAGGCGGGGGGCGGGGGGGGGGGGGCGGGGCGGAGAGAGAGGCTGGGGGGAGAGAGAGAGGCTAAGGGGAGAGAGAGAGAGGCTAAGGGGAGAGAGAGAGAGGCTAAGGGGAGAGAGAGAGAGGCTAAGGGGAGAGAGAGAGAGGCTGGGGGGAGAGAGAGAGGCTGGGGGGAAAGTGAGAGAGGCTGGGGGGAAAGTGAGAGAGGCTGGGGGGAGAGAGAGAGAGGCTGGGGGGAGAGAGAGAGAGAGGCTGGGGGGAGAGAGAGAGAGGCTGGGGGGAGAGAGAGAGAGGCTGGGGGGAGAGAGAGAGAGAGGCTGGGGGGAAAGTGAGAGAGGCTGGGGGGAGAGAGAGAGAGGCTGGGGGGAGAGAGAGAGAGGCTGGGGGGAGAGAGAGAGAGGCTGGGGGGAGAGAGAGAGAGGCTGGGGGGAAAGTGAGAGAGGCTGGGGGGAGAGAGAGAGAGGCTGGGGGGAGAGAGAGAGAGGCTGGGGGGAGAGAGAGAGAGGCTGGGGGGAGAGAGAGAGAGGCTGGGGGGAGAGAGAGAGAGGCTGGGGGGAGAGAGAGAGAGGCTGGGGGGAGAGAGAGAGAGGCTGGGGGGAGAGAGAGAGAGGCTGGGGGGAGAGAGAGAGAGGCTGGGGGGAGAGAGAGAGAGGCTGGGGGGAGAGAGAGAGAGGCTGGGGGGAGAGAGAGAGAGGCTGGGGGGGGGGAAGAGAGAGGCTGGAGGGGGAGAGAGAGGCTGGGGGGAGAGAGAGAGGCTGGGGGAAAGTGAGAGAGGCTGGGGGCGAGAGAGAGGCTGGGGGGAGAGACAGCTGAGGGGAGAGAGAGAGTGGCTGGGGGAGAGAGAGAGAGGCTGGGGGGGGAGAGAGAGGCTGGGGGGGGGAGAGAGAGGCTGAAGGGAGAGAGAGAGGCTGGGGGGAGAGAGAGAAGCTGGGACGGGGGAGAGAGTGAAAGAGGCTGGGGGAGAGAGTGTGAGAGAGACACAACCCCTACAAGGGACATCGTTGGAGTGGATGATATCCAGAAATCATGACACTGTCACTATTCTGGGACACTTGTGCTGGGATAAGGCACTTCGGCTGGGGGAGGGATGTACTTGTATTGGGGTAAGGCACTTCGGCTGAGGGAGGGATGTACTTGGACTGGGGCATGTGACATTGGTTGGCCCTTGCTGTCTTCTGTGGAGCTCTGTTCTCTGTCGCTTTAGGAAGTCAAAGTGGATCGAGTTACAATTTGAAAGTCAGTGAGACCTTGGGATGGACGGTTCCAGTTACATATTCCTGTGAAACTTCAGGGTGTGGCTTATCCTGCAAGGGAACCAATCATAGACAAAGAGTGGAGCCATGGTGGCCATTTTCACAGCATAAATAAGGGACCCCTAAAAGAAACAGGCTGCACCAAACCAAGCGCAGCTTAGAGGGAACATTGGTCAGGGCAGTGTTGTCATGGACCTCAGCTTCCCTATGTTGGTGAAAAACAGCCAGGGTTCCAGGTCCTCACTGCTGGTCAGTAACTCCTCCCAGAAGTATGTTCCTGAGAATGTGACCATGTTCAAAAGGAGGGAGGGAGAAAATTATATTTAATGTTTCAATATTTTGCCTGCATTTTTGCAATCTACAGTTTCAATAAATACACAAACACATTTATTAAAATAGGAATTAATTTTACTTTTTAATTATTTTCATTGAGAAACAATACCACCACGATTGAAAGGAGCCACGGTAAATCAGGTCATGATTCGGTGATAATCAAGCGAGGGTTTTAAAAGTCTGTCGATTGTAGGAGGAAAATAAATTTCAGGCAGGTAGGAAGTTCTACAGCTTTTAATTCCTGGGAAAGGGACAATGAAATGATTATTAACTTCAGGACAGTGAGAATTCAGGGAGGAGTAAGAGGGTACAAGATAACGCTATAAGGGAGCGAGAGGAGGAATGGTATTAGTTCTGCATTTATAAGAACGTAAGAATTAGGAGCAGGAGTAGATCATATGGCCCCTCGAGCCCGCTCTGCCATTCAATAAGATCTCAACTTCACTTTCCCGCCCAATCTCCATATCTCTCGATTCCCCATGAGTCCAAAAATCTATCTATCTCAGCCTTGAATATACTCAATGACTGAGCCCTTTGGGGTAGAGAATTCCAAAGATTCACAACCCTCTGAGTGAAGAAATTCCTCCTCCTCTCAGTCTAAACGTCCGCCCCCTTATCCTGAGGCTAGTTCTAGACTCTCCAGCCAGGGGATACATCAGCATTGATCCTGTCAATCCCCTGGCTCATTCTTCTCTTCTTTTGGGCTTTAAAGCATGCCCTCCTGTTGATTTCCCATCACCCCCCCCACCGAAACAATACTGCCAGAGGACTCTGTGATAGTCATTAAACATCAACCACTCTCAATTTTATTAGAAGGTTCCCCGTGATGCGATATTTCATGTAGAGTATAAACTGAATAGCTGCTATTAATTCTCTGCCTGACGTGCAATATTTTTTAATATTATATATGGAACAAAAATATTTTTGATACTGCCACTGATGTTCCCACTTAAGAGTTGTGATGTAGGCCTTCACAGGACAGCTGCATCTTGTGGAAAGTGAGAGAAGAATTCATCATTCTCAGTCTTTCTATATACCATATATACTCGTCAATATCCTGTGGTGTAACACAAGGTGATACAAGACCACGGGGAATCTTCAAGTGAAGCATGCTTAGAGACAAGGGGTGTGCAGATGTCATTCAATCTTCATTTTAAAGTCATACAATCTAGCCTTGTTTTTTTTCTATATTTCCATTATAAATTCCTATGTCCAAATTTGTACTGGAACCTGCTTATGCAAATTTGTCTCACTGTAATTATACCCTCCCACCATGGGAGGCAGTGCAGGACTCATACTGAAACTGCTGCCCCCTTGCCTCCTCCCACAGTGGAACTTTGACAAATGCCTTTTGGAAGCCTAAGTGCACAACCGTTTACCAGAGTCCATTGGGTTATCATTTCTTCCATTTGCCTTGTACTGATGAACATTTTCCTATAATCCATTTGTTTTATTTTTGTGCGTGAAGACTGATGGGGGCTGCTGAAACCCTCATCCATACCTCTAGATCACATTTGATCGGCTCTGCTGGGCAGGCCACATTGTTCGCATGCCAGACACGAGACTCCCAAAACGAGCGCTCTACTCGGAACTCCTTCACACCAAACGAGCCAAAGGACACCCTCAAAGCCTCCCTGATAAAATGCAACATCCCCACTGACCCTGGCCAAAGACCACCCTAAGTGGAGGAAGTGCATCGGGGAGGGCACTGAGCACCTCGAGTTTCATCGCCAAGAGTATGCAGAAATCAAGTGTAGGCAACGGAAAGAACGTGCGGCAAACCAGTCCCACCCACCCTTTCCCTCAACGACTGTCTGATCCACCTGTGACAGGAACTGTGGTTCTCGTATTGGACTGTTCAGCCACCTAAGGACTCATGTTTAGAATGGAAGCAATGACTTCCGCGATTCCGAGGGAGTGCCTATGATGATTGCAATGCTCTCCTGGCCGGCCTCCCACTTTGCATGCTCTGTAAAATTAAGTTCATCCGAAATTCGGCTACATGTGTCCTCACTCGCACCAAGTCCCGTTCACCCATCACCCCTGTGCTCGCTGACCTACATTGGCCCCCGGCCCAGTAACGCCTCCATTTAAAAATTCTCATCCTTGTTTTCAGATCCCTCAAAGCCTTGTCTTTCCCTGTCTCTGTAATCTCCTCCAGCCCCACAACCCCCCGAGATATCTGCACTCCTCCAATTCTGGCCTCTTGAGCATCCCCAATTTTCATCGCTCCACCATTGGCAACTGTGCCTTCAGCTGCCGAGGCCCTAAGCTCTGGAATTCCTTCAATAAACCTCCGCCTCTCTAGCTCCTTTAAGACGCTCCTTAAAACCTACCTCTTTGACCAAGCTTAGGTCAACTGTCCTAATATCTCCTTACGTGGCTCAGTGTCAAATTTTGTTTGATAAGGCGCCATGTGACGCACTGTGGAACGTTTTACTACATTAAAGGCACTATATAAATGCATGTTGTTGTTGTTGTTTTAAGGAATTCCACTGTTTTCGGATGCTGGTAAAGGACTCGAGGAGAAAGGGTATTTGGAGTTTACAGGAGCAAGAGAGAAAAGATCACAATAGTCTCAATAAAATAAAGAGGTACAAGAAAGGTTATGATGGAGACTGGAAGGTTGGAGATTCTGCAGTCTTCTTCTTAGGCGGTCCCTCGAATCGAGGATGACTTGCTTCCATGCCAAAAAGGGATGAGTTCAATGAGTTCACAGGTGTTTCAATGAAGGACCTAATATTCTAGGTCCCGAACTGCATATTGAAGGGTAGAAGATGCCTGTGCGTGGATTTTTTAACGTTGCACACCAGCCACCACACGGGCTTGACAGAGCTAGGTCTTGGTCCACTGGCCAGGGTTAACCAAGATGACTGGAGACCAGCTCTGCTGTACGGACCTAGTGCACACACATATCGCAGTGTAGGCTGGTCCATGCTGCCCCTGGGCCCTCACCTCTCCTGGAGTATTTTTTGACACCCCCCCCCCCCCCCCCCACCCGGCAGCTTGTCAATTTTCTCCTCTCTCCCGCGACGCAGTCTCCTTTGCTGGGCTGAGGTTTCTCAGGTACCGGCTGTTGTGCTGCACCTCCCCCAAGAGGCTAATTTTAATGTATAAGCCTTGACGGCAAGTGTTGGCTATTCCACCGTGAGGGCGGAGGGTAATTCAGGTCCAATCCTTCCTCGCCTTTCTACACACATGCAAGCTTACAGGGAGGCCCATTAGATAGCAATCAGAAGCGGCAGCCCTACTTGATTTCTCCTTCCCCTAACCTTCCCCGTCCACCGCAACCACCGCCCCACACACCACCCCCCCCGCCCCCAGTCCCTCTACCAACACCCTGGCTGCAGAGTCTGCAGCAGCGTAGTATTGGCATATGGAAATTGGTTAATTCAGCTTCTGAAAGGTGTTTATATTTAGTTCATTCAATATAGGGAACAAAATGTGGTTGGTATCAATGGCGAGAGAGACAGAGTGACAGATTTCACTTAGCAACAGCTGATGTTTTGCGACCAACCAGCCTTCGATATTCATAATAGAATGTTCTTCTAGATTAGAAATATTATGTTCGGATAAGAGAAGTCTCGAGACTAGTGGTTTACGCTTACACAGCAAGGCTATGATGTTTTGCGTGTGTTGTTGATATAGACTTGTGTTTCACCAGAAAAATACCCAATCTCACTTGAGCAAAACAGAGATGCAGGCCCTGTGATTGACCCTCACCTTATCTAAACCTTGGCTCCAGCCAGCTCCTTGGTGAAGATACCCACCTGCCATGATCACTCCCTGGCATTGTACTCTTTCACACAGCTGAGCACCATCACCAGCAGGACAAGCCGAGATAAGAGCTTCATCCATGCACGAAATGCACCACTATATGAAAACTAGAAATACAGGAGCGATTCCAAGGCAGTGATCTCAGCTCAGGTTCACTCGACGGTTACCAATCTGTTGAACTTTGAACTCACTAAGGAAAAGAGGCCCTATTTCTAGTTTTGTAAAATAGAAAGAAAGACTTGTATTTATGTAGTGCCATTCACGACCTGCGGATGTCCAGAAGTGCTTTACAGCCAATGAAGTACTTTTTGAAATGTAGTCACTGTCGGAAACACAGCAGCCAATTTGAGCACAGCAAGGTTACATAGTGGTTATGTTACTGGGCTAGTAATCCAGAAGCCTGGATTAATGATCTGGAGACATGAGTTCAAATCCCATCATGGCAGCTGGGGAATTAAATTCAGTTAATTAAATAAAAATCTGAAATTAAAAAGCTACCACCAGTAATGGTAACCATGAAACTACTCGATTATTGTAAAAACCCATCTGGTTCACTAATGTCCTTTAGAGCAGGAAATCTGCCATCCTTACCCAGTCTGGCCTATATATGACTCCAGACCCACAGCAACGTGGTTGACTCTTAACTGTCCTCTGAAATGGCCTAACAAGCCACTCAGGTGTCAAGAAGCTGGTGCAACAATGCATTCCCAAGGGCAATTAGGGATGGGCAATAAATGATGGCCTTGCCTGTGATGCCCACATCCCAGCAACAAATTTAAAAAGAAGGTCCTCCAAACAGCTATGAAATAATGACCAGATAATCTGGATTTTTTTTACATGTTGGTTGAGGAATTAATATTGGCCAGGACACTGGAAGAACTCTCATGCTCTTCAATGAATAGTGCCATGGGATCTTTTATATCCATCTGAGAGGGCCGATGGGACCTCAGTTTAACATCTCATCCAAAAGATGGCACATCCGATATTGCAGCACTCCCTCAGTATTGCATTGCAGTGTCAGCCTAGATTATGAGCTCGTGTCTCTCGAGTGGGACACAGGGGGCGGTGGGAAGTTGGGACATGAAGAATCAACTTTTTTGAATGGCGGAGAAGGCTCAAGGGGCCAAATGGCCTACTCCTACTCCTATTTCTTATGTTATTATGTAAAGTTTGGATTATTAAAACAAATGTTCTAAAGGGGATTCAATCCTTTTACTTTCCTTTTCCTGTCCCTGCCTTGGAAGGGGTACAGCGAAGATTCATCAGAGTGATACTAGGATTAAAGGGTTAATTTATGAATTGCGAAAACTTGGTTTTGACTCCCTTGAGTTTAGAATGTTAAGGGATGAGCTAATTTGAGGTATTTAAAATGATAGAGGAATTCAATCGGGTGATACAAAGAAACGATTTCCTCTGGTGGTTGTGTCCAGGACAAGAGGGCTAATCTTAAAATTAGACTTAGGCCATTTAGGAGTGAAACCAGGAAACACAGTTTCACAAAAGCAAAATACTGCAGATGCTAGAATCTGGAATAAAAACAGAGAATGCTGGAAATCACAGGCAGCATCTGTGGAGAGAGAAACAGAGTTAACTTTTCGGGTCGACGACCCTTGGTCAGAACTGGCGAATGTTCGAAAAGAGCACATTCTTAAGCACTGAAAGGGGGAGGGGAAGAAAAAACAAAGGGGAAGGTCTGTGATAGAGTGGAAGGCAGGAGAGATTAGAGAGACAAAAAGGGGTGATGGGTTGAATTGAAATGGAATTGAAACACTTTTTTACATAAAGGGTAGTGGAAATTTTTCACCCCAAAAGGCTGTGGTTGCTGCGCCAAATTGAAATTTTTAGCACTGCAATCAATGGATTTTTATCAGGTAAGGGTATTGAGAGATAGGGAGCAAAGGCAGGTAAATGAGGTTGAGGTACAGCCAGTATCGAATTCAATGCTGGAGCAGGATTAAGGGGTTGAATGGCCAACTCCTATGTAACTCTCTCTCTCTTTTGATGATTTTTTTCTTGCCTTTCTCTCTCATTTATATGTCAGCTGTGGCTCAGTTGGTAGCACCTTTGTCTCTGAGTCAGAAGGTTGTGGGTTCAAGTTCCACTCCAGAGTTGAGCACAAATATCTAGGCTGACACTCCAGGGAGTGCCGTCTTTTGGATGAGACGTTAAATCAAGGCCCTATCTGCCCTCTCAGGATGTAAAAGATCCCATGGCACTATTTCGAAGAAGAGCAGGGGAGTTATCATCCCTTGTGTCCTGGCCAATATTTATCCCTCAGTAAGCATCACAAAAACAGATTATCTGGTCATTATCACATTGCTGTTTGCTTTGTGCAAATTGGCTGCTGCATTTCCTACATCATCATCATCATAGGCGGTCCCTCGAAAGAGGATGACTTGCTTCCACACCAAAAGGGATGAGTTCACAGAGGTTTCAATGAAGGACCCGATATTCCAGTCCTGAACTCCAGGGGTGGAAGATGCCTGTGCGTGGATTTTTTTTAACGTATGGTGACCATTGCACATCAGCCACCACACGGGGTTGACAGAGCTGGGCCTTTATCCAGTGGTAAGGGTTAACCAGGACGACTGGAGACCAACATTACATTTCCTACATTACAACAGTGACTCCACTCCAAAAGTATTTCATTAGCGATGAAGGTCTTTGGGATGTGCTGCATTCGTGAAGGGCGCTATATAAATGCAAGTCTTTCTTTCATTTCTGACTCATGCTGAGTTTCATTCTGTTTGGTTTTATTTTCATTTTTTTCTATACATCTTTCACTCCCTCCCCCTCACCTTTTCACACTCTCCAGGGCTGCGCCTGTGTTCTTTTGCTGTGTCCATCGTAAATAAATGTAGCGCTGGGTTGCTCCCGTGCGAGGGACAGCTCAGGTACAGTGTTAGGCCAGTTGTGGATCTATTAAACAGACCGAGGCGGCCTTCCCTCCTTATTTGCATTTGTTTGCACTATCTCTTCTGGACACAGTTGCCCTGGTTTAATTTAGAGACGCCGCTTGGGGGAGGAATTAGAGTGGATGTCAGGGTGAAGGAAGAAAATCTGGCCAAGCTAGAGTTAAAACTTGCACACGTTTTTGGTGGGAGGTTGGGAGGTGGGATCACCAAAAAAAAAGGCGTCTAGTCACCTTATTTATGTGATCTGAAGCCCTTGATGAGATAACAGGCTTGTAATCTATCTCTCTGGGGTACCCATTATCTTTTTTTTTATGTAACCCTCTTGTCAATACTGGATTTTGCATCCAACCCTTTACACCGTCTGTTTTTATTCCCCCAAGATTTGCGCGAAAATGCAAAAAGATAAATCGCTATTCCCCACCACACTCATATCCTTTGAATAGCAGAATTGGAGGAAGATAGCAAACGAATATCGATGACATTTGCAGAGAAATTAACAGAACAATTAGCATAATTCTTTGCCGGGGGGGGGGGGGGGAGGGAAATTAAAAATATAGTAGGTTCCAGTAGGCTTTTAAATCTATATCTATATATTTTTTTTAAAACAATTTTTTGGCAAATGATTAAAAATGGCTCTGGGTAGCTGCCCCACTTCCGCATCACGTGGCTCTCATTCATCACGTCGGCCAATGGGGGCGCCGATCCGACGTTGCATTCCTCCTCGCTCAATTTGTTACAGTGTCGCTGTGCTGTTGCATTCGGCAACATTTTGTATCCCAGCAGGAGCAGAAATAGAGGGGGAATAAGAAAGGAACAGCGCAACCAAGGCAATTTCCACACACCCCTCCCAATCAAAAAAAAACTGGGAAGAAGGATAGAAAGGAAGGAAGAAAGAAAGGAACAAAGAAGGGAAAGAAGAGAGAGGAAAAAAAAGGATACGCACTGAGCAATGCACCGAGATGTCTCGGTGCTAAATACAGCGGCTGCCAACAAGGTCGCCTTTTGAAAAGCCGGAGGTGTACAATGTGTCGCGACCGCATGATGAAAGATACGAAATAAGCCCTTGACCCGGTTTAAACGCCAGACAGCCGAAGAAAACGTGCGAGGAAGTGTCGGCGGAAACAGCCCATCTGGCTTTGTTTTACCCTCCGGACTGAACGTACATACGCAGGAATTTTTTTTTGTGTTGGATTTCGAGGGAGGGTGTTTCAGTTTAAAAAAAATAATTGGGGGTGCTCTACGTTTCCAAGAGGGGGAAAAAAAAGAGGGCGATGTATCCGCAAGCCAGGCAGTCGGTAAGTGACTTGCGGTCGGAGCGCACGCTTCAATTTCAGCGAGTTAATTTCACTTTATATATCCCCCTCCTGAAACTGACCCGGTTCTATTTTCCTCCTGGACTATCCTTCGCTGTCCTTTACTGAGCTTTTAAAGCTGTAGCTATCAGTCTTTCCTTTTTTTTTTGAAGTCTTTGACATTCACTCACTTTTTCAACCGAAGGCCAACTTAATCAGAAAAGGCCTTTTTTTTTCCCCTCTTTGATCGCTGTGATTAAAATATGTTCTACATCATTTATCGGCATGGTTCCCACTTAAAAGGGAAATGTGCCCCCTCCTTTCCTTCAGATGTGTAATGACGCCCTGTTTAGATCTGTTGATGACTTTGACATCTTTTGTTTCTCATTGCTATTGTTTAAATCCGCTTCATCTCGTATATGTGGGCCCCACCGGCATTCTGAATTAACGTTTCGCTGGCGTGCTTGAAACGCGCTACGGTGAGAAATGATGTTTGCAGACAGATAGCCCGATTGGGGAAATCAAAGATGGAGGTGGAATTGTGCACCCGCCACAATTGTCAATTTTTTGGTATGCAGAAGTTTTTAAGGTCACATTAGGATCCCCAGGGTAGCCATAACAGAGTTGCCTCTTCCCTCACATGACCTTTAACCTATATCTAGATCAGCACATCCAGTTTCCATTTTGTGTGTGCAACATTTTACAGATTTCCGTTGTAAATCTTCACTCAACAAACGCTGGTTAAAGCCTAACTTTGTTTACCAGAGTCCAGTGGATCCTAAAGCTTTCTTAGTAAGGGCCGGTGTTGGTGATGGTAAAATATAGCTCGCTGACCTTATCCTTTCTTCAGTGTTCACAAGTGGTGGAAGTGTAGCTGAAGTGTGAAGGAATGGGTGGACGAGCAGTGAGAAGGCAACTTTTTGTGGACACAATACCTTCGACCTTTTTTGTTTGTCCATCCAATTTTATTTTCTCTCCTCCCCCCTCCCTGGAGGTGCTGAGGTATGATTCTACAGGGTCTGTGTCTCGTACCTTGCCCACAGGTCCTTTCTCCACATGTAGATACTGAATATGTGCAGGTTATTTGACTCTGGTTGGGGCAATCCTATCTTTGCTCGACCTGTGCACTCTCTCTAGGCAGAGGAACCTTGGCTGATGTTTCTCCTGTCTAGCACAGACACCATGGCCAGTTGTAGCACTCCAAAGTAGCTAATGCAGCTCTGAGTCATTATCGACCTGGGATCGCCCTACTTTGGTCCTGTTCCACACTGGGCAGTAAATTTCCCCACAAAGCTACTGGAGTGTCTCTCCCTTCATTGTATTTTTTTTTTAAACCAGGTGGTGGTTGCTCCCATTGCCCTGGCTGTGGAGGTGCTGCTCACGTGCAGTTTCCTTTGCTCAACTGGCTGTGGTGCCCCTGTGCTAGGCGGGAGGAATTTCTGCCAAAGTTCCAGTTAGGTGCGAAATATCTAGGCTGTGGAATTCTACATAATCCTTGCTACTCATCAATCGGCCACCAGGAGGTGCAATTTGAGCTGGGTGTGGTGTGATCAGTGTTTCTCACTCATGCCACCAATGGCGACAATGCTGTTGCATGGGGTGTTTTGAGCAGCTTGATCGGGGGATGATGAAACACTTTTTGGAAACCTAGAAATCTACAGTGCAGAAGGAGGCCATTTTGGCCCATCGTGACCACGGCGTCCGACAAAGAGTCACACGGCCCTCAGTCAGCAGCTCTGAAGGTTATATGTAAACCTATGAACAATGGCGGAAAGGTGAAGAGCATCCAGCCCAACCAGTCCACCCCACACAACTGTGACATCCCTTACACTGAAACATTCTACACAGCACCCCAACTGGAGCCATGTGATCTCTTTCCCCTTCCCTCATCTCTCCTGAAGATACTGCCACATGCTGGGGGTGTAGATCCAGGACTACTGTGTCTCAGCAGCTCTCCCAAATTAATATTTGTCTCACTAGTTGGGTGCCTTGGTGGGGAATGCCAACGGGCTGCTCATCTGGGTTTGGAGGACTCTGGCAAAGTCAGATCCACCCAAATCCAATAAGTGTGCAACATTTTCAGTGGGAGTCATCCGGAGCGGGAACCTTGGCTGTGTTATTGCTGTTTGTCAATTCTTTGAGAATAGAGGTGCTGAGTTTATTGATAGTGCTGTGGTTGAGGTCAGCTGACTCAGCCCAGACCAAGGAAGGAGCCTGGGACCATCCTGGTTTGTATGGCTCAATTCCCCATTAGACAGTGAGTGCACTTTGACACAGTGCCAGAAGAAGCTTCAAAACATTCTGTTCAACCCCTTCCCTTTCCCCTTTGTTCAGCTCAGCTGACGTGAGCTGGATCTTTGGCCACTTCCTGGGAAGTCCAACAGTTTGAGAAACCAAGGTGTATGTTTTATGGATGTACACTTCAATGAATTGCTGCCTATTCTTCAGGGGCAGAAGACATCCTTTTCCACTCTGCTTTTCCCCAGCTCCTTGCTGCTCCATGGGGGCAAGGTTCAAGTGGGATCATGGCCGTGTGTGTCAGCAGCCTATTCAATATGACATTAGTCAATCCTGATCCTAACCCCACGCCAGTGAAACACATGCAGGGCTAATTTAATAGCAACCCGGAGTGGGATCGCTGGCTAATTCCCCTTGTCCAGGGGCAGAGGCCAACAATAGCACCCTTATTCCCATCCCGCCTGAGATCCAGATAACTCTGCACAGACTGGGAGTCAGACCTGTAGTCTTCCAGATGAGAAACGGAAGGCGTTTACCAGGACAATTAAAAGTGGCATGACTGCAAACATGGCATGTATACTGGCAACATCTGCTGCGTGACCTCCGATAATTCAACCAGCTATGCTTTAGGAACCACTTTCACATCCCTTCACCCACCCACCAACTTTAAATCTTCACAGTTGTGTTGTGCTATAATGCAAAGTGATTTTGCAGTTCTTCACTCAATATAGCCACATGTAAATGGTGCAGAATTGTATCCTTCCACCAGTTTGGGATTTATGAAGCCCCTCTGCAGAGCTGGTCCAAGCAGAGTGGCAGATTTGCATGAGGCTGTGGGGTATAAGTGGCTTGTATTCATTTTGTGCCTCTGTCTGCATAAGGAAGGCAAATTCTGCCTGTGCTGTTTAACGATGTGATGAGCTATAGTGACTGGAATTTTCTCCCGATCAATAGATAGGTTCCTTTAACAGCTCTTAACCTTTCTCTTCACTGTACCACTCATTGTGAAGCAATGCAGGTTCTTGAGGCAGAGGCAGAGATTGAGATCCGGGGGTGGGGTGGGGACGAACTAGTGTGCTTGCCCTTTTGACCTTCGACCCCACCCCAGGGTTCTGGCTCTGCAGACGTCCAACTGAGAGTCCACAGATCATGTGAAGATTTGAATTCGAGAACGGTTTGGGAAAGATGTGTGTGTTTTTGAAAACTGTATATTTTTTTTTAAATTGACGCAAATTTTTTTTTAGCTCCAGGGAAATAAAATTATGGGATGGGTTTAATAGGTGCTTGTTAAGTTAATTGATGTCGGTCGTAGGAGAGCTGCGATTACCTGTCAGTGCTCTAAGTCTAGGGAGGGGGTAGGGGAAGAAAACAAATTGGCCAGGGATCACAAATCTTTATCTGGTAACTCCTGCGGGAACACGCACTCGTAAGTGTTTGGTGAGGGCACAGTGGAGTTCAGCTGGGATTGCTGTCTGTGGTCGAATGGCCTGCTGACATTCGCTGTCTAGGTCCACGAGAGAGACGCCTCTTTTGGGTGACTTAGCCTGTGTGGTGGCAGGAGTGCAGCGCGAGTCACTGCTTTCTGAGGAAGAGGAGAAAATTCTCGCCGGGGTGGGGGTTCAAGGCACAAAATGAAAAGGCCAGCTTTGTTTTGTGTAGAAGTGAGTGCCACTTTTCCTGCAATCTGAGAGTGGCTCATTTGATTCAAGTCTAATTATTTCTCGTATTCTTTAGAATAAAACAAGTATCCCCTTTTCTTTTTAAAAAAAAAACACGCCCTGTGACCATTTAGATTTTTAAAGTGCCCCTGGATGGTTTGTGGTATAAGCACTAATCGAGCTATTTGACCTTGAATGTCTGGCAGAACCTAAATTGCAGCGCTTGTATACGATCAGGAGCATTTTGGACTTCTCCAGTGCAGCAGTCACTTCCAGTCGTAGTTGGATCAGATTGGAGAATGTCAGCTGCCTATTCCCATGTTGAGCAAGGGCAGCGGTGACTAGCTGGCTATCACATCCATTGTCACACCTGACTGTGGAACATCATGGAGAGTGCATAGATTGGTGAAATTGTAGTGCCGTGTCTTGAAGGAACTTGAATTTTAATTTTGAGCCCCATCCTAAAATACTTAAAAAAAAAAAATTAAAAAAAATACTCCTCCCTACTTTTTATGCAAATGTTTCACTCCGTATGAGAGAATTCAATGCTAGGGAATGGAAAACTTAATCTTTTGAGTACCTAGTGTCAGCATCAGGCACTCCTGGGTTAAATATAGTGCAATTGCACCCAGTGAAGCTTATTCTGCTATAGACTAGCAATGTGCCTCGCCTCTAGTCCCTGACTCCATGTGGGCCTTCTGAGATTGGTTATTTAGTGCCAAGTAATGGGTGATCATTTTTTAAATTAAAAATGAAGGAGTGCTGATGCTTTAGTCAGATTTTTATGTGCCTTGAATGGATTTGGTCTCCGCCAGCACTCTGTCCAGCTCGAGATCCAATTGTCCGACAGTTTCATTCCATTTGTGATTTTTGGCAGCTTCCTCACTCTGGGCACAAGTCACCTGTCTACTCATCTGTGCAGAGTAAAGGTGGGCTTGGTGGCAACCTGTTCCGTGCTCTGAAATAGAGCTTCGACTCGCTTCCAGGCAATGCATCACGGGCTTGCACAGACCCTGTTGGTACACAAGCGAACCAGGTTATCAATAAAATGCGGCAGCTTGTGTTTGGTGGACGTTGAGGATGTTTCCCCCGGATTGGGAAGTCCAGAACTAGAGGCCATAGTCTCAGAATAAGTGGTCGGCCATTTAGGACTGAGATGAGAAATTACTTCTTTCAAGGGTTGTGAATCTTTGGAATTCTCTACCCCAGAGAGCTGTGGATGCTCAGTCCTTGAGTTTCAAGGCTGAGATAGATAGATTTTTGGATACTAAGGGTGAATCAATGGGGATAATGTGGGAAGGTGGAGTTGAGGTAGATCATCAACCATGATCTTATTGAATGGTGGAGCAGGGCCGAATGGCCTACTCTTGCTCCTTTATTCTTGCGATCTTATGATGGTACACTGCCATACAGACCAGGAAAGTTCCAGGTTCAATTCCAGTCTGTACTGAGATACCCAATCTCGGCTGTGGTCATGGCAGGGGTGTTACAGCTGACCATCTATGGCCATTGGCTGGGAAAGCCAAAATACTCGGGGCTTCTTGCGTTTGATCGATATTCAATGACTCTCACGAGAGAGTGCAAGTGTGTGGCTTGAGCACAGCTGTGATAATTTCCACGGTTGAATAGCCTCCTTATGCTCATGAGTGAAGAATAGTCACTCGGGCAAGTCACCAGATGGTAACCGGGTGCACGTGGAATTGTACACCAGCATGGAGTCCTTCCCATCAGGATTTGAGAATAAAATTAAGAAACAGAGCAGATATCCAACTAGAGTAGGACTTTGCGTAGTTTGTGCGGATGTTATTAGATAAGAACACTGCCATTCTATTGCTGTACACACCCCCGCTTTCCTTCCCCCCCCCCCCCCCCCCCCAAATCCCCATCAGCCCAAAAGTAGTCAGGAAGTTCGGTCTACAGACCTCTCCACAATTGCCATCAGTGCTGCTATGTTATTTAGACTGCTCGATCTGATTGTCCCTGCTGGATTATTCATCCTGCTTGAGTACAGGCCAAATGTACCCGTGAGGACAGTTTAGCTTCCGCTGGGGTTTAAACTCTGTGGGCATCTTGACACCTCCCTGCTAGAGCTTATTGGGCCACTGTAACTGTGTGTGTATTGAGCCATTGTTTTTAATTATAATTCAGGCATCCAAAAGGTGCTTCTGTTACTATTGCCATTTGATCAATGTCTTGCCAAAATATTCAAAGAGCATTCTGTAGATAACAGTTGGGTTGTTTTGCAGCAATTTTTTTCTTTCTTTAGCATAAATGAGGTTAGGGTGACTTTTTTTTTCCCCAACTTAAATGTTGTGAATTGCCCAAAATATAACGTTTGTATTCAAAAGGTGATCTCTTGGGTTTTGTACACGTTGGCTTGGCAAATCCTGGCAGTGGTAAATCTCTGGAACCCTGAAGCCGGAAAATGATTCTTCTTTGATTATCTTGACCGCACTGAAGGGTCAGATCTACAGAGAAAATTATGCAAGAGAATTTATTGCAGCTTCCGTCTTAATTTACTGAACATATCAAGAGCCGTACACAGGGCCTGAATGCAGCCAGAACCAAGATGGAGTACTACTTGCATAGTGGCTAGAACAAAGTTGTGTACATGGTGGGGCATTTTACTCTGCCAGTGATTCTCAGTGCAGTTGTGGGTGAAGTTGGGGTCTATATCTGCCATTACATTTGGTAATTTTCTGCTCTACTTCTGAAGGTGTTGACTACTAGAGTACAGTTCCTCATGTCTTGTGACCTATAGGGAATGGTAGCATAATGGTTGTGTTACTGGACTGGTAATCCAGAAGCTTGGACTAATAATCTGGGGACGTGAGTTCAAATCCCACTACGGCAGCTGGGGAATTTAAATTCAGCTAATTAAATAAATCTGGAATTAAAAAGCTAGTGTCAATAATGGTGACCATGAAACTACCAATTGTCGTTTAAAACCCATCTGGTTCACTAATGTCCTTTTAGTGAAGGAAATATGCTGCCATTAGCTGATCTGGTCTACATGTGACTCCAAACTGCCCTCTGAAATGGCCTAGCAAGCCACTCAGTTGTACCAACCAGTTACAAAGAAGGATTGTAGTGGTTCAAGAAGGCCACCTTCTCAAGGGCAGTTGGGGATGGGCAATAAATGCCAGCCTTGCCAGTGACGCCTGCATCCCATGGAGAAATAAAAATCTTCATGTGCGAGACCAGGCTATTTGGCCATGGGGGTGGGATTTTGACACAATGCTTGACCTGTTCTCATCCAATGACCACGCCTGCAGTTCTCAGCACGTTTCAATAGATAGCAATTCAGAGCCGAAACTCTTGCTGTTTTTCTTCTCCTTCTTACCCCAGAGACCACTGAGACCAACTGTGGTGCTCCTTATTGCCCTCCCACTGCCATCTTGGCTGTGGTCAGCTAACTCAACATGGACTGGGATTCCAACCAGAGACCTTCTGATCAGTATCAACTCCACCGGAGCCATAATCGGAAGCTCTTCATGTCTTCTGTTGTATTTTACTGTTTTCCCTCCACTTCGTTCCGGAGCATTGGATCTGGTATCCAACAGTTCAAGTGGTGTCGGAAGAATTGCAGTGACTGTTAATTGCACTCGCAACGGAATGGATCATAAATAGAAATTAAGATGAGAAACTGAGAGGTTTTCAGTGGGTAGACCTGTTACTTTGGCCAACCACTGTGCTGGGGCTTAATCTGTCCTCTACACAATCTGGATTTGAATCCAGCTCACACAGAGCAACTATATGTCTCCACGCTCTGATGGCTATCATAAATGAAACAAGTTGAGCAAAGTTTTTGGTTCAGATCCCAGTGGATAGCGTTAACTCTCGGTTGGAATGAAGTAGTTCTTATTACACCTACAGCTTGTGTAATTTGTGTGTGTGTGTGTGCAGGGGGGGGGGGAAACTAAGGCGAAATAAAGACTTGCATTCATATCGGCCCATGTCTCGTTTATGAGCCACCCCAAGGTGCTTCACGTGATAATTTGTAGTACGGCCATGTAGGTAAATGCGGCAGTCATGTTTGCACAGCAAAATCCTACAAGTAGAAATGTTTTTTTTGTGGTCGCTCAGGGAGAGACCACTGC
The DNA here is from genome assembly GCF_044704955.1 of Pristiophorus japonicus. Taxonomy (NCBI): domain Eukaryota; kingdom Metazoa; phylum Chordata; class Chondrichthyes; family Pristiophoridae; genus Pristiophorus; species Pristiophorus japonicus. Next base: position 15,104,591 of record NC_091994.1, read on the forward strand.
TCTGGCCTTTGGGATCTTCTGAAGTTCACCTGAACAGGTATACTGGACATTGGCTTAATGCCTCATTTAAAAAGCAAATTCCAAATGGTGCAACACTTCAGTGTCCGCCTAGATTATGTGTTCAAATCTTGGAGTTGGGCTTTAAGCAACAACCATTTGATCAAAGTCGAGAGTGCTACCAACTTAACCAAGCTCCCACTGCATTGGAGACTGAAGGAATACGGAGGATACAGAGACTATTTCCACTTGTGGGGAAGAGCATAATTAGAGGACATCAATATAAGATAGTCACTAAAAAATCCAGTGGGGAATTCAGAAGAAACTTCTTCACCCAGAGTGTGGTGAGAATGTGGAACTCGTTACCACGGAGTGGTTGAAGTGAATAGTATAGATGCATTTTATGGGAGGCTAGACAAGCATAGGAGGGAGAAGGGATTAGAGAGTTATGCTGATAGATTTAGATGAAGAAGGACAGGAGGAGGCTCGCGTGAAACATAAACACTTGCATGGACTGGTTGGGCCGAATGGCCTATTTGTGTCGATACGTCCTGTGCAATCCTATGAAATAGTTGTCTAGTACAATTGGGACTAGCAGTTATTTATCAGTTAAATTGATTATGAGCAGACCATTTAGTTGTAAAAGCCACACCCAAAGATGGTTGGTCATGGACCAGTTGAGGTGGTGTGGGCGGGAAGGGAAGGTTCATCTAGTGTTAGTGCTTGACTCTCAACCCAAAGGGTTTTGCTTCACTCAAGGGATTCCAAGCTGATATTACCTGGATGTGCAGAGGGAGATTTGGACAGGCAGCAGAGAAGGGTGTCATATTTTGGAAAGATAAAGATCAAAAGCTAGCAGGACTGATCTGGCCCATAGGAATGTTGCTGCTACTGAGCAGGAATAATCTGTTGGGCACTTTACCACTACTATCTGCTACAGTGTCAGCTAGTGGCTCAGTGGGTCGCATACTCGCCTCTGAGTCAGAAGGTTGTGGGTTCAAGCCCCACTCTAGAGACTTGAGCGCAAAAATCTAGCCTGACACTCCAGTGCAGTGCTGAGGGACTGCTGCACTGTCAGAGGTGCCGTCTTTCGGATAAGACGTTAAACCGAGTACCCGTCTGCTCTCTCAGCTGGACGTAAAAGATCCCATGGCACTATTTCAAAGAAGAGCAGGGGAGTTATCCCAGGTGTCCTGGTCAATATTTATCTCTCAATCAACATCATAAAAAACAGATTATCTGGTCATTATCACATTGCTGTTTGTGGGAGCTTGCTGTGCGCAACTTGGCTGCAGTGTTTCTCACATTACAACAGTGACTACACTCAAAGTACTTCATTGGCTGTAAAGCGCTTTGAGACGTCCAGTGTCCGTGAAAGGTGCTAAATAAATGTAAGTCTGTCTTTCTTGTATCTTGTATCTCATCTCATCTCACCACGCTGGCTGACTCGGGCTGAAAGTTGGTGAACCACTTTTATATTTGGGGCTGGGCCAAGGTGAGCTTTGCTCAGCTTTGCTCAGCTTGAAGTGCAAATTGTATTTCTCATCACCAAACCAAACTACTGAGAAATCCACAAGGGTAGCGTTTCATATTCTGCTACCACTGGTAACGGAGTGCACAGCCTCTCTCTTTAGGGAACACCCTCAGAGTTTTAAGTCCAGAGATCATATTGTTGAGGTTCACTCATTGGTTATGCTCACTTAGGGTGAGCATCTATGAAGCCATACTCAAGTGATGAGTAAATCCCTTTGGGACAGGAGCAGGGAAAACTGCCAGGTGGAAACAAAAATGGCGGCACTCTGAGCTCACGACCACAAGAGATTGAGGCAACTACCTTGGATGCTTTCAAAAGGAAACTAGATCAGTACATGAGCGAACAGGGAATAGAAAGATATGCTGAAACAATGAGATGAGGCAAATGGAATGAGAAGTGACTAGTGTGCAGCAATGATCCATTTAAAGCTGCGTGGCCATGCATCTGTCCAGAAAACACATTGTGAGGAGGACACACAAAATCTGCAAAGGGATATAGACAGGCTAAGTGAGTGGGCACAAATTTGGCAGATGGAGTATAATGTTGGAAAATGTGAGGTTATCCACTTTGGCAGAAAAAATAGAAAAGCAAATTATAATTTAAATGGAGGAAAATTGCAAAGTGCTGCAGTACAGAGGGACCTGGGGGTCCTTGTGCATGAAAAACAAAAAGTTAGTATGCAGGTACAGCAACTGATCAGGAAGGCAAATGGAATGTTGGCCTTTATGGCAAGGGGGATAGAGTATAAAAGCTGAGAAGTCCTACAACTGTACAGGGTATTGATGAGGTCACGCCGAGAGTACTGCGTACAGTTATGGTCTCTATTTAAGGAAGGATATACTTGCATTGGAGGCTGTTCAGAGAAGGTTCACGAGGGGGTTGACGTATAAAGATAGGTTAATTAGGTTGGGCCGATGCTCATTGGAGTTCAGAAGAATGAGAGGTGATCTTATCGAAACATATAAGATAATGAGGAGGCTCGACAAGGTGGATGTAGTGAGGATATTTCCACTCGTAAGAGAAACTAAAACTAGGGTGCATAGTCTCAGAATAAGGGGCCGCTCATTTAAGGAGGAGGAATTTCTTCTTAGGGTTGTAAATCTGTGGAATTCTCTGCCCCAGAGAGCTGTGGAGGCTGGGTCATTGAATATATTTGAGGTAGAGCTAGATTTTTGAGCAATAAAGGGTTATGGGGAGCGGGCAGGGAAGTGGAGCCGAGTCCATGATCAGATCAGCCATGATCTTATTGAATGGCGGAGCAGGCTCGAGGGGCCAAGTGGCCTACCCCTGCTCTTACTTCTCATGTTCTTCTGTTCTAAAGGCTCACCGGCCTTTAAATGCGGACACTGCGCATACGCAGTATTTTGAATAGACTACTCATCCCCCTTAAAGGGGCCACGCGGCCAAAGAAATTCGAGGGAACATTGGTGCGACGTAGGAATGCCAGCAAAGACTAGTTGGGCTGAACGGCCTATTTCTGTGCGCTATATTCTATGCACTCGGCCTTGATGTACTGTCGCAACACACCAATTAAAAGTTTTTTTTTTCCACAGCGAAGAATGAAAAATGATGCGTCTGTTCTGCTCAAGTAACAGATGGAGAAGTACTTTTTAAAATTATTTTTAAAGTTGATCACTTATAATGCTGGCTTCTTGGATCTGGAGCCTACCATTTGTTTACGAGCCTTTCCAATCTGCAGAGATCCTTGCCAAACAACAGTTAAACTCTGATTAACCCAAGGCTATGTTCCCTTGCCAACACCTGGACTTTGTAGAACTACAAAAGGGCATCTTCGCTTTGGCAGCGGAATGATACAGCGCGAATTGCATGGTAGAACACGTCTGCTCGTGAAAACTAACGTGTAACTTACTGTGGGAGCAAAGGGAAATTCTCTGGTTTAAAAATTAAACTCTCATCCATTCACTACTGATTAAGTAACCCTAGTGGGGGGGGGGGGGGGGGGGAAATCAGGACAGCTGAGCGAGTTTTATAGCCATTTGGAATGAATATGTATATATAGGTAATAATTCCCAAGACACTTTAATTGGTCGTTAATGTTTTCACCGTTCAGTAAATACGAAGTAATGTTGCTTTGAAGGAGAGCTCTGACCTATAATGAGTGTTTATTGTCGAGCCAAGACTTTTTTTTATTTCACCGCTATACACCAACTTATTTATTTCTACTCTCCGCACCAGTGTCTAATTTTTTAAAAAAAATTCTGTGAAGAAATTCTTCGGAAATCGCAAAATTCATTCCTCTCTGTGACTTCATTAGTAGGTCTTTAATTTATGGAGGGGGAAAAAAAGTGATTTTTTTTTTTGTTTAAAAGAGGGATGTGATGTGTTCCAGAGGTCGCACTGGCCACCGAGACGAGGAAAGTCCTAGGTTTGAACCCTGGCCTGCGTCATGAGTCCGCTGGTCTCCGGAGATGTTCATCTATGTCACTTAGCCCCCGGTGCCACTGGCTTATGAAGGGCTTGATTGCTTCTCGGGGCCCTTCCAAACCCCCTTAGCTCCTCCTGTTAAAATGTGGAGTTGAGGACAGGGCTGCATTTAGCTGTAATTTTTTGTTGCCCATAGTTGAATGCTCACTGTGTGTCATTGAAGAAAGGTTGCACTTCGTGAGGTATCCGTGTTCTGTTGGAGCCCATGGGATCACTTTGCAGCTGGAGTTGGCTCCCCCGGGGGGAGAAAAGGTGATAAATTTGGGTTGGGAAGCGGGTGCAAATTAAATTTTCATACTCTGCTATTTCATCAGGCTCTTGACATTATAGAACCTGCACTTCAATGTGCAGCCTAATTCTAATTTGAATTTTCGCACAATATTTAAAGTGCGTGTATGTATATAGCCTATGTTAACCAAATCCACTGATTGACATGGATAAACCATTTATTTGCATTAAATTTTTGCTTTTCGAGGTGACTTCAGCATATCTATATATCTCATTTGGTTTATTGATTTAATCAGCACACAATGCCTCTGATTTTTACAGTCAAACGAGTTGGATGGAACGCTTTGTGACATAGGAGCAATAACTAAGGAAATTGTTGTGGTTTTAGATCCCTTGGCAATTGAAAATATATCGTTGCTCTTGGGAGTCTGGGCCTTGTTTATTTCCACTCAGTGCAAATTCAAAACCCAGTTGAATTGGAAGACTGCATTGTGGGGTTGTTTTTTCCTTGCCCACTCGATTAGTATTAAGTAATGAGCGCAATACAACTGTAGCGGTCTCTAATTGGAGGATGGGTGGTGCAATGGGTGTGCACCTGATCTATCTCTGGGTTCTCGGGATGGAGTAGGACTAATGAGGTGAAAGTCTTCTGTGTGAAATAAGTTTGGGTTATTGCAATCTAATTTCTAGTGGACATGAATCCACGTCCCCCATCTTTTCCACGTGCCCCGTCAAGCTAACTCGGAGAAAGGAAGACTTGCATTTGTATAATGACTCATTGTGTCTTTGCAAAACGTCTCAAAACATCTGAGTTACTTTGAATGCTGTGACTATCGAGTAGGGAAAATGTGGCTGCCATTTATGCACAATGCAATCCCATGAATAGCAATGAACTCGATGACCAGTTTACATGCTTTATGTTATGTTGGCCAGGCCACGGGGAAATCTTGACTTAACCAGAACCACTGAAACAGGCTGACCAATCTGAAGGATGGCCTCTCAACAATGCAATAGAATATAAGCTCGGATTATGCTCTCCAATCTAGGAATGGAGCTTGAATCCACAAGCTATTGGCTGAGGTGGGAGTGCCACGATGGTTGGCTTGAGAAGTAGAAATATCAGACTTGTGCAGTTGGGAGGTGGGAGCACCTTCAGGTTAAGAACCCAGTGAAGAGTGATTGACTGCCCATATCACCCATGCTGTACTTGACTAAAGAGGGCTTGTTGCTGACACGTGGTGCCAACAGTGGGAAATCCTTGCATGGATGTCCTTTTCAATGACAAATGCAAAAGATCACCTCCATAAGGTCTTCAGTCCTGAGGGAGGGTGATGTGAAATGAGGTTGTGCAGGTGAGTGGGCTGGAGCAAATGCAGAGGTATATTCTGCTTTTCTACAATTTTTTTCTTGATATCCTGTGAGGGGGAGGCAAGAGGAAAGTCCAAACTGCCGTGCAGTGTTTCTTATCGCTTGAGGTCATGCCCTTTTGTGGAGAAGACATTTCTGTGGTTAATCTACTGCCGAACCTCTCTCTTTATATTGGAAAATAGCCTCCAGTGGGAACACTGTGTTTGACAGCATTGCTCTTCAGAAGGAATCACTCAATCACAAAAAGGAAAACTTTATTTATGGACCTAAAAGTACATGATGTACTGTTGATGTTGAATCTGATGTCTAATCTATAGTGTACATGTTGTTTTCCATTACTCTGCTGCCAAGTACCACTGTGTCTGCATAAGGTGAAGTTATTCTCCAGGTCTAGTGTCAGCACCTAGTGTTCTATCTCTGTTCTATCCAGATAGTGTGCATCTTCAAGGCTATCAGTAAAGGTATTGTGTCAAAATAAGCTTTAATGATTTAAGGTTTGTGCAGTGTAAATAACCACATTAAAAGGCAGACAATCAAAATCTGGAGGTGATGAGAGGAAGAGTAATGAGTGGCCCCTAGTATCGGGACACAAGACAAGAACAAGAGCTTTTCAGATTTGAAAGGAGATGACTGGTGGGCAGCTATAGCAGCATACAAGATGATGAATGGTGTAGGAAAGGTGAAGCCTATCTCCAATTGAATTCTGATGGTAAGCCAGGGGAGTACAGGTTCAGACTAAAGAAAGGCACATTTCAAACTGGTGAAGTTCTTCATACCAAGGGTCATCTAGCCGTGAAATGTTCTCCTAGGTAAGGTAATGGAGATAAAAACCTAAATCATTTGAGAGTTGACGATGTGATGAGGAAGGGCAGATGTAGGTTGTTCCTGATTGGTCTTCCTCATCTATATTTTGTGAACTAACCGGTATCAGTACTGCATTGCAAGATGATAATTGACTATTCCAACGCACTCCTGGCTGGCCTCCCACGTTCTAACCTATGTAAACTTGAGGTCGTCCAAAACTCAGCGGCCTGTGTCCTAACTCGCACCAAGTGTCAGCTGTGGCTCAGTGGGTAGCACCCTCGCCTCTGAATCCGAAGGTTGTGGGTTCAAATCTCATTCCAGGGACTTGAGCACATAAATCCAGGGTGACACTCCAGTGCAGTGCTGAGGGAGTGCTGCACTGTCTTTTGCATGAGCTGTTAAACCGAGGCCCCGTCTGCTCTCAGGTGGACGTAAAAGATTTAAAAAAAACAAAACAGGGGAGTTATCCCTGGTGTCGTGGCCAATATTTATCCCTCAATCAACGTCACTAAAGCAGATTATCTGGTCATTATCACATTGCTGTTTGTGGGAGCTTGCTGTGTGCAAATTAGCTGCTGTGTTTCCCACATCACAACAGTGACTACACTCCAAAAGTACTACATTGCCTGTAAAGTGCTTTGAGACGTCTGGTGGTTGTTAAAGGCGCTATATAAATGCAAGTCTTTTTTTTCTCAAATCCTATTCACCCATCACCCCTGAGCTCGCTGACCTACATTGGCTCCTGGTTAAGCAATGCCTTGATTTTCAAAATTCTCATCCTTGTTTTCAAATCTCACCGTGACCCCACAATTCCCTATCTCTGTAATCTCGTCCAGCCCCACAAACCCCCGAGACGTCTGTGATCCTCTAGTTGTGACTTAGAGTGTCCCTGATTATAATCGCTCCACCATTGGTGGCCGTGCCTTCTGTTGTCTAAACTCCAAGCTCTGGAACTCCCTGCCTAAACCTCTCTGCCTCTCTATCTCTCTTTGCTCCCTTACGACGCTCCTTAAAACATACCTCTGACCAAACTGTTAGTCATCAGATGTAATTTCTCCTTGTGTGGCTTGGTGTTAAATTTTTTGTCTTATGCTCCTGTGAAGCGCCTTGGGACTAATTAAAGGCACTATATAAATACAAGTTGTTGTTGTGATCTAATTTCTGGTTTCAGACAATCCATCTTTATTCCTGGAGTTTGTCACCCTACTACAGCGCACACCCTACAATCTATATTTAGCCATTTTTTTCCCCCGTGACTGTTTCCTCTCCTAGCTTTCTCTCCTGCGTGTTAATCCCTCATTGGGAGTGTGGTTATAGTGGTGCCTGCATCAAATGGCCATTATTTGTGCATTCATCTTCTGAAGGCAGGTTATTTTGACCAGGACGGCCTTGCAGCAGAGCCTGATATCCAAAGCAGGAGCCACTGGATAGCAACCAGGAGCTCTGGATGTTTTTATATCCTCCGTAACTTGAGAGCGCTGAGGCCAATTATAGGCTCCTAAAAGTATCCATATAAGGGATGCCAATTTATCACCGACAGCGACAACATGTGGGATCGTTCTGGTCCCTGCAGCTCAGATATTCCCAATGGTCGAGTGGGTAAAGGCACCCCCTGGCCTACATGGAATAAGTAGTCCAAGATTTAATTCTGTGCCTGTGCCAATTTAGCTGAATTGGCCTTGGGCAGGAAAAAAGCCGGATGGGGGTTCTTGCTCTTGTTCACTATCCAGTAAGTCGTGCTCAAAAGTGCATACTTGTGGATGTTGGGTGAGCACTAGATCTGGCTTGGCTGTGATGCCCTCCATGATGAATAACTTGGCAATGTTCACTTGCGGGATGGGCACCTGTTTAGTTACCAGAGGACTAGAAAGAAAAGACTGGGATTTATATAGCCCCTTTCAAGACCACCAGATGTCTCAAAGCGCTTTACAGCCAATGAAGTTGTTTTTGAAGTGTAGCCTCTTGTAATGTGGGAAATGCGGCAGCCGATTTGAGCACAGCAAGCTCCCACAAACAGCAATGTGATAATGACCAGATAATCTGTTTGTTTTTTGTTATGTTGATTGAGGGATAAACGTTGGCCAGGACACCGGGGATAACACTCTTGCTCATCCTCGAAGTAATGCCATGCGATCTTTTACCTCGACCTGAGGGCAGACGGGGGCCTCGGTTTAACGTCTCCTCCGAAAGACAACATCTCTGACAGTGCAGCGCTCCCTCAGCACTGCCCTGGGATTGTGAACCTATAGTTTTGTGCTCAAGTCTCTGGAGTGGGACTTGAACACACAACCTTCTGACTCGGGCGAGAGTGCTACCCACTGAGCCACTGGCTGACTCGAGTGGAACCAAACTGCAGGATACGTCAACCCTTTCAGGAGTGGAGAGGGAGGGGAAAAGCAGCAAATAACTGATACTGCCACTGTGTTGCAAGGCATCTGTGGAGTCGGGTGATACTTTACTGTTGTCCAGGACATCCTTTGAAACCATCAATGGCCCGTCTTCTGGTTCGCTCTCTGCTGTATATACAGAATTTTATGCTCAACCTCTCCAAGTTATCAAACTTGAATGTGTCAAAGCTGAAATTTTAATTCAAAGAATTAAAAAAAAAACCTTGTATTCTAATAATGGATTTAAGGGAAAATATCTGCATCTAAATTGAATTGCCACATGGTAATAAGGGGAGCGATCTGCACGCCTCGTGCGGCCTCTGTTCTCAGACGTTTGATTTGTAGTTTGGCGTGGCTGTGTCCGATTCCCCCTGTGGTGACCTGGTGAATGGGGGTGGCGACTTACTGACAGGCCCCGACCTCAGCCCACCGGCTGCAGTCATCCAGTTACTGGAGTGAAGATTCATGCAGGGAGAATTCAACCACCAAATGTGTCTTCCCAGGTTTCCTTGAACAGCCATTTAAAAAAAAAAAAAATCAAAATGAGCCGAATGGCCTGTTTCTGTGCCGTATATTCTATGTAATTCTATGTAAAACGTGGGAACTACGGAGGCTGGTTAAGATGCCAAGGAATGGTACAAAGGGAGATAGCTGAACATTGAGGATTGCGTGTTGTTTTAACAACAGCTGTTGGTTAACCTCATTAGTCAGCTTATGGGTCGCCATTTTGATTGCAGTTTGCACAGTTGCTGAGGTAATTCTTCTCATAACAGATGTTTTATGTTCATCATTTCACAAGAATATTAAAATGGAGGGTTGCAAGTTCTTCCTATGATGCTATTAATCAAAGTTGTATCTTTTTTTTTAAAAAAAGGCCAAGGTAATCCTTTTTTCAATCACAGCACCACAAAATAAGACCTGGGATTTATGATTGCCACGGGAGTTTTTAGTCCTTTTTCTGAAGGTGTCGGAAGAGCTTATTGAATCTTGCTGCCTTTCTCTTCTCCCTCCCCCCCCCCCCCCCCACTCCCAGTAAGTAAGAGAATGCAAATTTCTAGACAAAAAACAAGTCCGCATTGCTGATTTTCTTCATGGGGTGACGGGTGCGTCATTGTGCAAACAGACCAGAAGAAGCCAGCATGGTTAGTGCTGCATATGTAAAAGTTCTCGAAGGACATGATGGGAGAAGCCTAGTTAGGCCGCACTTTTCTCAAATTGAGTATTCACCGTGAGGCTGAGAGGTAGAAAATAAATTCGGCATGGTGGCTGAAATACAGCCTTGTGAAAACGCTCTTTCATTTCGAGGCCTGTAGTTCTCCGCCCAGAGATGTTGTGGACATTTTTCTTTTGCCCAGGGTTGGAAGCATCTGGGTTTTTTTTTTATTATAAAGAGTCTTTTTCACAAGCCCAAAACCTCGCTGTGAAGTGTAAACAAGCTTCGCTAAACACAACATGCAGTATTGTTAAACGGCAGTGAATTCTTCACCCACTGCAGTCAATGCTGCTGTACGATTTAACCATTTTGTGGAGTTCGGACTGTCCACCCTTCAGAAGGTTCAGATTATTTATTGTGAGAAATCTCGGTGGGAAGATGGCACGTGATTCCGATATTCAGTGATGAAAGAAATGGCTAAAGTGGAAGCAAGAAATCGTTGGTGCTAATACGCACGTGAACGAGGGGCATGGTTTGGAAGATCAGTAAATTGAAAATTAAACGTGAGCCGAGGCAGAAGAGGAGAGAATTTCTGGAATAAATTGGCCCCGTGCAGTAAATGGGATCTAGTGACTAATTGCCTCATTCCGGAGGGAATAGCAGCGTTCAGGCTTAGATCGAGGACACGATTATAGGTGGAAATGTTTAGAATACCAATGCGAAGGAAAGGCTTAATGTGGAATGAACTGAATACATCCTTGTGTTCACAATCTGCAGGCTGTCGTCACTGGGATTTCGATAAAGTACACTGCTGGACCTCCTTAAAATTTTTGTATTCTGTCCACTTGAACCGGAAACGCCCACTTGCACTTAAAACCTACGCGGTGCGGAGGAACATAGGCTTAGGCCATTCAGCCCCTCAAGCCTGTTCCGCCATTCAATGAGATCATGGCTGATCTGCGATCTTACTTCATATATAGTACCCGCCTTCACCCATGTCCCTTAATACCTTTGGTAAACAAAAAGCGTTCGATCTCAAGTCCTTCTGATCGAGGCTTAGCCTGTGGACGGTGTGAGGCCGTTAGCGGCCCCTGGCTCGTCTGGGTTGAGTCTTCTTGGAGTTGGGCAGCCCAAAGAGGGTGGTAAACTCCATCTATGGCTAAATACTGGCAGGAGACGGATAGTCAACAAGTACCGTAAGGGGACAGTTGAAGGGAACTTTGAAGAGAGTTCAAGAGGGCGTGAAACCGTTGAGGTAAACGGGTGGGGTCTGGGGAAATGTGGTGTACAGAAGATCTTTCCCCGATGATGCTCCGGGGCCAAGTCCTAAGCAGCGTAATTGTACTTTCAGCCATTTTGAAATGTGGGTTTAAAGCTGTATATTGGTGCTTACAGCTCTGTCACTGATGGTGGGACTAACTTGGGGTGATGAATGAAGATCGCGCAGGAAACAAGAAACACATTGGGTTTAAGTGCAAGTCTCCCCCCACCCTTGGTGTAACCTATTGGCACCAATTTGCAAAATAAGCCTGATGATACTGTTTTAGGCCAGGCACTACGGTTATGTTATTGATAAATGGGGAATAAAAGTTTTGTGTTGATTTAATTATAGAAGCAGTGCAAAGGATTTTCATCAACAGCAAGAACAACTTGTATTTATATAGCGCCTTTAACATAGCGCAACATCCCAAGGCGCTTCATGGGAGTACTGAGATTTTTAAAATTGAGCGCGCTGCACAAGTAGAAATTGTGCTGTAGCAGGTGACCGAGCTGGTTTTAAAGAGCGTCTTAAAGGAGGAAAGAGAGATGGAGAGGTTTCGGCAGGGAATTCCAGAGCTTGGGGCTGAGGCAACGGAAGGCATGCCCACCAATGGTGGAACGATTATAATCAGGGACACTCGAAGACAGAATTAGAGGAACACACCATACAGTAAACTTTGGGTTGGTTCTACTCCCCCAACGCAGAGCCTTGCTGAACAAGAACACAGGCCGCAGACTCAGCCTATAATGTTACATGACTTATCTATGACCTATGAGCTTGTCCAGCAAAGTTTCATTGCAATTTAGCCTCATAAAATGATGGATATGCCACAGTTAAGATTACCTGAAATCAATATTCATAACTGATTATAATTTGGTTTTTATGCAGTTGCAGGATTGAGATTCACCTTGGGGTGGGTTTGATGCTGGACCTGATCCAGACACATGGGGGGGAAAAAAACCATTCCTTTTTCTATCTGTTCCCCGTGCGGCCCCTGGCCCTGGTTTTCCCCTGGTGACTCCTTGTGGAGTGATGGCAGCCTCTGGTATCTCCCCCATGTGACCATTCTTCACGACTGAACCTAAAGGGTGTTAGTAGGCCATTTGGTCGTGGGAGCCTTCACAGTTGAGCCCAGTCTTTCCTCACATGCAGACTTCCCAGCAGGAGTTATTGGGTGGGCATCAGAATGGGGGAAGTCCTGGTTGACACCGAGGCCAATCTTGGTACCCCTCTACAATAAAACTGAATACTTGATGAGACTGAATGCTGGACTTGCAAAATGAACTGTTCCGATTCTGTACTTCTCATTTTGGCCAACCCTTCGGTCTTTCCCGATCATCATATCTTGCGTCTGCTGGGACTGCCGTCTTAATTTCCAAAATAAAGCAAGTCTTCCACCAAAAGTAAAATCGGCGTTTGCCCATTGCAGTATCCCTCGTGCTGCATATGCCATATTGAAGATCTTCTGTTTGTTCGCTCTGCCTGTTGTCAGTTTCTCCTCCGTTAACATTCAACATCAAACCTGCCTGGATCAGTGATTAAAATGGAAGTTGTGTGCGTAACCAGTTGCTTGTAAGAATGTAGTTGCAGGCTGTGGCCAGTAGATGGTGCTTTTGAGAGCGTGTCTGCAGTCTCTTCCACCTTGTCGCCATCTTGTGTATATAAAAAAAAACTTCTCCATCGAATGACTCTGGCCAATGCCATGGGACAGTTTACTGGTCTGACTAAAGCAAAGGGAAAGGTGCCTGGTGGCTGGTTGGAAGTCCCTCACTGAAAGGGAACTGTGCAAGGGTGGCAGTTCCATGAGTCCATCTACATGAAGCCAGATACTAAGATTGTTACATTGTGATTATGTAACCACTGCAGCTAAATCAATATATTGTTTTTCGCTGGAGTAAAGCAATATAAATGTAACCTACTGAAGTTGCCCATTTCAAATGGGAGCATCTGTAAATCAATGACTCCAATCGATGCTTAGTGTCCTTTAAAACCAAAATGATGGGAATAAAATTACCGGAGAAATTGAAGTTGGGATCAATGCGAAGCTTCAAGCAAATGGCTCGTTGGATTCTTTCAGCGCCACGTGCTCAAATCTGGGACTCTGCTGACCTTTGAACTTACTTTTCATTTGTTGGCCATCACCAGTGGAGGTCATTCAATACTGCAGAGTGGTGTGGGGGGGAGCATTTTAAGCTCCAAGTGCGTAGGTTCACACAAGTACATAAGAAATAGGAGCAGGAGTTGGCCATTTGGCCCCTCGAGCCTGCTTTGCCGTTCAATAAGATCACGACTGATCTGATCCTGACCTTAACTCCACTTCCCCGCCCACTCCCCATAATCCTTGACTCCCTTATCATTCAAAAATCTGCCTATCTCCACCTTTGAATATATTCAATGACCCAGCCTCCACAGCTCCCTGGGGTGGAGAGTTCCAAAGATTCACGACCCCCCGGAGAAGAAATTCCTCCTCCATTTCTGTCTTAAATGGGCGACCCCTTATTCTGAGTTCTAGATTCCTCCGTGAGGGGAAACATCCAGTTGTGTGGGACGGACTGGTTCGGCCGGGTGCTCTTTATCTTTCTGCCATTGTTCATTGTTCATAGGTTTATATGTAACCTCCAGGGCTGCTGACCGAGGGCCGTGCGGTTCTTTGTCGGTCAGCGCGGAGAGGATGGGCCGAAATGGCCTCCTTCTGCACTGGATTTCTATGTCTCCTCTCTGCATCTACCCTGTCGAGCGCCTCCCTCAGAATCTTGTACGCTTCAATAAGATCACCTCTCATTCTTCTAAACTCCAACGAGTACAGGCCCAACCTGCTCAACCTTTCTTCATACGACAACCCCTTCACGATGGCAGGGGCAGCTGGGCCTGACAGGAGTGCATCAGGAGCCACATTGACGGTGACCATGGAGAAGTTTGTGGCTGAGACAGTCCCACCGCCATCCTTGCCGACTGACTGAGGAGGCATGAAGGTTGCAAGCGGCCTTGGGCAGATAGAGTGCACGGGGAGCCATAAAAATTTGCGGAGGCAAGCTGATGGAATAACTCGAGTGATGAGATTCACATCTGAAGTAGAAGGTCATCGTTGAATGTGAATATGAACGTTAATTGCATGAAGAGCTTCTTAAAGATTCGCCTACTTAAATTGTGTTTGGTGGAGTGGGAAAGGAGCAGAGGAAATTTAATTTCAATATATTGATCAATTTTAATCGACTTGTGCTTATTTAGTGATTTAAAAAAAAAAAGCCTTATCTAAACAGGAGGGAATTTTCAAACTTTCCCCTTTATAGGAGATCACCGTCAAATATGTTCCCGCTCTAGGAGATGCCCATGCAAGCATCGATGCATGTTTGTTGACCACCTACAAATGTTATTGGTTTTCCAGAGACCCCGTTGTAAATACCATTGCACTCCTGGGAACTTCCTGGTCGATACACTGCCAGGCACTCCTGTAAGTTCCCAGGGATAGAAGCAGCGACCCAAAGGACCCGGGCAATATACTCGTGAGTTAACGAGTACCAAAAGCCACTGGGCAGACAGAAATCTGATGGCCTCGAGGTCTCTGCCCTTGCAAACGCTCTGCCGTGCTGGAGGTCCCAAGTGATCCACAGAAGCGGGATTCAACGACGTATATGTGGGAACCCCTGCGCTGTGATGGGTTGCCAGAATCTGACTTGCCAGGGAGTCCAATATAAAATACCCTTGGAGTGGGGTCGAGGGGCATTTAAGGCCACATTTTGACCATGAGCCCTGGCGATCCAGCTGTCACAGCCCATGCAACTTGGTCTAATTTGTGATTGCAGGTTTTAGTTGCTGGTTTGCCATATTTGAATATTGTGCGGTTGAAAGTTTGGAAAAAGGGCTGTTTTTAAGCACTGTTGTCCCCCGCTGATGGGTAAATCGGAACGCCAAGATCCGTTGGGACCAGCAACTGAGAGATATTTGTAAATTAACGGCATCCTTATGCCTTGGATGTGCCAGTTGGCTATTTTAATGCAGACCTGAAATTCTATCCTTAGTTGTGGTCCTTGAGGCTCTATGGTACATATCTATGTACCCCATAAAGACAGCCAGGTTGACCAGTCCTACTTTGGTGTATTGCTGCCCATGTGTTATTGGAATAATCAGTCTTCAGCCAATATGCTTTGAATATACTTGTGCTTCCCCCCCACATGCTTTGCCCATCATTGGCGGCCGTGCCTTCAGCCACCTACGCCCCAAGCTATGGAATTCTTTACCCTAAATCATCTCCTCTTCTCTCTCTCCTTCAAAACAATGTTTTAAACCTACCTCTTTGAATAAGTGTTTTGGTCACCTGCCCTAATGTCTCCTTTGGCTTGGTGTCAATTTTTGTCTTGATTCTACTCCTGTGAAGTGCCTTGGCACATTTCACTAAAGGCGCTATATAAATGCAAGCTGGTGTTGATCTTGGCTCATCACCTCAAATCACTCCCGCCATTGCTACCCTCAGTGCTCGGTCTGCGAGCCACCACCAGTATCTATTACGGAGCTCAAATAGCCCCCTCCTGTCGCGCCACACATGTCAAAAGGACAAGTTGCCGCTGGGTGTTTTCCGCAGGTCAGGTGGATATCATACGAGAGTTTCAGCCTGCTGTTAGCACTTTACGGGAATCCGCGTGATAGCCTTGCAAATAGAACCCGATTGCTAAAATAGTTGTTAGCACAGACCTGGCAACAACCACGGGAGTAACATTGCAGGCCAGTGAAGAATTGTTTCTTGTTTGTTCCCGCAGACGGCTTTTATTTAAATGAATCGAGCTTGACATTCCCACATTGCAACATCTGTTTGGGCAGACTCTGATTGTAATCATAATGGCTGCTTTGAACACCTGGGGGAGAGATGAATATTAGACTTGAAGGTTACTTAAAGGTCATTGATTTATATTCATTATTTATAAGAATTGAAACAAAGTTCAGAGGGTTACTTATTTGGTGTCTTCCTTCCTCTTGCTTCTTCCTCTTCTTCCTCTTGCTTCTTCCTCTTCTTCCTCTTGCTTTCATAAAAAAACAGATTATCTGGTCATTATCACATTGCTGTTGGTGGGAGCTTGCTTTGCGCAAGTTGGCTGCCACATTTCCTACATTACAACAGTGACTACACTCAAGGTATTTCATTGGCTGGTGGTCGTGAAAGGCGCTATATAAATGCAAGTCTGTTTTTTTTCCACTCTTGGTTCCCCCTCTCTCTCTCCTCTCCTTCCTCTCTCTCTCTCTCTCTCTCTCTCTCTCTCTCTCTCTCTCTCTCTCTCTTTCTTTTCTCTCTCTCTCTCTCTTTCTTTTCTCTCTCTCTCTCTCTTTCTTTTCTCTCTCTCTCTCTCTTTCTTTTCTCTCTCTCTCTCTCTCTCTCTCTCTCTCTCTCTCTCTTTCTTTTCTCTCTCTCTCTCTTTCTTCTCTCTTTCTTCTCTCTTTCTTTCTCTCTCTCTCTCTCTCTCTCTCTCTCTCTCTCTCTCTCTCGTCTCCTGACTGCCCAATCACACATACTATCACTACTTCTAAGTCTTAACATTCAATTGTAAATTGCCGTGCAAATTTTGATGTGACATCCAACCTCACTAAAATCATGCATTTCATGTATTCTTGACTCGCCTAATGGTTACCTGTATTTGTGATCTTCTCCAGTCTTGGCTTCCCAACAGAGCATCTAATTAATGCTGCTGAATGCTCCAGGCTGTTCGATTGATGCTTAGTTGCCCAAATAGATGCTCCTGGACAATTTCCCTGTGCTGCCCGTTTAAAGTTTGCCTGATTTGATTAAATTCAACACTCCAATCACCATGGCAAACTTGCACTGAAGATGCTGCAGTCTTATAGGTTGATGGCCCAGGTTTTTCCCTGAAGGGCAGTCCTGGATTAATGCTCAATGTGTACATTGGCACGTGCTCCACACACTCCAATCTGTGGACCCTTAGACTAGGCTCTGGTTAATACTGCATTGCACTGTACTGAAAGACTGTTCAATCAAAAATGACAAAATCTCAAGGGGGTCTGCGCATGTGTGTGATGGCTCAGTTCCGGTCAGTTTGAACCATCAAAGTTGGGGTGGTCCCATTCTCCGAGCTGCTTGTCTACTCGGTAATGGTGCACACACTCTTTGTACAATCTCTGTATTTTGGTGATATCTTGGTTGGTGTCCAAACCTGTTTGTCTTTTACAGACTCCTTAATACTTCAGTAATAATGTATTAAAGGTATTCTAAATCAAGAGCAATGAAGACCGGGAGCTAAAATGTTCTCAATGGACAACAAAAGGTCTGAGAGATGATTGAGGAAGGAGAACGATCCTTTAAAAACCTGTTTAGAAAAGAGGCAGAGAAGCTATCTTCTGGACCAAGAGAAACAAAATTGAGCATAATTATAGGCAAACAAACGTTTGAGCATTACATAAGTAACACTTGCCCCACAGTAAAGTTTACATCAGAACATAGGAATTAGGCGCAGGAGTAGGCCATTCGGCCCCTCGAGCCGCTGCGCCATTTGTTAAAATCATGATTGATCTTCGACCTCCATTCCACTTTCCCACCCGATCCCCATATCCCTTAGTCAAAAAATCTATCGATCTCAGCCTTAAATATATTCAACGACTCGGCATCCACAGCCCTCTGGGGCAGAGAGTTGCAAAAATTCACAACCCTCAGTGAAGAAATTCCTCTTCATCTCGGTCTTAAATGGCCGATCTCTTATCCTGAGACTAACTCCCTCGTTCCGGACTCCCCAGCCAGGGGGAACATCTTCCCTACATCTATCCTTTCAATCTCCCTCGGAATCTTATGTTTCAATGCGATCACCTCATTCTGCTAAACGCCAGCGAATATAGGCCCAATCTACTCCATAATTGCAGAATAGGTTTGGGTGGTGCAGCAAGTTTAAACTTCAGCACCACAAAGTGGTAGAATGTAGATCTACTTCTGTGACCCTCTTGTGTGGCGGAGTTGAGGATGTGTGTGTGAAGTCAAGCACTTCGCCTCAGTTGTGACAGTCTGGCAGCCTGGGTCTCAGTTTGTTTCACAACCAGACTTGAGGTTATCTGCCTTGAAAGGCGATGTCTTGAGAGGTGATCTTGTAGAGATTATACACTGTAGTAAATGGCATGGAAATGCTAAATCCAGAAAATTGCTTCAACTGAATTGCAAGATTGTACAACAGAGCACAGGTTCACACTGGTAAATTTGCAAAGATAGCACTGATATTGGGAATTCCTTTTCCACATAGTGATCAATACTTTTAATGGACTCCAGGGTTAAATCGTGGAGGCGAAAACGCTGGAGTCATTGAAGAAATAGAGACTGTAACAGGGAGAATTTGGAGTCTATTTGGATGGAACCAAGATGGGCCAAATTGCTTCCTTCGTCCATAAGTATCTTTGTGATCTTAGCATCTGCAATGCCTCTGGAGCAAGTTATCTGCCCAGTAAAGAATGCGTGGACAGTAGAGACTTATTTTGTTGAGACATAGCATTGTGGTTGATGGGGTTGAAGCATTCAAAGAAAATAGAGGTCTGATTTACCAGGGATTTGAGGGACGAAGGGTTCAGAACATGGTATTTCTGGCGGGTTACATCACCTTGGCCCCTGCTTCTGACACCATTTCTCCTCCTGGATCCCTTCGCTGAAATTCTAGTCTGGCAACCCAGCTTATAGAATGATGCAGCACAGAAGGAGGCCATTCGGCCCAACCTGCCTGTGCCGGCTCTTTGATACAGCTATCTACCTCGTCCCACTCCTCTGCTATTTATTCGTCAAAACCATTCATGATTTTGAACACCATTGGAGCTGTTCAGAAGTGTAACCTGTGGCTCAATAGGTAGCACACTCGCCTCTCAGTCAGAAGGTGGTAGGTTCAAGTCCCACTCCAGGAACTTGAGCACAAATATCTAGGCTGACTCACTGGTCGGCGGCGCAGTCTTTTGGATGAGGCGTTAAACTGAGGCCCCGTCTGCGCTCTCAGCTTGACGTAAAAGATCCCAAGGCACTATCTCGAAGAGGAGCAGGGAAGTTATTCCTGGTGTCCTGGCCAATATTTATCCCTCAATCAACAGAACAAAAAACGATTATCTGGTCGTCATCACATTGCTGTTTGTGGGAGCTTGCTGTGCACAAATTGCCTGCCGCATTTCCCACAATACAACAGTGACTACACTCCAAACGTACTTCATTGGCTGTAAAACGCTTTGAGACGTTCGGTGGTTGTGGGCGGCGCTATATAAATGCAAATCTTTCTATCAAATCTTCTCTTGACTCTCCTGTTCTAAGAGCGACTCTAGCTTCTCCAGACTGCCGCTGTCCTTCCAGATGCCCCACCTTCAGGGTATATGGGTTCTTGCAGCCACCATGTACACTTTGTCATCTCTCTTCCTGCACTCTCATCTTCAAAAACTTCCTTTAAAAGCCTTTTCTTGACCATGCTCCCAGCCAATTAACTTTTCTCCATCGCATGGCATTCCCTTTTGTTGCCTCTTCCCCAGTAAACCGCGATGAAATGCCAACCTCTATATAATGTGAGGAGTGCTGTACAAGTATGAAGTGGTGCTTTATCTGGAACTCTAACGTTTCCTCGAGCTATTAGTAGCATAATGCATGTAGACCTGGGAGAAATGTCCAGCACTGAGCTGTGACAGCAATCCTTCACAAATATAGCCTGCATAAGACGATCAACTCTTATTTGCCAATTGAAGCTTATCCTAAGAAGCTATGATGTTGCACTCGTGTGATTTGTAACGCACTCTTGTGGTCTGGTAACCATGGCAATGTTGCCCATAATCTTGCAGTCATTCTTTCCCCACCAGTCGGCCTGTGCAGCAACTGAAGATGCACACTTGTGAATTTTCTCTGCTTATATTCAGGCCCTTAACAGCAGGGGTAGTGTTGCACTGAGCTTGGCATCGTGATCTCAATTAAGAGATGCTCTTTTCCAACAGTGGCAGATATAATAATTTTTTTGAACGGAAGTTGCGTTTCTGAGCTGCAAGTTCAGAATAGCTGTGAATAGAATAATGAAACCTGTCTAAGGAGCCAACGTAAGCATGGGTTGGACTTTCCACCCTCTTTCATCTTTCAACGGGTGAGAATAACAATTCTAGAGCTCCCTGGATGTCTAGGGACTTGCAGGGGAGGATAAAGAAAAAAAAGGGAAGCTTATGTCATGTACCGACGGCTAAATACTTTTGGAATCTTTGGAGGAATCTAGAAAGTTCAGAGGTAAAATTAAAAAGGATATTAGGAATGCTAAGAGAGAGAACATGAACAATTCTTGGCAAGTAAGGAAAACCCAAAGCTGTTCTATAAATATATTTAGGAGCAAGAGGATAACTAAAAAAAGGGTAGGGCTTATTAGAGACCATGAGGGTAATCTTTGTGTGGAGGCGGAAGATGTTGGTATGATTCTTAATGAATACTTTGCGTCTGTTTCCACAAAGGAAAGGGGCAATGCAGATACTGCTATCGAGGAGGAGTCTGAAATTTTGAATGAAATAAACATAGTGAGAGGAGGTATTAAGGGGCTTAGCAGCTTTGAAAGTGGTCAAGTTCCCAGGCTCGGATTAACTGCATCCCAGGCTGTTGAGCGAAGTAAAAGAGGAAATAGCAGAGGCCTTGAACATCATTTTCCAGTCCTCTTTGGATTTGGGCATGATGCTGAAGGATTGGAGGACTGCTAATGTGGTACCCTTGTTTAAGAAGGGGGAAAGGGATAGGCCAAGTAATTACAGGCCTGTCCGCCTAACCTCAGTGGTGGGAAAATTATTGGAAAAATTCCTGACAGACAGGAAAAATCTACATTTAGAAAGGCAAGGATTAATCAGGGACAGTCAGCACGGATTTGTTAAGGGAAGATCGTGTTTGACTAACCTGATTGAATTTTTTGAGGAGGTAACCAGGAGGGTCGATGAGGGTAGCGCGTACGATGTATTGTATATGGACTTTAACAAAGCTTTTGATAAGGTCCCACATGGTAGACTGGTCACGAAGGTTAAAGCCCATGGGATCCAGGGCAAAGTGGCAAGTTGGATCCAAAATTGGCTTAGAGGTAGGAAGCAAAGGGTAATAATTGATGGATGTTTGTGTGATTGGAAGGATGTTTCCAGTGGGGTTCCACAGGGCTCAGTACTGAATCCCTTGCTTTTTGTGGTATTCATCACTGAACTAGATTTGAATATAGGGAGTATGATTAAGAAGTTTGCAGATGACACTAAAATTGGCTGTGTGGTTGATAATGAAGAGGAAAGTCATGGACTGCAAGAGGATATCAATCTACTGGTCAGGTGGCAGAGAAGTGGCAAATAGAGTTTAATTCAGAGAAGTGTGAGGTGATGCACTTGAGGAGGGCTAATAAGGAAAGGGTATACACATTAAATGCTAGGTCACTTAATAGTGTAGATGAGCCAAGGGACCTTGGAGTGCTTGTCCACAGATCCCTGAAAGTAACAGACCAGGTGGATAAGGTGGTTAAGAAGGCATACGGAATGCTTGCCTTTATTGGCTGAGGCAGAGAATACAAGAACAGGGAGGTTATGCTTAAATTGTATAATACTCTGGTTAGGCCACAACTGGAGTACTACGTGCAGTTCTGGTTGCCGTATTAGAGGAAGGACTTGATTGCACTAGAGAGGGTGTAGAGGAGACTTATGAGGATGCTGCCCTGGAATGGAGAATCTTCGCTATGAGGACAGATTGAATAGGTTGGGTTTGTTCTCATTGGAACAAAGGAGGTTGAGGGGAGACCTCATATAATGAGGTGTATAAAATTTTGCAGGGCCCAGATAGCAAGGGCCTATTTCCCTTGGTGAGATCAATTACGAGGGGGCATAGTTTTAAGGTGGTTGGTGGAAGGTTCTGAGGGGATTTGAGGGGAGGCTTCTTCATGCAGTGGATTGTGCAGGTCTGGAACTCACTGCCTGGAAGGGTGGTGGATGCAGAAACCACATTTAAAAGGTGCTTGGATGGGCACTTGAAGTGCCGTAACCTGCAGGGTTACAGACCCAGAGCTGGTAAGTGGGATTAGACTGGATCACCTCTTGTTGGCTGACGCAGATACGATGGTAAGTACTGCAGGGAATCGAATATGGCCAGGGTGATCTCCTGGACTAGTTTCGATTGCCTGGATGGGTCGGAGAGGAATTTTCCCAGATTTTTTTTTCCCCCCCAATTGGCCTGGATTTTTAATCTGTTTTCTGCCTCTCCCAGGAGGTCACATGGCTCCGGTTGGGGTGGAGTGTAGAATGTTTCAGTATAAGGGGTGATGCAGTTGTGTAGGGCGGATTGGTTGGGCTGGGTGCTCTTTACCTTTCCGCCTTTGTTCATAGGTTTATATGCAACCTTTAGGGCTGCTGACCGAGGGCCGTGTGGCTCTCGGCCGGCACGGAGACGATGGGCCGAAATAGCTGCCTCCTGCGCGGTAAATTTTTATGTTTCTATCTACCACGTTTTAAAGAGGAAAAAAATCTAATTTTGAGCTTGCCGATTGAGTTTTAACATGCCTTTTCTGTATTTTGCATGGATTTATTTTTGTCTAAGCAGCGAGTGCTGACAGCATTATGTAGAAGGAAGAGCTGGGAAGAATTAATGAGCTGATTGTGCAGCCTTGCATCAATCGGCACACGCACCCACCGGTGAGACGACTTGACGACTGAAGCACTCTGGGTTAATGACTTGTCTCCACTTAAACTAATTCACCGCTCTCGCACTGTTGGGTTTAGTGACTCCTCCCCGGCAATTCCTCCAGTGAAGTCATCCGTCGCTGTCTCAAAAACAAATGGGGGAGGGGTCGGAAAAGCAACAGAGATAGACGAGTGTTCAACAACAACAACAACAACAACATATATTTATATAGCGTCTTTAATGTAGTGAAATGTTCCAAAACGCTTCACAGGAGTATTATGTTTGTTTATTTTTTTAATTGCCACGGAGCCACATAAGGAGAATTTAGGGCAGGTCAAAGAGATAGGTTGTAAGGAGCGTCTTGAAGGAGGAAAGAGAGACGGATAGGTTAAGGCAGGGAATGCCAGAGCTTAGGGCCTAGGCAACAGAAGGCACAGCCACCAATGGTTGAGCGATTTATAATCAGGAATGCTCAAGAGGGGCAGAATTAGAGGAGCGCAGATATCACTGGGGAGTGGTGGGGCTGGAGGAGATTAGAGATAGGGAGAGGGCGAGGCCTTGGAGGGATTTGAAAGCGAGGATGAGAATTTTGAAATCGAGGCGTTGCTGAACCAGGAGCCAATGTAGGTCAGTGGGCACAGGGGTGATGGGCGAGCGGAACTCTGGGCGAGTTGGGACACGAGCAGCCGAGTTTTGGATCACCTTTAGTTTACGTAGGGTAGAATGTGGGAGGCCAACCAGCCCAAAGGCGGGAGATGCGCAGCAGGTAGGGGTTGCCAACCCTCCAGGATTGTCCTGGAGTCTCCTGGAATTGAAGATGAATACAGGAGAAAAATCACACTTTTTGAAGGTTGTCTATTAATGATATTGGAGGTGGGGGGGGGTGGGGTGGAGGAGGAGGAGGTTGTATGACTGGTAGTCATGTGATGTGACTCCAGGAATATATCCAGAGTTGGCAACCCGAGCAGCAGGTGAAAGAGAATGGAGGGATAATGTTTCAGGGGAGTGAAATCTTCGTCAGAACATTTTCTCCCTCTTTTTTTTAAATTGACGTGTTGACTAATGTGCATTATCCTTGTGTATGTCAGGATTTTCAAGATGGCTGGCCACCTTTTAGAAAGATGATGCCCAAGTCAACTAGGTGGACTCTTGCAGCTGAGCTGGGATTGGCTTGCTGATGCATTGGGCTGGTGCCTGTTGCTGAATGGACTGGTCTCTGTGTACTGGAGCTGTGTTCATTTTAAGCCCTGCTGCCCTCCAGCGCATACATTCAATCGGGTGCTTAAAAATGGCTAATGTGATGTTATTGGAGATTGTCCTTTCAGAACAGCTTTGCATTGGCTCAAACCCAGGCAGGTTAGGAGTTTGAGTGAGCGACTTCAAAGGCAGATTAACTCTTAACCTGCTGTCGATTACTCCCCGTGATTAATGCCACACGTACTCTGATCATTTAAAGAGTTGGCTCAGGACACTGGCCATAAATGTTTCCACGGGGTGTGGGGGAGTAGAGGGGAAAAGGAAAAATTAATTTTATTAACCAGAAACTTCAACTCTTCCGTAGCTGTAGAAATCTTACAGGAGGAAAATACTGCGGCAATTTCTAATCTGTCGTTATCCGTTTCATCCCGGTTTTCTCATTTTATTCCAGTAAGATGCAATGCAGTTGCTGTTGCTTTGGGGGGAAATGAAAGGCGATTTGACCTGCACTGCTGAAAGCACAGCTCTTTTCCTTCATTCCAGCGTCAGCAGAGCAGTGCGAGACCATGCAGGTTGTGCGTTGAAACGGCGAACACATTATCTCTTGTCTGAAGCAGCTGGAGGCCATATTTATTCCAACATCGAAATTGTTTTCCCATACTGGAGCCATTAATGTGTAGCTTGAACCGAAGGTGTCTTTAATAATGCATGGGACATTGATATTTTAAATTGTGTTCCGAGCATGTGGATAGCAAAGGATTTGTTGGCAGTCTGGCCATGCACTCTGAGCTTCCTTTTTTTTTTTATATAAGCTGCCTTTTGTACACTTACCGACGTACTTAAAAATGGCCGTCTGCATTAACGTTGGACTCTGGCTTGGGTGATGGCAGCCCTGCTGGGTTTTTGGGGAAAACAAGTCCTACTGAAAGCTAGAAATAGCCAGGTAGGGCTTGGCTTGTTTAAACACCCAATGGGCCGTCTTCCAGTATACACAGTGCCATGCCAGAATGGTGATTTTCTTTCATCTGTTCTTTTTTTTTAAACTTGTTGGTTCTTGTTTTCTACATTCACATTTCACTGGGTCGTCTTGCCTTCCTCAGCCTCTGGAAATGAGAGTTGACTGAACCACGACATGGCTGGTTCTGGTTGCCGTTTGCATTTGCTGTCTGCTGAAGTTAAAACATTTTTCCAAGTGCAAAGCGACACACTTTGACACATGTATTGGAGTTTAAATTCTGGAGGCAAGGCAAGGGAATACACATTCAATGGTAGGACACTTGAGAAGTATAGAGGATCAAAGGGACCTTGGAGTGTATGTCCACAGATCCCTGAAGATAGCAGGCCAGATAAACAAGGTGGTTAAGAAGGCATACGGAATACTTGCCTTTATTAGCCAAGGCACAGAATAGAAGAGCAGGGAGGTTATGCTTGAACTGTATAAAATACGTTGGACCACAGCTGGAGTACTGCTTGCAGTTCTGGTCGCCACATTACAGGAAAGATGTGATTGCACTGGAGAGGGTGCAGAGGAGATTTACGAGGATGTTGGTTGAACTGGAGAATTTTAGCCATGAGGAAAGATTGAATAGGCTGGGTTTGTTTTCTTTGGAACAGAGGAGGCTGAGGGGAGACCTTATTAAGGTGTGTAAAATTATGAGGGGCCTAGATAGAGTGGATAGGAAAGACCTGTTTTCCTTACTAGAGGGGTCAACAACCAAGCGGCATTGCTTTAAAGTAATTGGTAGCAGGTTTAGAGGGGATTTGAGGGGAAACTTTTCCCCCCAGAGAGTGCTGGGGGTCTGGAACTCTCTGCCTGAAAGTGTGGTAGAGGCAGAAATCCTCTGCATTTAAAAAATACTTGGGTGTGCACTTGAAGTGCCGTAACCTACAGGGCTACAGACCAAGAGCTGGAAAGTGGGAACAGGCTGGATAGCTCGTTGTTGGCTGATGCGGACACGATGGGCTGAAATTACCACCTCCTGTGCTGTGTAAATTTCTGATTCTATGGCACAGCCCATATTCATTATCCTTTCCAATCTAGTCTCCCCTATGAGACATGATCTAAACATTATCTAGGACCACGTTTATTCTGCAAGATGCCAGATTTCAGAAATTCATTGCGAACCTTGGTCCCAGCATGCATGTAACAGTTTGACTTCCCCGTATCGTTGAGGAAACAGTCTGGGCACTGGTGGCCACAATATGGGAAACCATCGGTATGCCCGGTGCCCAAGCATCTCCGTGTGGGTGGGAGGGGGGTTGGGGTGGGGAAAGGTAACTGTTCTTCTGTGGTTGCCTCGTGCTGTGTTTTTTTTTTTGGTCAGCATTGACCGAGGCCTAGCAACAGACCATCTGCCTTCCCTGTCCCAACTATGATCTGAGGAGACCAGATGGATTGGGCCGAAATGGAAATGTTACATCTCCATTTAAAGTGTGGTCTTTGAATTTGGCATTGGTGTTTTTCGGTGGAATGGTGAAACAGCTCACTTCTTAATTGGGAACCTTATACAATTGCTGCTTCTCTCAGTCATGCTGTTCAATGTTGGGCTATCCCAATTATGAAGCAATAGTTCAGGCTCCCACTGGCTCGGATCATTAAGACCGTGAGTTCTGTTTAAAAAGTCACTGTACTTCAAAGTGCTCTTCATCATTATGCAAGGTGCCTGGAGACATTTTGAGCTGATCTAAATCTAAGTGTTGTTACATCTGTTAGCAAGACTGGGAAGGTCATTGGTCCCATTCCTGGCCCGTGTTGAGTTAGCTGATCTCGCCCAGGTTGCCAGTAGAGATGCTACAATTAGCCTCGGTATGCCTCTAATGAGAGGGAGGGCAAATCAACCCGGGTACCTGCTCCTGGTTACTGTTGAATTACCTATGCTAGAAGGTGCACATATGTAAGAGTGTTGGGTGATGACTAGATCGGTTCTATTCTAATCCTATGGTTGAATAGCCGCCATCGCTCACGGTCTACGCTCAAGCTTGAAGGTTGCTGACATTGGCAACATAGTGGAGGTAAAACTGGCTGTCATGCACCCAATCACAACGAGCAATCAATGCCCTCAGGACAGCAGAGGACGGGGAATAATTGTTGGCAGGACAAAGAGGGAAAGAAAAAAAAAAGATGGCTAGTAGGGTGAGAAGAAAAAGATTTACATTTATATAGAGCCTTTCACAGCCACCAGATGTCTCAAAGCACTTTACAGCCAATGAAGTACTTTTGGAGTGTAGTCACTGTTGTAATGTGGGAAATGCAGCAGCCAAATTGCACACAGCAAGCTCCCACAAATAGCAATGTGATAATGACCAGATAATCTGTTTTTATTATGTTGATTGAAGGATAAATATTAGCCAGCAAGATAACTCTCCTGCTCTTCAAAATAGTGCCATGGGATCTTTAACGTCCACCCGAGAGAGCAGACTCGGTTTAATGTCTCAGCCAAAAGACGGCACCTCTGACAGTGCAGTGCTCCCTCAGCACCGCACTAGAGTGTTGGCCTAGATTTTTTTTTGTGCTCGGGTCCCTGACGTGGACGTGAATCCACAACCTTCTGACTCCGAGGCGGAAGTGCTACCCACTGAGCCACGGCTGACACTGATGGGCTGAATTGGATGCCCTCACAAAAATGAAGGTGAAGATTGAGAGAAGCTCCAGGCAATCACTGACCACTGGTTTTCGTGTACAGAGACGGAGGAAGACCAGACAGGTTTGACAAGCATGTAAATGAAATGTCCTCCAGTTTGTCACAAAACTGTCCCTTCGAGATTAGAAAATCAAGTGACCAGCATCAATAACTCTTAAAGCACCATTCTGTTCTGCATTTTTACAATATTATGCCATCCATAAACAAACGCGCACCTGTATTCTATTCGC
Source organism: Pristiophorus japonicus (assembly GCF_044704955.1). NCBI lineage: Eukaryota > Metazoa > Chordata > Chondrichthyes > Pristiophoridae > Pristiophorus > Pristiophorus japonicus. The sequence goes on from NC_091994.1 coordinate 15,132,447, forward strand.
AGAGGTCAGTGTGACTGATTTTTTTCGCAACTAATTTTGTCTCTATTAACTTTCTCCTTGTTTTTTTTTTCCAAGGCTCCCTCACAGTCAGCACAACAGTTGAAGTTTACTACCTCAGACTCCTGTGATCGAATCAAAGATGAGTTTCAATTTCTGCAAGCACAGTATCACAGGTAATGAGATTTTTCTCTGACTGAAAGTTGTGTGTCAGGCTTGCATATTACTGGAAGCCACTTCACTACAGGATAATAAACGACAGTACAGCAGTAAGTACTGAAAGGTGAAAGTTGCAATTCATTCCAGCTAAGCTTCAGTGCACATTAAGATGCCAATAATTTTATTATTAATGCTTGAATCCCAAAGATAGTCTTTGAGTGATAGCTTATGCTGCAAGTACTAGTTTGACATAGATAGCTGCATTAGACCTGTGCATACCAGTCACGCCAAATTGTGTGGTTGGCCCCCCCGAGTGCTGTCAAATCGAGGAGGAAGCAAGAAAGAACTTGCATTTATACAGCGCCTTTCATGTCCTCAGGATTATTCCAAAGCACTTCACAGCCAATTATGTACTTTTGAGGTGTAGTCACTGTTGTAATGTAGAAGAACATGGTAGCCAAGTTACACGTGAACAGCCATCAGATAAACTGTTTTAATGACATGGGTTGAAAGAAGAAAGATTTGCATTTATATAGCACAATTCACGACCACCGGATGTCTCAAAGGGCTCAACAGCCAATGAAGTACTTTTGGAGTGTGGTCACTGTTGTAATGTAGGAAATGCGGTAGCTAATTTGTGCACAGCAAGCTCAGCCATGTGATAATGACCAGAAACTGTTTTCTTATGTTTTGAGAGATAAATATTGGCCAGAACACCGGAGATAACTTCACTGCTCTTCTTCGAAATAGTGCTATGGGATCTTTTATGTCCACCTGAGAGTAGATGGGGCTTCGGTTTAACGTCTCGTCTGACAGACTGCACCTCAGACAGTGCAGCACTCCCTCAGCACTGCACTGGAGTGTCAGCCTAGATTTTTATGCTCAAGTCCCTGGAGAGGGATTTGAAGTCACATCATCATCATCATCATCATCATCGGCAGTCCCTCAATCGAGCAAGACTTGTTTTCACTTCTGAAGTGAGTTCTCGGGTGACTGAAGAGTCCAATGTGGGAATTACAGTCTCTGTCACAGGTGGAGCAGACAGTGGTTGAAGGAAAGGGTGGGTGGGGAGTCTGGTTTGCCGCACGCTCCTTCCGCTGCCTGCGCTTGGTTTCCGCATACTCTCGCCGATGAGACTCGAGGTGCTCGGCGCCCTCCCGGATGCTCTTCTGCCATTTTGGGCGGTCGGGCCAGGGATTCCCAGGTGCCAGTGGGGATGTTACACTTCATCAAGGAGGTTTTGAGGGTGTCCTTGAAACGTTTCCTCTGCCCACCTGGGGCTCACTTGCCGTGTGGGAGGTCTGAGTAGAGCGCTTGCTTTGGGAGTCTTGTGTCCGGCATGCGGACAATGTGGCCCGCCCAACGGAGCTGGTCGAGTGTGGTCAGTGCTTCAATGCTGGGGATGTTGGCCTGAGTGAGGACACTGACGTTGGTGCGTCTGTCCCCCCCCAGGGGATTTGCAGGATCCTGCGGAGGCAGTGTTGGTGGTACTTCTCCAGCGCTTTCAAGTGTCTGCTGTATATGGTCTGGCCGGGCCACCAGGCGAACTCTTCTGCTGCTCTTGGAAGTAGTGCCGTGGGATCGTTACGTCCACCTGAGAGTAGACAGGGCCTTAGTTTAACATCTTGTCCAAAAGATACCACCTTTTGATGCAGTTAGGCCTGGAATTTGTGCTCAAGTCTCTGCAATAGGGCTTGAACCCACAGCCTTCTGACTCCGAGGTGAAAGTGCTGTCAGTGGAGCCAAGTCTGACGCCGTTCTTCATTTACAGTTGGCCCCATAGAGCTTTCACATGGAGAACACAGAGTACTGTGTGTACGCCCTTGTTAATGGGGATGGTAGTGTAGTGGTTATGGTCCTGCACCCGCAGCCCAGCAGTTGAGTTTAAATCTCATCATGGTAAGTTGTGAAATTGACCAACATGAACTGGCACCAGTTTGGTGAACAAGTTGATTTTTTTTCCTGACCATTTCCTTCAGGGAAAGGAACCTGTCACCTCCACCTAGTCTGGCTTCATGGGACTCCAGTCCCACACTCTGTGGTTGTCTTGATGCCCTATAAAACGGCTAAGCAAAAACCATTTGGGTATAAAAACCATCGCTAAAAAAGAAAGATTTGCATTTATATAGCACCTTTCATGACCACCGGTCATCTCAAAGCCCTTTACAGCCAATGAAGTACTTTTGGAGGATAGTCACAGTTGTAATGTGGGAAACGCGGCAGTCAATTTACACACAGCAAACTCTCACAAACAGCAATGTGATAATGACCAGATAATCTGTTTTTATTATATTGATTTGAGGGATAAATATTGGCCAGGAACACCTGGGAGAACTCCCCTGCTCTTCTTTGAAATAGTGCCAAGGAATCTTTTGTGTCCTGAGGGGGCAGACGGGTCCTCAGATTAACGTCTCATCCGAAAGACGGCACCTCCGACAGTGCAGCACTCCCTCAGCACTGCACTAGAGTGCCGGCCTAGATTTATGTGCTCGGGTCTCTGGAGTGGGACTTGAACCAATAACCTTCTGACTCAGGCAAGTGTGTTACCCACTGAGCCACAGGTGGCGCACTACATCAGGAAGCGCCAGCCTTGGCTAAAAGAACATTTTTGAAGAAAGTCTAAATACCCATAATTTTATTTTTAATCTGTGACGAATTGTTCATCAGCTGTCGATGAGACCTTACTTGAGGTAGACTTGCACCCAAAGCTCGAGCTGGTTTTGACTTGGGTTCAGCCGCTCTGTGTCTTGTGTAGCAGTGAAGTCCACCGTGGAAATTCATAATATTTCCTGCACATTTTCTGGAGATCGACAAATGAACACAAATCATAAAAGAAATACAGCAAAGAAATTGACTGGGTTTGCCCTTCACAAAAGAAATCCACTCAAACAATAAGTGGAAGCAAATGAGAAATATTTAGAGTGTTGGCCAATTGAGGCTTTATTTTGGTTGGGCCCAATGTCTTGGTAAACAAGTCAACTACTTTTGTATTACCTGGAAATGGAATTATTCCAATTATTAAGAATTCTTCTCCACCTTGAGTTAATGCTTCTCTGGGTGTATTTTCTGGTCGCTAAGATTGGATTTATCTGGTAGACACTGACAGACGTGACTCGATATGCCAGATTGATTTGAAGATTGCTTTCATAATTGTGGCCTTTATGGGTGTAGAGTTCTGCTCTTGCAGCTTTATAATGCATGGTGACTTTCAGATGCCTTCTGGCTAGCAACGATCTTTTCATTAACCATGTGCTGGATATCTAAGACATGCATAATTGTTTACGGTCGGACTTTGGGAGTGGAGCTGCAGGATGCGCTCGGAGCCTCTGTCAAGTTGGATTTAAAGTAAGCCTGAACGAGTACCGCCTGTACTGGAGGCAATTTTATCTCCTCCGATGTTGTAAATAACCCTCGAGTAGTCCTTCTACCTTGCCTGCCTGTGATTGGTGACTGACTGGAACATATGAATTGACAAGATCTTGGACAAATTCCATGAGGCTGCATATATGTTTCTAAGAAGTCCTCCGGCTGGCCTTTCATAAAATAGAAATTCTAGCTTCCTTTTTAAAAACGCACACAAAAATCAAGATTCCAAGAAATCCTATTTGTGTGGTTTTGGGTTTCCTTGTAAAATGTGGCTTAATACTGTAAATTCCTACATTGCAACAGTGACTCCGTCTCAACTGTGGGGAGCATTCCTGCCTCGGAGTCAGAAGTTTTGTGGGTTCAAGTCCCACTCCAGGAATTTGAGCGCACAAAATCTAGGCTGACACTCCAGTGCAGTGCTGAGGGAGCGCTGCACTGGCGGAGGTGCTGTCTTTGGGATGAGACGTTAAACCGATGCCCCGTCTTCCCCCTCACGTGGACGTAAAAGATTCCATGGCACTATTTTGAAGAGCAGGGGAGTTACCCCAGTATCCTGGCCAATATTTATTTCTCAATCAACATAACCAAAAAAACAGATTATCTGGCCAGTATTACATTGCTGTTGGTGGGAGCTTGCTGTGCGCAAATTGGCTGCAACAGTGACTGCACGCCAAAAGTTCTTAATTGGCTGTAAAGCACTTTGAGACTTTCGGTGGTCGCGAAAGACGTTCTATAAATCAGAGTATTTTTTTGTAGCTACTCTGCTATCCCAATCATCTGAGATGAGGACTGGTCCTGCAAACAGGAGCCTTCGCCCTCATTATACACACACACACACACACACACATGTGTGCGCACTAGGTCCGTGTAGCAGAACAGATCTCCAGTCATCTTTGTTAACTCTTGCCACTGGATCAAGGCCTCGCTCTGTCAAGCCCGTTTGGTGGCTGATGTGCAACGGTCACCACACATTAAAAACAATCCACACACAGGCATCTTCCACCCCTGGAGTTCAGAACTGGAATATCAGGACCTTCATTGAAACATCTGCGAACTCATCCCTTTTGGTGTGGAAGCAAGTCATCCTCGTTCGAGGGACCGCCTATGATGATGATGGCACGTACAAGTCGTTGAGCCTTGCAGTGAGGCCGCCCACCTGCTGATTTCAGTAGCGAATCTAGCCTGCCTGTTGCTCTCAATCTTTGTGGTATGTTCTTCAATTCAGAATGATCCTTTTCATCCTGGATATGTCGGGAATAAATTAGGGTTAGGTGCGCAGTCCCTTTTGGGTGTAGGTTGACTAAGCTAGCAACACCATGTTAAAATCGGGTTTTAACTGGGTAGAACATTGGTCTACATTTTTCCTGCTATGTTCAAGAAAAGGGTTAATAATTATCTTTGTATTGCTCACTTACAAAAATGATAGGCATGTGTCTTTTTTTTAAAAAAAAGCCATTTCATTCAATGTGATTTCATTAGTGAGCACGGTAACAAAAGGCCAATCACTTTGCATCTGTAATCATGCATTTTAACACGTCTCACACAGCGAATGAGCCACTTAACCGGCATCAGTGCCGAAGAAAGTTCAGCAATGCAGCTGTGCAGAGCACACAATTTGTGTAATGGCTGAATGGAAATTGGGGCAAGGCTGACATACATACAAAGTCCCTGCTCAAAGATGGAACTGCTTGGTTTATTAAAATGTACTGCACGGTTATGTACTTTTAGCACATCATGTAGTTTCCGTGTTTCAACACCTTTTTCTTGTCAGAATACGGATTCTGGTTGAAAGCCATGAGCTGAGTGGTTCATTTCTGGTCACATAAACTTGATCTGACATTAAATAGTTTAGTCGGAGAAGGTATATGCTGAGTTCAATACACTGACTTTTTTTTCTAACAAAATTCATGTTTTATTGTATCCAATTAGCCGAACCCCTTTTATTTAAACAAAATGATTTAAGCCCTCCACCTCACTAGACTTTTGTATATTTCTGACCTTTTGAGAAAATTGTAAATATTTCTTTCATTTAAAAAAAAAAAGTATATGCAAATCCCCCCTCGATCACAATGGCTACAGCAGTGCCTGCTTGAACAGGTCCCTCTTCTCCCTTTGCTAAACAGACCATTTTTGTCTTCACCTGACAGGTTAATAATCTGGTGGATTCCACCACGGGCCAGGCGGTCTGCTCCACCAGATTAAGCCCGAGCGGTGAAGGTGAAAGTCGCCCCCACCGTTGATGTTTTCTACCCATACTGCACCACTGTTCATGCATCAGCTAACCGAGGCAGCTGAAGGCACGGCTGCCAGTGGTGGAGCGTTTAAAATCGGGGGTTTGGAGGAGCGCAGAGATCTCGTAGGGCTGGAGGAGGTTACACCGACGGGGCCCTGGGACAGCACGGGCCAGCCCACACTGCGATATGTGTATGCACTAGGTCCGTGCAGCAGAGCTGGTCTCCAGTTGTCTTGGTTCATCCTTGCCAATGGATCAAGACCTAGCTCTGTCACGCCCGTGTGGTGGCTGGTGTGCAACGACCACACGTTTTTAAAAAAAAAAAAAAAAAATCCATACACAGGCATCTTCCACCCTTCAACATGTAGTTCAGGACCTGGAATATCAGGTCCTTCATTGTAACACCTGTGAACTCATCCTTTTTTGGTGTGGAAGCGGATCACCCTCGATACGAGGGACCGCCTATGAAGGACACAGATAGAGAGGGGCGGGGCCATGTGATGTGCAAACAAGGCTGGGAATTTTAAAATCGAGCTGTTGCTGGATCATGAGCCAATGTAGGTCAGCGAGCACAGGGATGGTGGGTGAACGGGACTTGGTGTGAGTTAGGATACAGGCAGCAGAGGTTTGGATGAGCTCCAGTTTACGTAGGGTAGAATGTGGGAGGCTGGCCAGGAGTGCATTGGAATAGTCAAGTCTAGAGGTAACAAAGGCTTGGATGAGGGCTTCAGCAGCAGATGTTTATGCATGTCTGCATTTTTTTTTCCAATTAATAACTGGAAGAAAACCAGAAGTGTTGATGCAGTCCATTTGCTAAAGTATTTGATGATCAACAAATACACCTGGTTATGGTATCTTAAAGATTGTAGCTTGTTGGGTGAGAATTTGTGCAGGTGATAAATTTGATATTCATCCATTGCGGCAAACGGTGCCATTAAAATGTCGGTAGTTTGTCATGGACACAACTAAATTTGCTAAAAGGCTGAGGAGGAGGAGCAGACACTGCCACTTAATGTCAAGTATAACAGTCACTTAACTACTGCTGTCCTACAGTTCTGAGTTGTACGTAGTTGGAAATCTTGAATGAACACCCATTTAGAGGCCAAATTGGACACACCCATTGATTGGCATATCATTGTAGTGAAAGAATGGTGTTACAGGACTGGATTTAGATGTGATTGAGAAGCATGGGTTGAAGATTGTGTATGTGTGTGTGTGTTGTATGTGTTTGTGTATGTGTGTGTGTGTACACATGGAGTGACTGCTGCCAACGCACCAGAAGCTGATGCCAATGACCGGAAGCGTTCTGCACATTAATATGGGAATTTCGATGATGTTTCTGTTTTTTTTTTCCGCACAGACCCGAAGGCCGAGTCAGTCTTCCCAACATTTTTCCCCAGGTCCGGAGAGTCCCAAAGCGAACAACCAAAAAAAAAACACACACTGCACATGCGCAGCGACTTCGGGTCCGTTGGCAGCAGTCGTGTCCATGTGTGCATGTTGATGATGATGATAAGTTGTTTCCCCAACTAGATGGTAGCCATATTCAGGAGACAAAGAACGAGGGGAAGGAGGGAGTAGCCGTAAATGTGCTGATTGTCCTTTGGATGAGACATCTGCCTTTGGGCGGATATTAAGATTCCATTCAGATGAGATCCGAGAAGTATCCTGACCAACATTCCTCCCTTCCCTCAACCAATGCCTGTTCACTTGGCACGCAAATTATGCTGAGCAGGTTCATTTGAGTCTGTCTGCTTGCATTCACAATAGCGTCCTGACTTGACCGTGCTGATGCTTGGAGCGTCTCATCTTTAGCTTCATAGTCGCTGGGTGAGTGTCCTGGAATTCTCTATCTTAACGCCAGGGTGCGCACAGCATTGCAGCGAGGGCTGCAGCGGTTCAAGAAGGCCCAGCACCAGTGTTCCCTCAATTTTCTTTTTGGGTGCGTGCCCCTTTTAACTGGTTGCGCGGCCCATTCCAATTTCCTCGCATGTGCGTTTATCTTTCCATTGGAAAACCATTGAGCGGACCTCCAGACCGCTGAGTAGCCGCGCAGCTTAATGAAAGAAAGACTTGCATTTATATAGCACCTTTCACGATCACCGGACGTCTCAAAACACTTTGCAGCCAATGAAGTACTTTTGGAGTGCAGTCACTGTTGTAATGTAGGAAATGCGGCAGCCAATTTGTGCACAGCAAGCTCCCACAAACAGCAATGTGATAATGACCAGATAATCTGTTTTTGTTATGTTGATTGAGGGACACCAGGGATAACTCCCCTGCTCTGCTTCAAAATAGTGCCATGGACTCTTGCGTGTCCACCTGAGAACGCAGACAGGGCTTCATCCGAAAGGTGGCGCTCCCTCAGGATCGGCCGAGATTTTTTTTTTTTTAAATAACAACCTTCCGAGGCGAGGGTGCTACCCACTGAGCCACAGCTGACACTTCAGAAAAATTGCCCAGCGCACCACCTTGGGGCGGGTAGAGCTGGGCAGTCAATGCAGCTTTGCCAGCATCGGTCCCCATCCCGAGAACTAATTTAACGCCCCTTCTCCGGCTACTGGTTGGAACTGCCTCGGGGCACTCAATTGCATCATGGTGTCCCGGGCAGGTTACCGTGGCGACCAGAACAAGGCGGCAGCATCCATGCGAGGGAGTGGAACATTTGGAGCTGCTTCAGCACCTCACGGTCACCTGAAGATAACAATCTGTCAAGTTGAGAGAAATTCACTGTAGTTTTGATTGAGTCCCTCGTCCTGGCAACATGTAGCATTGTGTAATCTATTTGGAGGCAGATTAGCAGTTAATTGCTGCAAGGCTAAAGGCTAAAATCACAGTGGATATGATCTGGCATTTATACACCAGTGTTGCTTTGTTTTGAAACTCTGCAGTGACGACGTGGCCCTTGTTTGTGCAGGCATCCTGAATGCAGAGCCTAGGATGTTAACAATATCTCACGTGCTGAGTGATTTGTATGTATGAGCGTTCCGCTGTGATTGTTATCTGAAATCTGTCATTACTGCCGCCCTGTTTGTATACCTGTCAGTAGGATCATTGCCACTTCTGACCTCTTTGAGAATTTATTAACGAAAGTGCTGCAGTCAGAAATGTGTGTATGTCTGTGTTTTAATAATTAGATTTTAAAAATTAATTATGCCACAAGGGATTGCTCGTGCTGATTGCTGATGAGCTTTTTCGCATCCACTTTAGCCTACTTTTGTTTCTGAGCATGGCGTCTGTTACATAGAGTTACAGCCTCGGCCGCGGCTCAGTGGGTAGCACCCTCGCCTCTGAGTCAGAAGGTTGTGGGTTCAAGTCCCACTCCAGGCACTTCAGCACATAAATCTAGGCTGACACTCACTCCAGCGCAGTATTGAGGGAGCGCTGCACTGTCGGAGGTGCCGTCTTTCGAATGAGGAAGTTAAACCGAGGCCCCGTCTGCGCTCTCAAGTGGACGTAAAAGATTCTATGACACTACGTCAAAGAGCAGGGGAGTTGTGATCAATATTTATATCTCAACCAAAATCACTTAAGGTCGTGAAAGGCGTTATATAAATGCAAGTCTGTCTGTCTTTATTTTGTGACTTGGTACATTACTAAATCTGTTTGTAATGTACCCAAAAATAGGTTTTAAAATAAATAAACTAATGCTGATTTTATTGTGTGAAACTCGAGAGACTTTGACAGTGCTTCATTATCGACTCTTGGGTGCTGCATGTTAATTCTTGGTGCATTTTTAATCGCTGTACATTGAGTGCTTTGTGATCAAGCGCGGTGTGGCTTTCCATTTGCACTTGGCAGCCGAAATGCTCCCATTCTATAACGCGTTTACTCCACAGTATCCCAGTACAGAGTGACTCACCGGAAATATTGCCCCAGGCTCTTCACACCCATTCATCGAGGGGCCTGGCAGGGCATCGTGATGTGAGCAAACCCCACTGGAGGTCCTCTGCTGTACCGAGTCATTCCTTTGCTTTGTAATGGAGTCTGCTGTGAGGCCAGTATGGTCTGCGAAAATCCAAGCGTGCTTTGGGTCGGCTGCTTTCTGCATCAAGCTGTACCAGGCATTGTTGACTGCAGTTTTGGCTTGTTTAGCGAAGAGTAACTAAAAATGCCTTAATGGCACTACATGGTTTGCTCAATGACAGGTTGGAAATATCACGCTTCAGCTTGACTCCGTTAGTCACCCCCGAGTCAGTTGGTTCAAGCCCCACTCTAGGATTTAAGCACTTAGACTGTCAGTTATGCAGCTCTCTCCAAGTACTACGTTATTCAGTGGTGCTGTCTTTCACACGAGGCTTCAAGCCTACTAGCTGTTCCTTGAAACATACAAGATTCTGAAGGGGATTGACAGGGTAGATGCTGAGAGGTTGCTTCCCCTGGCTGGAGTGTCTCAAACTAGGGGGGGAGGGGGGAGGGGGGAGAACAGTCTCGGGATAAGAGGTCGGCCATTTAAGACTGAGATGAGGAATTTCTTCACAGGGTTGTAAATCTTTGAAATTCTCTGCCCCAGAGGACTGTGGAGACGGAGACTCTGAATATATTCAAGGCTGAGATGGATAGATATTTGGACTCGAGGGGAATTGAGGGATGTGGGGATCGGGTGAGAAAGCGGAGTTAAGGTCTATGATCAGCCATGATCTTATTGAATGGTGGGGCAGGCTCGAGGGGCTGTATGGCCTACATCTGATCCTATTTCTTATGTTCTTATGCAAGTGTGGAAGATCCACGATTCTTTTTTTTTTTAAAAAGCAGGTTTATGTGGTCATTTGGTCTATTTCAAAAGTAATTCAATGGCTGCAGTCCTTTGGGACATCCCGAGGACATGAAAGGCGTTATATAAATTCAGGATCTTGTCTTTAATTTCTAGGTTTCCTAATATGGCGGGGGAGCGAATAAAAAGATATTGGAGTTTAAGTATTGCTATATTCTGGAATCCTGTCATCAGGACGATTCATGGTGAGGTCGTCTGGAATCTGGACCTCCGTCTCAGGCCGCTGCCGACCTTTCCACCCCCTCCCTTCCCCTACCTACCAATCTTGTCCCAGGCTTTTCCAGACTCTGGATGCGGAAAGACTTTCCGAAGTCCGGAAATACACAGAATCCAGTGCGGCCTCGATTCCGAGGCTTCCGGATTTTTGACACTGTACCTGTAATACTGGTGGATCCCTCGTGGCATTGCTCGCACTCAGTCAGATGCTGTGCTGTTCAACAGTGATTGGCTTTCTCATGGGCCTAATAAATGGCCTGGTGGGGCGGGGGGGGGAAGAATCCAGGTGGTCCCGGGACAGGACTCCTTTTACCCAAGAGGGTCAGGAAAATCCTGTCTTTTGCTGATTGGCCCCAGTACTTGCCCTCACTGGTGGTCCTCACTGCTCCCAGTGCTGACCCCAAGCTGTGTGACACCAAGTGGGGAAGAGCGGATAGAGCCAGTAGCGCTAGAGTCCTTTGAAACTTTGAATTAAAGCTGCCTTTCATACTGTGCCAATTTCTTTGTTGGTGGCACGGGCTGTAACCATGAAGCAAATAACATAAATAGGAGCAGGAGTAGGCCATTTGGCCCCTCGGGCCTGCTCCGCTATTCAATCAGATCTTGGTCTCAACTCCACATTCCTGCCCATTCCCCATAACTCTTGACTCCCTTATCGTTCAAAATTCTCTCTATCTGCTCCTTAAATACATTCAATGGCACAGCATCCACAGCTCACTGGGGCAGAGAATTCCAAAGATTCATGACCCTCGGAGAAGAAATTCCTCCTGCTCCTCATTTTAAATGGGTGACCCCTTATTCTGAAACTATGCCCCCAAACCTGCTGCGACTTGCCCTGGCCAGAAGCTGCGGGGTGAAGCAGGACTTGCCAGCTGCCAGCCTCGGTGACATTTGCAGTCTGGTTTCAGGAGGCTCTCTGAGGGCCCTGCTTCAGGAGTCTGCACCACTGGCACAGGCAAAAGTTCGCCCCCACGGAGCACAGTGTTGAGTGAGAGTTAGCTGGTGTGATCTAAGTGCGTTAAATAATCCTGGTGGTAACCCTCCACTTGCACATGTTAAACCAGTGTGATCGTGGCGAAACTTCCTACTTCAACTCTATAGTATCTGCAGTAATAATGGGATTCAGTATATGTTGAGCATGGTTTGAAAGTCTCAAAATTTGCAATTCTTACATTTCTTTGCAGGGGGGAGAGGCGAGTTGGGGGTTTGCTCCAGTGAAACATCGTACAGTCGCATAGATTTACCAAACTGAAATGGCCCTGTTGCTGTTTTATCAGCAGGGTTTCACCCGAATGGCCACCATAACTTTATGGCAGCTCAGCAGAAACCTGGCTTAATGTCCCAGTGAATTAATGCACTGCTTAATGCTATGCCAAGCTACATTCGTTCAATCTCCGTCTATACTGAGTGAGCTGACCTCTGCTGCGGTGGCAATGGAAGCTTTATAATTGGCTTGAGTACCCCGGGGGGGGGGGGGTGAGGAGGGAGCAAGGGGAGGGGGGGGGGGGTGAGGAGAAGAAACCAAACTGACTTCCATTTTTCTTGTGTCGATACCATTGTGGAATTTGCTTGTGTTGGGGATGTGGGGTCAAGACTTTGTTGGGCTCTGTTGTGGGACCTGCTGTAGTTGAATAGCCCACAAACACTCGGGACTCCAGTATGAAGCATGGCCGCAGGTGCTGGCGCTATAGTGCACTGCATTTCAACAGGTGTTGGTAGGAGGGCAGAGCAGTAGGTGTTTTTTCTTAAACTGGGTGTAATGCACTTGGTAATTGCTGCCGCTGTGAAGCATTTTTAACTGTTTCCCCAAGGGCGGAGCCTGATTAGACTTCGAATTTGAATTAAAACCTGAAGGGAGAAAAATTTTTTTTTTTTTTTTTTAAAGAATTTGTCATTTTAAAACTTTTTTTTTTTGTTTTTAAATCCCCACAGCCTCAAGTTGGAGTGTGATAAACTGGCCAGTGAAAAGACAGAAATGCAGCGTCATTATGTCATGGTAAGGGCTAGTCACGACTCAAGGTTGGACTCTACCCAGACAGTGCACCTCGCACGTGTTGTATCGGTATTTCGGACTGCAAATGTAGCTTGAGGGTACCTTTTAATGATTAAGGAGCTATAAATCTGTCTCAATTTGTAAAGCACCGTGTAATCTTGCATTGCCTTTCCTATCTCTATTAAAGTATGTGGTGTTGGAATGATATGGAATCCTTTTGACCAATTGTCTGGACGCCTGTCCCTTTAGCCAAGCACCAGTTTCTGGGCACTGAGGTGATCACTGAGGGTCACTGAAACTTCCCTTTTACTTTATACATCCATATTTCAAACTAATGTACTCCTGTACTCTGTGCACACTACCACGAGAGACCCACTGCTACTTTTTCTGTTGGAGAAGTGGACAATGTTTCTGTGATGAGCGATGAGATTTATTTTCCAGGTTACAGAGTGCAGTCCCTTGGATTGAATGTTGTGTGGAGAATGCTTGTACCTTGCTCTCCCTTCCCCATATGTCTGTACGTGAAAAATGTAGTGGACTGTGTGACCTTTTTGCATTCTTGCCTGATCTTGTATCGCCCTCCTTCCACCGTTCTGTGGAATGTGCACTGGGGAACACACGGGCTACCAAACTCTGTGGTTTTAAGTTCTTGTCCTGCTCCAAGTTCGGCTTGTTTTATCCACGAATAACACCAGATCGCAAGGGTCTCTGGCCCAAGTTGCGTTACCTGGTCTCGGCCAGGACAGAGCTTGGCTTGCTGCCCTGGGCTATGAAGGGGGAATTTGCTTCAGTTTCTGTACCTGATCAGTCTCCAGTGACCTCCACCCCAACACCAGATGTTGTGTGCTTGTAGACATGCTGGCGGGGAACCGAATCGGATCAAGCTGAGGCCTTCCCATGGCAATAAAGTGTCCAGGTTCCAACATGAATGTGCACCGTTGACAAAGTGCCGAAGGGTGTTCAGTGCCTGTGACTCTGTATCTGACCACGCGTTACTGCCTTCAGGACAGTTGAAAACGTCTGTCTGTCTGACACCAGGTTCACATTTATGCGTTGTGTTTTATGGCACACTTGCCACTCAGGAAGCTGGCTTTAGAGAAATGACACTTCGAGCACATGTAGCTAAGTGTGTCAGCATTGGTGTATGAGCAATGCTGCGATGTGTGCACACTAGGTCCGTGCAGCAGAGCTGGTCTCCAGTCGCCTTGGATAACCCTTGTCATTGGACCAAGACCTCGCTCTGTCAAGCCCGTGTGATGGCTGGTGTGCAATGGCCACCACACATTTTTTTTTTTTTTAAATCCTCGCACAGGCATCTTCCACCCTTCAGGATTTAAATCGGGCCCTGGAATTTTAGGTCCTTCATTGAAACACCTGTGAACTTTTTGACGTGGAAGCAAGTCATCCTCGATTCGAGGGACTGCCTGTGATGATGATGAGCAAGTGCAGATCACAAATGTGCATCTTCATCGCCGTACCGTGTGGGGGTGTGCATTCAATAAATTCAGCTCTGCTATTATGGAATAGTGCAAGATATTAACATTTTATTCTTTTTGTTTGATTTCTCCAGTATTATGAAATGTCTTATGGTTTGAACATCGAAATGCACAAACAGGTAAATGGCTTTCTGTTTTTTTTTTTAAAAACATTTCTTCTTGCATGTCATTGAGGTGTTTACAAAACCTATTTATTCTCCCTGAAATTAGACCGACCATAAATGTGACAAATTTCATGATTGAGCCTGGTTGTAAATCGAACTTTTCTCTGTCGTTTCCAATTATGCACCGATGAATAATTAAATGTTCTTTTTTAATTGAAAATGCCAACAGATTAATTTGAATGATAAATTAATAATGGGTACTGTCTCATTTATTATTACTTTTTATAAAGTGCTTTAGAGCTTTCAACCTTTATTAAATATTAAAAAAGTAAATGTCTCTGACTTCAGTTGCGTGCCTATTGTTGGATGATTTACTCTCTCCTTCCACTCATGTTCCAGGAAATCAAATGTGACATTATATAATGAACCGTTAATGTGATTTAATACCTTTTGGGGGCTCATTTCCCACTGTGTTGGATCTTAAAAGTGGAGTGCTAAAGATTTCTTAGTTGCTAGTAGAATGTGCTGACTGCAGTCCCATCCCCCTTCTTGCAATATAAAACTCCCAGTTTATTAAATGGTTTTGCCTGAATTGTCTGTGCAGCGATAAAGTCGCTCGTTGTATGAGGGTGCACAGATGTCACTGGGGTCTTGACGAAATGTCCTAACTCGCACCAAGTCCCGCTCACCCATCATAGGCAGTCCCTCGAAATCGCGCAAGACTTCTACTCTAAAAGTGAGTTCTCAGGTGACTCTGCAGTCTAATGCAGGAATTCCAGTCTCTGTCACAGGTGGGGCAGACAGTGGTTGAAGGAACGGGTGGGTGGGGAGTCTGGTTTGCTGTGCGTTCCTTCCGCTGCCTGCGCTTGTTTTCTGCGTGTTGTCAGCGACGAGACTCTAGGTGCTCAGCGCCCTCCTGGATGCTCTTCCTCCACTTAGGGCGATCTTTGGCCAGGGACTCCCAGCTGTCGATGGGGATGTTGCACTTTATCAAGGAGGCTTTGAGAGTGTCCTTGAAACGTTTCCTCTGCCCACCTGGGGATCGCCTGCCGCGTCGGAGTTCCGAGTAGAGCGCTTGCTTTGGGAGTCTCTTGTCAGGCGTGCGAACAATGTGGCCTGCCCTGCAGAGCTAGTCGAGTGTGGTCAGTGCTTCGATGCTAGGGATGTTGGCCTGATCGAAAACACTGACGGTGCATCAATCCTCCCAGGGGATTTGCAGGATCTTGCAGAGACGTTGCCCATCACCCCTGCGCTCGCTGACCTACATTGGCTCTCGGTTAAGCAACGCCTCGATTTTCAAAATTCTCATCCTTGTTTTACAAATCCTTCCATGGCCTCGCCCCTCCCTATCTCTGTAATCTGCTTCAGCCCCTCAACCTCACCCCCCGCCCCCCCCGGAGATGTCTGTGCTCGTCAAATTCTGCCCTCCTGAGCATCCCTGATGATCACACAACCATTGGTCGCCGTATCTTCAGTTGCCCAAGGCTGTAAGCTCTGGTATTCGCTGCTAAACCTCCGCCTCTGTACACCCCTCTCCTCCTTTAAGACGCTCCTTACAACCTACCACCACTTTGACCAAGCATTTGGTCATGTGCAGTAATTTCTCCTGATGTGGCTCTGTGCTCTTCTAATGCTCCTGTGCAGTGCCTTGGGATGTTTTACTACGTTAAGATGCTAAATAAATACTTGTTTCTGTTATGTCCACGTGAGCTGTGGAGCAGACCCCGAAGGTTGCTTCCTTCCAAACCTGGGTCGTGTCTGCAGAGGACAGTTTGAGCTGGCTAACTTTTTAGGCTGTAGTCCTGGAGGCTACAGGACCGTCTGCATTGCCGACCGTGATGGAAGCTGAATTCCACGCACACGACCCGTACTGTGCAACCTATTGGTTCACCCGCATCAATTTCTTTGAACCAATAGCGTTGCTGGTTATTGTGCCTTGCTGTGGACAAATTGGCTGCTGCGTTTGTCTGCAATTCAAAAAATAATCTATTAGTTGTGAAGTGCCTAGGGACATTTTGAAGACATGGAAGGTGCAAGTTCTTCCATTGCATCCTGCAGCCGATCTATTGGATGTGCTGAAAGTGTTGTGAAGATAGGTGACCCATTGGTATCAGAGGATGAGAGAAAGAAAGACTTGCATTTATATAGTGCCTTTCACGACCACCAGACGTTTTACAGCCAATTAAGTATTTTTTGAAGTGTAGATACTGTTAATATGCGGCAACCAATTTGGGCATAGCAAGCTCCCCCAAACAGATCTGTTTTTTCCGTTACGTTGATTGAGGGATAAATATTGGCCAGGACACCAGGATTAACTCCACTGCTCCTCTTCTTCGAAATAGCGCCGTGGGATCTTTTACGCCCACCTGAAAGAGCAGACGGGGCCTCGGTTTAATGTCTCATCCGAAAGACAGCACCCCTGACAGTGCAGCGCCCGCTCAGTGCTGCATTGGAATGTCGGCCTAGGTTTATGTGCTCAAGTCCCTGGAGTGGGACTTTAACCCCCCAACCTTCTGACTCCGAGGTGGATGAGCTACCCACTGAGCCATAGCTGACACTGACGCTTCAGGAGTAACGGGACAGGTTGGCAAGTATGACGAGCTGGTGGCGTAGTTACACTGTTCACATTTATGGTTATTCCATTCGGCCCAACTCCGCAAATGTCGTCTTCTCTCCTACTCCCACTCCCTCCCTAGAGGGTATGTCCCCCCCCCCCCCCCCCGCCCCCGTGACCCCTGCAACATTTAACTGAGCCAGTGTCCTCCGGATATCCGAGAAGTGTATTGGTGGGCAGGTGAAGTTTTGATGTAAATGTCTGCTTTCACTGTGCGAAAACACCCAGCAGTGCAACTGGAGATTTATCCTTTCAAGCCTGGGTTACATCTGCAGAGAACATTTCGAGCTGTCAGCATGGAGGTGAAGTATTGGTCGGGGGAAGTCTGTCACTTGTGGGAGCAATTTGAGGTGATTAATTGAGGATCTCGAGCAAGCCTATCTCACGTTGAGGCATTGACTTTAGTGCAGTATTTACCACAACATTTTGGACCAAACGGGCTTTGTATTATGACTTAATTGAGGAACTTTTTGATCTCTGCTAGTCAGTCATTGCATCGCAGAATAGATCCCTGGAACCAAGCTAACAATTTGGGAATGCTCTCATATCAATATCATAAATCAGGAGGCTGAAATGTGACCAATTTATGTTCCCTTGGTTAAATAGAAGTCTTTAATTATATTCCGCCTTGTGTGTTGGGCTGTGAATGCTTTAATTTAAGCGTAAATCTGATTGATTTTCAAACAAAAAACAGACACTGCTGGAAATATGCAGCCGGACAATCTATCGATAAAGGCAAATTCGCATTGAAGCGTTCCACAAAACTGAAAGATAAGCGAGTCCCTTGGGGATGGGGGAGGAAAAAACAAGGGTGGGGGAGTTTAGAAGAATGAGGTGTAATCTCATTGAAACAGACAAGATTCTGAAGGTAGATGCTGAGAGGCTGTTCCCCCAGGCTGGAGTGTCTTGAACTAGGGCACACAGTCTCAGGATAAGGGGTCGGCCATTTAAGACCGAGATGAAGAGGCATTTCTTCACTCAGGGTTGTAAATCTTTGGAATTCTCTGCCCCAGAGGGCTGTGGATGCTGAGACTCCGAGGATATTCAAGGCTGAGATCGATAGATTTTTGGAGTCATGGGGAATTGAGGAAGAATGGGCGGGAAAGTGAAGTTGAGGTCGATGATCAGCCATGATCTTATTGAATAGCGGAGCAGACTTGAGGGGTGGTATGATTTACTTCTGCTCCTATTTCCTATGTTATTAAAGGCGCTAATATAAATACAAGTTGTAGCCCCATTAGCAGAGAATTTTGTTAACTTGATAGCCCTCAATCAATGTTGCGTGTCTGGTTACTGGTTACTTGCTTACTGGGCTGCTGTTGGGACTGAGTGTTCCATGTTGATAACACTCCTCAGTTGAAAGTCTCTGAAATCTCACGTAGAGAGATGAGATTGAATAGCGTTTTGATCTACTGGGTTTTTAGAAAACAAATTAAAGAGGTTGTAATTTTGGCATCCAGCTGCATGATGAGCATCTAACCTGACATCTGACGGCATGAATTTCAGGAGGTTAATTGAAGTGAGCCAAACCTTCAGTGGTTTAATTCCGAAGTCGGTTGGGTGCAAGGGCGGGGTTGGCAGCAGGGGAAATCACTCAGTAATTTCACATTTTGACCAGCGTACCATTCATACTCGAGGTTTTGTTTTCGCCTTGCCATTCTTATATCTCTCTGTACCGAAGGCATTGACCCTTTGCTGCAGTACTTTTCAAGGGCAACAGTTACTCCTCCCCAAGTGGGCTGTGTTTGTGGTGTGGTGTGGGGTGAGTGCATGAATTTTGATGAACAGGCTATTCTTTTTATTCATTCATGCGATGTGGGCGTCGCTGATGAGACCAGCATTTATTGCCCATTCCTAATTGCCCTTGAAGGTGAACTGCCTTCGACAACTGAGTGGCTTGCGAGGCCATTTCAGAGGGCCGTTAACTATTTAACATCTTGATTTGAGCTATTACTCCTTATTTCTCGCTTTTCCTCCCAAAACATATGACTTCATAGTCTTCTACATTAAATTGCATTTGCCACCAGTCTGCTCAACCCATAATTTTTTTCCATTCAAGGGATGTAGGCGTTGCTGGCTAGGCCAGTAATTATTACCCATCCCTAATTGTCATTAACTGAGTGGCCATTTCAAAGGGAAGTTAAGAATCAACCATATTGCTGTGGGTCTGGAGTCATATATAGGCCAGACTGGGTAAAGACAGCAGATTTCCTTCCTGAAAGGACATTAGTGAACCAGATGGGTTTTTACGACAATCCAGTCGTTTCATGGTCCCCGTTCCTGTGCTAGATTTTTATTCCAGGTTTATTTAATTAACTGAATTTAAATTCCCCAGCTGCCGTGGTGGGATTTGAACACGTGCCTCTGGATCATTAGTCCAGGCCCCTAGATTTCCACGCCAGTAACATAACCGCTATGCTACCGTAACCCCTTTTATGGTGTTGGGGGTGGGGGGGGGAAGGAGACATCGCAGCTAAACCTAATCTTGCCCTTTCCCAATGTCTACGGATACGTTCCCAGCAGGTGTCCCTGGATAATCAGGAGCAGTGTTCCCCTGAATTTCTTTTGGGCCACGTGGCCCCTTTAATAGGGCTGCACAGTCCATTCAAGTTTCCGTTCAAGCGAGGTCTTTTTGCGTTGAGAAGTCGGATCACAATCTGGGGCGGGACCTCAAGACAGCTACACGACCGCACAGCTTAAAGGGGCTGTTAATCAGGAGCCCTCGCATTCCCCCACACCCCCCAAACACAGAATCCGGCACATGAATCCAGTTGTAATGCACCGACCATCATTGAGATTAGTCAAGTCAGCACAGACACAGGAACTGAACCTGGCAAAATATTCCCCCAACGTTCTGGTCCCCTTACCCAAGAAAGAGACACTTGTCTTGGAGGGACTGCAACAAAGGTTCACTAGACTGGTTCCTGGGATGAGGGGTTTATCCTATGAGGAGACATTGTGTAAACTAGGCCTATATTTCCTAGAGTTTAGAAGAATGAGAGCTGATCTCATTGCAACATATAAAATTCTTAGGGGGCTTGACAGAGTTAATGCTGGGAAAATGTTTCCTCTGGTTGGTGAATCTAGAACACTGGGTCACAGGCTCAGAATCAGTGATTGACCATTGAGGATTGAGATGAGCAGTTTCTTCACTCAAAGGGCCATGAAGCTTTGGAATTCTCTACCCCAGAAGGCTGTGGATGCTCAGTCGTTGAGTATATTCAAGACAGAGATCAGTAGATTTTTAGGAATTCAGGGATGTGGGGATAATGATGGAGTTGAGGTAAAAGATCAGCCATGGTCTTGTTGAAATGGAGGAGCAGGTGCGAGGGGCCAAATGGCCTACTCTACTGTGTTCTTGTGCTCTTCCCTCAGCATATGATAACACTGAGCAAAGAGCAGGCTAGCAAAATATTGTCCACTTCTGATTGTCACTTTGGGACTGGTAAAGCGAATGCTTTCTGTCACTCTGTGCTGTATTGTACCCTCAGTGCTGAATTATTTCTAAGATGTGGATCGAAAGTTGAAGGTAACCCATTAAGAGCAATTGTTCCCTTTGCCCTTCAAAGCTGGGGGCTCGAGCAGTTTTACATTCCTTTGACACAGTTGTTTTATAGAGCTGTAATGTGGCTGTGCATTATGGCTCTGATTTATTATTTCTGAAATTTATTTTCGAATCCATTGGTGTGAAGACTGCATTCGTTCTGCAGAGAAGGCGTAATAAAGCCATAAATCTATGTTGTTACTATCACTGGTGTGCTGCACAATAGACTGGGCCTCGCTTACACTTAAGCAAAGTCAACCCTGTGCCACTTCGGGTGAGTAACAGAATTTAATGATCGGCAACATCACAGGGGTGTGGGGACTGCGAAATACAGTGGTAACCAATTGTGTGTTTTCACCCTCTGGGAACTTCCAACTTGATTACTCGAAGTGAAGGGAAAGGAGGCTTGCTCTGTTCGCATTGGAATTGTAGCAGACAAAAGAGGCCGTGTGCTGTCATTGTAAGTACTGGTTCAATACTTACACAGTGGTTGAGTGTCAAAGAGCTGGTTAGGCTTAAGTTAGCTGCTCAGCAGCCACACGAAATGTGGGTTTTGCTTGGAAAGAAGTTGATTTTTTTTTAAACATTCTCTTCTGCAAACACATTTTTCAGCAAGGGTTAATGGATAGCAATCCTAATTGCATAGAATTTCCATCCGAATCATTCCATCCACGTGGTGCCAAGGAGCACAGCCTGAGGCTCCGATTCCCTTCGTCCGCTCGGAGCCCGACCCCTCTTTCCTCTTTTCCCCCCCCCCCCTTCCCTGACACACTAATCTCCTCCTCCTCCTCCTCCCCTTCCTCTTCCTCTTCGCCGCCCCCTTCTTCCCCTTCCTCCTCTTCGCCGCCCCCGCCTTCCTCCTCTTCGCCGCCCCCTCCTTCCTCCTCTTCGCCGCCCCCTCCTTCCTCCTCGCCGCCGCCCCCTCCTTCCTCCTCGCCGCCGCCCCCTCCTTCCTCCTCGCCGCCGCCCCCTCCTTCCTCCTCGCCGCCGCCCCCTCCTTCCTCCTCGCCGCCGCCCCCTCCTTCCTCCTCGCCGCCGCCCCCTCCTTCCTCCTCGCCGCCGCCCCCTCCTTCCTCCTCGCCGCCGCCCCCTCCTTCCTCCTCGCCGCCGCCCCCTCCTTCCTCCTCGCCGCCGCCCCCTCCTTCCTCCTCGCCGCCGCCCCCTCCTTCCTCCTCGCCGCCTTCCTCTTTGATGGGGGGATTGGGGAGAAGAGACACACTGTTGGGGGGGGGGGGGGGGGAATTGGGGAGAAGAGCGGGAACCCTGGCTGGACAGATCACGTTCTTACAACCCCCTACAAGGGACATCGTTGGAGTGGATGATATTCAGAAGTCACCGCACTGTCCTTATTCACTTCATACCCAATAAACCTGTTAACAATCCGTCCACAATGCCTGCCCTATCTATGGTGAGTTGGGAGTGGGGAGGGGCGGCGGGGGTAAGGATGCATTTGCGCTGGGCTAAGGCACTTTGGTTGGAGGAGGGATGTACTTGGACTGGGGTAAGGTACTTTGGCTGGCCCTTGCTGTCTTCTGGGGAGCTCTGTCCTCTGTCGCTTCAGAAAG
Organism: Pristiophorus japonicus; assembly: GCF_044704955.1. NCBI lineage: Eukaryota > Metazoa > Chordata > Chondrichthyes > Pristiophoridae > Pristiophorus > Pristiophorus japonicus. The sequence goes on from NC_091994.1 coordinate 15,154,508, forward strand.
TCAAAGTAGATTGAGTTACAAGTTGCAAAGTCAGTGAGACCTTGGGATGGGTGGTTCCAGTTACATATTCCAGTGAAACTTCAGGGTGTGGCTTATCCTCCAAGGGGACCAATCATAGATGAAGGGTGGAGCATGGCGACCATTTTGACAGTACAAATAAACACGTTCATAGAATTTATAGCGCTGATTCAGCCCAACAGGTCCATGCTGGTGTTTATGCTCCACACGATCCTTTTCCCACCCAACTTCATCTCACTCTATCAGCAGACCCTTCTATTCCTTTCTCCCTCGTGTGTTTATGTAGCTTCCCCTTAAATGTATCTGTTATTTGCCTCAATGACTCCCATGTGGTAGCATGTTCCACATTCTAACCACTCTCTGGATAAAGAACCTTCTGCTGCATTCTTTGTTGGATTTATGAGTGACCATTTTGTATTTGGCTGGTGATTGGTGAGTAGCTTTTTCTTTTCTATATAGTAAGTAAGTTGTTAACAGTGTTGTTGCCAAATTAAGTGTATCTAAGGGTTAAGTCATGGCAGGAGAGCTCGGTCACGTGATATGCTCCTCCTGTACCATGTAGGAACTCGGGGACACTTCCAGTGTCCCTGACGACTACATCTGCGGGAAGTGTATCCGCCTCCAGCTCCTGACTGACCGCGTTGCGGAGTTGGAGCTGAGGGTGGATTCACTCTGGAGCATCCACGATGCTGAGAATGACGTGAGTAGCACGTGCAGCGAGTTGGTCTTACCGCAGGTGAAAGGTCCACAGCCAGATAGGGAATCGAAGACCAGCAGGAAAAGCAGTGCAGGGGTCCCTTTCGGTCATCCCCCTGCAAAACAGATACACCGCTTTGAGTACTGTTGAGTGGGATGACTCATCAGGGGAGGGCAGCAGCAGCCAAGTTCATGGCACCGTGGCTGTCTCTGCTGCACGGGAGGGCAGGAAAAAGAGTGGGAGAGAAATAGTGATAGGGAATGCAATTGTAAGGGGAATAGATAGGCGTTTCTGCGGCCGCAACCGAGACTCCAGGATGGTATGTTGCCTCCCTGGTGCAAGGATCAAGGATGTCTCGGAGCGGGTGCAGAACATTCTGAAAAGGGAGGGTGAACAGCCAGTTGTCGTGGTGCACATTGGTACCAACGATATAGGTTTAAAAAAAAGGGATGAGTTCCGATGAGACAAATTTAAGGAGTAATATCGGAATTGCTATCAGTGCCACGTGCTAGTCGGAGTAGGAATCGCAGGATAGCTCAGATGAATCCGTGGCTTGAGCAGTGGTGCAGCAGGGAGGGATTCAAATTTCTGGGGCATTGGAACCGGTTCTGGGGGAGGTGGGACCAGTACAAACCGGACGGTCTGCACCTAGGCAGGACCAGAACCAATGTCCTAGGGGGAGTGTTTGCTAGTGCTGTTGGGGAGGAGTTAAACTAATATGGCAGGGGGATGGGAAACAATGCAGGGAGACAGGGGGAAACAAAATGGAGACAGAAGCAAAAGACAGAAAGCAGATGAGGAAAAGTGGAGGGCAGAGAAACCCAAGGCAAAAATCAAAAAGGGCCACTGTACAGCAAAATTCTAAAGGGTCAAAGTGTAATAAAAAGGCAAGTCTGAAAGCTCGGTGCCTCAATGCGAGAGGAGTATTCGGAACCCAGGAGAGGGCTCTGAGCTCGTTAGAGTGGGTGAGAGCTCAGATGAACAGGACCCCAAAAAGAATGCAAAAGGCAGGAGGCAACAAAGCAGAGTAGCACTGGGGTAAGTGTAAACTACAAGGTGATAGGAAGGGACAATATGTATGAATATAAAGGGGCTGCAGGAGGGGTCAAAACTAAAAATCATGGTTTAAAAATTAGTATTAAAACACTCTACCTGAACGCACGCAGCATTCGAAATAAAGTAAATGAGTTGACGGCACAAATCATTACAAATGGGTATGATTTGGTGAACATTACAGAAACGTGGTTGCAGGGTGGCCAAGACTGGGAATCAAACATACAGGGGTATCTGACAATTCGGAAAGATAGACAAGAAGGGAAGGAGGTGGGGTAGCTCTGTTAATAAAGGATGATATCAGGGCAGTTGTGAGACGATATTGGCTCTAATGAACAAAATGTTGAATCACTGTGGGTGGAGATTAGAGATAGTAAGGAGAAAAAGTCACTGGTGGGCGTAGTTTATAGGCCCCCAAATAATGGAGGCATGTGAAAAAGGAACGGCAGTAATCACGGGGGATTTTAACCTACATATCGATTGGTCAAATCGCACGGGGTAGCCTTGAGGAGGAATTCATAGAATGCATACGGGATTGTTTCTTAGAACAGTATGTTACAGAACCTACAAGGGAGCAAGCTATCTTAGATCTGGACCTGTGTAATGAGATAGGAATAATAAACTATCTCCTCGTAAAAGATCCTCTCGGAATGAGTGATCACAGCATGGTTGAATTTGTAATACAGATTGAGGGTGAGGAAGTAGTGTCTCAAACGAGCGTACTATGCTTAAACAAAGGGGACTACAGTGGGATGAGGGCAGAGTTGGCTAAAGTAGACTGGGAACACAGACTAAACGGTGTCACAATTGAGGAACAGTGGAGGACTTTTAAGGAGCTCTTTCATAGTGCTCAACAAAAATATATTCCAGTGAAAAAGAAGGGCGGTAAGAGAAGGGATAACCAAGGAAATAAAGGAGAGTATCAAATTAAAAACCAATGCGTATAAGGTGGCCAAGTTTAGTGGGAAATTGGAAGATTGGGAAAATTTTAAACGACAGCAAAGAATGACTAAGAAAGCAATAAAGAAAGGAAAGATAGATTACGAAAGTAAACTTGCGCAAAACACAAAAACAGATCGTAAAAGCTTCTACCGATATATAAAACGGAAAAGTGTGACTAAAGTAAATGTTGGTCCCTTAGAAAATGAGAAGGGGGAATTTAATAATGGGAAATGTGGAAATGGCTGAGACCTTTAAACAATTATTTTGCTTCGGTCTTCACAGTGGAAGACACAAAAACCATGCCAAAAATTGCTGGTCACGGGAATGTGGGAAGGGAGGACCTTGAGATAATCACTATCACTAGGGGGGTAGTGCTGGACAGGCTATTGGGAATCAAGGTAGACAAGTCCCCTGGTCCTGATGAAATGCATCCCAGGGTATTAAAAGAGATGGCGGAAGTTATAGCAGATGCATTCGTTATCATCTACCAAAATTCTCTGGACTCTGGGGAGGTACCAGCGGATTGGAAAGCCGCTAATGTAACGTCTGTTTAAAAAAGGGGGTAGACAAAGGCAGGTAACTATAGGCCGGTTAGTTTAACATCTGTAGTGGGGAAAATGCTTGAAGCTATTACTAAGGAAGAAATAGCGGGACATCTAGATAGAAATAGTGCAATCAAGCAGACGCAACATGGATTCATGAAGGGGAAATCATGTTTAACTAATTTACTGGAATTCTTTGAGGATATAACGAGCAAGGTGGAGAGAGGTGTACCGATAGATGTGGTGTATTTAAATTTCCAAAAGGCATTCGATAAGGTGCCACACAAAAGATTACTGCAGAAGATAAAGGTACACGGAGTCAGTGGAAATGTATTGGCATGGATCGAGAATTGGCTGGCTAACAGAAAGAAGAGAGTCGGGATAAATGGGTCCTTTTCGGGTTGGAAATCGGTGGTTAGTGGTGTGCCAGAGGGATCGGTGCTGGGACCACAACTGTTTACAATATACATAGATGACCTGAAAGAGGGGACAGAGTGTAATGTAACACAATTTTCAGATGACACAAAGATTAGTTGGAAAGCGGGTTGTGTAGAGGACACAGGCTGCAAAGAGATTTAGATAGGTTAAACGAATGGGCTAAGGTTTGGCAGATGGAATACAATGTCGGAAAATGTGAGGTCATCCACCTTGGTGTGGGGAGGGGGGGGGAAACAGTAAAAGGGAATATTATTTGAATGGGGAGAAATTACAACATGCTGAGGTGCAGAGGGACCTGGGGGTCCTTGTGCATGAATCCCAAAAAGTTAGTTTGCAGGTGCAGCAGGTAATCAGGAAGGCGAATGGAATGTTGGCCTTCATTGCGAGAGGGATGGAGTACAAAAGCAGGGAGGTCCTGCTGCAACTGTACAGGGTATTGGTGAGGCCGCACCTGGAGTACTGCGTGCAGTTTTCGTCATCTTACTTAAGGAAGGATATACTAGCTTTGGAGGGGGTACAGAGACGATTCACGAGGCTGATTCCGGAGATGAGGGGGTTACCTTATGATGATAGATTGAGTAGACTGGGTCTTTGCTTGTTGGAGTTCAGAAGGATGAGGGGTGATCTTATAGGAACATTTAAAATAATGAAAGGGATAGACAAGATAGAGGCAGAGAGGTTGTTTCCACTGGTCGGGGAGACTAGAACTAGGGGGCACAGCCTCAAAATACGGGGGAGCCAATTTAAAACCGAGTTGAAAAGGAATTTCTTCTCCCAGAGGGTTGTGAATCTGTGGAATTCTCTGCCCAAGGAAGCAGTTGAGGCTAGCTCATTGAATGTATTCAAATCACAGAAAAATAGATTTTTAATCAATAAGGGAATTAAGGGTTACGGGGAGCGGGCGGGTAAGTGGAGCTGAGTCCACGGTCAGGTCAGCCATGATTTTGTTGCATGGCGGAGCAGGCTCGAGGGGCTAGATGGCCTACTCCTGTTCCTAATTCTTTTGTTCTTATTTCTGACCCTAGTTCTGCTCTCCCCAACAAGTAGAAGCATTTTTTACTGTGTCTCCCCCATTGAACCCCCTTCATCATTTTAAAGACCTCTCTCCGGTCACCCCTCGGCCTTCTCCCGGAGAAGTGGGAACCTCGACTTACTTCCTTTGCTTTACCCCCCCCCCCCTCCCCCACTCCCTAGCCCAGGGCACTGAGCCTGATTGCAGTGTTCTCCCCATCACCCTGAGATAACTCTGCATAAACCAGCAATAGGAAGCTGGGCAGACCTTTAGGTGGATAATCTCCACGGCATAATATATAAGGAGGGTTGCAGTTTTAAAATTGTTTGCCTGCTTATTTTTCCTTTGGCAGATTATTTTGAGTGAATTGACTCTGGTTGAACCTTAGACGTTCTGCCATTAGAGGTCTCTACTCTAATCGCCGGAGCCACCTCGGGATAGGAATGTGGTCGTGTGTAACGCAGTCCTGTCTGACCCAACCATCCTTCCGTTGATGGCTCATTTTCATACAGAACGAGAGAGGGGATAGGGGGTTGCGAAGATAAAAAAATATTGGTGCTTATTTTGCAACATTGCATCTAAGCACAAAAGATCATGTGCAAGAAGGAAAGAAATCTCTCAAGATTTTGAGAATGGAACAGGAGTAAGGCCATTCAGCCCCTCGAGCCTGTTCCACCATTCTGCAGATCGTGGCTGGTCTGTACCTTAGGAACAGGAGTAGGCCATTCAGCCCATCGAGCCTGTTCCACCATTCTGTAGATCGTGGCTGGTCTGTACCTTAGGAACAGGAGTAGGCCATTCAGCCTATCGAGCCTGTTCCACCACCATTCAGTTAGATCTGTAACGTAACTCTCTTTGCCCACCTTGGTTCCATATCCCTTCATGTCTTTGTCTAACAAAAAATCTTATCAATTGCATTTCAAAGTCCTCCTATCATTTCTTTGGAATCAGGGATTTTTACTTTCATTTTGGGATTTGCTCTGGCAACAAGATACAATAATTGCTTATTTTATTTAGACTAGCTCCAAGGCTGGGAAACTCCCTCCTAATATAATTCTGCTCTTTCCACTTGTAATGTGTGAGTTCTGTGTCGTACAGAGAAGAATCCTTCATTTAACCTCATTTACTGTCACCGTGGGGGAGCTGCAGCACTTATGTTGCAGAACTGCTACCTTGGGGTGGAATCTAAAAAGCGATTTTAGTTTGATGATCTTAAAAGGCGTTAAATTTTAAGAAGCCTGTGGTTTGAAAATTCAAATTCCCTGACCATTCTCCCGTGGCGTTTTTATATTAATGAGCGAGATTGCTGACTCTCAATAGCAGCAGCAACAACAACCTGCATTTTTATAGCACCTTGGAATCATAGAATGGTTACAGCACAGAAGGAGGCCATTCGGCCTGTCGCGCCCGTGCTGGCTCTCTGCAAGAGCACTTCAGCTAGTCCCACTCCCTGCCCTTTCCCCATAGCCCTGCAGTTTTTTGTCCTTCAGATATTTATCCAACTCCCTTTTTGAAAGCCATGATTGAGTCTGCCTCCACCACCCTTTGTGCAGTGCACTTCAGATCCGAATCACTCGCTGCGTTTATTAAAAAAGAGAGTTTTTCCTCATGTCACCTTTGGTTCTTTTGCCAATCTCCTTAAATCTGTGTCCTCTGGTTCTCGACCCTTCCACCAATGGGAACAGTTTCTCTCTCTCTCTACTCTGTCCCGACCCCTCATGATTTTGAAATCTCCTCTCAATCTTCTCTGCTCCATGGAGAGCAGCCCCCTGCAGTGAAATGTCCCAGGGCGCTTCACAGGAGCGTAATCAAACAGAAGTTGACACCGAGCCACCAGAGGAGATATTGGGACAGGTGAGCAAAAGCTGGATCAAAGCGGTAGGTTTTAAGGAGCGTCTTGAAGGAGAGAGGTGGGGGGAGCGGAGAGGAAGGGTTTAGGGCGGGAATTCCAGAGCCTGGGGCCTAGGCAGCTGAAGGCAGGGCCACCAATGGTGCAGCGATGGAAATTGGGATTGCGCAAGAGGCCAGAATTTGGGCAGGTTGTATTTTTTTTTTTTTCCTTCCTCACCCCCCGCCCCCAAAACACCTGGTGTCATTTCCCTTTATTTATCGTTCTGCTACCACCCAGATTGAGGCTGGAGAGCTGCATTTCCCAGTGCTTTCAAAAGATAAAGTTCAGCATTTGAAGTTGTATCTGGAGACCTGGTGGCAGCTTGCGAGCCCGAGGAAGTGTGTGTGTCTCTGGCACCTGGTCTCTGATGGCCGGTTGTATTTATATTCGATGTCAGGAGCACGGTCTGTCGTTGACGACGCTCCATCAATGTAAAGGCACCGTCACTTTCTCTTGCGAGGAGAAGGTTAAATTTGCTATAAATCAGCTCGCGCATAGCCACGTCGGCACAGCTGGGGTTGAAGTTAATGGCCGAACATGCTCATAAAGCTGCGGTGACTTTTTTTTTTGAAAACTCCAGGTTTTAATAAATGTCAGCCGGTCTAAAATATCTTTTCTTCGAGATTTATTTACATTTTGTTTTTTGGTAATCGTGGGTTGAAAGCGAGTCGAGCACGCTTAAGATTCTGTTCTCTGCTGCGAGTTCCCTCTCGATGCTCGCAGAACTCCTGCGGCGTTGAATCAGCAAAAAGTCTGAGAATTCTTCCAAACGTGGCGGGGAAATAACTGCCGCTTCCAGTAAGACTTTTAATGTGTTACAGATGATGGGGCTGTACCTGTGTTTGGAATCTCCCGAACCCCTACCCCGCCTTTACACTGCATGCTACAGCAACACTGGAGGGACTGTGTTGTGGGTACTATGTAGGTGGGACTTTTAGGGTTCTGGCTAACTGCCTTCCCTTAACGTGAGGGGGGGGGCGGGAGGGCCAAATCCATACAGGCTGCCAATGAGAACAGAGGGCTGATTCCTGTCCGTCGGCCCTCTCTGTTCGGGAGCATGCTGTCAACACGTCACATCGCCAAGTCTGGGCCCAAACCAAAATCTACCCCTTTGTGGCCATTTTTCTTTTAGCAAAATGAGACCCTAAAAAAAAAAAAATCCTGCTTTGATAAAATGCGAGTACTTTATACCCACAGAAGAGTTTACAATATTTTAGTATAGATTGAGGAAAAACAAGATTCTTGTGTGAATTGTCGCTCTCTCTCCCTTGCCTACCTCCCTCGCCCATCTCTCCATATTGCACAAATTTCATTGACATCCCAGTGATGCCTTAAGAACATATGGTATAAAAAAATTTGATAAGCTCCTTCGATGGCCTAGTGCTAAAATCTTTCCAGATTCCTGCTGTAAAAGTACTTGCTCAGGTTTTGGTGCCTGTACCCTTTCTGATGCCGCTAATAGCCTGGATCAATATGCAATCATTGGTTCTTCAGGCCCACAAGTTGTGGTACTGGAGCGTGTTACCCAGCTGAGTGATCTTCTCCAGGGAGTCTGTAATTCATGGCTCCAACTTCACCGTGATGGGTTGACCTGTCAATACAGATCAGTCTGTTGATATGAAGGCAGAATGCTGAATTTAGCAAAGTTGTCCAAGTGTAGTAGCTATTCCTGTAACTACCCCCAGGTTCTTTGGGGGTGGGGGGGCTGCATTTTAACTTTTTCTGAAACCGGGACTGAGTGTGTAACTTGGTTTCACTCGGGAGCAGACTGGCTATATGGGAATTCTGAATTCCTGAGTGCCCCATGAATGGCCCCATCGCACTCTCATCGGCGCCACCTCCTTTTTCTGGGAGAATCCGTTCTTTTGAGGGACCCCGTCTGCCCCTGGATTCATATCCCAAACCCACACCAACTCTCCCACTTGGTAAGCAAGTGCTGTCATCCAGAGTTTAGAACCCTTAGCGTAGGAGTGCTCCTTATATGGCATTGGGGCCATTTTCTGTCCAGCTGACCTTCAGCTCTGGCCATCTGTATCCTTACCGGTCCATCCTTACTGTATCCCTGAGCCTTCACTTAATGGCCTGCCTTGCTGTGTTGCATTGATTGAGTGGCCATTCCTCTCTCTGGCAAAGGAATACGGTGAGACAAGATTCTCCTACCTTCTGTCCAGCAGATAAAGGAGTCTTGCAGAGATCTAACTATTGGCCTTTATCTTCCGTAGGGAAATGAGATTGAAACACAACCTTATGAGGTTAGCATAATGCACATCGATAAAGTTTTTTAAAAAAAAAACCCTATACTGATGCAATAGATGCAAAATCAAAGGGCAAGTTATTATTTACATAGAGAGAGATTGCAAAGTGCTGCAGTACAGCGGGACCTGGAGGTACTTGTGCATGAAACACAAAAGGATAGTATGCAGGTACAGCAAGTGATCAGGAAGGCCAATGGTATCTTGGCCTTTATTGCAAAGGGGATGGAGTATAAAAGCAGAGACATCTTGCTACAGCTACATAGGGTATTGGTGAGGCCACACCTGGAATACTGCATGCAGTTTTGGTTTCCATATTTGCGAAAGGATATATTTGCTTTGAGGCAGTTCAGAGAAGGTTCACTAGGTTGATTCCGGGGATGAGGGGCGTGACTTATGAGGAAAGGTTGAGTAGGTTGGGCCTCTACTCATTGGAGTTCAGAAGAATGAGAGGTAATCTTATCGAGACGTATAAGATTCTGAGGGGGCTTGACAAGGTGGATGCAGAGAGGATGTTTCCACTGATGGAGGAGACTAGAACTAGCGGGCACGATCTTAGAATAAGGGGCTGCCCATTTAAAACAGATGAGGAGGAATTTCTTCTCTAAGGGTTGTAAATCTGTGGCATTTGCTGCCTCGGAGAGCTGTGGAAACTGGGACATCAAATAAAATTAAGACAGAAATAGACTGTTTCTTGAGCAATAAGGGGTTATGGAGAGCGGGCACGGAAGTGGAGCTGTGTCCATGATCAGATCAGCCATGACATTGAATGGCGGAGCAGGCTTGAGGGGCTGTATGGCTTACTCCTGTCCCTATTTCTTATGTTCTTATGTTGAGATGGGGTTCTCGATATGCCAACACATGGGTACAAATGCAGTCTGGAAACCTCGAGCCCTTTTCTTAAGCTGGAAGATCAAAATACAAGTGGTTGACTATTCCCAATCCCAAACACAGTTAAATAAATCTGCTGGTTTTTACTACTCACACAACCATCCAGGACAAAGCAGCCCGCTTGATTGGCACCCCATTCACCTCCTTTGACGTTTGGTAGGTACACATTGTAAAACCATATAGATTAGATAAGGGAAACGGAGGTGGGGAAAAAAATGGTTTTCTAATACTTGTGCTGTCCAGCAATTTAGCCCATCCAAAACCTACTGTACTGCAGTGTTTTACAGCCATATAATTCACTCCCTCCACCGTGATAGCATACCGTGGCTGCAGTGTGTACCATCTACAAGATGCACTGCAGCAACTCGCCAAGGCTTCTTTGGCAGCACCTCCCAAACCCACGACCTCTACCACCTAGAAAGACGACGCCAGCAGGCGCCTGGGAACACCACCGTCTCCACGTTCCTCTCCCGGCCACACACCATCCTGACTTGGAAGTATATCGTCGCTGAGTCAAAATCCTGGAACTCCCTCCCTGACAGCACTGTGGGAGCACCTTCACCACACGGACTGCAGCGGTTCAAGGGGGCGGCTCACCACCACCACCTTCTCGAGGGCAATGAGGGATGGGCACGCAATGCCCATATCCCGTGAATGAATTTAAAAATAAAAACATTTAAACCCAGTCCATTGAGAATCGGCAGTTGAAGTTTCCTGGGCTTCTGCTGGTTCCCTCGACGACTGGGGGAGGTCTGGGGGTGGGTGGAAAGGGTTGCCCTTTGAAAGCTATGATCAAATACAGATGGTGCTACAAGAGTCAAGTGCTGTGGTCCATTTGAACACAGTAAATTGATTTTTGACAGAACATTTATTTTCACAAAGGCTCTCGACCCGAGACTGCTTTTCGGGTAGCTACCAGCAAAGAGGTCAGTCAGGTAAAATAGCTTTTGTGCCAAAAAGGATTTGAAATGGATCTGGAGGATCCTATTTTGATCTAGAGACATAACTTCCTCGTCGGATTTAGAGTTTAAAGTTATCTGACTCTGTTGGACTTCTTGTAAGATTGACGTTTGTTTATTTTCTTTAAACTACACTATTTTTGTTCATTTCAAAATTGATTTGTAGTCCTTGCAGTTGGAGATAGAACTGTGCTGGTTAGCTTGGTATGGAGTTTGATGGTTTAACCCTCCCCACACGCACAATCTTTATTCTTTATGCTTGGCAGTATTTATTGGGAGAGTGGGCAGAAGGCCCTGCTTATCACTGCAGTCAGCTGATGATATTTGAGGTTGGCCACAGTGTGTGACTTGCTCTCTGATTTCATTACTTGCCTCTTGTTCCTTGCATTCTTTGCCCCCCACACCCCTCCCCCCGGCCCTGTAAACATAGCACCTCCGACCATGCCTGTATTTCTTTCTTCACACATTCATTCTTGGGATGAGGGCGTCGCTGGCAAAGCCGGCATTTGTTGCCCATCTCTAGTTGGCCTTGAAGGTGGAGATGTGCCGCTATCTTGAACCACTGCAGTATGTTTGGTGGAGGTGCTGCCAAGTAGGGACTTTGAGGATTTTGACCCAGCAGCGATGAAGAAATAATAAGTGCAATGTTTAGCACTATTTCCAATGAATGAAGAGTGATTGTACCCACTAGAACACGAACACCAGGACTTGATGGCTAACACAATAAAAATGTCAGCATCAAACCTGACCACCCAGTCATTGTTTACCCAGGTTCCAGACATTAACAACTATCCAGAATCATAAATAAATTAATAATTTATGACCGTTTTCTTTTTACTGGACTATAATCTAATGTAAGAGTTTGGAAGCTTTCATAAATCAGAGGGGTTTTTTGAGCGTTGTAATTTCCTCTAAGCCCCTTGACGTAGATTATGGGTTCTGTCATTCCCTGATATCTGTTATGTTGGAATCTGCAAACTCCCTTTCCATTTTGTTTTGACACCTCCTTAGTTCAACATCTGTTGCAGTTTTACACATCGGTCTCCTTTGTACAGTTCACATCATAGAATATATGTCTATTTTCATAATCATCTATGATGGGGGGGCTCGATTGCCGACGTGTAACGTTTCCCCATGAGATTTTGGTTGTGTTTTTGCTTCAATTTATGGTTGCTTTGCCCATGTAAAGAAAGACTTGGATTTATATAGCGCCTTTCATGACCACCGGATGTCTCAAAGCGCTTTACAGCCATTGAAGTACTTTTAGATGTGTAGTCACTGTTGTAATGTAGGAAACGCGGCAGCCAATTCGCACACAGCAAGCTCCCACAAGGAAGTGGCCCTAGAAATAGTCGATGCATTGGTGGTCATTTTCCAACATTCTATAGACTCTGGATCAGTTCCTATGGATTGGAGAGTAGCGAATGTAACCCCACTTTTTTTTTTAAAAAGGGAGGGAGAGAGAAAACAGGGAATTATAAACTGGGTAGCCTGACATCAGTAGTGGGGAAAATGTTGGAATAAATTATTAAAGATGTAATAGCGCATTTGGAAAGCAGTGACAGGATCGGTTCAAGTCAGCATGGATTTATGAAAGGGAAATCATGCTTGACATATCTTCTAGAATTTTTTGAGGATGTAACTGGTAGAGTGGATAAGGGAGAACCAGTGGATGTGGTGTATTTGGACTTTCAAAAGGCTTTTGACAAGGTCCCACACAAGAGATTGGTGTGCAAAATTAAAGCACATGGTATTGGGGGTAATATATTGACGTGGATAGAGAACTGGTTGGCAGACAGGAAGCAAAGTGTAGGAATAAATGGGTCCTTTTCAGAATGGCAGGCAGTGACTAGTGGGGTACCGCAAGGTTCAGTGCTGGGACCCCAGCTATTTACAATATACATTAATGATTTAGACAAAGGAATTGAATGTAATATCTCCAAGTTTGCAGATGACACTAAGCTGGGTGGCAGTGTGAGCTGTGAGGAGGATGCTTAGAGGCTGCAGGGTGACTTGGACAGGTTAAGTGAGTAGGCAAATTCATGGCAGATGCAGTATAATGTAGATAAATGTGAGGTTATCCACTTTGGTGGCAAAAACAGGAAGGCAGAATATTATCTGAATGGTGACAATTAGGAAATGGGGAGGTGCAATGAGACCTGGGTGTCATGGTACATCAGTTATTGAAGGTTGGCATGCAGGTACAGCAGGTGGTGAAGAAGGCAAATGGCACGTTGGCCTTCATAGCGAGAGGATTTGAGTATAGGAGCAGGGAGGTCTTACTGCGGTTGTACAGGGCCTTGGTGAGGCCATACCATGAATCAGTTTTGGTCTCCTAATCTGAGGAAGGACATTCTTGCTATTGAGGGAGTGCAGCAAAGGTTCACCAGACTGATTCCCGGGAAGGCAGGACTGACCTATGAAGAAAGACTGGATCAACTAGGCTTATTTTCACTGGAATTTAGAAGAATGAGAGGGGATCTCATACAAACATATAAAATTCTGATGGGATTGAACAGGTTAGATGCAGGAAGAATGTTCCTGATGTTGGGGAAGTCCAGAACCAGGGGTCACAGCCTAAGGATAAGGGGTAAGCCAGTTAGGACTGAGATGAGGAGAAACTTCTTCAGTCAGAGAATTGTGAACCTGTGGAATTCTCTACCACAAAGTTGTTGAGGTCAGTTCGTTAGATATATTCAAAAGTGAGTTAGATGTGGCCCTTACAGCTAAAGGGATCAAGGAGTATGGAGCCAAAGCAGGAATGGGGTACTGAAGTTGCATCATCAGCCATGATATTGAATGGTGGTGCAGACTTGAAAGGCTGAATGGCTTACTCCTGCACCCATTTTCTATGTTTCAAACAGCAATGTGATAATGACAGGTTAATCTGTTTTTGTTATGTTGATTGAGGGATAACTAATTGCCAGGACACTGGGGATAACTCCCCTGTTCTTCTTCAAAATAGTGCCACGGGATCATTTACGTCCACCTGAGAGCAGACGGGGCCTCGAATTAATGTCTCATCCGAAAGACGGGACCTCTGACAGTGCAGCGCTCCCTCAGCACTGCACTGGAGTGTCGGCTTAGATTTATATGCTCAAATTCCTGGAGTAGGACTTGAACCCGCAACCTTCTGACTCCAAGGTGAGGGGTGCTACCCACTGAGCGAAGGCTGACGCTTTGTATGTGCAATTGACCCTAAAGCAGCTTTCGATTGCCTGTGTCTCCTGTGTGCCTCTAACCAACCATTAGTCGATCATTGGATATCCGAAAAATTAAATGTTGGAGAGCTGAGCAGTACAGTGTGGTTATGAGTCAGTTCTGTTTGTATATTTTTGATGTGGTCACCGCTTTTCTAGACACTTACTGTAACAAGATATACGATCGGCTAATGGAAAGTCTAAAAATATTCACGTACTGTGTAAAATAATGTATAAGAATAAGGCTTGCGCCGAGCCCTCCTTGATTAACTTTCTGCTAATTTCTGTTGAAGTAGCAAAACTTTCTGAAGTTATCTCCTTTTATTTTGCTGAATTACTGTGGCGGTTTTCCCCTTGTCATTTTCTCAACAAATTACAAGGCGGCTAAAGCTATTGAGAACGAGGAATGTTGCAGAGCTTGGCACCCAGTGTGCGCACTGTAGAGGCTGGAGCATCAGCTACAAGTTCTCTGGCGTGTAACTTGGGGTTGCCCACAATATGGATCACAGGAATCCTGGTGTGCAGACTGTAGGAGGAACTAGGATAGCTGTGCTCAAATGGCCCGTCTCAGGGCTCAATTTGTGAACAGAGATTTGGCCGTACTTCTGTAATCGTAGCTGGAAAAAATGGCCGACTAAAAATACTATGTTGGGGGAGAGAGTGGATGTGGCAGAATTTTTTGTATTGTGAAAATCCTGGAATGCCAGGTTAACCCAGAACATCTGCTTTCGAGCGGATAATATAGTCACGGCTCTCACGGGAAAGAGTTTTTCATCCAGTGACGATGGAGGAATGGAAATTTGTTTCCAAGTCAGGATGGTGCTCAACTCAGTATCTTTAAGCACTCCATAAACTGATCCGCCAAGGAGAATTCACCCCATTTATTTAATTAGGTGAGAATATGGAGTTTGGAAATTCCTTTCAACATTGGACCCTAATCAAAAATACAATGAAGAACAAAACATTTTGTCTTTCCACCTTGGAAAATAATGCGACTTGGGTCCTTACTAATTAATTGTGCTCTGACTGTGACATGAGATAGTAACCCCTTCCTACCCCTGAAGATTGGCTGTGTATTGCTAACATTGTTTTTTTGAATTCCACCAATTGCAGTCATTTCTGCTGTACAACAGAAAGCATGGACATTAACTTGAAGGTTGCCACAAGAATCCAATACGGAATGATTGATTTAATTGCAGTCTGCGTCTGTGCAGAAACGGGGCACAACAGGCGAGCCTGGTCAGCCCTGTGACGGGCTTGGCAGTTCACTGATACTATCTTATTTCAAGAGTGTTGAATCAGACGCCCATTTTGAAAAGAACGAGGCTGCTGTCAATTACCAGTGAGCGATCTAGCCAGCCTGCTGGCCTGACTGTGTAGTCTCGAAGAGGATTAGGTAGTGCAGGGCATGTAATGAGTGGTAAATTGGGTTCACTTTGCTGACAGGTCAGCTGCATTGAGCATGAAGTTACAGAAGCTGCAATTGCTGAGAGAGTCTTATTATACACTGGGTGAATTAATTGGAAGAGGTCTCGACAAAGGAGATGGGGGGCAGGGGGAGAGAAGCACAGAAGCTTTAACTCGTTCACTCATGGCTATTTACGTTTTGCTATCTTTGCAGAAAAAATCTTTACACTCCCATTGTCAGCCGTGGCTCAGTGGGTAGCACTCTTGCCTCTGAGTCAGCAGGTAGTGGGTTCGAGTCCCACTCCAGGAACTTGAGCACAAAAATCTACACTTGACACTTTGAATGAGACGTTAAACCATCAGCCCCCTTGGGTGGATGTAAAAGATCCCAAGGCACTATTTTGAAGAGGTGGGGGGGTGGAGTTCTCCCCGGTGTCCTGGCCAATATTTATCCCTCAACCAACATCACCAAAACAGATTATCGTGTCGTTATCACCTTGCTGTTTTTGGGAGCTTGCTGTGTGCAAATTGGTGGCCGCATTTCCTATATTGCAAGAGTGACTACACTACTAAAAGTACTTCGTTGGCTGTAAAGAGCTTTGGGATATCCGGTGGTTGTGTAAGGTGCTATATAAATGCAAGTCTTTTTTTCTTTATTTCTGCCTTGGTTTCGGCTGATTGATCTCTGTGCACCCCTTGCCCTTGTTCAGCAGTGTCGTCAGCTGGCAGTTTCCATTCGCCGTGCTGTTTGTAGACAAGTGCTGCCACATGGGGCCCATCTCCCCGTGTTTATCTTGTGCAAAAAGAGGCACCCAAGCCAACGGCACATTCCTGGCGAGTGACAGAATCCCCCTCACGGGTCGGGTCATTTACACTCTGCACGGCAGCCCGTGGTGCTGGGTGTCTGCTGTGAGCTGCACTCCTGGTGTATAATGTCCTTGTCGATCTGTTCCTGAATGTGCTCGGCTTCGGTTTCCAAAAGGCCTTGAACTCTATATTTGAACTAGTGCAAGGCATGCCCAGTATTTTCATGAAGTACTTTTTAATGATGTTTTAAATTCCATTCAAGGAGTTGCCCTGCGCAAGTTGTCTTCTGTGGAAAGAATGCTGTGACCGGCAGCCAGTTGGAAGAACGACAATCTTTCAACTAACAACAACAACTTGTATTTATATAACGCCTTTAACGTAGTGAAAAGTCCCAAGGCGCTTCACAGGAGTGCTATGCGATAGTTATTTAACCGGGAGCCAACATAGATCAGCGAGCACAGGGGTGATGGGTGAGCGGGACTTGGTGAGAGTTAGGACACGGGCAGCCAAGTTTTGGATCATCTGTAGGTTATGTAGGGTGGAATGTGGGAGGTCAGCCTGGATAAGGTTCGAAAGCAGCATGCAGGCCGACTTGTCACTGTTTCAGGCCCTCAGTTTCCGAAACAAGGTCGCACAGCAGGGTCACCAATCCTCCAGGAATTAAAATGTAATCTCTTGGACGCGGCTGTGAGAGACCCGGGAGAAAGGTCATCGGGACGTTTAAAGAGATGCGTGTATTTTTCATTTTCTTCTCTCATTCTTTTTGTTCATTAGTTTATCACAATGGTGCAGATAGGGGGTGGGGGGGAAAGGCTGGTCGACCGGGCGGAGTGGTTGAACATAAGAACACAAGAAATAGGAGCAGGAGTAGGCCGTACGGCCCCTCGAGCCTGCTCCGCCATTCAATAAGATCATGGCTGACCTGGTCTTGGCCTCAACTCCACTTTCCTGTCCGCTCCCCATAACCCTTGACTCCCTTATTGTTCAAAAATCTCTCTCTCTCTCTGCCTTGAATATATTCAATGACTCAGCTCTCTAGGGTAGAGAATTCCAAAGATTCACGACCCTCTGAGAGAAGAAATTCCTCCTCGGCTCCGTCTTAAATGGGCGACCCCTAGTTCTAGATTCCCCCACGAGGGGAAACATCCTCTCTGCATCTACCCTGTCAAGCCCCCTCAGAATCCTGTATGTTTCAATAAGATCACCTCTCATTCTTCTAAACTCCAATGAGTACAGGCTCCATCTGCTCAACCTTTCCTCATGAGGACACACCTTCGTCCCAGGAATCAACCTCGTGAACCTTCTCTGAACTGCCTCCAATGTAAGCATATCCCTCCTTAAATAATGAAGGCAGGCAGTCATGTGATGAAACCTACAGGGGAATGTTGGAGAGTTGATGACCCTAAAGTACAGGGATTGTAGCCCCCTGTATAATGTCCGATGCTAGTTTCCACCCAGTGGGGTGAGAGGTTAATGCTAAGTGCACTATGTTCCTTCTCACTATGTCTGACATTGTACAGTTCGAAGGACAACGGCTGTGTGCTCCCAAAGATAAATATGTATATTAGTAAAAATTCTTCAATTGCTCAGTCAGGTTAAGCATATTTATTGCTGCTTTTCTGTAGGGTTTTATTGGCAACCCAATGGTTGTCATGGTACTGCACTGCGTATTTCTGCCAGCCAGGATTGATGGGTTCAATTTACTTGTTGCTGAATTTGGTAAAAATTTTTTTACTGCTATGTTGTCCATCTCAACCTTACTTGGGAGTCTTTATTTTAATAATATGACTGTGCTCAGTCCTTCTCTGAACTTTCCGATCTTGTCCCTCCTGAAGCTCCAGATACACTGCTGTTGCACCTCCCTCAACCCGCCCTGTGTTTAATGGAGACTCGTTCCATTGTTCCTGTAATGTATCTGCTTCATGGGTTCTTTGCTTACGAATTAATCACAACACACTGCTATTAAGAACTAGCTGGTTTATTAGCAAAAGGTTTAACAATCACACTACACATTACCAGTTCATCCACCAGGCTCACAACCACCTGCCTCATCGTGGATCCCCTGAACTCAACTGGCTGGGGTTTTATTGAGTCTTGTGAACATCATGTGACTGGCTAAGCCACTACCAGCTTGTGAGCATGCTCACTGGTGCGTATATCACAGTCCCTTAATCTAACCTTGTTTTTTCCCAGCAACCTCAAAATTGTTGCATTCCTTTGCCCTCTAGTATTTTCTTCCTCCTGCAATCTTCAGGCCGACTCTGCCCTCACCTGCTCCCAGATTAATCTCTGGGCTGAGTCAACAGCCAGGCACTCCTGGCAAGAAGTAAATGCTTAACAGCGAACACTAGTCAAGAACAGCCTCTGTTTTTTTTTTGAAATTAATAGTTGGAAAATCAGAGACTGCATACCCACAGTTTCCCAACCAATGCTCCTTTCTTGCCAGGAGCATCTGATAGGGATCAGGGCCTTCCTGTTTTCTTGTACATTTTCAGCCTTGGTCATGGGCCTTGGCCCTTCACTTAGATTTCCTCAATAAAAACAAAATGGAAGTTTGAATGAATCCAATGGTAAATGACTAAACTCCAGATAGTGTGCAGCGTTCCCACAACACTGCGTAAAGTGACCTTATCAGATAGCATTTCAGTTGTTTGAAACGGGCAAGATAGAACAATTTCTGAATGCAGATGGCCAATATTTCCACAGGGCCTCAGAACATGGCACATTTTAACTTGTCAGCTTTAGTGCCAAGAGGCGCAGACTGCTTCCACTGATGTTAAAGGAGCATGTGTTTGGTTACCTTAAACGTGTTTTTGTGCAAGGACAATCGGCTAGAACTGGTGTGCTTTAATCTGTGAAAATCCCCTTTCCTCCACTGGATGACTGGGACCACCCAGCCAATATTGTGTGCAGCTAAAAGGAGAGCTTTTGCCTTAAATACAAGCCAACAATGGAATCCCGAGCCGCTGACCCTTTAATTGCAGCTCGGATTGCTGTGTGTTTAGTAATGATGGCTGTTGTGCGGAGGAATTGTGGTTAGGCCAGTTGATTGATGGGTGAGCGCTTCACTCTGCCCTCGAACCTCCACTCCCTGGTACAGTTCGGGCACATATTCCATTTGTTTTTGATCTCTTTTCCGGCTGCTGTTTGTTCTTCCCGCAGTTTTCAGAAATTGCTGACTGGGTATGTGCGCGCACTCTGGGTACGCGCGCGCTCTCGCTCGCCATCCTGTAACTGGCTCATATTCCTCCTTGTGTGAAGAGCATCTCGTGGTGGTGCTTGGCCTAGTTTTGCTTGCACAGTCAATCAGCGCGGTTTATGCTGAAACATGGCGCAAGTATAACATAACTGATGAGTAGAAGAGAAGCACAGACCGACGGGGAGGGAGGCAGAGTGAGACAGACAGTCAGAGAGAGAGCGAGAGAGCAACCTCCCAGTTTGCAGCTGGGTCTGAAGAACTGTCTGGCAGGAAAACTTGCATTTATTAAGAAAAGCTTTTAAATGGACAGAGATTGATTCCCTGCGTATTCCAGTGGGAAAACAGACCAGTTTATGGGGATCAGAGGACGGGTTGTTCTTATGCAAACATGATCTTTAACCTGCGCTGCAATTAATGGGTCCGACTATTGCAGCACACAGAGCAGCCAAATTTCTTTTTTTTTTCCTCTCCCAGTTATAATCCTTCCTTCCCTGGAAGCGTTGACTCATGCTGGGGTACTCTCCGGCCAAGTGGACATACTTAATGAGTCAGCCTTCACATCGAGCGTTGGCTGGCAATATTCGCATGTGGGGGCATCGCAGCTGAACCTGATCCTGCCCCCTCAGGGCAATCACGCTTGCATACTTCCAATAATGATAATGATCAAGAGTGGGCACTTGGCTGATATTCCCCCCCCCCCCCCCCCCCTCCACACCACCCCTTAGTCCAAAACAATTGTACTGGCGATGGGGAATTGAAGCTGGGATTTTTCCTGGATTATATGGCTCAGTACTGAACCAGTTTTAGTGGATAAATACACTATTGTAGGAGCTGGAACATGCATCTACTGAGCATTGCGACTCCCATTGTACCCAACACTAGTTGGGATTTTCACAACAAGGTGACTAAAAGCCAGTATGATTGGCAATGGTAGCATGTACGATAGTCTAAATCAACAAGCACTTGCATTTCTATAGTGCTCCTTGTGTTACAGGCAGAGTTCTCAAAGGGTTTAGCATTTAAGGAGGGAAATGGGGAAAAGAGAAACTGAATAATTGAAGAGAGGTTTTTAAAAGCAGGGAAGGTAGTGGAAAGAGAAGAGGGTCCCAGCAAAGCCGCTACCAGCGGAGAGAGTTATTGACTGACAACAATAGCAGCTTGTATTTATCATCATAGGCGGTCCCTTGAACGAGGATGACTTGCTTCCATGAAGGACCTGATGTTCCAGTCCTGAACTCCAATTGAGGGGGTGGAAGATGCCTGTGCGTGGATTGTTTTAACGTGTGATGACCGTTGCACATCAGCCACCACACGGGCTTGACAGAGCTAGGCCTTAATCCAGTGGCAAGGGTTAACCAGGATGACTGGAGACCTGCTCTGCTGCACGGACCTAGTGCGCGCGCACATGTCACAGTGTGGGCAGGCCCGTGCTGCCCCTGGGCCCTCGGCTCTTCTGGGTCCCGTACCCTCATTCGCCGCACCTCCGCCACGATTACCCACCAAATCTCAGTCGCGATCCCTCATCGCTCCTCCGCCCCGATTACTCGTCGCAAGTCCGCCACGACCTTCCCACTCCTGCTTTACCTGTTCCTGCCTACGCTCCAAATGTATTTATATAGCGCCTTTAATGTCGTAACGCGTCCCAAGGTGTTTCACAGGAGTAGTATGAGACACAAAATTTGACACTGAGCCACATAAGGAGAAATTAGGGCAGATGACCAAAAGCTTGGTCAGAGGTAGATTGTAAGGAGCATCTTAAAGCAGGAAAGTGAGGCGGAGAGGTTTAGGGAGGGAATTCCAGAGCTTTAGGGCCTAGGCAGCTGAAGGCACGGCCACCAATTGTTCATCAATTATAATTAGGAATGCTCGAGCGCAGATATCTTTTTGGGGGGGAGGGGGGTTGTGGGGCTGGAGGAGGTTACAGAGATAGGGAGTGGCGAGGCCATAGAGGGATTTGAAAACGAGGATGAGAATTTTAAAATCGAGGCGCTGCTTAACCGGAAGCCAATTTAGGTCAACGAGCACAGGGGTGATGGGTGAGCGGGACTTGGTGCGAGTTAGGACATGAGTTTTGGACGACCTCAAGTTTACGTAGGGTAGAATGTGGGGTGACCAGCCAGGAGTGCGTTGGAATAGTCAAGTCTAGAGGCAAGCAAGGCATGGATGAGGGCTGCAGCAGCGGATGAGCTGAGGCAAGGGCGGAGACTGGTGAGATTGACCTGCAGTAGACTGATGTTAGAGGAGCAGTGAAGGTGTATGGGACGCGAGGGCTGGAGGAGAGACCCAAGCTTGAGTAACTGGAGGTCGTCGAGGGGCTTGAAAAGGAAAGACACTTCCTGGGGCCCAGGGAGCCAACTGAGCTCTGAGAAGATGGGACGATGGGAGTGCAGAACTTGGTATAGGTGAGAACGCAATCTGCCACTGTGGGCCAAGTCAGGAGATGTGGAATCTCAGCTCACTGCTTGACCTCAGACTCTGCTTTGCACCCACATCCATTCTGTTGCTTGACAAGGTGGATGTTTCCCTTGGCTGGGGAGTCGAGAACCAGGATTCAATCTCCGAATAAGGGGTCAGCCATTTAGGACTGAGATGAGGAAAAAGTTCTTCACCCAGAGGGTGGTGAATCTTTAGAATTCTCTATCCCAGAGGGCTGTGGATGCTGAGTCATTGAGTATATTCAAGACAGGTTTTTGGATACTAAGGGAATCTAGGGATATGGGGATAGTGCAGGAAAGTGGAGTTGAGGTAGAAGATCAGCCATGATATTGAATGATGGAGCAGGCTCAAGGGGCCGAATGGCCTACTCCTGCTCCTAGTTCTTATGTTCTTATCGTCTTGAGACTTGATTTTTTTTTTGCCAGTGCTTTCCTCATCGGCCTCCAGCTTCAAAGCACTGTGAAAAAAGAAAGACTTGCATTGAGATAGCGCTTTTCACGACCACCGGACGCCTCAAAGCACTTTAGCCAATAAAATACTTTTGGGGTGTAGTCACTGTTGTATTGTGGGAAATGCGGCAGCCAATTTGCGCACAGCAAGCTCCCACAAACAGCAATGGATAATGACCAGATAATCTGTTTTTGATGTGTTGATTGAGGGATAACTCACCTGCTCTTCTTCGAAATAGTGCCATGGGATCTTTTACTTCCACCTGATGGGGCAGACGGGGCCTCGGTTTAATGTCTCATCCTAAAGACGGCACCTCCGACAGTGCAGCACTCTCTCAGTGCTAGATTTATGTGCTAAAGTTCCTGGAATGGGACTTGAACCCACAACCTTCTGACTCAGAGGTGAGTGTGCTACCCACTGAGCCACAGCTGACACTGTGAAGGACGACAGTCGGTGGCACTGTTGGAGTTACGACCAGTGGGGGCAGAAGTACTGGCAAGAGCTGAAGACCATGGCCTCAATATTGCCAGCATTAAGTGGAGGAAATTCCGACTCACCAAGGTCTCGAGGCCAAACAGCCGGTTTGACAGTGTCGCAGTGGCATTTGTATCTACAAACGATAGCAGCGAGGTAGAATTGCGTGTCGTCAACATACATGTGGAAGGAACCCAAGTCAAAGGAATATTTAATAGGCTAGTTTTATACCCCCTTATCACTAATACAAACCGGCTGTTACAGCTAGATTAATAGCTTTGAATCTTGTGTATTTACTGGACCTGTTACTGCCAACCAGGATCAGTACACGCACTTTAATGGTGTTTGCTTAATGATCAGATAAAGCAAACGTTTTGCTCAGCACGTGGGTTTCTCATTAGCGGCCTTCCACTGGACTGCGACCGAATTTTTTCCGACTGATGTACAAAGTCCGATTTTTTTTTTTTATGTGGTACATAACACACAATTCTGTTAACCCTTTGTGTACTGAAATTCAGTTTCCATCTTCCGCAATGTAGCTCTAGTACGGTACTGAGGGAGGTGCCATCCTTCGGATGAGACGTTAAACCGAGGTTCTCGGGTAGAGGTAAAAGATCCCATGGCACTATTTCGAAGAGGAGCAGGGGAGTTATGTCTGGTGCCCTGGCCAATATTTAACCCTTAATTAACTTAACAAAAAACAGATTATCTGGTCATTATCATATTGCTATTTGAGGGCAAATTGGCTGCCACGTTTCCCACATTACAACAGTGACTACATTCCAAAAGCACTTTGAGATGTCTGGTGGTCGTGCAAGGCGCTATAGAAATGTAAGTCTTTTTTTTTCCTCCTTTTCCCCAGCCTGCTCGAAGATCTAAACTTGTTTCTTCTTGCAGCTGTCTTCATTGAACTTAGTTGCTGATGTATTCTAGAAGGATGCGTTCAAATGAGCCGAAGGGCCATCTTCATCTGAGCTGATGTTGTGACTATTTGTTGTTGATTTGCCGGGAGCTTATAAATCTCTCGTGTGCTATTGCGAATGGCAAAAATGCTGATGTCGTGGCTTCCAACAATTGTCAAGGATACTGGAGACCGAAGGGGAGGAAAAGCACAGCACTCGTAATCAATAGTTAATAATTGATCACCCATTAGAAGTCAACAAATTCTCGACACAAGATACCAGCGGGTATCCATGCCTGCTACATAACGAGGTCAGCCTGACTCGAGTGCGAAATGCACTTTGATGTTGAAATGGGCTGTTTTGTTTGTACTCTGACTGTGGCAGTGGTGAATTGCATGTCACGTTGCAGGAGTCAAAAGTCTTAACTCTTTCACCCTGTGAGAAACCGCAGCAAGTAATCGCCTCGGAAATGCCGAGTAGTTGAGATGCCAGGTTTACTGGGTCATTTGTCCACGAGTGCTGGTGTTTTACCAGGAAGGCTGGCTCACTGAGGGCATGTACACAGTTGGTGTGTGGAGTTGGGTCGCAGATCAGCCATGATCCCATTGAATGGTGGCACAGGCTCGAGGGCTAAATGGCCTCCTGCTATTTGTATGGTGAGCTGAAAGATTTGTAAAGATGACCACCAGACGCCTCAAAGCGCTTTACAGCCAATGAAGTACTTTTGGCGTGTAGTCACTGTTGTAATATAGGAAACGAGGCAGCCAATTTGCGCACAGCAAGCTCCCACAAACAGCAATGTGATGATGACCAGATGATTTTTTTTTAGTTATGTTGAGGGATAAATATTGGCCAGGACACCGGGGAGAACTCCCTGCTCCTCTTCTTCAAAATAGTGCCATGCGATCATTTTCATTCACCCGAGAGAGCAGACGAGGTCTCTGTTTAACGTTTCATCTGAAAGACTGCACCTCTGACAGTGCAGCACTCCATCAGCACTGCACTGGAGTGTCCGGCTAGATTTTTGTGCTCCAGTCTCGAGCGGGGCTTGGATCCACAACCTTCTGACTCTGAGGCGAGAGTGCTACCCACTGAGCCACAGCTGGCACTTTGAAAATGGTATTTTTGTGTATCTGACTACAGTGAACTCTTCCCTCTGCTTGTCTATGTAGGATTGGTTTAAATGCATTGTAGTTAAGCAGCATAATGCATCGAGTCCTAAAGTACATTCATTGCCACCATTGACATTAACAGTTATTTCACATGATCAATTTTTTAGTGCTAGCATTTCTCACCGCTGAAACCTGCTGCCTTATTGCTCCCTGCTTCATTTAACTACATACTACCTTTTATGTTAAACCTTTATAAATCACTGGTTAGGCTTCAGCCAGAATATAGCATCTAATTCTGGGAACTACTCTTTGAGGCCTTGACATAATTCCTAAAGAGGCTGCAAAGGAGATTTATAAGAACGGAACCAGGAATGAGGGACTTCAGTTACGTGGCGAGACAGGAGAAGCTGAGATTGTTCTCCGAGCGGAGGAGGATCAGGGGAGATTTAATGGAGTTGTTCCAAATTATATGGGGTTTTTATAGAGTAGGTAGGGAGAAACTGTTTCTACTGGCGGGTGGGTTGATAACTAGAGGACACAGATTTAAGATAATTGGCAAAAGAACCCGGGGGGGGGGGGGGGTGAGGAGGATGAGAATTTGTTTTTTTTTATCGCATGCGAGTTATTATCTGGAATACACTGGCTGACAGGGTGGTGGGAACAGATTCAATAACTTTCACAAGGGAATTGGATATATGCTTGAAAAGGAAACATTTGCAAAGCTATGGGAGAAGAGCGGGGGAGCAGGACTAATTGGATTGCTCTTTCAAAGAGCTGACTCGGGACACTGTGGGTCGGATGACCTCCTGTGTTGCAAGATTCTCTGTTTCAATATCACATTCGCTACATTTCAAAGTTTTCGCTTGGCCTCGTTGATATTGCAATCGGCTCCAAGTCAAAAGATTGTGAATTCAAGTCCCAAATGCGTAGTCTGGGCCGATACTCTAATTGGGGTGCTGCATTGACAGAAGGCCATGATCTTTAGTTGAGATGTACCTGGGATTTTTCTCTTTCCTCCCCCAGGAGATTACATGGTTGCAGGAATGGGGGTGGGGGGGTGGACTGTTGCGCCATGATAGTCCAGCCATTGTGTTGTGGGCCAGGCTTTGATGCCCCATCTGGTCGTCTCCTGCCAGTCAAGGTTCTGTCTGCCTGTTCTGGTGGGCATCCTGTGCACAATTCACAATCATAGAAATTTACAGCACGGAAGGAGGCCAGTTCAGCTCATTGTGTCCGCGCCGGCCGACCAAGAGCTATCCAGCCTAATTCCACTTTTCAGCTCTTGGTCTGTAGCCCTGTAGGTTACAGCACTTTAAGTGCACAAACAAGCATTTTTTAAATGTGGTGAGGGTTTCTGCCTCTACCGCCCTTTCAGGCAGCGAGTTCCAGACCCCCACCACCCTCTGGGTGAAGAAATTTCCCCTCAGATCTCCTCTAAACTTCCTACCAATTACTTTGAATCTATGGCCCCTGGTTATTGTCTCATCTGCCAAGGGAAATAGGTCCTTCCTATCCACTCTATCTCGGCCCCTTGTAATTTTATAAGCTTCGATAAGGTCTCCCCTCAACCTCCTGTTCCAAACAAAACAAACCCAGCCTATCCAATCTTTCCTCATACCTAACATTCACCAGTCCAGGCAACGTCCTCGTAAATCTCCTCTACCCTCTCGAGTGCAATCACATCTTTCCTGTAATGTGACCAGAACTGCACGCAGTACTCGAGCTGTGGCCTAACTAATGTTTTATACAGTTCAAGCATAACCTCCCTGTTTTTGCCTTTATTAGCCGAGACATAAAATACAATTATTCCGTATGCCGTCTTAACCACCTTATCTACCTGGCTTGCTACTGTCAGGGATCTGGGACCTCCAAGGTCTCTTTGTCCCTTTACAGTGCCCTGCCGTTTAATTGGAGGAGAGGGAGTGTGTAGCAGATGTGCTGCGAATGTTTGTGGTGGAGGAGCGGCCAGAGGTGCGGCGAATGAGGGTACGGGGCCCAGAAGAGCCGAGGGCCCAGGGGTAGCACGGGCCAGTCCACACTGCGATGTGTGTGCGCACTCGGTCCGTGCAGCAGAGCAGGTCTCCAGTCGTCCTGGGTTAACCCTTGCCACTGGATAAAGGCCTAGCTCTGTCAAGCCCGTGTGATGGCTGGTGTGCAACGGTCACCACACGTTAAAAAAATCCACACACAGGCATCTTCCACCCTTTCAAATGGAGTTCGGGACTGCAACATCGGGTCCTTCATTGAAACATCTGTGAACTCGTATGGAAGCAAGTCATCCTCGTTCGAGGGACCGCCTATGATGATGATTTTTAATTGGAGGAACGGCACCAATTCACATCCCGAAGCAGATTGACTGGTCATATATTTCATTGCTGTTTATGGGATTGCACTCTGCAACAAATGGTGGCTGCATTTGCTTTGGTTTTAAAAAAAAAAACTACTGGCTGTAATTCATTGGGTGTCGGGTATTTAGAGTCTTCAT
Source organism: Pristiophorus japonicus (assembly GCF_044704955.1). Lineage (NCBI taxonomy): Eukaryota > Metazoa > Chordata > Chondrichthyes > Pristiophoridae > Pristiophorus > Pristiophorus japonicus. The sequence continues at coordinate 15,181,675 of NC_091994.1, forward strand.
TTTTCACCTACTCCACTCCCTTTGCAATTCCAGGAGCTGAGTGCTGAGAAAAACAGACCACAGAGAAACTATAAAGTGGCTTGGTGACGTACACTTGCTCTGAAACTCTCTATTAAAAGGAGAAACCAGTCTAGAGAGATTAAGACAAATGAGCTGAGGCTCGTACAGCCAGCCCACTTCAGTGCTGCTCTGCCATACAGCTCCAGGGGCTCATTGGATCGAGGCAGTGAATAACTGAGCTGAAAAGGCCAGGAAAGTGCTGAATTCTCAGCCCTGTCGGGTAGCTGATCTCGCCCAGCGCTATAGGAAGGATACTTCTATTGGTCCCTGTACCTCCAGATTTAAAGGAAAACTAGATAGGTACGTGAGGGAGTAAGGAATAGAAGTATATGTCGATTTAGTGTGAGATGAGGTAAAGAGTGGGAGGAGCCCGTGTGGAGTCTAGGCATTGGCACAGGGCCAAATGAGCTGTTTCTGTGCTACAAGTTATCTATAGATCGGGGAGAAGAAAATCAACTCTGGTTTCTGCTCCTGATCATGACCCCCTACTGAGCGAGAAGCAGGCAGAGCAAGTTTTAAAAAAAAAAAGGAAAAACCTCAAAGCACTCGACATCCAGTGAATGATGCTGCTTGTTAAGCAAGCAGAGATGGCTGCCGTTTTGTACACAGCAAGATCCCATGAACGGCAAGGAAGTGCACGTGGAGTGAAGATGGGAGCGGGCCTTGACTTGTGATGTCCAGGGTGGTGCAGGCCATTATCTAGCCTCGCATGTGAAGAATGGACACTTGGGCAAGGACTTGATGAGACCACTGAGGCGGAGGGGCAGGGTGAGAACATTGGCGCAAAATCGCTTGGGCGGGGGGGGAGGGAGGGGGGGAAGCCAACACGTTCCATGGGAATTTCTGCCTTGCGAGTTAAGACATTGCTAAACGCCTGCGACAGTTGCTAGGCAGCTTTACCCTGGTCCCGCAAGATGTTTAAGCCCGGTTTGTTGTCGCATGTTTCACAATGAATGTGAGTGCACTCTGGGGGATAGGGACAATGTCGACCTTCATTTTGAACTGCAGCACTAAAAGCCTCCTTGGAAACGGTCGGTGATGTTGTCACTAAGTCATCCAGCGCATGCCGTGTGCATGTCTTGTGCAATCATACCTGTCATGCAAAAAAAAAGCAACCTGCTCTGGTGCTAGAAATTACCATCCCAGTGCTAATGATCAAACCTCTTTTTTTTTTAAAAAGACAATGGAATCGACACCACAAGCTGTGCCAGGAATAAAACGATGCATCTTTTGCAGAGAGAGGGGTTTGAAGGAGAGGCGAAAAAAAATGCGTACATTTTATATTGGGGGTCGAAGGCACCAGCAAATGTTCATGCTAGTCTATCACCGCTTGTGATTAATCGTTTACAAGAAGGCTGTAATCATTACATCCTTACTGCCTACCTTGGAAGATCAATGCGATTTAGTAAAGCATATTATCACTAAGGGAACTGCTAATTCAATCAGGTCCTGATGTCCTGGCTACAACAGCAATTCAGTGCCTGTCTGGAAAATAAGTGGTGCGATTAGCAAAGCAATTTGCGGTCTCTGCTCCCATTGTCATAGCAACGGCGGTCAGATCGGTCCAGTTTCCAAGTATCTAAATAAAATTAAGACGCTTCAGCAAATAACTGTCTTCAGGCCATTATTCAGATCTCTTAATCTGCCTGTAATCTCTGCTCTTTGTTCTTCTTACTCTGATATTAGCTGACAGCTCAGTGGAAAAAGAAAATTAACCCTTGGAGTGCTGCAGCCCTCTTTCGAGCTTTAGTACCTTTTTTTTCGCCCAATGATGTGCTTATTTAAAATCTGCCAGTGAAGTGGCGCTGTTAGGTCGATGGCAGTGTTCAAGGGCATATTGCTCAGTCAGGAATTGGGGGGGGTGAGGGGGTGGATGTCGGGAGTGTCGAGTCATGTTGCTCCAGCCATCACTAGGGTGGGGCAGGTTTGGTGCCTGTCAATTTTCTATGTATGATTCATCTCAACAAAGTTTCATGCTCGAGCGGCCCTTGAGTGGAAGGAGGTAAAAACCGGCTTAGCTGCATGCTTCCTATATCTCTCGAAGGTTTCATCCCGGAGGGGTTGGCCAAGGACAGAGATTGGTGGCTGCGGCAATCAGATTGTTTTTATAAATCAGGATGGCTAGATAATTCATTCAGCCCATCTTCTTTCATCCACCCTCAACAAATCCTGCTGGCTCAATTCCTCGATGATTCATGGGGTGTTTGCCTCCATTACCCTCAGAGGCAACCCATTCCAAGTTCTTCACCAAATGTCTGGCACTGGAACATGAACAGAGAATTAGGCAATTCAACCCCTCGAGCCTGTTCACGCATTCAATTAGATAATTGCTGATCTGAATTGTAACACAGCACATAGCGCAAACATTGTCACACATCACACGGCGCGCACATTTTCACACATCACACGGTGCACCCATTGTCACATCATACGCATGTATATTGTCACACACCATGCGTGTATGTTGTCACACATCACATGTATATTGTCACACAGCACACGTGTATATCGTAACAAATCACACAGCGTGTATATTGTAACACAGTACACGTGTATATACTGTAACACATCACGGCATGTGTATATTGTAACACATCACACATGACTATCGTAACACATCACACGGCATGCATACTGTAACACAGCACGTGTGTGTATACTGTAACACATCACACACCTGTGTATATTGTAACACAGCACATAGCGCGCACAATGTCACACATCGCACGGTGCGCACATTGTCACACACCGCACGATGCGCACATTGTCACACACCACACGGTGAGCACATTGTCACACATCACACACCGTGCACTTTATCACACATCACAATGTAACCCCACTTTTTAAAAAAGGAAGGAGAGAGAAAACAGGGAATTATTGACCAGTCAGCCTGACATTGGTAGTGGGCAAAATGATGGAATCAATTATTAAGGATGTCATAATAGCGCATTTGGAAAGTGATGGCATAATAGGTACAAGTCAGCATGGATTTGTGAAAGGGAAAGCATGCTGGACAAATCTTCTGGAATTTTTTGAGGATGTTTCCAGTAGAGTGGACAAGGGAGAACCAGTTGATGTGGTGTATTTGGACTTTCAGAAGGCTTTCGACAAGGTCCCACACAAGAGATTAATGTGCAAAGTTAAAGCACATGGGATTGGGGGTAGTGTACTGATGTGGATTGAGAACTGGTTGGCAGACAGGAAGCAAAGAGTAGGAGTAAATGGGTACTTTTCAGAATGGCAGGCAGTGACCAGTGGGGTACCGCAAGGTTCTGTGCTGGGGCCCCAACTGTTTACATTGTACATTAATGATTTAGACGAGGGGATTAAGTGCAGTATCTCCAAATTTGTGGATGACACTAAGTTGGGTGGCAGTGTGAGCTGCGAGGAGGATACTATGAGGCTGCAGAGTGACTTGGATAGGTTAGGTGAATGGGCAAATGCATGGCAGATGAAGTATAATGTGGATAAATGTGAGGTTATCCACTTTGTTGGTAAAAACAGAGAGACAGACTATTATCTGAATGGTGACAGATTAGGAAAAGGGGAGGTGCAGCGAGACCTGGGTGTCATGGTACATCAGTCATTGAAGGTTGGCATGTAGGTACAGCAGGCGGTTAAGAAAGCAACTGGCATGTTGGCCTTCATAGCGAGGGGATTTGAGTACAGGGGTAGGGAGGTGTTGCTACAGTTGTACAGGGCCTTGGTGAGGCCACACCTGGAGTATTGTGTACAGCTTTGGTCTCCTAACTTGAGGAAGGACATTCTTGCTATTGAGGGAGTGCAGCGAAGGTTCACTAGACTGATTCCTGGGATGGTGGGACTGACATATCAAGAAAGACTGGATCAACTGGGCTTGTATTCACTGAAGTTCAGAAGAATGAGAGGGGATCTCATAGAAACGTTTAAAATTCTGACTGGTTTAGACAGGTTAGATGCAGGAAGAATGTTCCCAATGTTGGGGAAGTCCAGAACCAGGGGTCACAGTCTAAGGATAAGGGGTAAGCCATTTAGGACCGAGATGAGGAGAAACTTCTTCACCCAGAGAGTGGTGAACCTGTGGAATTCTCTACCACCGAAAGTTGTTGAGGTCAATTCACTAAATATATTCAAAAAGGAGTTGGATGTAGTCCTTACTACTAGGGGGATCAAGGGGTATGGAGAGAAAGCAGGAATGGGGTACTGAAGTTGCATGTTCAGCCATGAACTCATTGAATGGCGGTGCAGGCTCGAAGGGCCGAATGGCCTAATCCTGCACCTATTTTCTATGTTTCTATGAATCGTAACTCATCTACCCGCTTTGGTTCCGTAACCCTTAATACGCTTGCCTAACAATCTATCAATCAATTTCTAAATTTTTATTTGACCATCCCTCTTTCTCTACACCGCCCTCGCCCCCCCTCCTTCCCCCCCAGCCAAGCCGAAACAGCCTTTGACAGAGACTATCAGATTTCCGCAACCCTTGGTGTGAAGACATGCTTCCTGGACTCCCCCCGCCCCCGTCTTGTTCACACGCTCTCCCTGATCGACTCTCTCCTGGTCTTTGCAACCTGTCCTCATAATTTAACCTTTTCTGGTGAATCCCCGCCCCATCAGTAGCCAGTTGTTGTGATCTGGAATACACCGCCTGAAAGGGCGGTGGACACAGATTCAACAATAACTTTCACAAGGGAGTTGGATAAAGGCTTGAAGGAAACATTTTGCAGGGTTCTACTTAAAAAGTATTGGTCCTAAACATGCCTTTTATAAGTTTAAACCTATGCCACCTTATTTTGCTTTCATGGTTTAACTCTGGATTAAACCAGATAATTAACGCCCTTCCCTCCTCTCAAAGATAAATTCAAAGATTAACTCTAATTAAAAAAGAGACTGGATGTCAGACACTTTCCCTGCGCAGGGAGTTGCATCATCATTTTCCCTCCATGGGCACCTTCGGGGATCTAGAATCACGTGGGATTAGGACTGCTGCTCGTGTGAAGGATAAACACCATCGTGGACCTGTTGAACAGAATAGCTGGCTTCCATGTTCCCAGTGCCGCATGCAAGTCATCCTCGATACGAGGGACCGCCTAGGAAAGTTCCTCGGGAAAGGAGGCTCTGAGGAATCAGCCAATTATTCTCTACTTAAAAAGTATTTTCGTCCTTCGAGAATCGTAGAATGGTGCAACATGGAAGGCGGCCATTCAGCCCATCATGCCTGTGCTGGCTCTTTGAAAGAGCTATTTAATTCATCCCACTCCCTTGCCCACACAAGAGATTAATGTGCAAAGTTAAAGCACATGGGATTGGGGGTAGTGTGCTGATGTGGATTGAGAACTGGTTGTCAGACAGGAAGCAAAGAGTAGGAGTAAATGGGTACTTTTCAGAATGGCAGGCAGTGACTAGTGGGGTACCGCAAGGTTCTGTGTGCTGAGGCCCCAGCTGTTTACATTGTACATTAATGATTTAGACGAGGGGATTAAATGTAGTATCTCCAAATTTGCGGATGACACTAAGTTGGGTGGCAATGTGAGCTGCGAGGAGGATGCTATGAGGCTGCAGAGTGACTTGGATAGGTTAGGTGAGTGGGCAAATGCATGGCAGATGAAGTATAATGTGGATAAATGTGAGGTTATCCACTTTGGTGGTAAAAACAGAGAGACTATTATCTGAATGGTGACAGATTAGGAAAAGGGGAGGTGCAACGAGATCTGGGTGTCATGGTACATCAGTCATTGAAGGTTGGCATGCAGGTACAGCAGGCGGTTAAGAAAGCAAATGGCATGTTGGCCTTCATAGCGAGGGGATTTGAGTACAGGGGCAGGGAGGTGTTGCTACAGTTGTACAGGGCCTTGGTGAGGTCACACCTGGAGTATTGTGTACAGTTTTGGTCTCCTAACTTGAGGAAGGACATTCTTGCTATTGAGGGAGTGCAGCGAAGATTCACCAGACTGATTCCCGGGATGGCGGGACTGACCTATCAAGAAAGACTGGATCAACTGGGCTTGTATTCACTGGAGTTCAGAAGAATGAGAGGGGACCTCATAGAAACATTTAAAATTCTGATGGGTTTAGACAGGTTAGATGCAGGAAGAATGTTCCCAATGTTGGGGAAGTCCAGAACCAGGGGTCACAGTCTAAGGATAAGGGGTAAGCCATTTAGGACCGAGATGAGGAGAAACTTCTTCACCCAGAGAGTGGTGAACCTGTGGAATTCTCTACCACAGAAAGTAGTTGAGGTCAATTCACTAAATATACTCAAAAGGGAGTTAGATGAAGTCCTTACTACTAGGGGGATCAAGGGGTATGGCGAGAAAGCGGGAAGGGGGTACTGAAGTTGCGTGTTCAGCCATGAACTCGTTGAATGGCAGTGCAGGCTAGAAGGGCTGAATGGCCTACTCCTGCACCTATTTTCTATGTTTCTATGTTTCCCTGTAGCCCTGCAAAATGTTTCCCTTCAAGCCTTTATCCAACTCCCTTGTGACAGTTATTGTTGAATTGGTGCATTCCAGATCACAACAACTGGCTGCGCATGGCTTCGTGTCAAATTTTTGATTGATCTTGTGAAGCGCCTTGGGACATTTTACTATATTAAAGGCACTATGTAAATGCAAGTTGTGTTTTTTTTTGAAAATTCTCATCTCTCCACTGACTTTGTATGTTCGTATAGTTTTTTTTGCGATTAAAATCCCCCAAAGTTTCCTGATTACATACTTTCAGCTTAATTTTGACCCAACATCCCACGCTCATATTTCCTTTTCAGCTGATTTCACCAAATTAAAAAAAATTCTAATTTCAGGAACGAGAGCCAAAAAATCAGAAGTTCTGATCTTGATTGGAGGAAATGCTGTAAGGAGAGCGAGAAAAATGGTGTGGCTGCTAATTACTTTTTGTTTTTTAAAAAAAAAGCAAAGCATAAAAAGAATCCTAGAACGGTTACAGCACAGAAGATGGCCATTCGGACCGTCAAGCGCGTGTCGGCTTTCTGCAAGAGCACCTCAGCTAGTCCCACTCCCCCGCCCTTTCCCCGTAACCCTTCAAGCTTTTTTCCTTCAGGTACTTATCCAATTTCCTTTGGAAAGCCATGATTGAGTCTGCCTCCACCATCCTTTCAGGCAGTGCATTCCAGATCCTAGCATTAAAAAAAAAAGTTTTCCTCATGTTGCCTCTTAGGCTTTTGCCAATCACCTTAAATCTGTGTCCTCCTGGTTCTCGACCCTTCTACCCATGGGAACAGTTTCTCTCTCTCTACTCTGTCGAGACCCAAGCCTAGCAAAAATACTTGCTACTTTAATATACCTGTTTACGGTTGATATATTGTAAAAGTGGGGTTGGGGTCCAAGATGTAAAACTTGGTGATAATTATCGAATGCCTTCTAAATAATCTGTATAAAGGAAAAAAAAGGGTCACCTTGCAAATGAGGAAGGGAACTCAGCCAAACTTGGAGTGCAATTCAGAATGAAGAGAATTAATTTACAACAGTCCTTTGAGACACAATAGGCTTTTTTGTGGTGGTGGGAATGAAAGTAAATTTTGCTAAACTCTGCAGAGTGACTTCGGACCACCCAAACTCTAGTCACTTAGCATCGTTCATGCTTTGTCCTCATTGATAGATTTGAAGCCAAGTCCCAGAGGTAACGGGCAACATTCTCTGACTCGGTGCCACTCGGTCCCAGATACCAAAAACAATCCCATTAAATGCAAATTTCCATTGGAAAATCATTAAAGTCTTTTTTTTTTGCAATATGTTAGTTTTTAATTTGTGTGCCGTAAGCAATGGTCTGTTTCACCGGGAATGGGTGGAAATGGATGCAGGTAATGGAGAATGCATTTATATTGAAGTTGGTATTGATTGAACAAGGATAGATATAACCTTAAAGTGGGCCTTTTTAGATGTATATTTTTTAAAAAGCTCTGCATTTTCAATTAATGGCACTAAAAATAAGAGTTAGCTTTAGGGAATATAAAGTCCATTAGACTCTTAATTTTCAGCATTTTTTTTCAACTGTTAAAAGAACTTGCATTTATATAGCGCCTTGCACAATCTTGCACTTTACAGCCAATGAAGTATTTTTGAAGTGTGGCAGCCAATTTGTGCACAGCATGACCCCACAAACACCAATCAGATAATGACCAGATCATCATCTGTTTTGTGTGTTGGTTGGGAAATAAATACTGACCAGGACACCAAGAACTTGGTTCTCTGCTCTTCTTCAAATAGGGATTTTTTTTTTTACATCCACCTGAGGGCAGATGGGACCCCGGTTTAACATCTCATCGAAAAGACGGTAGTGCAGCACTCCCTCAGTACTGCACTGGAGTATCAGCCTGGATGATGTGCTCACCTACAGGGCATAGGCCTTGAGCCCAGAACCTTCTGACTCCTTCGGTTGAGATTGACATAAAAGATTCAATGGCAACATTCAAAGAAGCGCAGTGTGCACTCCCATTGTCCTGGCCAATATTCTGCCCTCAACCTGCACCATAGGCGGAGGGGGAAAAAAGAGATTAGCTGATCATTCATCATTTTGCTATTTGTGCAACCTCCCTGTGCACAATTGGCTACTGTGCTTGCCTACATCCAAAGTAATTCATTGGTTGTGGTGCACTTTGAGACATCAAAGGTGCTTTACAAAGTTTAGTTTGTTTGCTTGTAAAGTTGGAAAAAGTTCTTCCACTAGCATTGGTTACAGCAACTGTAACTGGTGGGACCTCTTCCTCCAGATCTCCCACCTGACACACGAAGCTGAACAGATAACCAGAGTGACTGTCCTTGGACTACTCGCCTTGCGTTGCTGAAACCTTGGACATGATGCACGATGTGCCCCGTAACTACACTTTTAGGCAGCCTTAGACTTGGAACTCGTAATGGCCTTTATCTTTCTGCATGTGTGGCCATGCTCAACCAGCTCCAGTGGGCGGGCCACATTGTCCGCATGCCTGACGCTAGACTCCCGAAACAAGCACTCTACTCCCAGCTACGTCACGGCAAGCGAGCCCCCGGAGGGCAGAGAAAATGCTTCAAGGGACACCCTCCAAGCCTCCTTGACATCTCCACCGATTCTTGGGAATCCCTGGCCCAAGACCGCTCAAAGTGGAGGAGGAGCATCCGAGAAGGCGCTGAACACTGAGTCTCTTCGCCGGGAGCACGCACAAGCCAAGCACAAAAAGTGGAAGGAGCGTATGACAAATCGAGCACCCCACCCAACCATCCCTCCAACCACCGTCTGCCCCACCTATGACAGACTGTAGATCCCGCATTGGTCTCATCAGTCACCTTAGAACTCATTTTAGCGTGGAAGCCAGCCATCCTCGACTCCAGGGGACTGCCTAAGATGATGTGTGGGCACAATCTTTATTGTAAAGGGCTAGATCAGCAAAACTTCCAATGGGAAGTTCCACCAACAAGTAGTGTTGCAGTAGGCAGTTCCAGTACTCTGTTTTACCGCATCAGACTAAACTTGCACCTGGAATATTGTGTTCAGTTTTGGTCTCCTAATCTGAGGAAGGACGTTCTTGCTATTGAGGGAGTACAGCGAAGGTTCACCAGACTGATTCCTAGGATAGCAGGACTGACATATGAAGATTGACTGGGCCTGTATTCACTGGAGTTTAGAAGAATGAGAGGGGATCTCATAGAAACATAAAATTCTGATGGGCCTGGACAGGTTAGATGCAGGAAGAATGTTCTTGATGTTGTGGAAGGCCAGAACCAGGGGTCACAGTCTAAGGATAAGGGGTAAGCCATTTCGGACCAAGATAAGAAGAAACTTCTTTTGTTAACCTGTGGCATTCCCTACCGCAGAGAGTTGTTGATGCCAGTTTGTTAGATGTATTCAAGAGGGAGTTAGATGTGGCCCTTACGGCTAATGGGATCAGGGGGTATGGAGAGAAAGCAGGAAAGGGGTACTGAGATGAATGATCAGCCATGATCTTATTGAATGGTGGTGCAGGCTCGAAGGGCCGAATGACCTACTCCTGCACCTATTTTCTATGTTTTTATGAACTGTTTGAAACCCTTGTCCCTCCAGCATCTCCGAGCTGGAGGAACTAAAATAATTTGCCTTTTTAGGAGCAGTTTTAGCACTCTCCAATGGTTGGAATTGGGATGGGCAGGGTGGAGAGAATGATAGTTGTGGCCAAGCATCTACCAGCTGTGTTACTATTAAATATACAGACAATTGGGAACTGCTTATCCACAGTTTGAGCCCCAGATTCTTGCAATGTCCGAGGTGGTGAAGGTTACTGATGTCTCCATGTTCTATCAAGCTGGCTATGACTGAGATGAGGAAGAATTTCTTCACTCAAAGGATTGTGAATCTACCCCAGAGAGCTGTGGATGCTCAGTCGTTTAGTATATTCCAGGCAGAAGTGGAGCTGGAGGAGATTAGAGATATAGGGAGGGATGAGGCCATGGATGAGAATTTTGAAATTGCTTAACTGGGAGCCAATGTCGGTCAGTGAGCACAGGTGATGGGTGAATGGGATTTGGTGCGAGTTAGGACACGGGCAGCTGAGTTTTGGATCACCTCTAGTAGAATGTAGGAGGCCAGCCAGGAGTGCATTGGAATAGTCAAGTCTAGAGGTAACAAAGGCATGGATGAGCTGAGGCAAGGGTAGAATGATTATCACAAAGCCCACCATGGTTTCCATTCTGACCCTATGGGGACATCAATTAATTGCTGTAATGTAAACGCAACAGTTGACTTTTGTGTTCTGGGTTTGTGCACCTGTTGCAATCCCTTGGTATTTAAGACAAGATGGAAGGTAGTTTGAAGCTGAAGCCGTGCACTGATTTCCTAATCTAGTCAGGTACCACATTATTGTCTTTACACGTTGCGGTCCAAGAGGAAGCTTTTTGATGGTAATGCAAGCTTCCAGTGAGCAACTTCATTAATAATTTGGAAGCATCAATTAGCCCGCCGATTTAATGCGTGCCAATTTATCTCCATGCTGATTGCAGCAGAATCCTAAAGCGGACTGACTTTAATAAACTACACCTAGCTCCCCAAAGACCTGGAACTCAGCACTTTGTGTGTGTGTGTGTCAGTTTATGTTCTGCACCAGCTGTGCCGAAAGCCACACTTGCATATTGATGTATTAGGCAATCGATCAACAGCATCAGCCTGCTTGTTAAATGAGTCTGTCCACCTTTTCTTTTAAGGTGGGGGCAGATAAAGAATCCTGCCTTCTATTGAATTTCCCAGGCGGCCAGATTAACACAGGCGTGCTCTGACTTTTCATACAGCTTTATTTTTAGCAATAAAAGTCTGACATCGTAAGCCATTTCCGTCTTGGTTTACAGTGTAACCCCAGAACCTGCCATAAACTGCTACTGTTTGTAGAGCTGGTGACCACGTAATGCCCTGTCATGATCAATTCCTGCGAGTCTCGTTTTCCTTCCTTACTGCCGAACTTCTCCTCTGTGCCACTGCTGCAATGTTGAAATGTTGTGCATGGGATAATGACGTATGGGTGGAACAGGTGACTTTGGACTTGTGGCTCACACAGCTCTTCATCACTGGTGTTTTCCTCGCCTCATGTCTGGGTCTGTTGCCTCGATTTCAAAATTCTACCCCTTCATGGCCTCACATCTCCATATCTCTGTAATCTCCTCCAGTCCCACAACCCCCCGAGATGTCTGCGCTCGTCTAATTCTGCCCTGTTGAGCATCCCTGATTATAATCGCTCAACCATTGGTGGCCGTACCTTCTGTTGCCTATGCCCCAAGCTCTGACTATACCTCTCCACCTCTCCACCTCTCTACCTCTCTCTCCTCCAAGATGCTCCTTCAAACCTACCTCTTTGACCAAACTTTTTTGGTCACCTGCATTAATTTCTATTTGTGTCACATTTTTATCTCGTAATATGCCTTAGGACGTTTCACTGTTAAAGGTGCTATATAAATACAAATTGTTGTTGTAGACTGATTGCAATTGGTTAGAAAACAACTCTGATTTGTCAATAACTCCATTATTGTTGTATCGCTTGAATTCTCTCTCTAAGCCTCCTCTTTTTAAGACGCTCCTTAAAACCTATCTCTTTTATCCAGCTTTTGGTCATCTGCCCTAATATCTCTTTGTATGGCTCGGTGTCGAGTTTTGTTTGACAACACTCCTACGAAGCGCCTTGGGATGTTTTACTACGTTTAAAGGCACTATATAAATGCAAGATGTTGTTGTACCATGTGACTACCAGGATGGTAGAAGACAAACTAGATGGCCCTTGGTCTTTTTTTCCAACTAGCAATTCCTATGTTCCTATAAACTTGGTGTTGTCAGTGAAGTATAATATCCTGGCGCAATTTGTGTGCTGTGTCCATTTGAACAGCAGTACAATTATCTGTATAGATTTTGTCCTTTGCAAGTTGGCTTGTCTCGAGAGAGAGCTTTTTGAAACGTATGACATTGGGGTGAAGTACTGGTGGTTATAGGTCTGTCGTGGGGTGGTAGTGCTGGGAGCAATTTGTAGTGACTGTATTCAGAGCAGGACACAAGAAGCGTGTTGGCAAAACACTAGACGGGCTTGGCTTATTTTTTTCTACAGTGTATTTGTAAAATTGCACTAAACATTCTCCGTGACATCACCGAGAACACACAATTAGGACAACAGCAAAATGCTGCGCATGCTGGAATCCGATCGGTGACCCATCGTCGGAATTAGGAGTCTGTCACTGGGCAGCTGTATCTTGCGAGGGCCAGATGACATTGTGAAGCTCTTGTGATTCATTACGTCCTGTTTATTCCGTAATCTTAACTCTGCTGGTTTATGTGCTGGGAGTTTTGTGGGCCAGACTTGTGCTGAAGCTTCTTTTCGCCAAGCCCCTCGTAAGTCTCCGTTCTCCGTTCTTGTTGGCTAATGGACTGGACATGTTTCCAGCTCTCGGGTCTGTAGGTGTGTGTCTGTCTCTCTCTCTCTCTCTCTCTCTCTCTCTCTCTCTCTCTCTCTCTCTCTCTCTCTCTCTCTCTCTCTCGTGCAGGAGCGCATCTGAGTGATGCACTCTCCAATACCTTTCTCTCTCTCCGGGAATGTGCTCACCCGCCTCCATGTGTTGAGCAGGCGGAGATAGGGCACTCGTCGTGTGAGCCTGCGGCCAACTGTTCCAAGCCACTACTGAACCTGTGTTCTGTACAATATTACAGGTTGTCTGGAACTATCTGCAGTGGGGAAAGGGCAGGAGTGAGATTGTTTAAAACTAGTGAGACAGATCTCTCAAACCTATTTACTACAACAACAACTTGTATTTATATAGTGCCTTTAATGTAGTGAAACATCCCAAGGCGCTTCAAGGAAGTATTGTGAGATTAAAAATTTGACACCGAGCCACATAAGTAGAAGTTAGCACAGGTGACCAAAAGCTTGCTCAGAGATATGTTTCCAGGAGGGTCTTGAAGGAGGATAGTGAGGCAGAGAGGTTCATGCAGGGAGTTCCAGAATAGACATGGGAGCCTAAAAATGTCCCCTCCGTTAGTTTTAACAAATGAGTTAATACATCCGGGAGAAATTCCTCTGTCCTCTCTTTCAACTGTATGGTATATACGGCAGAGAAACAGGCCATTCGGCCCAATCGGACCATGCCGGTCCATAACTAAGTTGACTAATTGAAAATGAACTGGTTTAATGACTTTGCGAAAATAGTGGGAGAGGTGGGAGTTTTTCTTTCTAAGAGTGGGATATGTCAGAATAGGTCATATTTTTAAACCAAAATGAGATCTGACGGATCTAAGCATTTGTATTTCTAAATAGTTTGCAATTGTACCAGTACAATAAACAGTTGATCCCAGTGGTGGTGAAGGATTTAGTCAATTGCTTGTGGGTTAGAAGGTTACCTCGCTCCTGGAGTAAACTGCTCATCTGTCTCTCCCCTTGGTTCATTGTTGCTGTTCTTTGTGAACTGTCATGTCAATTTATAACTTCATGAAGGTATAATGGAAGCTTCTTTTTGTTAAGCTTGTTTGCTATTAAAGCTGTCACTGGAGTCATGGCAGTGTTAGCCTCTTGTCTTGGCCAGGCCTTGGGTGGAAACTTTATTGGAGCTGTGCAGAATGGATGATTTGAGCTTTGCAACCAGCCACGGCAATCAATTTGCAGTCGTAAAGGCATTTAAACAAGCTGACTATTTTCTTTTTCTGTTGTAGGCTGAAATTGTCAAAAGATTGAATGGAATCTGTGCTCAAGTCATCCCCTTCTTATCTCAGGAGGTAACTCCATCTTAATTCTATCTGACTGCCTGTAAACAATATCAATGCAAGATCTATCAGCCCTTCGTGCTGTTGTAGCTTGCGTTCTGTTTTTTTTTGAGTGTCTGCACATTATAAAATTCTGACTAGTGCTCACTATCTTGCCCATTTGAAAAGCTGTGTTTTGACAGTCTATGGTCCCTTTACATTTGTCTGCATTTGTCTTTATTTCAGCATCAGCAACAGGTGGTTCAGGCCATAGAACGTGCAAAGCAGGTGACTGCCCCGGAGCTCAATACTGTCATCAGGGTATGTCCGCTTTATTCATTTGCACACACACCCTTGCTAAACCCATCAATAAGGCTTGTGCTGGTCGTCACAGCCAACTTTGATTTATACTTCAAAGGCTGCGTGTTGTGCCACGGGGAGGGTTGGGAAGCAGTGCAATTATGGGAAAGGCTCAGAACGGCCTAAGCTGTTACCGTAGCAATGCAAGCCAGCATTAAAGTGTCATTTTGTTTTCCCCTCCCCCTCTCCAATTTTCTCCCTCCTGTCCTTGAAGGTATCGACCCATACTGGACCAAGTAACCATTCCATTAAACACTGGCTGCCATCTGGTGCAGGGCCCAAGTGGTCATGCTTCATTGTCTGAACCCAGACATGGGGAGCTATTCCTCCACAAGGGGCATCACAGCCAGACCTGATCCAGCCCTCACTCGATGTCCACACTTTTCATTAGGAGTGGGTACCCTGGCTCGCTCGCTCATTACAGGAAGGGTGTGACCGGACTAGAGAGGGTGCAGAGGAGATTTACGAGGATGTTGCCAAGGCTGGAAAACTTTAGCTATGAGCAAAGATTGGATTGGCTGGTGTTGTTTTCCTTGGAACAGTGGAGGCTGAGGGGGAATTTAATTGAGGTGTATAAAATTGACCGGCCTGGATA
The DNA here is from genome assembly GCF_044704955.1 of Pristiophorus japonicus. Lineage (NCBI taxonomy): Eukaryota > Metazoa > Chordata > Chondrichthyes > Pristiophoridae > Pristiophorus > Pristiophorus japonicus. Next base: position 15,196,841 of record NC_091994.1, read on the forward strand.
GAGTGGATAGGAAGGACCTATTTCCCTTAGCAGAGGGGTCAATAACCAGGGGACATAGATTTAAAGTAGTTGGTGGAAGGATTAAAGGGGAGATGAGGAAACGTTTCTTCACCCAGAGGGTGGTGGGAGTCTGGACCTCACTGCCTGAAAGGGTGGTAGAGACAGAAACCCTCATCACATTTAAAAGGTACTTGGATGGGCAATTAAACAGCCGTAACCTAACAGGGCTACGGACCAAGAGCTGGAAGGTGGGATTCAGCTGGGTAACTCGCTTTCTCGACCGGCATGGACACGATGGGCCGAATGGCCTCCAGTGTCGTAATTTTCTATGACTCTCCCTTCCCCCACCCCTCTATGCGCCTTCCCTTCCCCTCCCCGCTCAGGGATGCTGTGGTCTGTCGTAGCATTCTGGCTGAGATAAACTAATACAGCTCTGACCGGAGATTGAGCCTGGGGCCTTCAGAGACTGTGGGATGGACATGTAGCTTTTAATCGCTTCACACCTTTTAAATGTCTCACTAATACGTCTAGATTATCTGACATTATTATCAAGTGATTGATGGAAAGTGTTAACATCCGGTGTGAGCAGCTTGTATCTGTGAAGAAATTACAATAAGATCTTGGTAATGTTGTCTGACAGGAGAAAATATCCTTCTTTATGACCTGTCCCTCACTTCAACCTCCTTATTTGTACATCTTCCAAAGATAGCATTGCGAAGGGGGTCTGCAAATACCATGGTAATTCCTGCTGCCTGTTACAGTCCTGCCCTACCATCAACAATCTATTTTGAAGCACATAAGGCTTGATCACTTTAAGGAAATAGTATTTCTAAAATGGTCCTTGGCCATTGCTGGCCCACCTTCCCTTCACCTGTAGCTCTCAACTGAGCTGCTGCTCCTTGTATCCATGAGCCTTGATTCATTGGCGGTTTGGCGATGGGATGTTACAAGATTCAATCTTCTTCCCTTCCTCTTGCTGCCTGGTAAGAGAGAGCAATGAAATGTTGCGAGGTGCAAGGAAGATGTAGTTGTTGGAGGACAATTATCTCAGCCCCAGGACATCACTGCAGGAGTTCCTCAGGCCAGTGTCCTAGGCCCAACCATCTTCAGCTGCTTTATCAATGACCTTCCCTCCATCATAAGGTCAGAAGTGGGGATGTTCGCTGATTGCGCAATGTTCAGTGCCATTTGCAACTCCTCAGATAATGAAGCAATCCTTGCCCGAATACAGCAAGACCTGTATGACGTTCAGGTTTGGGCTAATAAGTGGCAAGTAACATTCACGCCACAGAAGTGCCAGCAATGACTATTTCCCAACAAGTGAGAGTCTAACCACCACCCACTGACATTCAACGGCATTACCATGGATGAATCCCCCACCAGCAACATCTTGGGGGTCACCATTGACCAGAAACTTAACCGGACCAAACACACACATACTGTGGCAGGTCAAAGGCTGGGTATTCTGCAGCAATTGCCTGACTCCCCAAAGCCTTTCCACCATCTGCAAGACACAAGTCGGAGTGTGATGGAATACTCTCCACTTGCCTGAATGAGTGCAGCTCCAACTACACTCAAGAAGCTCGACACCATCCAAGACAAAGCAGCCCGCTTGATTGGCCCCCCCATTCACTGCATTAAGCAGTGTGGTGGCCCCGATCTGCGAGGAACCATCAGCGGCAGGTCGGGGCCATAAAAGGAGCGGCGAGCGACAGCCCCCGGACAGCGTGGCGGCGTACCACTTCAAGGTACAGGAGCGCGACGGCAGCAGAGAGTGACGTCATCAAGGTTCAGGTCGGTAATTGGAGCGTGGGCAGGTACAGCAGGAGCGGCGAGATCAGGGCGAAGGAGCGGTGAGAGACTGTGGAGGGATGTGATCGGGACCAGGAAGAGGCGTGAGTTCGGAGCCCAGAAGAGGCGAGGACCCAGGGGCAGCACGGGCCCAGCCCACACTGCAATACGTGTGCGCATTAGGTCCGTGCAGCAGAGCTGGTCTCCAGTCGTCTTGGTTAATCCTTGCCACTGGACCAAGACCGAGCTCTGTCAAGCCCGTGTGGTGGCTGGTGTGCAACGGCCACCACACGTTTATAAAAAAAAAAAAAAAAAAATCCACACACGGGCATCTTCCTCCGTTCATGATGTAGTTTGGGATCTGGAAACATCCATTTCATTTCATTGAAACATCTGTGAACTCCTCCCTTTTTGGCGTGGAAGCAAGTCATCCTCGTTTCGAGGGACTGCCTATGATGATGTACCATCTACAAGATACACTGCAGCAACTCGCCAAGGCTTCTTCGGCAACACCTCCCAAACCCGCGACCTCTACCAGCTGGAAGAACAAGGGCAGCAGAAGCATGGGAGCACCATCACCTGCAAGTTCCCCTCCAAGTTTCACACCATCCTGACTTGGAAATGTATCGCCGTTCCTTCATCGTCTCGAGAGCAATGAGGAATGAGCAATAAACACTGGCCTTGCCAGTATCAACCACATCCCTGGAATGAATTTTTAAAAAGTTATCCGAATATCTCTAGAGGCAGGAAAAGCTGCCTTATTTAAGCTGCAGGAACTATACATTTAACCGAAATATCAGTACAGTAGACTTTCTTTGTCTCCTTTCTGTTTAGGAAAAGAAAGAAAGACTTGCATTTATTTAGCACCTTTCATGACCACCGGATGTCTCAAAGCACTTTACAGTCAATTGCACTAGAAAATTAGCCCGTTTTCGTGATGTTGGTTGAGGGATAAATATTGCCAGGACACCAGGGATAACTTCCCTGCTCTCCTTCGAAATAGTGCCATGGGATCTTTTACGTCCACCTCAGAGAACAGACAGGGCCTCGGTTTAACGTCTCATCCGAAAGATGGCACCTCCGACAGCGCAGTGCTCCCTAATCACTGCACTAAATTGTCAGCCTAGATTTATGTTAAGTCTCTGGAGTGGGTCTTGAACCCACAACCTTCTGACTCAGGCAAGTGTGCTACCCACTGAGCCGCAGCTGATACTAGGAAGCTGTGGGTACGGTCACGCATACATCATTCTACGTTGCAGTCTTTATTACTATAATTCTACATTACAACAGGGAACACAGTTCAGAAGTACTTAATTGGCTGTAATGCGCTTTGGGACATCCAGCGGTCATGAAACATACTATAGAAATGCAACTTGCTCACATAACCCTCGTTCCCCCTCTTTTCTCTCTCTCGAAGATGCCGATCTTTGGATCATGACCCTTGATGAAAATAATTAATGTAAAACCAGTGATAGCAAAGCCATGGCGAGCTGTGGAAGACTGGCGGAGGGACATTTTATTTTGGTCATGTTAAACTGATGTCCAATTAGACAACCCTCCTGTCTTTTGCACTGATATCCTACAAGCTAATCCAAGCCCCAACTATTCCCTTCTCGTCCACAGTGGCATTGAAGATTGTCCCTTTAACTTCAACTTTTGCTGGAACGTCAGTGTGGTTTTCAGTCATGTGAATGCTGTTTCACATGGCTGGTGTCAGGCTGAAGGAGACAAGAAACTACTGTACAGCTGGTTATTTCAGCCAGGGAGGGTGGCTGACCGAGGCCAGGGAAACATGGCTGTTTAGAGGATGTTTTTTTTAAAATATTTTAAATTTTAACAATCAAATGCGAAATAGTCTCATCTGGGAGGAAATGGCCTATAATGTACTCTGTATGTGCAATGTCATTAATCAATTATAAGGCTTTAATATTCTCCTGTGGACATCCACACAAATCCAGAACAGGTTTTTTTGTTAAAATGGTGCCTCAGCCATAATAAGAATTTTTTTTTTAATTTACATAATATAATTTGTCCTGTATGAGCTTGCTTTTTTTTATGGCGAGGAATGAATTGCAAGGCTCTAATCAAATCTCATTGTTCAGGTATTTTTATTAAAAAGCTCTAAGCTTCACACTTTGTAATCTGACATTTTCTGAACCCCTCAAAATAGATCGGCGCCTTGCGATTCATTCTCTGCTATCCATTATTCTGTATGTTTTCCACCAGTGGGATTGAGTGTTTGATCTGTCATTGTGCCCAACAATGCTCAGTGCAATAATCGATCAGCTGCTCACGTCTGCTTGCTGGAGAGGAGAGCGGTTCCTTCCAGGACATGAGTGTAATATTGCATTATAACGAAAGAAAGACTTGCATTTATATAGTGTCTTTCACGACCACCGGACATCTCGGTGTTTTGCAGCCAATGAAGTACTTTTGGAGTGCAGTCACTGTTGTAATGCGAGAAACATGTCATCCAATTTGTGCACAACAAGCTCCCATGAACAGCAGAGTGATAATGACCAGCAAAATGATTATATTGATTGAGGGATAAATATTAGCCGAGACACCGGGGATAACTCCCCTGCTCTTCTTCGAAATAGTACCCTGGGATCTTTTACGGCCACCTGAGAGAGCAGACGGGGCCTCGGTTTAACATCTCATCCGAATGACGGCACCTCCGACAGTACACTGCTCCCTCAGCACTGCATCGAAGCGTCACCTAGATTTTTATGCTCAAGTTCCTGGAGTGGGACTTGAACCCATTCAGTGTGCTACCCACTGAGCCACAGCTGGCACTTTGGTCGGCTATTCGATTATGGAATGCATCACAGCTGAATCTGATCCTACCTTCAACAACAGCAACAACTTGTATTTATATAGCGCCTTTAACGTAGCGTTATAAGACAAAAACATAAGTTTGACACTGAGCCAGATAAGCTCATCCAAAAGATGGCACTTCCGGCAGTGCAGCACTCCCTCAACACTGCACTGGAATATCAGCCGAGATTTATGTGCGCGAGTCTCTGGAGTGGGGACTTGAACCCACAACCTTCTGACTCCGAGGTGGGTGTGCTACCCACTGAGCTACAGCTAACACCAATGCTTCAGGATCTCTTTTGGTACCCTGTGTATGGCTACTGTATTGCTCAAGTGCTTGTATGCAGTACTCAAGTCCTGCAGCAAGCCTGTTTTCCCCCCCCCCTCCCTTTTTTGTGTGTGTGTGTTTTTTGCTCCTCTGTGCACTTGGCTCGCCTCTGATCACCCTTTCTTTGTGTTCCCTGCAGCAGCAGCTTCAGGCGCAACAGCTGTCCCACCTCCACGGTCTGACGGTGCCACTCACCCCTCTTCCCGCCGGCCTGCAGCCCCCCGTCATCCCGTCGGTCAGTGCCAGCGCGGGCCTCCTGGCACTGTCCAGCGCCCTGGGCTCTCAGATCCACCTCGCTACAAAAGATGACAAGAACCACCACGACGGCGATCACCAGAGAGACGAGGGGGTACAGAAGCCGGATTAGGAACTTTCGGTGGATCGCTCAACACAAAATCCTTAAAATGATCTTTGGTGTTTGTTTTAATGCCTGTATATATCTCGGAGGTGGCAATTTTGTGCTGTGTATGTTATTATTTAGGAGAACAAAGCCTATTTTAAAGCTGCAGTATATTATTAAAAGCAACTTTGTTTTGGCATGAACAAAGCAGGAATCCACACTAAGTTTGAAGTTGCCTCGGACGAGGGCATAACTTATTGGCTTGTCCACCTGATGGACGTTCTAGTGTTCAACGTTTTCAAGATAAAAGCTTCTGATTCTGCCGCTGAAATCGCGCTTGGCAGGAATTTGCCTTTCCTACTAGTTGTTTCCAGAATTGGGTGGTTGAGTAATTCACTTAAGTGGAATGACCTGTAAAGTGCAGCTCAGTACATTCTCAGAAACCAAAGCAAATTTGCCAAATTGATGGTAAGATGGCTGATGGTCTGTGCTATTGAAGATACCATATCTTTGTCTCTTTTTTTTTAAATGGCCTGTTAACACATTCTAAAGCTGTTACATGAGAACGAATCTTTAATAGGACAATAAATATGACAACCAAGTCATCTTAAATAAAATCTTTAAATTCATCTGCATAATTTCTATAGATCTACAAAAGTTTGAGTATAGTTCTCCTTGGCTGCTGCCTGGTCAGCAATATTCGTCGTAGTGACCTGTCTTTTTGGTCTATAAAGTTCACACACAACGTCGGCATTTGAAACTGCTTCAGTAAAAGACCTGCTCAAGTTATGGATGGCCATTTCAATTATTTTATTATCTGCTCGCTCCTGGATGGTAAAGAGATATACAATGGCAGTTCATTCTGTTTGTGCCAAAATGCACCAATCAGGTGGGAGAGCGCTGCAGAAGAGGTCTTTGCATTTTCTGTTGGCTTTGGTTGAACCGGCATTAAAATGGTGGCATAAGCACCACCTTGAAACTCAACTTAAAACAAAATGGCTTTTTTTTTTAAACTAAAGAAAAAAAAACCCTCGAGCCTTTTGTAGATCATCATAAAATGTTGCGGATGAATTCTTGAAGGGAACAGGTGGCTGCACGGTCGGGTATTTCAAAAGCTGCACTGACAAGAGGCTGGGAGGGAAGGAAAAGGATGTGGCTGTCTTTTCGGCTCTCCGATGTTAACCTAAATGTTGGGGGGGAAATCTTAATTTTCATTTTGCCTTTTAGTTAACAGTACTAGGAAATGGAATAGCGGCAAAGAAAGGGGAAATCCAGATGTGAGAGTTGAGGGTGAACTGGGGTGAAGTTGAAGCTGCAGTTAGTTTTCTGGTTGCTGTAGAGATGCTGTCGATCTTGGTTGACAATGGACTTTTGTATGCCATGCCTAGTATTTATAACACTCACGTTTTCCTACTCCCCACCTGAGCTAAAAAATTCTAAACCAGGCTTCTGACTCAAAGTCTAATGACTGCACAATTAACACCAGAGTTCATATTGTGAGGGGACAGAACAATTTGGGTTTCAAGATACTATCACAAGGCCACTTCATCAGCATAAGGTGGCATAGATTGGCACTCCCCGTACTTGCTTGTAATTTACATGATGGTGTGAGACCTGGTCTACAGTGAGTCTCCTGAATGGGGCTTTGACATGCTTCCAACGTTAGTCTCTTCAGACCCAAGCTTATGGCAGAGAAGGTGGAAATTAGCCATGTTCAATCGATGGCAGCATAGAACATAACCCATGAAGTTGGGCAAGTGGCCAGAAAATAGATTTGACAATGAGGTTTAAGTACATCTTCAGGATTATCTGTGCGGAAGGATCTACTTGTCGGCAATACTTATTCCTAGTGGGGCCAGATTACTACTGTGCTTTTTAGCGTATGAATTTGGGCATTCTTGGAAAAAGCTTTTGGTGAACTAAACGAGTAGAAACCCCACCCACCCAACCCCGTCTGGTAACGTGGAATCGTAGCGTGTTGCAGTAAAGAATCTTTGTTTATTTACTGTCCAACTTCCGGTGTGGGTTCTTTATTAATCTCTGGAATGGTGCAAACCCCTGCAGGTTACAGCCAGCCATCATTGACTAGAGTCGCCTTCACGCATGTGCCATATGGGATCATGCAGTTTGGAAGATCATTGCATCTTATTTGGTCACCGATAGATTCCCCCTCAAACTTAGGCTCTTCTACTAGGGATAATCAACCTCTGGATCTAAATTGGGTTGTGTTTTTTTTTTGCAGGTGTTAAGTGTGGCCTATATTAGAGTAAATATGGTATATTCCGTTCCTTGTGTATATATTCTGGTTACTGAGAGCATGTCATTATACAGGTCACTCTTTTCAGTGGATTAGCTTGGCCTTTCTTGTGTCTGAAGCAGTGAAGTGATCTCAGCACTGTTTTACTTGTATAACATTAGGATTTCATGTGCTGTTGACAGATTTCCAAATGAGGACTTCATTGAAATCAGTGTTGAACTACAATATATATATATATATATATATATATATATATAATATATATGTATTATATATACTACAGCTTTAAACATTAGACCACTGCAAATATCTTCAGTTCTTTGGTTTTAAATTATAAGCAAATAAAAAAAAGTTTCCTTGCTATTGCTGCTGGCTGGCTGTGTGCCACCTCTCTCTCCCCCTCTGATGTGCCAGATACGATTACTCAGTCAAAACTGGCCCGTATCCCTCGACTTGCAGCCCAATATATACTTGGCAGAAAATGGTCCAAAGATGGTAACATTTCTACGGAGCATGTGTAAGCGTTCAGTCATAAAATGACTTTTTTTTTTAAAGTAAAGTTTGAAGTGAAACTCAACTCTTGCTGGGGAAGCGGCAGATTTTATTGCATTATTTGTTTGATCATAAATAGGGTGCCTTGTAACTTTATGTTGGTGTTGATGCAGAGCAGTTTCTGCTTCGCAATGACTCAAAAATGCCCAGCGCACTGGTAGCAGGCAGATTAATGATCTGACTCGCGAGTACATTAATGCGGTGCGCAGGCGGTAGTATTGCTCCAGGCTGGTGGAGTTCAGGTACATTGCAGGCTGGCAGGGGTGATGTAAAGTCGACAGTCCCACCCCTCCCTCCCCAAGCTTAAGCTGTGTGGCCCTGCAGTGGTCTGGAGGTCCTGTGCAGGCCGCTCACTGGCTTTTCAATGGGAGAAAATGTGCATGTACGAGATTCTGGATTGGGCTGTGCAGGTAAATGGGCAGTATACCAAAAAAAAAATTGGGGCCGGGAGGAGGACATTGCACTCAACCTGAAATCTATTTGCTTTGCACAGAAACGGAAACCATTGCTTTCTCTGCTGATCTAAACTGATTACCAACTTAGCTTGCATGATGTGTGCATGCGCACATGAATTGTGCGTGCGTTACTATACCAACAGCCAAAGTACGCGCATGAGCCGGGGCTTAGGGCCAGCTTTCCTTTCACTGTATACAACTTTATTTTGGGGGAAAAAATTGCGAGAGCTGGGTGCCAGCATATCTCTGACATTTCCACTTGCTGAACATAGATTAACTGAAGCCCAGCATATACAGTATAAAAGCAGCCTTGGCTACCTAGACCCTTTCTCGGGTATTCTGAATCTGCTTGAGCTGCTACGTATACTCACTTATTTAGGCTACCATTGTTTTTGCATCTGCTAAACCTAGAGGCAAGCGATGTAATTGAGGCTCTTTAGTTCTTGTGTGAAACATCGCCTATTCCCATTATTTTAATAAGTACATTACCTTTTTACCTGCAAGAGCTCCACCTGCATAGATACAAGTCGGTGTGGTGTTTGAAGTGGCAGGATTGAAATCCATGCTCTTGAGGTGACTGGAGGCCCAGCCTGATGTTTCACCCTCTTGCCCTGACCCCTAACAGTACCTCCTCCCGTTCAAATATCGGCCAGGGAGATGGTTGGCACAGGGGAGAATATGCAGGGAGGCTATTTGCTCCAAATTCTTAACCGCAAAGGAGACTTTGGTCAGTTGGGCCTAACCAGCTCAAAGTGCACGTGCCGCAATAAGACCTGGCACAGATGCACAAATTAAACAGAGGCAAAAGTGAATCACGCAGAAAATTCCTTTGCCGTCGGGACTTTCTGCTTTTAAAATAAATTGAGCAATAGTTCATCAAATCGCTCCTGTTTTCTTTCTGCCATTTCACCTAAACATGAACCCTTAACAACTCCTTTGTGTAAAAGTGAAACCAAATTCATCTTGTAGCTTTTGGCAAATGCTCCCTATCTTCCATTTGACATGTAATAAAATAAAAACACACACACAGTTACTTCACGCCCGGGAAAGTACATTCTGTACAGCTGAAGTAGACATACACAATCCTCGAGCTGCACAACTGGTTGGTCAGCAGCTGGGATAGAGAAAGGACAGATGACCCTTTAACCATAACCATTCTGATGAGTCTCTACCCCCAAAACCAGAAGCCTGCCCCTTCTCTTTGCACCTGCTGGCGACCAGCTCCACATTTCCAGAAATTTGTGGTCCTCATCCTGCACAGCGGTTCTGTAACTATCCGGCTCCTCACAGAATATGCCAGGTTCCCATTGAATTCAACCAAATCTACAGTTGAATTAAGCAGGTCACTTGCATAACGTGGCCATAGTCAGCAGCAACAGGGAGATTGATAGTTTGTTTTTTTTTAAATGGAACTTGCACCTGAATTAAGCAGCCGCCCTTAAATACAGTGATGATCGCTATCAAAATTGTCATTTGGCTAATGTTTTAAGAAAAACGCGGTAAATAAGTGGTCACTTTCTTTTCTTAACTTAATTTTTTTTTAAATTTAATGAGATGAATTGTTCATGTAACCATGCACTTAGGTGCCTCGGCCCCTTTAATTCAAGCGTGTGCTGCATAATTGTGTCACAATCTGCGGTTAGTACCTAAACATAAAGAGAGCTATGTTCTTGTACGGATCGGTGGGTCCCACATATCCCAGCGACCTGCATGGAAATGGTGTGCAGCATTGGCGCTGAGCTCCCAGATTAGACCGGGCGCAAAGGAAATTGGCTATATCCTGACCTGCATTATAAGCCAATAACGTACTGAAATTTAACACGCATTATAATGGGGGGGGGGGGGGGGGGAATATTGCTTTAAATAGGCAATTACATGTCGATGAGTAATTGTTAACCCCTTGAGTACAAAAAGTGCTTTGCCACTCTTCCAATAATCACCCTGTCTATTCACAGACTTCTCTCAAATTCTGATGCTGAATATTATCAACTAGGATTATGGAATTGTACACACTCTGCGATATTGCTCAGTTTCACAGTATTTGAATAAACTACAAATGTAAGTGGATCCTACTTAAGATCAACTCAGATTAACCCCTTTTAAGGAGAACCTTTTTTTTAAAAAAAACCCACACACACCCAAATCGAACCACCTTATTTTATTTTTGGCATCGCAAAACTTGTTAAAATCTTCCCATTTCGGCCGAACGCATTTGATCTTGATTGAAGAGAGATTTTCTAATCTCCGCTATATTTATTTTCATGCTGTCGCGGCCCTCAAAGGGTTAGTGAGGCTCCCAGAGATAACCAATGCTTTAGAGACCTTCCTGAATGTCATTGCATAATGCATAACCTCGTACAACAGAATTAGAAAAAGGATTATAATTACTGAATTAATCCATCTGATGCTGTGACTTCAGAGCTTCGAATCACTTCAAAATAATAAGAAAAAAAAAACACTTTGCTTTTAAAAGTCCATTTGTTTCCACTGGTGTGGCAAAGGCTGTATACTGCATTTGCACCAGTATCGGTTTGTATGAATATGTATGCAAATTGTGTTGAAGATTAATGTGGCGGTGTTAAAATACATTTATTATGTCTTAAATAAATCAAAAGTGTATTAAATTAGTTCGCTAGTGCTGTAAGGAAATATCTATTGTGCCTTACAAATAAAAGCAAATGTGATTAAATTATAAGGTGCATGTGGGCGTGATTTCCCCCCCCCCCCCCTTTGTAGATCTGATCATTTTACAAGTGTGTTATCTGGGTTGCTCCTCTAGAGTATTGGTGTGGATTATGTAACGTTGGCACTGCAGAAGTGAAACAATAGAACGTATTAGAAATGAAAGCCAGAGAAATCAATGTAAGTCAGCACTATTATGTTAAGAGGAGTGCTCGCTGTATTAAACTGGTTTTTACCAGGGAGCTGCTCACAGAGCTATCTCCCTCCGTGAAGGGGGGAAAAAAACAAATACTTTTATAAGCTCAGGTCGCCCCAAAGTGCTTTCCAGCCAATGAAGTACTTTTGAAGTGTAATCATCGTTATAATGTAGGGAACATGGCAACCAATTTACGTACCCACAAACCGCAATGAGATACCGGCCGGATGCTCGGTTTTAGTGAGGCTGATGGAAGGATAAATATTGGCCAGACCAACACCCCTGTTCTTCAAAATAGTGCCGTGGGATCTTTTACGTCCACCTGAGTGAACAGGCGCAACTTCCGTTTAAAATCTCAGCTGAAAGACGGCACCTACCACAGCGCTGGAGTGCCAGCCCAGATTATGTGCTCAAGTCTCTGGAGTGGGATTTGAACCCACAAACCTCGGCTCATGAGATGTAAGTGCTACCCACTGAGGCACGGCTGCCATCTGAAGTTGTGTGTATATATATTTTAGACCTTCTGGATATACAAAAGCGCTTCACAGCACTGCTCTTTGAAGTGTAGCTATGATTTTTTTTCCTTATGTAATTGGCATAGCAGCCAATTTGAGCACAGTACGGCCACACAATCAGCAATAAGATAAACGATCAGTTCATCTATTTTTAGTGCTGCTGAGGGATTAATGCATGCAGAATTCCCGCAGAATTCCCCTGCAGCTACAGGTATTCCTTTACAGGTTGAGTGATCAACCACTGGATTATATTTCTGTAAAGCCAGGACACTCCATTTATTTAAGAAATAGCTAGGTGCTGACAAGGGCATTTGGTGGGGTTGGTATTCTGGAAGGAAGAGATCAAATGGGCTTAACCTTGTGATCACCCCCTCCATCGCCCTGATAATCCGTTGTCTTTCTGATTGCAGTGGCTCCCCACTATAGCACCGAGCGCAACCGCCACAGCATTGCAGAGCGACCTTGCTGAAATAGAGACATTGCCATCTCCCTAACATTTCCTTTTCGAGAAACCAGTTTTTTTTTTAAATCCTCTTGCTCTAAAGAGCAGCCTTATCCGATGGGGTTGAGACTATTTCACCCTGTGTAGGACAAGAACAGTAATTAATCACCCGGTATCTCCGTGTGCACATGTAGCAGTTTAACTTGCGCATGTCACAGGTCATCCTGGCTAACTACCTCCCCACATACATACCCAACATTTCTAAAAGAGTAAGATTCAATTTAGATTGAATATTTTACATGCATAAAATATCGAGACCAGCAGTGACTGTTGGGAGCAGCAGGATACTAATCCCTGGCTGTTGAAATCGAAATATAAACGCGTCAGTGTTAAACACAGAATTTAATACCGCGTATTAACATACTCCCAGCAGGTAATCTGCAGGAGAAAAGTCTTGACGGCTGTGATTAGAGGAATGATCGGTGACCACACAGAGCAACATAACCCAGTTTATAAAGAATTTTTGGTGCAGTGGTAAATTACTCTATTTGCAGTCATGCACACACCATTAATCATTCAGTGGCAGAGTCGTGACATTGCTTCACTTGTTAAAAGCGAACACTTGCGCTGCCTATGTGTGACTGATTGGCCAGCGCTGTGTGCGCCGGGGCCCTCTGCGAATATACCCCGAGCCTCGCCCTTCTGTACTTGTAAGATAATGCAATTAACGGCAGCGCGTTCTCCCCATGCGGATGCTTCACAAACCAGGGCTTGTGTTTCTGGACCGCTTGCCAAAAGACCCTTGCACAGTTATGAATGGTGTTTCAGACAGAAATGCTCATGTGCTTTGCGACTTTTAGCATGGGTTCACTGTGATTGCGTACGTTCTCGGTTTCTGTCCATTTTTAGCACAGTTGCTACAGTTACTTAACCGCATAGAATTTTGCACGGTCCATTTACTCTCATTGGAACAGAATCACGGGGCTTTTCGGAGGTATTTTAAATGTGGGCCAGTCAGGGACCACAATTTAAGTTCAAGCTGTACAGCCCCATGGAGGAAATCACCTTAATGCAGCTTACAAGTAGCCTGTTTCCTATCATCTTCTGTTTCTTTTATATACAGAACATCATAACCTGTATCTGTGCAAGTATCTCATGTATTTTAAAATTCTCATCCTCCTGTTAAAGTCCCTCCATGGCTTCGCCCCTCCTGTAACCTCCGCCAGTCCCCACAACCTTCTGAGAATATTACGTTCCTCCAACTCTGGCCTCCAGTGCATCCCCACTACCTTCACCCCACCATTGGCGGCCGTGACTTCAGCTGTCTGGGCCCCATGCTCATCAATTCTCTCCCTAAAACTTTCCACCTCCCTACCTCTCCTCACTTAAGACGCTCCTTTGGCCAAGCTTTTGGTCACCTGTCCTAATATCTCCTTATGTGGCTTAGTGTCGATTTATCTTTTGCCTGATTCCTGTGATATTTTACTACATTAAAGGTGCTATATTAATGTAAATTACATAGGATATACGGCACAGAAACAGGCCAATTGACCCAACCAGTCCATGCCAGCGTTTATGTTCCTCTTGAGCCTCCTCCCATCTTTCCTCATCTAAATCTATCAGCGTATCCCTCTATTGCCTTTCAAATTGTCGTCATATCTCATGATTTTAGTAAAAAAATATAAAAGATATACATTATTCATGTGCGAGCCTCAATGTTGAGCATTGGAGGATGATTTGGCTATAGAAAGAAAGAAAGAGTCGCATTTATATAGCGCCTTTCATGACCATTGGACATCTCAAAGCGCTTTACAGCCAATGAAGTACTTTTGGAGTGTCGTCACTGTTGTGATGTTGGAAACGCGGCAGCCAATTTGCATACAGCAAGCTCCCACAAATACAAACACAAATAGATTTATCAATGGCCAAAACCAACCCAGTGCTTTCCTGAATTCCATGCAGGTACACTTTCCAACAGGGATCAGGAGCGGGAACACCAGTAAATGCCTTCCAATGAGGAGGGAGGGGCTTGTTGGGGAAGAAAAACCTGGTGGTGTAAATTAATGAGAACAAAGAGGGAAAGAAGTGTTAAGATAGCAGCTCTCTGATGGCTTTGTGGGCAAATGCATCATGCACCATCCAGTGTAATACTAAACTCTGCAAAGGTTTGATCTGTGGCCCTGCTGTGTTAACTAATCTCATTCCAGGTAACAATAAGGGCACTACAACAGGCCTCAGCACTTCTGAGTTAGGCAGAGGAAAATCAACCAGGTTCCTACTCCAAATCACTAAGTGCCTCCTCCTGGAAACACATGCAAGAATATTGCATAGAATGTACAGCAAATAAACAGGCCATTCGGCCCAACTGGACCATGCTGGTGTTCATGCTCCACAGGAGCCTCCTCCCACCCCTCTTAACCTAACTATCAGCTTAACTTGGTACACACTGCAGCCATGGTGCGCTGGTGGTGGAGGGAGTGAATGTTAAAGGTGGTGGATGGGGTGCCAATCAAGCGGGCTGCTTTTTCCTCGATGGTGTCGAGCTTCTTGAGCATTGTTGGAGCTGCACTCATCCAGGCAAGTGGAGAGTATTCCATCACACTCCTGACTTGTGCCTTGCAGATGGTGGAAAGGCTTTGGGGAGTCAGGTGAGACGCTCGCCGCAGAATACCTAGCCTCTGAGCTGCACTTGTCACCACAGTATTTATGTGGCTGGTCCAATTAAGTTGAAATAAATGAGATAGAATCTTCTGGTTATCAAAGGGTTAAATGCATAACTAATTCCCACCCCCCACATAAAAAAAATCTATCTCGAGAACTTACATATTTGGTCTTCATGTTTCAACGGTCTTTTTTTTCCCCAATAGTATTGAAACTTGGCCAATATATAGGAATTACAGCTTCAGGAACTTTCACACACAGAGAAAGATGGTATTCAGGGTCAGAAACAAAGGGATCATTCACTGTGGTTTCTCTCAGCAGATAGGAATACTGGTGTGTTTTGATTTTGTGGACATTCTCCTGATTATTTTTGCTGGAAACAGATCTCCTTCAATAGCCTTCAATTACCTTCCTTTGGCTCCGTTTGGCCTCAGACTTATGGGTCGATTCATTCCTCCAACTCAACATTTTCCACGTAATGTGCAGTTTAACAATTACAAGAGATTACATTTATTAATTCTATCCTCATGATGTGAGCCATGAGTTGATGTGGGTGAAGCTGGGAATGTATCAAGGTCAGATCTAAGTGGGCTGCATTGAAAACAGCTATTTTTTTTAATGGTGCAGAATAATCTAACCCGGTGCCTCTATATAGCAAGGCAGCAGGATCAGCATCCTGATTCCGTGCTTGCACAGCAAGTTATTATTTTCAAACAAACCTGTAGGGGGATGAGAGATTGTCACCGAGAAGCAATCATTCTCTCACCTGTAACCTCTAACTTCTCCCTCCATTGCAACCTTTCATGTCTCTAATTCATTAATACTACTGTGATTCTCTGAACTTTCCTGCTCCTCCTAAACTCCAAATACACTAATCCTCCTCCCTGCACCACGTTAAATCAAAGACATATCATTTCATCTCCTAATCTAACTCATTCTATCGCAACACCTCAAAACTGTGGAATACCGTGCCTCCTACAACTTAAAGGCCTAGAAATTCGGGTCATTTGCACCTCCCATTAGCGCCCCCACTAGACGCTAACAACTTTTTGCCTGGGCGCGGCGCCGCTAACTACTCCCGCTGCGATCGTTCAGCCCGGCACTGTGCTTGAGTACTAGGCTGTTGGCACGGTACCCCTGCTCCCCAGTGGTCCAGGGAGGCCCATTTATATAATTCAGGGTGTGCAGCTTGGGCCCTTCCCTTTAATTAATGGAAGAGTCCCTCCCACGCGACAGTGCTATGCGGCCCAGTGCGTAGCGCTGTGCCCCGCTCCCGACACGTCTGCCCCGCTACCGCCCCAGAAAGGAAGTGGAGCCCGTTATTTTGCATTCCACTTCCTTTCGGGGGTGGTAACCCCAATTTCCCACGAGAGGCCAGACTTCAGCGCCTGGCGCACAGCCTCATGCCTCGCGAGTGTTACTGCCCCCAAACGGGGCGCAATGGAATTTTTCCCCCAAAAGGCTTTTAAAACCCAAGTTAGATGTCAAATTAAGGTTTGGATCTCCTGCAAACTAGGCGTTGGATCTCAACCTAGATTACTCAATTAAATACAGGACTGCTCCACCGAGGAAAACAGAGGGCCACAGTGGTTGCGTCTACACAAGAATTTCTACCAGGTGGTTAAAGAGTAGTATTTTAGTAGAGGCCCTGTGTGGATCTTGCTTAATTGGGGACTACAACATAGGAATCAAAAAGAGGTAAAAGGAAACAGTAAATAGCAATTCCAGCTCATTTAAACTATTCAGTAAATTACCACAATGCACATTACACTCAGATGGGACACGGAAATCAGCCACCTTAAATGATGCATCACATAATGTCTCAGCGAATTTGAAGTGGTGAAAAATCCTACTTCAATCGTGTCTTATTTTACACAATGTCATGTTTCATTGTATACTCAATTTTGACCTTAAGCAAAAGGCAATTTTGAGCTCATGTTGAACTTGAATTTAGCTTGAAGATTAAACAAAATTCTGCTTTCCTGTTTTTAAAAAAAGTGCGAACAATTGTAACCCTTAAAGCATTGTATCTCTGAATACATAATGCCAATAATTGGGAAAGTGTTCTAACGAGTGAGTGACAACTGGTGAGTGACAATGTGTGCTAGATGCATGAGTATATATATCGTTATAGATATATGTACACATAAAGAGCTGTACTGATTTTAAATGGATACAACAAAATAAGGTGATGATTGCTGACATAATTGCTTAAAGGAGCAGATGGCTGATGCTCTATTGGATGCATTGATCTCCCTCACCTTAATTAACACAAAAAACTCTGCAGCAGGAAAAGTCCATTCAGCCCATAAAGCCCATGTCCATCCAGAGTCCATATATTTATTCCATTAGCCAAATACCACGGATGCTGGAAACCTGAAAAAAAAACAGAAAATGCTGGAAATGCTCAACAGGTCAGGCAGCATCTGTGGAGAGAGAACCAAAGTTAAGGGGCTCAACTTTCCCCAGTGATTTGCGCCGTTTTTTTGAGCAGGCTGCTCTTTTTGGCCTAAGTTGAAAAACCAGAGATCCGCCAATCAATTTTGCACCAGCGTAAGTCAATTATGATTTTTTTAAGTCCGTTTTTTTTCAGCCAAAGGGCCAATTCTGATCATTTAGGGCAGTTTGTCCAGCTGAGTTACTCCAGTTCTGCTTAGGCCAGCGTATGTGGCCTCTGCATAAAAACCTTCCGGAGAGTTAAAGAAATCGGCGTAGGTAAGGAAATTGGTGTAGGTAAGTGGAGCAGATGCCCGGACTGCAGCAGCAGCAGCAGGAAAGGTAAGAGAGAGGTGGGGGAGGGAGAGGGGGTGGGGGGAAGCCTTTCGGCTGTAGTTAGGTGCTGGCAGCAGGAGGGAGGAGACCATTCGGCCTGGGCTAGGGGCGGGAGAGTGCACCGGCAAGCCCTTGGGCCAAGGCTAGGGAGCAGACCAGGAGACCACTCAGCCAAGGTTAGGGGCGGGATAGCACACCAGCAAGCTCTTCGGTCAGATACAGAGAGAGAGAGAGATCAGAGAATCAAACAGGTGCGGACCGAGAATGGGACCAGACCGGCAAGCTCTTCTGGCAGGGCTGGAGGTAAGGGAATTATCGACCAGTTAGCCTGACATCGGTAGTGGGGAAGATGTTGGAATCAATTATTAAAGATGTAATAGCAGCGCATTTGGAAAGCAGTGACAGGATCGGTCCAAGTCAGCATGGATTTATGAAAGAAAAATCACGCTTAACAAATCTTCTAGAATTTTTTGAGGATATAACTAGTAGAGTGGATAAGGGAGAACCAGTGGATGTGGTGTATTTGGACTTTCAAAAGGCTTTTGACAAGGTCCCGCACAAGCGATTAGTGTGCAAAATTAAAGCACATGGTATTGGGGGTAATGTATTGATGTGGATAGAGAACTGGTTCGCAGACAGAAAGCAAAGAGTAGGAATAAACGGGTCCTTTTCAGAATGGCAGGCAGTGACTAGTGGGGTACCGCAGGGTTCAGTGCTGGAACCCCAGCTATTTACAATATACATTAATGATTTGGACGAAGGAATTGAATGTAATATCTCCAAGTTTGCAGATGACACTAAGCTGGGTGACAGTGTGAGCTCTGAGGAGGAAGCTAAGAGGTTGCAGGGTGACTTGGACAGGTTAGGTGAGTGGGCAAATGCATGGCAGATGCAGTAGTATGTGGATAAATGTGAGGTTATCCACTTTGGTGGCAAAAACAGGAAGGCAGAATATTATCTGAATGGTGACAGATTAGGAAAAGGGGAGGTGCAACGAGACCTGGTGTCATGGTACATCAGTCATTGAAAGTTGGCATGCAGGTACAGCAGCTGGTGATGAAGGCAAATGGCATGTTGGCCTTCATTGCGAGAGGATTTGAGTATAGGAGCAAGGAGGTCTTACTACAGTTGTACAGGGCCTTGGTGAGGCCACACCTTGAATATTGTGTTCAGTTTTGGTCTCCTAATCTGAGGAAGGACATTCTTGCTATTGAGAGAGTGCAGTGAAGGTTCACCAGACTGATTCCCGGGATGGCAGGACTTACATATGAAGAAGGACTGGATCGACTAGGCTTATATTCACTGGAATTTACAAGAATAAGAGGGGACCTCATAGAAACATATAAAATTCTGACGGGATTGGACAGGTTAGATGCAGGAAGAATGTTCCTGATGTTGGGGAAGTCCAGAACCAGGGGTCACAGTCAAAGGATAAGGTGTAAGCCATTTAGGACTGAGATGAGGAGAAACTTCTTCACTCAGAGAATTGTGAACCTGTGGAATGCTCTACCACAGAAAGTTGTTGAGGCCAGTTCGTTAAATATATTCAAAAGGGAGTTAGATGTGGCCCTTATGGCTAAAGGGATATGGAGAGAAAGCAGGAATGGGGTACTGAAGTTGCATGATCAGCCATGATCATATTGAATGGTGGTGCAGGCTCGAAAGGCCGAATGGCCTACTCCTGCATTTTCTATGTTTCTATGTTATGTATTTTTCAATTCTTTGAATGTGTTGAGAGCTGGCTGTATGCTTCACTTTGCAGCCTCAGCTCGCATTGTGTCCCTGGTTACCATGGCAGCCCGATCATTTTGGCGCAGATCAAGGCTCCACCCTTAAAAAAGATGGTCGGGTTACGCCACGCCAAAATGAAGAAATCCAACAGGGAAACTTAGAATTTTTTTATTGGCGTACTTGGGCCCAAAAAAATTGGGCTTATCTCTTCATGTACGGCAAAAAAATTCTTTGGGGAAAATTGAGCCCACCGTTTCAGGTCGATGACCCTTCATCAGAACTGTTCTGATGAAAGGTCATTGACCTGAAATGTTAACTCTGTTTCTCTCTCCACAGATACTGCCTGACCAGCTGAGTATTTTTGGGTATGCGGAACTGATCTGATGAAGCATGCTCAATGCTGGGGATTTTGGCCTGAACAAGAACACTCACATTGGTGCGTCTGTCCTGCCAATGTATTTGCAGGATCTTGAGGAGGCAGCGCTGATGGTACTTCTCCAGCGTTTTGAGGTGTCTGCTGTATATAGTCCACGTCTCTGAGCCATATAGGAGGGCAGGTATCACTACTGCCCTGTAGATCATGAGCTTGGTACTGGGTTTGAAGTCCTGGTCTTCAAACACTCTCTTCCTCAGACGACCGAAGGCTGCACTGGTGCACTGAAGGCAGTGATGGATCTCGTCGTCAATGTCTGCTCTTGCTGACAGTAGGCTTCCGAGGTATGGAAAATGTCCACGTTGTCCAAGGCCTCATCATGGATTTTGATAAGTGCTGTGTGGCGGGGCCAGGTTGGTAGAGGTCCTTTGACTTACGGATGTTTAGCGTAAGGCCCGTGTTCTCGTACGCCTCGGTGAAGGTGTCAACGATGGCTTGGAGTTTGGCCTCCTAGTGTGCACAGACGCAAGCATCATCTGTGTACTGTAGTTCAATGACAGAGAAGATGGGATGACCTTGGATCTGGCCTGGAGGCGGCGGGGAGCATGCGCAGGATGAGATGCAGCATTGTAGCAAGGAAGATTGAGAAGAGCGTTGGTGCAATGACACAGCCTTGCTTGACCCTGGTCCGGACATGGATTGGGTCTGTGGTGGATCCACTGGTCAGAATCACCGAGACTCCTAAAGCAAGCTCTCAACACGGAGCTTCGACACAGCAGGTGAGCCCCAGATGGGCAGAGGCAACCCTTCAAGGACACCCTCAAAGACTCCTTGATAAAGTGCAACATCCCCACCGACTCCTGGGAATCCCTGGCCAATGACCGCTCAAAGTGGAGGAAGAGCATCCGGGAGGGCGCTGAGCACCTCGAATCCCATTACCGAGAGCATGCAGAAACCAAGCGCGGACAGCGGAAGGAGCATACGTCAACCCAGGCTTCCCACCCACCCTTTCCTTCAACCACAGTCTGCCCCACCTGTGACAGAGACTGCAGGTCCCACATTGGACTCCTCAGTCACCTGAGAACTCACTGTTAGAGTGGAAGCAATTCACCCTCAACTCCGGAGGGACTGCCTATGATGATGAGTATTTCCAGCATTTTCTGTTTTCATTTTATATTATTCCTTTGTGGATTCCCCCCACCCCCCATCCCGCCCCACTTGCTGCTGTACTTTAAGGGACATTGGTGTAAAATTTGAGGTTGAGCAGGTTGAGCCTATACTCATTGAAGTTTAGAAGAATGAGAGGTGATCTTATTGAAACATATGATACTGAGGGGGCTCGACAAGGTAGATGCAGAGAGGATGTTTCCCCTCGTGGGGGAATCTAGAACTAGGGGGCTAAGTTTAAGAATAAGGGGTCGCCCATTTAGAACGGAGATGAGGAAAAATTTCTTCTCTCAGAGGGTCGTAAATCTGTAGAATTCTCTGCCCCAGAGAGCTGTGGAGGCTGGGTCATTGAATATATTTAAGGTGGAGGTAGACAGATTTTGGAACGACAAAGGAGTCAAGGGTTATGCGGAGCGGGCAGGGAAGTGGAGCTGAGCCCAGGATCAGATCAGCCATGATCTTATTAAATGGCGGAGCAGGCTCGAGGGGCCAATGGCCTACTCCTGCTCCTATTTCTTATGTTCTTAAATTGGTCCACGGTTATAGAGCAAAATGGGCGATAGCGATTTGACAGCCTATTTTACACCCTGATCGATTTTCTTTCCCAGTAAACCTATCTGCTGAGTAGCTATCGCCCGCTTTGATTGATTACCGAGGACCAATTTTACCCCCATTAAGTTCCTTCCTCTATCTCCCCAGCATAAAATCTATCATTGATATTCATACTCCCACCATTCATCCCCTTACTCAACAGATATCTATCCAGTTCACCGATAAAGGTATCAATTGACCCCAAATCATCTGCCTGCTCTGGGAATCTGTTCCCCATTTTGTATCCTGAGGGGCAATGTTTTTTTTCCAATCTCTAAGTTTGCTCAAGGATATGAATTTTGGGCTTGGGTCAACTAGTCCTATAGCACAACATATTGCCAAAAATATTACAGCTTTTGTTAGTAAAAAATACACAAAGTATAATCAGCTCTGAGTGAGTCAGCATATATTTACAATATTAATAGATGTCCTGTGGCCTGGTTTTTAAGTTGCCTTGGGTCTGGAGCACAGTTGCGATGCTTAGTCGCTAACTTGGCATATCCACGTAAGGTCACTGCTCCAAATAGACAAATCCAGGTAACTGTAGCTGGTTGCAAACTGCTGAGGTCACTTACAGTGCAATTGTAAATTCTTGCAAATGTCAGATTGCAGCTCCATTACTGCGTTCTTACTCTTTTGTTAAAGATCATTTTGCATTTGTAACGAAGTGCGATACCTTGAAATATGACATCGAGTAGGTGACATTTTTGTCCGAGATGCACAATGTAAAAATGTGTGCGTGTGTTTTGATTTTAAATGTCTTACATGGATGCAACGGGGTGATGTGACGATCGCATTGCTTCGATGAACAGTTGACTGAAGGTCCATTGGCTGCACACAAACACACACAGACATACACCATAAAACTGTCTGTGCACAGAAGTTATAGCAAAGATAATTAAATGCCATTTATATCTAAATGTGTAAGTATGCATAATAGTAAAATGAAATTAGAATTTATGGAGTATACACATAATCATACACATACAAATACATGTAATTCTCTGTAATTATCCATAATTAATATGCAACTGTGTAAATCTCATTAAAATATTAAATATTTTAATTACATTTCCTACATTACATTTGTGACTACACTTCAAAAGTACTTCATTGGCTGTAAAGCGCTTTCAGATGTCCTGAGGTCATGAAAGGTGCTATAGAAATGTACTACATTCTTTCTTCTTTCCTCATAGAATATATATTGCATAATTACACTTGTAATTAATTATATATGCAGATAGCATCTACACCTCCCAGGGTGATCACGGAATCAGACGGCAATGGAACCTTTTAAGGTTGGTGTCACAGTGCAGTCAAGGACATTGAGGGGTTTGATTGGGGTGAGTTGTGCTGAGATGTGAAGGGTTATGGTTGACATGCCCATATCACACTTTAAAAGGGAAGTTGGCTGAGTCATTGAATATATTCAAGGCGGAGTTAGGCAGATTTTTGAACTACAGGAGAGTCAAGTGTTATGGAGAACGGGCAGGAAAGTGGAGTTGAGGCCAAGATCAGATTAACCATGATCTTATTGAATGGCGGAGCAGGTTCGAGGGGATGAATGGCCTACTCCTGCTCCTATTTCTTATGTTAGCCTGGAGTCGGGATCAGTGAGGTGCTTATTATAAACAGTCAAAAGTGCCCCGGAGCAAGTCTTGGTATGATAATTCTTATCTTTTACCCAATGGGACATTGTGGGGAGCTAGAAAGCAGAAAGGAGAACAAATAGAAATGAAGAGTGAGTACAGTAAGTGGAGGTATCTTGTATGTGAATGAGGAAGCTTTGGAATGGGACATGGCCAACAAGAGTGATAAATTGGGATGGATGGCGAACAAAAGGTGGGTGGGGTTTTGGCCAAAAGGAAGTGGAATGTTTGGAGAGTGGAAGTGTTGAAGAGATGTGTGGGCATATATATGTATTAGATATATTATACATTATTAGAAATGCATATATATATATATATATATATACACATACATACATTGGGTCTGGGAAGGAGATAGAGCAAGATAAGTCATTTATTCCGAGACAACACTGTAACAGTGGAAACAAAAAAGTGAACCAATTCAGAGAGCAAATAATTAGAATGTATGGGATTAAATGACAGCGGCTCAGACATTCATCCTTTTGGTCTTTATTCTTCTGTGAGCAGGAGTTAGGAGTACCAAAGGTTTTGATACTCCTCTCTTGTGTAATGACACACTTGATCAGCTCTGCTGGGCAGGCCACATTGTCCGCATGCCAAACATGAGACTCCCAAAGCAAGCGCCCTACTCGGAACTCCTTCACGGCAAATGAGCCAAAGGTGGGCAGAGGAAATGTTACAAGGACACCCTCAAAGTCTCCCTGATAAAGTGCAACATCCCCACCGACACCTGGGAGTCCCTGGCCAAAGACCACCCTAAGTGGAGGAAGTTCACCCGGAAGGGCGCTGAGCACCTCGAGTCTCATCGCTGAGAGCATGCAGAAATCAAGCGCAGGCAGCGGAACGAGCGTGCGGCAAACCTGTCCCACCCTCCCTTACCCTCAATGACTATCTGTCCCACCTGTGACAGGTACTGTGGCTCTCATATTGGACTGTTCAGCCACGATTCCGAGGGACTGCCTATAATGATGATGATGATGATGATGAATGACATAATTATGAGACAAATGGGCATGAAATAAATGCATTTATATAGAGCCTTTCACGACCTCAGGACATCCCAAAGCGCTTTACAGCCAATTAAGTATTTTTGAAGCAGAAGCACTGTTGTAATTGTAGGAAACACAGCAGCCAATTTGCACACAGGGAGCTCCCACAATCAGGAATGTGATATTGTTTTAGCGATGTTAATTGAGGGATAAATGTTGGCCAGGATACTGGGGATAACACCCCTGCTCCTCTTCAAAGTAGTGCCATGGGATCTTTTGTATCCACCTGAGAGGGCAGCCGGGGCCTCAGTTTAATGTCTCACTTGAAAGACGGCACCTTCAAACATTGCAGCACTCCCTCAGCACTGCAATGGAGTGTCAGCCTAGATTTTTGTGCTCAGGGGCTGGACTTTCCTATGAGCGCCTCAACGCCCGATTGCCCGCCCAGAAAAGCCGCTAACGTTTGGTGAGTAACGCTGGCGAGAATTTCCACTTTTATGTTTAAACTAATTAAAACTAATCGCCCGGCGAGAAAATAAGTGTTGCATCTTCATTGTCGGCGGTTAAGGGGAAACTAAGTAAAATGGACGGTTCTTACCGGAATGGACAATAATTATTTAAAATTTAGTCCGAGGCTGCAGTTGGGCCTAGGGAAGGGGGAAAACTTTTTAAAAATTTTCCATTTAAAAAAAAAAGTAAAAACGTAAAAAACATTCCCAAGACATTTTTACACCTAATCGCCGTTTTAACATTTAAAAAAAATGAATAAAGAACCTTTAACTTATCTTTCTTTGCAGAGTACTCACCTACCGCCCTGTTTAAGCAGCTTTCACAGGGCGGTTCCCTCGGCGATCTGGACGGGCTTCCGTTGAGGCCAAACTTACGCCCTGGCGATTCTTCTTGGCGTTGCACATCGGCGGTTTGGTCCCGACGAGCGTATTCAGATGTGGGCGATACCATTAAAAAACTAAGGGGGAAACTTTCGCCGGGCGGAAAAACAATTATACCGCCGAGCATGAAAGGAAAGTCTAGCCCCAAGTCTCTGGAGTGGGACTTGAACCCATAACCTTCTGACTCAGAGGCGAGAGAGAGAGAGTGCTACCCACTGAGCCACGGCTGACGCCATCCTTCAGAAGGCCAAATGAAAAGAAAGAAAATGTAGAAGGAATACTGAAAATTCAGGCTTATAATGTAGAAGCAGCTTGCCAAAGGAAAAAAAGATCAATTAACCTACTGAAGAAGATACAATGAATGGTAGAGATAAATGTCATTGTGTTAATGAGAAATATCTAATTTTAATAATCCTAACCCTAACCCTGATGAAGGGTCATCGACTTGAAACGTTAACGCTGTTTCTCTCTCCACAGATGCTGTTAACATTAACTCTATTTCTCTCTCCACAGATGCTGCCTGACCTGCTGAGTATTTCCAGCATTTTCCGTTTTTATTTCTAATTTTAATATGTTTATTATGTTGAGCTTATTTTTAATGTAAGAAATTTCATACTGAGAATATGTAAAGATCGTTTGACAGGATTTGATTGGTTTACTTAGTAAGCTGCCTGTAGCTTTATATAATGGTTTAATATGTAAGTGAATACTTTTGCATGGTAAATCATTGATTCCCTGTTGGGAAGAAACCTGATACAAAAGCAAAATACTGCGGATGCTGGAATCTGAAATAAAAATAGAAAATGCTGGAAATCTCAGCAGGTCAGGCAGCATCTGTGGAGAGAGATACTCCGCTCCACTCCCATTCCGATCTCTCCGTCTGCGGCCTCCTACACTGTTCCAATGAGCTCAATGTAAGCTCGAGGAACAGCAACTCATCTTTCGTTTAGGCACTTTACAGCCTTCTGGATTCAACATCGAGATCACAATTTCAAACGATAACCTCTGCCCCCATTTTTTTTCTTTTTTTACTGTTTTTTTTTCTCTCTTTCCCATGGTAGAAAAATAGAAACAGAGAAATCTACAGCGCAATAGGAGGCCATTTCGGCCCATTGTGTCCGCGCCGGCCGACAAAGAGCCACATGGCCCTCGGTCAGCAGCCCTGAAGGTTACATATAAACCAATGAACAATGGCGGAAAGGTAAAGAGCACCCAGCCCAACCAGTCCGCTCCACACAACTGTGACACCCCTTGCACCAAAATATTCTACACTCCACCCCAACCGGAACCATGTGATCTCCTGGGAGAGGCAAAAAAACAGATAAAAATAGTAGCTGTTGATGATTCTTCCATCTCCATTTACACCCTATCTAGACTCATCTTTTGTTTTTTAACTTGTCCCATTATCATCTCCTTTTGCCTTGCACCATCATCCCTTTTGGCATTTAATCTCTCCTGCCTTCCACCCTATCATAGACCTTCCCTTTTGTTCTTTCCTCCACTCCCCCCCTTTCCCTGCCCCTGCACTTGCTTAAAAACCTGTCACATCTCTAACTTTTTCCAGTTCTGACAAAGGGTCATCGACCTGAAACATTAATTCTGTTTCTCTCTCCGCAGACCTGCTGAGTATTTCCAGCATTTTCTGTTTTTATTAAGGGAAGAAACCTGAGTTTGGTCACCTAAAGGAGCTGTGACAGTGAGCAGTTCACATTTATCTTTCTAGGTTAACTCTTCATCTCTGGTCACTACCCCATACGGCACCTTGGCCGACACCAGTAACCCTCCATCTTAGGAGAAGGGGAAATCCCAGGTGTGAGGCTGTAATTTACACCTCAACGTGTTAATTGACCGCTAATGGTTCCAAAATGTCATAACGTTCTGAATTTTCCGAGCAGAGTTTATTTTCTTGCACGCAACCACAGTATGGAATGCATCCTCCAGTGCTAGACTGAGCAACTGCCTGTATTTAGTCAACTAATGAAACAGTTTTACTGCTAATGATTTAACTGGTACAATTAGCGGTGAATTAGCATCGAAGTTGCAAGAGAATTGGACTGATGTGTGTCAAAGCAATGTGAAAGCTTCCTACTCTATGATTCAATTAAAAGCACGTGTGACTGACAAGCAAGTTATTATATTCAAAACATACTGTGTTTCATTGGCACCTCGATGTTTAAATGCCAGTCAATAAGTGACTATTATTTCTTCGCAACTGGAATAGAGCCAGTCAAAACCTATCTGACAGCCAACAGAAATACTTGCTGGGAACAGAATATGTCAAGGTACAGATCAGGCCACAAAATAAATAGTGTCCCTAAGCTGTTAATCGGTTGTGAGCAAGCATCCGGTTGTTAAAATATTTGAGGTCACAGAAATCTGCTACACAAATATTTAATGCATTTCAAAACAAATCGCATTTATCTTCTCGGAATAAGCCCCATGTCTTTGGAACATATCTGAATAATATAAGCTTTCAGAACTCCAAACTGCATTTTGCATATTAATTTCCAACTGTTTAGACCTTGGCGGGGAACTGAGAAAACATTCATTGTACAGGGTAGATTTTAGTGATTTACAAAATATTAACGTATTTATTTTTGTAATTATTTATCTTCCTTTTGCCAAGTCTCCCTGTGCCCTGCAGAGGGGAGGAGGGAGGGCAGGAAAGCTACTTAGGCCTCAATGGGTCAGGTAGATCCATGTTGGTTCTCTCTCCACCCTTTGCTCAGTGCCTCCTTCTGATGTCTTGGCTAATACTGGAAACCTTGCCTCTTTAATCGCTAGCCTTTTCTCCAACTGGGAGGCCAGGTCTTTGCTGGGTCTCCGACTTCTCTACAGTGACCATGAATTGGTTGATAAGAACATAAGAAATAGGAGCAGGAGTAGGCCGTTTAGGCCCTTGAGCCCTCTCCGCCATTCAATAAGATTATGGCTGATCTTCTACCTCAACTCCAATTTCCTGCATATCCCTTGATTAACTTAATATCCAAAAATCTATTGATCTTTGTCTTGAATATACTCAACAACTGAGCATCCACAGCACGCTGGGGTAGAGAATTCCAAAGATTTACACCCTCTGAGTGAAGAAATTTCTCCTCATCTCAGTCCTAAATGGCCGACCCCTTATTCTGAGACTGTGACCCCTGGTTCTAGACTCCCCAACCAGCGGAAACATCCTCCCTGCATCTACCCTGTCAAGCCCTGTAAGAATTTTGTATGTTTCAATGAGATCACCTCTCATTCTTCTAAACTCTAGAGAATGTAGGCCTGGACTATTCAATGAATATAGGCCTAGTCTACTCAATGATGAACAAGACGTGTTTATCTGTACAGAGGGAACATCAGCGGCAGGTCAGGGCCATAAAAGGAGTGGCAAGCGGCGGCCATGTGCAGCGTGGAGACATGCCACTACAAGGTGCAGCGCGAGCTGGTGTAGGAGGGCGACGGCTGTGAAGAGTGACATCATCAAGATCCGGGTCGGTGATTGGAGCATGGGCAGATACAGCAGAAGCAGCGAGGTCGGGGCGATGGAGCGATGAGAGACTGTGGAGGGACGTGATCAGGGCCCAGAGAGGCGCGAGTTCGGGGCCAGGGCCCAGGGGCAGCACGGACCAGCCCACACTACGATATGCGTGCGCACCCGGTCTGTGCAGCAGAGCTGGTCTCCAGTTAGTCTTGGGTAATCCTTGCCATTGGACCAAGACCTAGTTTTGGTCTCCTAACTTGAGGAAGGACATTCTTGCTATTGAGGGAGTGCAGCGAAGATTCACCAGACTGATTCCTGGGATGGTGGGACTGACCTATCAAGAAAGACTGGATCAACTGGGCTTGTATTCACTGGAGTTTAGAAGAGTGAGAGGGGACCTCATAGAAACGTTTAAAATTCTGACGGGTTTGGACAGGTTGGATGCAGGAAAAATGTTCCCAATGTTGGGGAAGTCCAGAGCCAGGGGTCATAGTCTAAGGATAAGGGGTAAGCCATTTAGGACCGAGATGAGGAGAAACTTCTTCACCCAGAGAGTGGTGAACCTGTGGAATTCTCTACCACAGAAAGTAGTTGAGGCCAATTCACTAAATATATTCAAAAGGGAGTTAGATGAAGTCCTTACTACTTGGGGGATCAAGGGGTATGGCGTGAAAGCAGGAAGGGGGTACTGAAGTTTCATGTTCAGCCATGAACTCATTGAATGGCGGTGCAGGCTAGAAGGGCTGAATGGCCTGCTCCTACACCTATTTTCTATGTTTCTATGTCTATGTTTTCTGTCAAGCCCGTGTGGTGGCTGGTGTGAACGGCCACCCTACGTTAAAAAAATCCACGCACAGGCATCTTCCACCCTTCAGGATGTAGTTCGGGTTCTTCATTGAAACACCTGTGAACTCGTCCTTTTTTATTGTCGTGGAAGCAAGTCATCCTCGTTTCGAGGGACCTCCTATGAGATTTATTAGTTACAGTATTTCATCCTTCTTGAAATGAGATACTCCACCCTGCTCTAAAACTTAGCGGACTAGGCGAGTACGAATGAAACTCTTTGAGGATAGTCAAGTTCAAAAAGGAAGTTGGGTCTGTATTCATCTTCTGGTTGGGAGTCTCGTAACGAGAGGCACCAAACAGTCCTTTTTCCTCCTTTTAGGATTTGTAGTAGGATTAAGTAGAACATTTGTAAGATTACTACATATTCATATTTAGCTAAAGATAAGTGCTCTTTGTGGTCAAAAACTTGGAATTGCAAGTATAGCCAAGTAACAAAATATAGCCAAGTAACAGAATCTCAATGGAAGAAAGTTCTCAGAAATGTCCTGAGATATGATCATTGTAACCGTGTACCGATTTTGCTCTTTACAGCATTATATTAATAGTCGCAAACATCTCCTGCTCACTCAAAAAGATGGTCTTCTGACCTTTGACTTTCCCGCATTGCAGTGTGGGAATACAATTCAGCCTTGTTTCCCTCTCTGTGTATCTGTACATAGATATCTGTGAACTAGTGCCCTTAAATTTCCATAAAAGAAAGACTTACATTTATAGAGCGCCTTTCATGACCACCTCAAAGCACTTTACAGCCAATGAAGTACTCTTGCATAACTCTCAGCAAAGATTTATTCTAGTGGGAAAAAAAGATGCTAACAGAAGGCAGAACCATCCCTGGCTAACTAAGGAAGTAAAGGATGGTATTCAATTGAAAACAAAGACATACAATGTTGCGAAGGACAGTAGAAGGCCAGAGGATTGGGTAATTTTTAGAAATCAGCAAAGGGCGACTAAAAAAATGATAAGGACAGAGAAGATAGCATATGAGAGTAAATTAGCAAGAAATATAAAAACAAACAGTAAGAGCTTCTACAGGCATATAAAAAGGAAGTGAGTAGCTAAAGTAAACATTGGTCCCTTAGAGGATGAGACTGGAGAATTAATAATGGGAAACAGGGAAATGGCAGAATAAATATTTTGTATTGGTCTTCACGGTAGAGGACACTAAAAACATCCTAATAATTGATAATCAAGGAGCTATTGGTGGGCGGGGCGGGAGTGGGGTGGGGGGGAGGACTTAAAACAATCACTATCACTAGAGATAAAGTACTAGGCAAACTAATGGGACTAAAGGTGGAAAAGTCTCCTGGACCAGAAGGCCTGCATCCTAGGGTCTTAAAAGAAGTGGCTGCAGAGATAGTTGGTTGTAATCTACCAAAATTCCCTGAATTCTGGAGAGGTTCCAGCGGACTGGAAAACTGCAAATGTAACACCCCTATTTAAGAAAGGAGAGAGACAGAAAGCAGGAAACTATAGACCAGTTAGCCTAACATCTGTCATTGGGAAAATGCTGGAGTCCATCATTAAGAAAGTAGTAGCAGGACATTTAGAAAATCATAATGCAGTCAAGCAGAGTCAGCATGGTTTTATGAAAGGGAAATCATGTTTGACAAACTTGCTGGAGTTCTTTGAGGATGTAACGAGCAGAGTGGATAAAGGCGAACCAGTTGATGTGGTGTATTTGGATTTCCAGAAAGCATTCGATAAGGTGCCACATAAAAGGTTACCGCACAAGATCAGAGCTCACGGGGTTGGGGGTAATATATTAGCATGGATAAAGGATTGGCTAACTAACAGAAAACAGAGAGTCGGGATAAATGGGTCATTTTCAGGTTGGTAAACTGTAACTAGTGGGATGCCACAGGGATCAGTGCTGGGGCCCCAAATATTTACAATTTATATTATTGACTTCAATGGAGGGACTGAGTGTAATGTAGCCAAATTTGCTGATGATACAAAGATGGGTGGGAAAGATAGGAGTCCACAAAGGGATATAGATAGGCTCAGTGGGTGGGCAAAAATTTGGCTGATGGACTATAATGTGGGAAAATGTGAGGTTATCCATTTTGATAGGAAAAATAAAAATAAAAAAGCAAATTATTATTTAACTGGGGAGCAATTACAAAATGCTGTAGTACAGAGGGATTTAGGGGTTCTTGTACATGAAATGCAAAATGTTAGCATGCAGGTACAGCAAGTAACCAGGAAGGCAAATGGAATGTTAGCCTTTATTGCAAGGGGGATGGAGTATAAAAGGAGCTGAACAGGGCGTTGGTAAGATCCCACCTGGGGCTAGAAATTTTCCAGCCTGTCTAGTGAATAAGTAAGAATCAAAATTTCACCATTTTTTAAGGGGGTAAATTAGGCCACAAAATACGACGGTTCTTAGAAATCGGCGTTCCACGATGATTGGCGTTAAAAACCGTGATGTCGCCAACTTTAGCCCGAGGCCCATCAATGTGAAAAACACAGGGGAGGGGAGAAAACACAAAAAAAAATTTGCAAAAACAAAAAATCAAAAATCACAAAACATTTACAAGACCCTTAACTAAGTAATTGCAAAAGAATTAAAAAATAAAAACTTTAACTTACCTTTTTTGTAGGTCTTCCTACTTACCAACGTTTCTAAGGCTGCAACGTCTGCTTTTCTCGTGCATTTATTTTTCTTATTAAAAACAGGTTCGCCGAATGGCCAAACTTAGGTTGTGCGTTTTTTTCATTATTTTTTTCTCTTTGCACCAGGGCAATCCGCTTTTTGGCAATATTTTGAAAACGCCATTCTTAAGGTTTGGGGAATTTTGTGCAATTCAGTTTAAGAACAAAAAATCACTTTTAATGTGAATAAATCACATTAAAACGTGCGTTAGGCTGGAGAAAGAGTACTGCATACAGTTTTGGTCTCCTTATTTAAGGAGGGAT
The DNA here is from genome assembly GCF_044704955.1 of Pristiophorus japonicus. Classification (NCBI taxonomy): domain Eukaryota; kingdom Metazoa; phylum Chordata; class Chondrichthyes; family Pristiophoridae; genus Pristiophorus; species Pristiophorus japonicus. The sequence goes on from NC_091994.1 coordinate 15,229,267, forward strand.
ATACTTGCATTGGAGGCTGTTCAGAGAAGGTTCACGAGGTTGATTCTTGAGATGAAGGGGTTGTCTTATGAAGAAAGGTTGGGCTTATACTCATTGGAGTTAGGAAGAATGAGAGGTGATCTTATTGAAAGATAAAAGTTTCTGAGGGGGCTTGACAGGGTAGATGCTGAGAGGATGTTTCCCCTCGCGGGGGAATCTAGAACTAGGGGGCATAGTTTCAGAATAAGGGGTCTCCCATTTAAAACTGAGATGAGGAGAAATTTCTTCTCTGAGAGAAATCTTTGGAATTCTCTACCCCAGAGAGTTGTGGACGCTGGGTCATTGAATATATTTAAGGTGGAGATAGACAGATTTTTGATTGATAAGGGAGTCATGAGTTATGGGGAGCGGGCGGGGAAGTCCATGATCAGATCAGCCATGATCTTATTGAGTGGCAGAGCAGGCTTGAGGTGTCAAATGGCCTACTCCTGCTCCTATTTTTTATTTCTTACATGGAAGATTGCAGATTCAATCCCTGCTCTCAGCCAGGACAGCAGTAGTATCTTACAACACAGAAGGAGGTCATTTGGCCCATCGGCCTGTGCCGACTCTTTGAAAGAACTATCCAATTAGTCCCACTCCCTGCCCTTTTCCCACAGGCCTGCAAATTTTTCCTCTTCAAGTATTTATCCAATTCCCTTGTGAAAGTTGTAATTGAATCTGCTTCCACCACCCTTTCAGGCAGTGCGTTCCAGATCACAACAACTCACTGTGTGTGGCTCAGTGTCCAATTTTTGTTTGGTGCTCCTGTGAAACGCTTTGGGACATTTCACTACATTAAAGGCGCGATATAAATACAAGTTGTTGCGTACAAAAACAATTCTCCTCATCTCGCTTCTGGTTTGTATAATTCTTTTGAGATTAAAATTTCCTGATTACATACTGTCAGCTTAATTTTGACCCCACAAACCAGGTATTTGTTCTTTCCCTGCAGCCTTGCCAATGTTTCCTTTTTTCAGTATATATCCATTTCCTTTTGGAAAGTTACGATTGAATCCAGTTCCACCACCCTTTCAGACAGTGCATTCCAGATCATGGCAACTCTCTGCCTCATCTCCCCCCCTGGTTTATTTGGCATTTATTTTAAATCTGTGTCCATTGGTTACTGACCCTCCTCCCAGTGGAAACAGTTTCTCCCTATCTACTCTATCAAAACCCCATAAAATTTGGAACATTAAGTTGCATTATAACTGGCCTCTGCCCCTGAATAAGAGAGAAGAAAATTAGCACTATTGGAAGTGCAGGTGTGGACATCAGAATGAGTTTTGGCCTGGCGGTGATGCCCGGAAATCAATTAGCCAGCCAATACTTGCAATGGACACTGACACATGAATAATGGCCATTTGGGTAAGGTACCAGACGGTTTCTGAAGCCTGTGGAATTATATCCCAGTGAGGAGACAAAGGCCGAGAACCCTCGCAGGGCAAGGCTTCCTGCGCCTGGCACAGAGGTCCTGCCCCGCGATCTAAAATGGGGATCACCGCCCTTGAGAGGAAGTGGAACGCATTGTCGTGCGCTTCACTTCCTCTCGGGGTGGGATCGAGGGCGCTCTGCGGGCGAGCATTGGAGCTTTACGCGGCCTCTCCCCGTAGCGCTGACGCGTTTCAAGGCCCCTTCCCGTCCCTTAAAGGGGAGGGATGCTGCGAGCTCCGCAGGCCTTTAGATGGGCCTCCACTCGGCTACCGGTGATGCAGGGTGCTGTGGCCACAGCCCAGGCACCGAAACGGAGTGCCGAACTGCACGATCGTGGCCCGGGCCCCACGCCATCGATGATCAATGACCCGGCCGGCGAGTCAGATCAAAAAAATGGCGGCACGCGGCGCATCGCACCTCCACTTTAACTTCTGCCCCGCAAGCGGAGTGTGCGGCCAGTTCACAACCCGCGAGGCTGGCACTGACTTCGCTCACGGCAGCCTCACGAGGCGCTGCCCAATCTCCGCTGTGGGGCGGAAACGGAGGGCCACGGGGCGGAAAGGGGTCGCTGCGCACGGCAACGATGTCATCACAGCCTGGGGCATGACCGGCTAACTCCTGCGCAATTTGGCGGGAGCCGGTATTCCCTCCCGCCCCCGTACAAAAACACTTTCACGCCCTATTAGCGCCCTCTGGAGGCGCTAACTGGAGGCACACAACAGGCCAATTTCAACCCCAGAGACTTCGAGAGGATGCTATGGAGGAAGTTGGTGAGAACATTTTTAAAAATCATCATTGATTTTTTTTTCCATTTTGTACATTAGGCAAATGTAATGTACACGAACAGTGTCAATTAAGTTAGTAAGCATGGCTAATAAAACCATTAACCAGAACTAGTATTTCATGAGAGGAAATTAAAATGAAGGATTTGTTGTTAGTGGTGTGACTTAACAGAAATGCACACCACACATCCTGAGAATGAGCAATGTTGGATTCATTTCCAAAGCCTTGATTTTTGCCAATTCAGATCATTTCAGAGATGTGTCTGTTTCGGGTTTCAGATTTCCATCAGCTCCAGTGGGCGTATGTATTCAATTGTCCCAAGTAAAGGGAAATGGACTCAGGGGTGTGGGAGCTGGGGGAGGGGGAGAGGGAGAGGGAGAGGGTTGGGGGAGGGGCAGGGGGTGAGTGAGGGGGTTTGGGGAAGGGGGAGAGGGAGGGGGGTTGGGGGAGAGGGAGAGGGGTTGGGGGGAAGGGAGGGAGATTGGGGGAGAGGGAAGGGGATTGGGGAAGAGGGAAGGGGGTTGGGGGAGGGCAAGGAGGGGGTTGGGGGAGAGGGAGGGGGGTTGGGGAGAGGCAGGGTGGTTGGGGAAGGGGCGGGGAAGGAGGGGGATTAGGGGACAGGGAGGGGGCTGCGGGAGGGGCAGGGGGAGGGGTTGGGGGAGGGGAAGGAGGGAGGTTGGGAGAGAGGGAGGGGGGTTTGGGGAGAGGCAGGGTGGTTGGGGGAGGGGCATGGTTGGGGAGGGGGGAGGGGAAGGAGGTGGGTTGGGGAGATGTAGGGGGGTAAGGGTAGGGGAGTGGCAGGGGTTGGGGAGGGGAAGGAGGGGGATTGGGGAACAGGGAGCGGGGCTGCGGGAGGGGCAGGGAGAGGGGTTGGGGAGGGGAAGGGGGGGTTGGGGGAGAGGGAGGGGGTTTTGGGGAGGGAAATGAGGGGGGTTGGGGGAGAGGGAGGTGGTTTGGGGAGTGGAGGGGGGGGGTGGCTAGTCACATAACTGCCTGAGGTCAGTCACAAAGAGCTGTCTGGCTTTGAAGGGAATCTTGACTGAGAGACCTATACAGGTGCTGTGAATCCGTTGCTGCCTTCTACAATGCCTTCACAATTTAAATAACATTTTAGAGAGAAACAGTTTGATGGAAATAACAGCAGTTGCCACTACAAATAATTTTGAACAGACCATGTGCGGGAATGCAAGCCTTTTTGCAATCTATGGACTGGGTAACTGGACAGCTGGAAGGCATATGCCAGGTGTGCGTGGGCTGGAGGAGGGGAAGATGGAGTCTCTGAGAGTTCTGGTGATTTTTGTGTGGTAGTTTTTAAATGCACCAATCATTCGGTTACATGATGCATTTATGGGGCAGCTAGAGAAGAACGTGAAGGAGAAAGGAATAGAAGGATATTCAGAGAGAGTTCAAAACAGATTCAGTAGTAGCCTTCAAAAGGGAATTGGATAAATACTTCAAGGAGAAAAAAAATTGGAGTAAAGAGCGGGGGAGTGAGACAGGATTGTTCTTCGAACGAGCCGGCACAGATTCGATGGGCCGAATGGCCTCCTTCTGTACTATTCCATGAAGTAGGGTGAGAGGAGGCTCATGTGGAGTACAAACACTGGCACAGACCAGTTGGGCTGAGTGGTCTGTTTCTGTGCTGTAAATTCTATGTAGTTTGTTGTCCACCCCAATCACCAACAGCATGAGCCATAGAAAACACCTCTTAACCTTTAATAATGCTTTTGCCTTGCATCCCTGTCAGAAAAACTACACTGAAATAAAATAAATTATACCCTGGGTGAGAGAATTCCTTTTCCCGATGATATTGCTGTCAGCGATAGAGGGCACTTTAATATTGGGGAGATGATTGCCTTAAACTTTGAACACTACTCAACGGTTGAGGATATGGGCTTTCAATGGCTGTTATGTCTTCTGTCAGGAGGATATTGGAATCCCTTTCAGTCTACATTCGGCTATACTGTTATTTTCAACATACATTGCTGTTAAAGGCAGGACTAGCAGCTATGTTATGGGGAGTAAGAGGGTCAGCAGATCAGTGCATTTTATTACCGGTGTGTGAACCAGCACCATTTCTTTAAAAGCGTACTTCTCCCTAATAGCACACTAACTCCTGGAATTAACTTTAATGGCAGAGGCTCTTTTCAGGCACTTTCGTGGCATTACATAATACCTAGTTGCATTCAAGAGCTTTCAAGACCGTGATCGATAGATTTTTGTTCAGTAAGTTTATCAAGGGATACGGAGCTAATGTAGGTAAATAGAGTTGAGGCACAGATCAGCCATGATCGAATTGAATGGCAGAGCAGGCTTGAGGGGCTGAATGCCACCCAGCAAGCCTTTTATGGGACTGATGAGCCCTCCATTCCTCAGTGTCAGCTGTGGCTCAGTTGGTAGCACTCTCACCTTGAAGTCAGAAGGTTGTGGGTTCAGGTCCCACTCCAGAAACTTGAGTACAAAAATCTAGGCTGACACTCCAGCACAGTACTGAGGAAGCACTGCAGTAGCGGAGGTGCTGTCTTTTAGATGAAATGGTAAACCGAGGTCCCGCCTGCTCTCTCAGTTGGATGTAAAAGATCACATGGCACTATATCGAAGAAGAGCAGGGGAGTTATCCCTGCTGTCCTGGCCAATATTGATGGACGTGTTTGTTGGTACTGCCAAAATGGCCAACATGCTCCACCCTTTGTCTTTCATTGGTTCCCTTGGAGGATAAGCCACACCCTGAAGTTTCACTGGAATATGTAAGTGGAACCGCCCATCCCAAGGTCTCACTGACTTTGCAAATTGTAACTTGATCCACTTTGACTTTGAAGCAACAAAGGACAGAGCTCCCCAGAAGACTGCAAGGGCCAGCCAAAGTGCCTTACCCCAGTCCAAGTGTATGCCTCCCCCAGCCGAAGTGCCTCACCCCAGCGCAAGTGCATCCTCCCCCTCCTTCCGCCCCACCACCACCACCATAGATGGGGCAGGCATTGTGAACGGATTGTTAACAGGTTTATTGGGTATGAAGTGAAAGTGACAGTGTTGTAACTTCTGGATATCATCCACTCCAACGATGTCCCTTGTAGGGGTTGGAAGAACATGATTGTCTTCCCTGAGTTCCCTCTCTCCCCTCTGATTCTCCACCACCCGTGTCTCTCTCTCTTGCTATCGGGTCTCCACTGGCTGCTCTCGGCCCCTCACACCAGCTGTGGGGGGGAAGAGAGTCAGAGCCTCAGATCCTGCTTATCGGCACCACGTGGATAGAATGATTCGGAACGGGGGTGGGGGGGCAGAGCTTGACAAAGGTGGGGCTTGTTGCCTATCGGTCAAAAAAGTGTAGTATGGGCAGTGGGGGGCGGGGCTTGATGGATGGCTGTCTGTCAAAGGAAAGTGCAGTACAAATAGTTACTTTGAATATTTATCCCTCAATCAACATAACAAAAACAGATTATCTGGTCATTATCACATTGCTGTTTGTGGGACCTTGCTGTGTGCAAATTGGCTGCTATGTTTCCTACATTACAACAGTGACTACACTCCAAAAGTATTTCATTGGCTGTAAAGTGTTTTGAGACGTCTGCTGGTCGTGAAAGGCGCTATGTAAATCAAAGTCTTTCTTTCTTTTCCATGGAGAAGTGGTCTACACCCCTATTGAGAGTGGGGTGCATTGGTGCAATTTGATGGCCTAAATTACACATTAAAATTTCAAAGGCAAATATGAAGCCCTTTACAAATCTTCCAGTGTTAAGTTTATGTTATGTTTTCAGTAAAACATCACAAACACACACAGGCTTTAAGATGGCTGATAACTTCAGGAAGCCAGTCATGTGACTTGTTCCCTCTTTATTGTTATAAACAGCAATGGCTGCAATGCCACAGTAGTCCACTGGGTGGAGCTATATATATATATATATATAAACATAGAAAGTAGGTGCAGGAGTTGGCCATTCGGCCCTTCTAGCCTGCACCGCCATTCAATGAGTTCATGGCTGAACATGCAACTTCAGTACCCCATTCCTGCTTTCTCGCCATAAACCTTGATCCCCCTAGTAGTAAGGACTACATCTAACTCCTTTTTGAATATATTTAGTGAGTTGGCCTCAACAACTTTCTGTGGTAGAGAATTTCACAGGTTCACCACTCTCTGGGTGAAGAAGTTTCTCCTCATCTCGGTCCTAAATGGCTTACCCCTTATCCTTAGACTGTGACCCCTGGTTCTGGACTTCCCCAACATTGGGAACATTCTTCCTGCATCTAACCTGTCTAAACCCGTCAGAATTTTAAACGTTTCTATGAGATCCCCTCTCATTCGTCTGAACTCCAGTGAATACAAGCCCAGTTGATCCAGTTTTTCTTGATATGTCAGTCCAGTCATCCCGGGAATCAGTCTGGTGAACCTTCGCTGCACTCCCTCAATAGCAAGAATGTCCTTCCTCAAGTTAGGAGACCAAAACTGTACACAATACTCCAGGTGTAGCCTCACCAAGGCACTGTACAACTGTAGTAACACCTCCCTGCCCCTGTACTCAAATCCCCTCACTATGAATATATTGCTAAAATGTGAATCGTTGAATAATTTAAATTAAGCAACTTTGAATCAAGAGTAGACTGTATTCAAATAGTGTTAAGAACATCTATTCAATTGTAAAACATGATTATTTCTGCTATTTATTTTACAACTCTGTAACACCTTCTTATCCTTTATTAATACATAACAAAAAGGTAGAGGCTGTGAATCAAGGTGTATCTTGTGTAACAGAATTTAATTTTCTCTGGAGAAGTGACACCCCCTCACATTGCAAAGTGAACTTAAAATGAAGAATTGAACCTCTTCCGATTTTACGTTAAATTTGCATAAACAAGAAATGGACACTTGGACCCGTATTCATGGTGTATTTCTAATATGGACCCTTTGGTCTAATATTAAACTTAAAATTCAAGTGGTTTGCTGAATAGATCTGAAATTGAAAATGCTATTGATAGAACTTCAACATGTGCTCATATCCTGAAAAATACAAATGTTGCAAAAACTCCAAATAAGCAAGGCCCTAAACAGCACCGTTTTGATTCAGTTTAAAAGGTTACAGTGTGATTTTTTTTTTGAACTCTCACCATTAACTCTGACCGAGGTTCTACCCTCTGTAAATTGATGTCATCCAGAACCCAGAGATCTCAGCGCTTATCTAATTCTGGCCTCTTGTTTATCCCCGATTTTAATCACTCCACCATCGGTGGCCGAGCCTTCAGCTGCCGAGGCCCCAAGCTCTGGAATTCCCTCCCTAAGCCTCTCCATCTCTGAATTCTAACAGCCCTACAATTTAAATACTTGAGCAAAAGAGAATGTGTGCTAGTAAGAAACTCCAAATTGTATTAAAGGAATAAAATGAGCATCTGACCGTATTAAATAGAAAACAATTTTTCCGTTAAACTATCTCTCCTCCCATCTATAAATATCTTGGGAAAGGTTTTATGCTAAAAGTTTACGAGTTCAGTTTTCTGACCTTCACTACATCATTACATTTACACATAATTCTAAATATTTACACATATATATATATATATTACAGTTTCAAACTGTTCATTTGGGCCAACAGTTTGCTGCTCCACTCAAATTAACGGATGACTCTTTGACTGAAGCTGACGACATCCCTTCTCCACACTGGACGAGGAGACGAACGCGGCTGTAAAGTAGCACAGCTGCCATCTAGAAACACTGTAATAGGCACAGTGTGAAAAATGCATTTAATCACAGCAGAGTGCTGCAGCTTCTTCACTTGACCGTTCACTTTGAGATATCTGGGCGGCGGATGAGATCAATGCCTTGTGGAAGACATGGAATGGCTGTCGCTGTTGGGGCTGTCCATGAGGGTCCTGACGTTCCAGGTCCCGAACTTCATGTTAGAGGAGTGGAAGATGCCTGTGCGTGAGTTCTTTTACCGTGGGGTGGTCGTTGCACACCGGCTGCCACACGGGCTTAGCTGAGCAAGGTCTCGGTCCAGTGGCAAGGGGGTCCAAGACGACTGGCGACCAGGGATGGCAGCAGCCTAGCAACAGCCAGAAGTCTTGGCAGTAACGGTGAAGATCCATGCCAATCAGATTGAGGAAGCATTGCTGATTAAAAATCAAACAGGTTTTTGCAGATTGCCCAGATGATCATCTATCGGGCTGAGAATAGTGTAGACGGTAACATGAGTTTGTGTTCATGCCCCACGCAGTAAAGATCGCCAACTGCCTTTCACCTGAACCAGACTGACAGGGAGACCTGAGAGTATTCTGTGTCCTGTGATAACAAAAACAAGATGTCGAACAGAATTCATGTCAGCATTTAGGCCTGTTATTCTAACATAAAGGGCTGGATTTTTAGCTTTGCTCATTTCGGGGCGGTAATGGCGGCGGGGCGGTAAAGTTTACGCCCGGGAACAGTTTGCCCCTCAGTCAGCAAAATTCATCAGCTGGGTCCTGAGTGTGGGGCAGAGCGCTGTGGGAAGCATTGCGTTCCTCTCTTAGGGCGCTAGACGCGAAAATCCCAAGTTAAACAGCTTGGCCTCGGAACGCTCTAAAAGAGGCCTGGGGAGAAGAAAAAAAACTGGGAAAAAAACCATCAGAAACATTCCCAATAAATAACTCACAGCACCACAACATAAATCGCAAAAAAACCCAGTCACACTTACCTGAGGTCGACGTTACAGCTTAGAGCGCCCGCTTTCACCAGCGGTCCCAGCACGGCGCTACGGAATGTTACAGATTGGGCGGGAGCCAAAAATCGAGCTGGTGTCACAACCAGGGCGTTGCACACCAGCTCGTCTCTTCTGGGTGGTAATGTTCCACGCCCTGCCGAAACCGCCGCAGGAAGATGGCCGCCTGCCCAGAGGGGTTTACTGCCGCCATTGCTGCATCTCCGGGGCAAAAATAGAGGCGGCGACAAGCCAAAAATCCAGTCCACAACACCTCGGTTTAACATCTCACCTGAAAGACGGCACCTCTGACAGTGCAGCGCTCCCTCAGTACTGCGCTGGAGTGCCAGCCTAGATTTTTGTGCTTAAGCCTCTGGAGTGAGACTCGAACCCACAACCTTCTGACTCAGAGGCGAGAGTACTACCCACTGAGCCACATTATAAACCAGCCACTCCCTCTTAGCATAGCACCTTTCATGACCTCAGGACAGCTCAAAGTGCTTTACAGCCAATTAAGTACATTTGAAGGGTAGTCACCGTTTTAATGTAGGAAATGTGGCAGCCAATTTACGCACAGCAAGGTGCTATAAATAGCGGTGATAATGACCAGATAATCTTGTTTTGGTGCTGTTGATTGAGGGATAAATATTGGCTAGGACATCGGGGATAATTCCCCTGCTCTTCTTTGAAATAGTGCCATGGGATCTTTTACGTCCACCTGAGAGAGCAGACAGGGCCTCGGTTTAACATCTCACCTGAAAGACGTCACACCTCCGACAGTGCAGCTCTCCCTCAGTACTGCACTGGAGTGTCAGCATGGATTTTTGTGCTCAAGTCTCTGGAGTGGGACTCGAACCCACAACCTTGAGGCGAGCGTGCTACCCACTGAGCCACAGCGGAGCAGATTATAAACCAGCCACTCCCTCTTTATTTTTTTACACCAATCTGACAAATCGAAATCCAGTACAACACACAAGCCAGTAAAAAGTGTGGAATGCTTATATGCCTGCCTGCATCATCTTTCACCCATTGAACAACTCACGGTGTGAGGCAAGGTGCAGTTCCTCCAGCTTATGCTGCACTGAAGCTTCCTCAACCATGTTGACCTATTCTGTTCATGTAAAATGGAACAGTTCCAGAGTGCAGGGGAGGCTGGAGATAGTCCCCCCTTCCGCATAGCAATCACATCCAGAGAAAGAGGAGGATTGCACAGCAGACAATGTGAGACGAGATAGGGTGGGAGGAGGTTCAAATGGAGCATAAACACTGGCATAGACCAGTTGGCCGAATGGCCTATTTCTGTGCTATACGTTCCATCTACTACTTATAAAAGCTAAATTTGTAGGAGGTGGGCAAGGAGAGGAGGCAAATCTGGATGGAATCAGGTCGATTTTCTTTCCCTATTTCCTTCCCATATTGAGGGCAAGTACCTCCTCTCCCCACCCACCCCCCAATGGTCAAATCCACCTTGGTCTTAGAATTCTGAAACTTTTGCAATGGACGTTGCACTTTATATTGAGTGCATTGTATGCGTTACGAATGGCCCATGTATTACAAAACCAAATACAGTGAAGCAGGGCTTTATCTCCCAAGGATGATCTAATTCCATCTGCTCTCGCTGGCTGATAAAACCCGCGAGTTTCCACACAAGTCAAGCATCCTCCTCCATGGCGTCCCGAATGTTTACTACATCAGCGCTGCTATCGTCCGAATCACGCAGCTGGCGACCTTCAGTTTAGTCGATGGCTGAAGCAAATCTAATCTGTATTAAAAATGCTAACAGAGTGGAAAAAAAGTAAATGTTCAAGGAAACATTACACTTAACTGATAGGGTCCCGTCTCTTCCCGTAAAACAAGACAGCAAATATGTGAGCAGCAAGATTTTATTGAAGGCGACACCAATTGGATTTTATTTTAAGAACGAATAAATGAGAATTATAAACTGAAAAGCAACCAGCAGCTTCGTGTGTGTGTCAGGGCAAGAGAACAGAACATTATTCACACCTTTGGTGCTCAGCATCAAGAATTCACAAGCTAGATAGTCCATGGGTGAGATCCAGAGTATAGTTCCCCTTTAATCAGCCCTGACAATAGGATCGATTTTCAACTTAGTGCCGCAGCATAAAACGGGCAATGCATATAGAAACCACACCATTTTCCACCTGATTTCTATAAGAACATAAGAAATAGGAGCAGGAGTAGGCCATTCGGCCCCTCGAGCCTGCTCCACCATTCAATAAGATCATGGCTGATCTTCTACCTCAACTCCACTTGCCTGCACTATCCCCATATCCCTTGATTCCCTTAATATCCTAAAATTTATCGATCCCTGTCTTGAATATACTCAATGACTGAACTTCCACAGCCCTCTGGGGTAGAGAATACCAAACATTCACCACCCTCTGCGTGAAGAAACGTTTCCTCATCTCAGTCCTAAATGGCCGACCCCTTATTCTGAGACTGTGACCCTTAGTTCTAGACTCCTCAGCCAGGGGAAACACCCTCTCTGCATCTACCCTTTCAAGCCCTGTAAGAATTGTACATGTTTCAATGAAATCACATTTCACTCTTCTAAACTTTAAGAAATATAGGCCTAATCTATTCAATTTTTCCTCATAGGATAATGCCCCCATCCCAGGAATCAGTCTGGTGAACTTTTGTTGCACTCCCTCTATGGCAAGTATATCCTTCCTTTGGTAAGGAGACCAAAACTGTACACAGTACTCCAGGTGTGGTCTCACCAGGGCCCTGGGTGGCTGATCTGCATCGGAAATTTACATCTGGGCACCAAGTTCAAAGTCTACCCCAATGTGTCTTAACTGCCAGCTTAAGAAGAACATTGCCTTTCATAGTGCCAGCTGTGGCTCAGTCCATGCCTCTGAGCCATACAGGAGGATGGGTATTACTACAGCCCTGTAGACCATGAGCTTGGTGGTAGGTTTGAGGGCCTGGTCTTCGAACATTCTTTTCCTCAGATGGCCGAAGGCTGCACTGGCGCACTGGAGGCAATATTGAATCTCCACATCAATATCTGCCTTTGTTGACAAGAGGCTCCCGAGGTATGGGAAGTGGTCCACGTAGTTGAGGGCCACGCCGTGAATCTTGATGACTGGAGGGCAGTGCTGTGCGGCGAGGACAGGCTGGTGGAGGATCTTTGTCTTATGGATGTTAAGCATAAGGCCCATTCTTTCATATGCCTTGGTGAATACATCGACTATATCCTGGAGTTCAGCCATGAACTCATTGAATGGCGGTGCAGGCTAGAAGGGCCGAATGGCCTACTCCTGCACCTATTTTCTATGTTTCTATGAATGTGCGCAGACGCAGGCGTCGTCCGCGTATTGCAGCTCAACGACAGAGGTTTGGGTGATCTTGGACCTGGCCTGGAGGCGGCGTAGGTTAAACAGCTTCCCACTGGTTCTGAAGTTTAGTTCCACTCCAGTGGGGTGTTTATCGACAGTGAGGTGGAGCATGGCAGCGAAGAAGATTGAGAAGAGCCAAGCTATTACTAATCTTCTAGTAGTGCTAATTAGAGTTGATTCCTAATCACCAGGAACTGGAAGGAGGTGATCCCAAATCAAGCCATGTACAATACTTACAGCTTCAAAGCCTTGGCATTCCTGGTGGTCCAGTGTTTAAAAGTGCTGCTTGCTGTGGTACAGGACCATACGGATGAAAAGGTCCCTGGTTTGATTCCTGGCCTGCTCTTGAGTTAGCTGATCATAGCTAGCTAGGGTGGCAGTCGGAAAAGAGAGGGACAAATCGGCCAGGGTTCCCACTGCTCTTCCCTTTCCACTGAGGACAAGATTGGGCTTGTTTGTGAAGTCCTGTGTTTGAATACACTATTAACACACACTGTCTGAACCTACCTGTGTCAGGAGAAAGAAAAAAGAGAAAAACTTCACCTCCTCAGGCTTAGACCCAAGCCATAGCGATGAAAAAAAATCCCACAGCTTCCAGCTCCTGATTGGGGACATTACCCGCGGGAGCTCGAAATTGGAAAATGACCCCTAGTAGTTGACGTATCACATCACCCACTTCCTTATAACAACAAAATTGAATTGTAACCCTTTTTTTGTAAACTGCTGGATTTTTAATAGGGGAAAAGCCTTACGATTCTGTTTTTATAAAACATCAGGTAGTAGTTAAAGTGAGATGTGTACAGATGGAGGGGCTGTACTAGGTTTTATTAGGGACCAGGAAACCAGTGGTTTAACAGCCAGCCTCCTAGCACCAGGAGCTACCTGGACCACCCATGTACCATCCGGCTGTCGCCTACCTGCAAAAACATGCATTATCTCCAAACCCTTGGTGAGTGCACCTCAACACAAGAACTGCCGTTTTCTAGAACACCTACAATCAGGGTGCTCCTCATTAGGTGGGGAGCAACAAAAAAAAGGTCGTCTCTGCAAACAGGTCACTCCTTTATGACTTGAAGTCCTGCATCGATCAGAAGGCAGGATTTGCCAGGACCAAGGGAGACAATGGTTATAATGGGAGGGTGGGAACAGCAGTTTGTTACAATACGGGGTGCGGCTCTATTTTTAAATCAGTTCGGCGGCAAAACCTTCTTCCTTTTCGATACCACCGGTGGCAGAGTCCGAGAACTTGGTCCAAATAAAACAAAGTGCCTCCACATTTTTTAAATGCTTTTTTTTTCGCTTCTCTCTGAGTCTGTGCAGCAGGCATTTTTTTTTTAAATATATTAAAACTGTCATCGGCAATAAATCAGATTTTTTTGCAGTGAACTCCCTCTGAACAAGACCTGCATCCCCATTGTTTTATTGGCCACCAGGGTGCTTTTTGGTACGTTTCCCTTGCATGATTTATCGTCGGCGGTGAGGAATTTGTTATTATCTTGCTCAGTTTGTTCAATAATCTGCCGCAAACAGCAAAAAGGCTGCGTGTCTGTGCCAAAAGTAAACACATAAAGGCCCCATTCACTGAAGTCTGGTGCTTGCTGCTCCTGACGGTAACATACTCCGTTGCACACTGAATATGACCGAATCCAATGTCAGTAAAGAAATATGTCAAAACAACTTCCTCTCCTGGTGTGCAGCTATGAACACAAATTACAAGGAGCAGTCAAAAGCAAAATAAATCTTTTCTTTTTAAAAAAAAAAGACCATTTGTGGTAAGCCTGGGTATCCCCCATTTTAAATGGGGGTCGCATCATGAGAGCTGACCTCCCTGAGGAAAATGCCACCGTATTAATGCTGCTCATATAACCTTTTATTCATGGCCTTATAAACATGCACGTAAAATTATTCATTTCTATCAATCACTCAAATTAATCAAGTGGATATACCTCAAAAGATAATGAGATCCCAGGACGACTTGTGCCGTACAATATTTCTCTCCACCCCCACCTTCCCGGCCCACAGATCTCGGTGAATAAGGCCTCTGTGTGTTTTACCCCTCCCTCTTTGGAAGGCATCGAGTCATGCCGCGATACAGCTCTACCAATGCCAGTCCCTCCTTTGGCACCTCAAGCCAAGCCTTCCTGCTTTACGTGAGAGCCTCAGCAATGAATGTCAGTGGCCTATTCCACCACAGGGGCCCTCGTAGCCAAGTCTGTCTTGCCCACATCCGCATCCTTTCCAGCAAATGTCACTGAGAGAGTGCCCAAAAAGATGCCTGGATGATTCCCCACCTCACAGTGCTAGCCCTGGCTCAGCCCCTGAGTCTGATGGTTCTGGGCTCAAGTCCCACGCCACCAACTTGAGCCCAGAAATCTAGGTTGACACTCCAGTGCAGTGCTGAGGGAGTGCTGCACTGTCGGCGGTGCCGTCTTTCAGATGAGATGTTAAACTGAGACCCCTGTCTGCCCTCTCAGGTGGACGTAAAAGATCCAATGGCACTATTTTGAAGAAGAGCAGCGAGGTTATTACTGGTGTCCTTTCATGTCCAGTGATCGTGAAAGGCGCTATAGAAATGCAAGTCCTTCCTTCTTTCTCACACGCCTCCACCATCCCCCCCACCCCCCGCCCCACCACCATTGCCCCACCACTACTTCTTGGCTGTAACCAATTGTAGCCACCCATATAGCATAGACCAGGTATCATACTTGGCACCTTTCTGTTGCATATTACTTTACACTAGGTGACACATTTACCCACTAACCCATTGCAGGAATTGCCTATGGTCAGAAAATGTTGAATCATGAGTTTTAATATTTGTTTTACTATATATACAATGACAGAGCCAAGAATGAGTAACACTAATATTGTGGGCTTAGAGGGTTAAATTATGAGGACAGGTTGCATAAATTTGGTATTCCCTTGAGTACATAGGAACACAAGACCATTAGTGTCATGTCTTGAATAAAGAATCTGACCAGATACTGTGAGCTCAAAGTAAGGTGTGACCGTAGTCCTTTACTACAGGTCTCCAGAGTGCCTCTCCAACCTGTGAGGCCTTCTTATATACATAGAAACATAGAAAATAGGTGCAGGAGTAGGCCATTCAGCCCTTCGAGCCTGCACCGCCATTCAATAAGATCATGGCTGATCATTCCCTCAGTACCCTTTTCCTGCTTTCTCTCCATACCCCTTGACCCCCTTAGCCGTAAGGGCCATATCTAACTCCCTCTTGAATATACAGGTGCTCCTAAGGGATTGTGGGATCTCTTGGGACTCCACGGAATGAGCCCTCTGGTGATTAGACTAGGTATTTACAGGTTTACATATATAACAATTAGGAACGGGGTAAGCTATTTACCCCCTCAAGCCTGCTCCCCCATTCAACTGGATCATGGCTGATCTGTGTCTCAACTCCATTTACCCGCCTTATCCCTCAATACCCTTACCTAACAAAAATCTATCCCATGCGGCTGGATTTTCGGCTGGTTTGCGACCGGGTTTTCGCCGTGTTTTGACCCTCCGCAGCGAAAACCCGGTCGGTCGCAAAGCCCCGGTGGGATCCTGGGCTCATTGTTTACGGTGGCGATGGGAAGTACCGCCGGGGAGAGGTGCGCCGACGTGCAACGATGCGGATTGCGTTACCGTCGGACTTTCGGCACTCTCCCGACCCGTACGCCGCGCCCAGAATACCGACAGGTAAAACCTGCCACTGCAGCCCTGCCAGCAGCGGTAAGTATAAAAACCAGCAAAAAAAGGTAAGTTAAAGTTTTTATTTTTAAATTATTTTTCAGCGATTTGGTAGCTAAGGGTCTTGTGAAAGTTTTTGGAATGTTTTTGGCCATTTTTTCCCCCCCCCCCTCTCCAGAGGCCTCTATCGCAGCGCAATCGACCACAGACTAAAGTTGCTGAAACTCGTGTTTTGTGCCACGAATAGTCGTGCAATGCCTCCTTTACCGATACGCCCAGACGTAAAGGCCGAAGGTTCGGCCTAAAAACGGTAGCGCAGTGAAAACGGTAATTTTGACATATCGCTATCGTTTTCGCCGAAAAACCCCAAAAGCCGAAAATCTGGCCCCTTAGAAGATTGAAGGGGTGATCGGATCGAGGTGTTGAAAGGATTCGATAGGATAGATACAGAGAAACTATTTCTTCTGGTGGGGGAATCAAGAACGAGGGGACAGAGGGGGTGAAATTCATTATCGCCCCATTTGGGAACGCTAACGTGCGGGAGCCGCAAAACTTTACGGCAGGAGCAGAAGTCCCGCCCCCGCTCGCTAACTTCAGATTACCGCCCGCGGAAGGAAGTGGAGTACAATCAAGCGCTGCCCTTCCTTCCTGGGGGGGAGGCGGGTAACAGGGCTCATGCCTCAGCAGCGCTACGCATTGGGCCGCGCAGCGCTGCCTCATCTGAGGGGCTCCTCCCTCATTTAAAGGGAAGGGCCCACGCTGCCGACTCTGCAAAAGAAAAAGGCACCAACCCAGACCACCAGGGAACGAGGTACCGCACGATCAGCCCAGCTCTCAAGCAGAGTGCTGCGCTGAGCGATCGCGGCCACAACCCCGGCGAAGAAACCGCTTGAAGAGCGGCAACGGAAAGGCACGTTTTCTTTGACTGCGCGCGGGGCCACCTCCCCTTTAATTTTTGCCCCGGTAGTGGCCAGACGCCCGATACACGTCCCCTGAAGCCACCGCTGTTTTTATCCCGCGCTACTTCAAGGAGCGAAAGCCAATTTCAGGGGCGGGGCGCTAGCGGAGTCATGCGCACGCCAATGATGTCATGATCTGCGGGCGCAGGAGATCGCGGCACAACGCAGTAGCACTGCTGCTAAACTCCCGCCCAATATGGCAGGAGTCGTTGCCAGCGTTGCGGCCGGGCAGTAAGGCATTTGACGGGAGGCGCAAATGCACCGAATTTCTAGCCCTATAATCTTAAAATTTGAACTAGGCCACTCAGGAGCAGAATCAGGAAGGGTAGCAGAAATCTGGGATTCTCTCCCCCAAAAGGGTATGGATGCTAGGACAATTGGAGTGTTCAAAACTAAGATCAATAGATTTTTGTTCGGTACGGGCACTGAGGAACATGGAGCTAAGGTGGGTAAATGGAGTTGAGATACAGATCAGTCATGATCTAATTGAATGGTCATCATCATCATAGGCAATCCCTCGAAGCGAGGATGACTTGTTTCCACGTCAAAAAGGGATGAGTTCACAGGTGTTTCAATGAAGGACCTAATATTCCAGATCCCGAACTACATCTTGGAGGGTGGAAGATGCCTGTGGGTGGATTTTTTTAACATGTGGTGGCCATTGCACCACATGGGCTTGACAGAGCTAGGTCTTGGTCCAATGGCAAGGATCACCCAAGACTAACTGGAGACCAGCTCTGCTGCACAGACTGAGCGCGCACACAAATCGCAGTGTGGGCTGGCCCGTGCTGCCCCTGGGCCCTCGCCTCTTCTGGGCCCCAGATTCATGCCTCTCCTGGGCCCCGGTCACTTCCCTTTACAAACTGGTGGAGTAGGCTCAATGGGTTAAATGGCCTACTCCTGTTCCTAGTGGTACTGTGTTCTTATGTATGTGGCAGAAATTTTGAACTTGTGAATCTTTGGAAACTGAAGTTTTAGTGTAGGTACTTGCTTCTAGCACATTCCAGCAACACTGTCCAATGTGGTTCAAACCTGTGTATGATGTAGCTACTCTTGGCAAACACAAGATGAGATATCACACTTACCGCAGGCCCAGTATCATTGTGTAACTACAATGGGAACGCACACTCCTTTAAACACAGTGAAACATCACCAAGTTGCTTCACAAAGTTATGGATTGGACACTGAGCAGGAATTGGGACAAGAGGGCGGAGGAGGAGGATGGAAAGACATATTGAATTACTTTACGCAGAGGATAGTGACCATATGGAATGGATTGCCAAGGGAAGCAGGCCAGGATGACTCCATCAGTAAGGGTTGGATACCTGGAGAAAAATTTGACAGAGGAGTAGAAGATTACGAAGGTAAACTTGCGCAAAACATAGAAACAGATAGTAAAAGCTTTTAAAGATATATAAAACGGAAAAGAGTGACTAAAGTAAATGTTGGTCCCTTAGAAGATGAGAAGGGGGATTTAATAATGGGAAATGTGGAAATGGCTGAGACTTTAAACAATTATTTTGCTTCAGTCTTCACAGTGGAAGACACAAAAACCATGCCAAAAATTGCTGGTCACAGGAATGTGGGAAGGGAGAACCTTGAGACAATCACTATCACTAGTGGGGTAGTGCTGGACAGGCTAATGGGACTCAAGGTACACAAGTCCCCTGGTCCTGATGAAATACATCCCAGGGTATTAAAAGAGATGGCGGAAGTTATAGCAGATGCATTCGTTATAATCTACCAAAATTCTCTGGACTCTGGGGAGGTACCAGCGGATTGGAAAGCAGCTAATGTAACGCCTCTGTTTAAAAAAGGGGGCAGACAAAAGGCAGGTAATTATAGGCAGGTTAGTTTAATATCTGTAGTGGGGAAAATGCTTGAAACTATTATTAAGGAAGAAATAGCGGGACATCTAGATAGGAATAGTGCAATCAAGCAGACGCAACATGGATTCATGAAGGGGAAATCATGTTTAACTAATTTGCTGGAATTCTTTGAGGATATCACAAGCATGGTGGATAGAGGTGTACCGATGGATGTGGTGTATTTAGATTTCCAAAAGGCATTCGATAAGGTGCCACACAAAAGGTTACTGCAGAAGATAGAGGTACGCGGAGTAAGAGGAAATGTATTAGCATGGATAGAGAATTGGCTGGAGAACAGAAAGCAGAGAGTCGGGATAAATGGGTTCTTTTCGGGTTGGAAATTGGTGGTTAGTGGTGTGCCACAGGGATCGGTGCTGGGACCACAACTGTTTACAATATACATAGATGATCTGGAAGAGGGGACAGAGTGTAGTGTAACAAAATTTACAGATGACACAAAGATTAGTGGGAAAGCGGGTTGTGTAGAGGACATAGAGAGGCTGCAAAGAGATTTGGATAGGTTAAGCGAATGGGCTAAGGTTTGGCAGATGGAATACAATGTCGGAAAGTGTGAGGTCATCCACCTTGGGAAAAAAAACAGTAAAAGGGAATATTATTTGAATGGGGAGAAATTACAACATGCTGAGGTGCAGAGGGACCTGGGGGTCCTTGTGCATGAATCCCAAAAAGTTAGTTTGCAGGTGCAGCAGGTAATCAGGAAGGCGAATGGAATGTTGGCCTTCATTGCGAGAGGGATGGAGTACAAAAGCAGGGAGGTCCTGCTGCAACTGTATAGGGTATTGGTGAGGCCTCACCTGGAGTACTGCGTGCAGTTTTGGTCACCTTACTTAAGGAAGGGTATACTGGCTTTGGAGGGGGTACAGAGACGATTCACTAGGCTGATTCCAGAGATGAGGGGGTTACCTTATGATGATAGATTGAGTAGACTGGGTCTTTACTCGTTGGCGTTCAGAAGGATGAGGGGTGATCTTATAGAAACATTTAAAATAATGAAAGGTTGGACAAGATAGAGGCAGAGAGGTTGTTTCCACTGGTCGGGAGACTCGAACTAGGGGGCACAGCCTCAAAATACGGGGGAGCCAATTTAAAACCGAGTTGAGAAAGAATTTCTTCTCCCAGAGGGTTGTGAATCTGTGGAATTCTCTGCCCAAGGAAGCAGTTGAGGCTAGCTCATTGAATGTATTCAAGTCACAGATAGATAGATTTTTAACCAATAAGGGAATTAAGGGTTACGGGGAGCGGGCGGGTAAGTGGAGCTGAGTCCACGGCCAGATCAGCCATGATCTTGTTGAATGGCGGAGCAGGCTCGAGGGGCTAGATGGCCTACTCCTGTTCCTAATTCTGATGTTCTTATTATGTTCTTATGTTCTTATGTAAGAGGTATTGTGGGTTCCAATAGTTCCTAGACACTGGGACCTGCTAAAAGGGCTGCAACAGGCTTTTCCAGTTGTTTACAGTCATATCCTCCCATGTATCTTCACTGTTGTAACTTCACTGCACCAAGTTATCAGCCTATTCCATAAATCAACAGCTTTAAGGATAAAATGGTTGATCCTTGACTTAAGTCTCGCCTGAGGTGGCCTTATCTTCTCCCTAGTCATTATGGGCCCACTTGTGACCATCAAGGTTTCACACGCTGCTTGGTGAACAGGCTCAAGCTGTGGATGGATGGGAGTCTATAACTGTAATCTCACCCTTATCTTCAAATTCCTCCATGGTCTCGCCCCTCCCTATCCCTCTAATTTCCTCCAGCCCCACAGCCCCCCGAGATGTCTGCGCTCCTCTAATTCTGCCCTCTTGAGCATCCCTGATTTTAATCACTCAACCATCGGTGGCCGTGTATTCTGTTGCCAAGGCCCCAAGCTCTGGAACCCCCTCCCTAAATCTCTCCACCTCTCTACCTCTCTTTCCTCCTTCAAGACGCTCCGTAAAGCATACCTCTTTGACCAAGCCTGCGCTAATTTCTACTTATGCGACTCAGTGTCAACTTTTTATCTGATAACACTCCTGTGATGCATCTTGGGACTACGTTAAAGGCGCTATATAAATACATGTTGGTGTTGTTGATCAGCCCGCCTACTTAAACCGGCACTCCTGGCAGAACACCAGCAGTGCTCCTCCACTTTAAATTAACAATAGAAAATAAATGATATATTGAATGATTCATTTTAACCGCCAGGTTGTTAATGGTGGGATCCCGGAAATATTGATTCTGTTGCCAACAATTTCACTCAAGGCACGTCCCTCCTTCAATTGGCAGCCTTTCTCGGCTTATTGATTGCACAATGAAAAAGTGCGTTACCATTGTAAACCCGCAAGGTCACATTTTAAAATTCGGTTTGTATTGTTAAAATATTTACAGTCCCGATGAATTGACGAGCTAGAAATTTAAATGAACTGCTTGATGAGGTGAGTTGTTATTGAAAAAAAATATTCTTTTGGACCTGAGAAGGTTGTGGAAGCCGCACGGCTTGAAGGTGCAGAAAGAATGGGGCATTTGGTAAATGTACCGCCTGGGGTGAAACTTAGTCGTACAGACGGGGAAATTCCTGGACTCCACCCCTGCTCTCTGCTGAACTGGCTGATGTCAGGCAGGGTTGGCTGCAATTGGCCTTAGCTTCCCTGGGCTAGGGAGGGGGAAAGAAATAGCCAGGCTTTCTGCTCTGTTAAGTGACCCTGCAGGAAACAGTGAGTGTGTGTGTAGTCGCACATGTACAATTGTGTGTGTGTAGGCATGCTTGTGTGTGTTGGTATGTGTTTTGTGTGTGTGTGTTTTTATGTATGTGTGTGTGTGTTTATATATATGTTGCATATGTATGCATGTGTGCTTGTGTGTGTAGGTATCTGTGTAGGTGTGTGTGTGCATATGTAGGTATGTGTGTGTGTGTGAGTGTGTGTGTGGGTATGTGTGTGTGTGTTTATGTGTGCGTGTGTAGGTATGTGTGTGTGTGGGTATGTGTGTGTGTATGTGTAAGTGTATGTGTGTAGGTATGTGTGTGTGTGTGTGGGTATGTGTGTGTGTGTGTAGATATGTGTGTGGGTGTGTGTGTGTGGGTATGTGTGTGTGTGTGTGTGTGTGTATGTGTGTGTATATGTATGTGTGTGTGTAGGTGTGTGTGTGTGTGGGTGTGTGTGGGTATGTATGTGTGTGTGTGTGTGTGTGTAGGTATGTGTGTGTGTGTGAGTATATGTATGTGAAGGTATGTGTGTGTGTGACTGTAGGTATGTTGGGGTGTGTGTGTGTGTGGGTGTGGGTGTGGATGTGGGGGTATGTGTGTGTGTATGTGTGTGGGTATGTGTGTGTGTATGTGTAGGTATGTGTGTGTGTGTATGTGTGTGTGTATATGTGTGTGTGTGCGTGTGTGTGTTTGTGTGTGTGTGTGTGTGTAGGTAGGTATGTGAATGTGTGTGCGTGTAGGTATGTGTGTGTGAGTGTGGGTATGTGTGTGTGTGTAGGTATGTGTGTGTGTTTGTGTGTGTATGTATGTGTGTGTGTGACTGTAGGTATGTTGGTGTGTGTGTGTGTGTGTGAGTGTGTGTGTGTGTGTGAGTGTGTGTGGGTATGTAGGTGTGTGTGGATATGTGTGTGGGTATGTGTGTGTGTGTGTGTGTGTATGTGTGTGTGTGTGTGGGGGGGGTATGTGTGTGGGGGGGGTATGTATGTCGACAACAGGTAATGTCAGAATTGTGTTTGTCTGTGCTGATTGACTTACCTATATTTGCTCACTGACGATGCTCAGATGTAAAGATTGGGCACCTGGGTGAGGAAGCAGAGGGTGATGGGTCGCCTGCGGAATCCTGCGCCAACATAAGTCAGGACCTTCAGAAGGTGAGTGAGAAAATGGAATGGGAGAGATAACAAAAACAGAACGTCTTTCATTGTCCATAGCTGAGTGAGTTATGTGACTACAGGATGTGGGATAACAAAAATGTGGCTCATGCTTCGTGCAGTCGTGCTTGTGGTATATATTTACTGCCATATCTTTATTTTTGCAGATGGGTGACTGCATTATCCAAGATCAAAGCAGCACATGCACTCCCAGTTTAGGCAGCTTTTATGCAGCAATGCATTTTCACAGACTGGATGTGTCAGCCTAAACTGGGTAATCCACCTTGATGTGCAGTAATGGGCCAGACTAAAATGTTGAAGTAAATGGTTTACATGGACCTCTGTCGCAATAAAGATACATCAATGTGAGTGATGTATCTGCATATCCTGTGCATGTAAATGGAGAAAATCTTTCATTTAAATCACGTTTGATGAAATAAATGGATCTTGTGGCACGGAATAATGAATATTCAAACACCAACAATTACATTTGAAAAAAATCTATTTTTGTTTTACGTACCTTCAGACAGTAAGTCTCGTGCATTCCTTGAAATGAGTCACGATTAAATTCTCCAATATTTAACCGCCAATCAACATCAAATAAACAAATTATTCTGGTCATTATCACATTGCCACGTTTCCTACATTACAACAGTGACTACACTTCAAAAAGTACTTAATTGGCTGTAAATTGCTTCGGGACGTCTAGCAGACACATCATTCATGTGAAAGGCTTTATATAAATTCCTTCCTTCCATTCCATTCTTACCTTCCTCCCTTCCTTCCTTCCTTCCTTCTATTCCCTTCCTTCCATCCTCCCTTCCTTCCTCTCTCTCTTTCTCTCTCCCTCTCTCCCTCCCTCCCTCCCTTCCTTCCTTTCCTGTGTTAAATATGTGTGACAGATTTCCTTCACTGATTCTATTCTAAATATGAAGTTCAGGGTAGAAGTGGGAGCTTGGAAGCTCCTTCTCATCTGGTTTGTAACAAATTCCTGTTGTGATGACTTGTTAACTTGGGTGAAGGATAATAGGAATTTTCTAAAGCACTGAATGGAATGCCAGCATTGTGTGCATGTGTTTAAATCCATCCATCTTTTTCCTGCCAATGTTTACCCCTCCCCTCCTCTCCCTACCCCCGTCCCGAAGGTGTCAACCTCTTGCTTGGATGCCCCACCCAAGTGACCATTCTTCATGTAGGAGCTGAGACAGTAAGGGTCAACCAGGCTGTCTGCCTGTCACTCTCTGCAGGGAAAACCTGATTGAAATAGAAGAAGAGAAAATAACTCCTCCTGTGCTGTATCGTTGTATGTTTCAATGGGCTAGAACCCCCACTTTTGAGCTTATCTCCCAAAAATGGGCATTATGTCCGGCGTGGGCAGCAAAAAAGGGTTTTCAGATCGCCGGCTTCTCACCCATTCTCAAAACACCTAGTTTACATTTTTGAAAATGGGCATCACCGCGAGCGATATCAAATGGGTGGTAGCGTTAAATTTTTTTGACCTTCTGCCGTAAAGTGTGACCGTCCTTAGCAACGTCATGGCAACGCTCAATTCCCGTGATTCAGGAGGTCAAGGGTCACCATGACATGCGCAGAAGAGGAGACAGAGAGAGAGGGAGCTCAGAGGGACTGAAGGCGTGGCTGGGTGTGGTGTGGCTGCTTTGGGAGAAAGGAGGGAGACTTTAGAGCTTCACAGTAAGTAGGCAAACAAAAAGTAGCTGTTATCAGCCACATATTTGACTGTATTTGTCCTATAATGGACGGAGAGGAGGAGGCATCACAGCACGTTGTAGAGACTGACGCTGGAGAGAGCAGTGAGGTGGGAGAGGAGCACATTGGAGGGCGCAAAGGAGCCAGGAGGTTCTCGGACGAGGCAAATGCCTCCCTCCTGCAGGTGGTTGAGTCACACTGGGGTGACTTGACACAGGGAGGGCGTGGGAAGCCCACCCCAAAGGCCTACCAGAGGATATAGACCGAGATAGCAGAGGTGGTCTCGTCGGCGACCAACGAGGTGCGTGAGGGTAACCAATGCCGCAAACGATGGAACGACCTTGTGGGATCCGCAAGAGTAAGTATTACATTGATTTACATGTACTTATGTATTTATATAATTTGATTTGTAATAGTCATGAGTGACTATCAGCAGATGTGAGGTCTTGCACTTTTACCGGGAATGTTTTACTCAAAGCCTGCGGTCACGGTGTACGCCATTAGATAAAAAATGATAATAATCATAATAATCATGATTCCATCTGTCGGTTATGTGTTGTATCAGTCTCTGTGACAGTACCTAGCGATGATATCACGCAATGATCTCCTGCCATGTCGTCCTGTCACCTTTTACAGAAGAAGCTATGGACGATGAGGTCCGTGCAGAGGCGAACGGGTGGGGGGCCACCAGTCCCCAGCGACATCACAGAGATGGAGGAGCGAATGCTGGCACTCATGGGAAAGCACCCCCGGACAGCCACGGATGCATCTGCAGACCCTGAAGTGATGCCACGTGAGTAAAGCTTACACCATTGCGTGATGTAAAGTCAATAGATGCCACACCAACTCATATCCAACCAATCATACATGATAGATGATTTCTAAAAGTGTCATAGAAATAATTCTGGCCTAATGAAAATCATTGCAATGCACAATGTGTTGATGGTCATGAGATGTGATGTCTGCGATAATTTTGAGAGCGGTGGTGCTTTTGTCGTGCATATGCTGTGTGTAGCGCTGGACTCACCTTGTGACCCTAGCATCCCCTTCTCCTCTAATAACCTCATTTGTGTCTTGCAGCTCAGCCAGCAGCGCGATATATGGGTGTTATACGTCATTTCAGCGGTAAAATGGGCGTTAAGTGGCCGTTAAGCAGGCAAAAATAGTGGAGGTTCTAACCCATAGATTCCAGTCATCATTTGCTATTTCTGGGATCTTGCAATGATTGCTGTATTTGCCCACATTGCAAATCGGCTGTATGTGAAGCACTATGAGATGTTGTAGAGACATTTGATAGGGTGCCATATAAATGCAAATCTTTCTTTGCTTTAGTGATGAATGAATTAATATTCTTGCATCCAATTCCCTACTTGCAACTGGGTAGTGGAGTGGTTTAGACACTGGCCTTTCATCTCTGGGAGCTGGGTTCAAATCCATCCGAGCCTAACTGGATGAAAATCTCCTCTGTCTATTGGTTGTCAAGGCCCACTGTGGACAATTTGGCCAGTGTCAATCCTAGTGGGCATATTCACAGCACAACACAGGCAGTGATTGGCAATCTCGCTCGGAGAGAGGCCGCAGGATGGCTGGCATGGGCAATGGGGAGAAATGACCACACCGGGGTAGTAGGGGTGAGACTGCGGAGTAAGGATGTCTTTGGGGCAGAGCAGGGCGGAGCTTTACTGCGCATCGGCCTGTGCTGTACCCGACCTGGGGGCCTGAAATGCGAAGAGCTCCATTCCCCAGCACAAAGATCCTTCACTTTGGTAAGCATGAAGAAAGGAGACATTGCTTTTTCTGCTATGAGCGGTGAAATTTAACCAGGGGCAGAGTGGGGAGGGGGGGGGAACAGCGGTGGGGTGTGTGAAATGGCGTTAGCGGATCCGTCGCTCAAAGTGAACCCCGCTCAATTTTGCTTTCCACAGAAGTAATAGTCAAGCGGGATCTATAACGGCCGGTCGATCTACTTCCACCCATTTTGTCCCCATGTCAAAGGCGAATCTTCACAGAATCATAGAAATTTACAGCACGGAAGAAGGCCATTTCGGCCCATCGTGTCCACGTCTGCTGACAAAGAGCCACCCAGCATAATCCCACTTTCCAGCTCTTGGTCTGTAGCCCTGTAGTTTACGGCACTTTAAGTACACATCCAAGTACTTTTTAAATGCGGTGAGGGTTTCTGCCTCTACCACCCTTTCAAGCAGACACCCACGACCCTCTGAATGAAAACATTTCCCCTCGAATCCCCTCTAATCCTCCAACCAATTACTTTAAATCTATGCCCCCTGGTTGTTGACCCCTCTGCTAAGGGAAATAGGCCCCTACATAATTTTATATAACTCTATTAAGTCTCCGCTCAGCCTCCTCTGTTCCATAAAAAACAACCCCAGCATATCCAATCTTTCCTTATATCTAGAATTCTCCAGTCCAGGCAACATCCTCGTAAATTCCTTCTTTCACATTACATTGCTGGCTATTACACCGACAAAGAATTGTGCATTTACATAGTGCCATTCACGACCTCCTCTGTACCCTCTTTAGTGCAATCACATCTTTCTAATCTTCCCCCCATATGATTCAGATCAGCCATGATCTTATATAATGGCGGAGCAGGCTCAAGGGGCCAAATGGCCTACTCCTGCTCCTGTTTCTTATGTCCAAAATGAGTTAACGGTTTTGCTAAAGTAGTGAGCAGAGTAATTTCATAAATTGATACATTCATTATTGATACATTCATTATTAATGCCACATATATAATTACAACGTCCTTTATTTTCGCAACCCAGATTATGGAAAATTCACCTGAGTTGATCAATTTCTATTAATTCACGAGATATGCACAATATTTACAGACTTCTGCTTTCTCTCACAAATATGTAATTGCCTCATTACGGATTTCCTGGGGAATTTCACTGCTGTGCGAGTGCTCTTGGTTAATTTTCTTATTCAGTCTTTATGTAAATGCATTCAGAACATTCTTTTCATCTGTTATAATTTTAGCACCTTCATGTAGCAGAACAAATTTGTGTTCCAAAATTGATTGCGTTGTCTAATGCACGGTAACAATAAATGTTTAATGCAACATTTCTAATTACACGAGACTGCCGAGAACCACAGTCCTTTAACTGTCTGATTTCAGTCGCGCACGAACAACAAGGATCATCTATTCGTGATGTACATGCGTTTAAAGTATATTTTACTTAACTATTGTTTTCCCAAAGCCATTGGTGTTATGGATTAATGGTTGCCATGGTAATCGTTGGTACTTCGTCACGATTTACAGCAAACTCCCATCATTTGGGTCCATATTGCTTCTTGTGGGCTGTCTTTTTTAGGCCAATAGGTGGCACCCACTGTCTGTGTAGTGTAAGGGCGGAAGATTTCTTTAGATGATTGTGGGTCAATGCTGTAGCAATGTAGAAAGGCAATTTCTGTCTGATACTGCTCTTTCAGTGTGGGCTTCTATTATATAGAAGACTCTCAAAAGTGGAAGAACATATATTTTGTACTTTGAAAGTTTATGTCATGTTATAAATTGCAATCCAGGTTCATGGTAGTTTTTACTTGTAGTGCACTGCTGTCCTTGATGGACAAGGTGTGATGAGATTGCAATCTAAATTGGAGAGATGTGAGCCTGCCTGAAGTAAAGAAAGAAATACTTGCATTTATATAGCACCCTTCACGACCATTGGACGTCTCAAAGCACTTTGCAGCCAATGAAATACTTTTGAAGTGTACTCACTGTTGTAATGTGGGAAACGCATCAGCTAATTTGTGCACAGCAAGCTCCCACAAACACCATTATCATAGGCAGTCCCTCGGAATGGAGGAAGACTTGCTTCCACTCTTAAAACAAGTCCTTAGGTGGCTGAACAGTCCAATATGAGAACCACAGTCCCTGTCACAGGTGGAACAGACAGTCGTTGAGGGAAGGGGTGAGTGGGACTGGTTTGCTGCACGCTCTTTCTGCTGTCTGCGCTTGATTTCTGCATGCTCTCGGCGATGAGACTCGAGGTGCTCAGCGCCCACCCGGATGCACTTCCTCCACTTAGGGCGGCAATGTGATAATGGCCAGATAATTTCTTTTTGTTATGTTGATTGAGGTATACATATTGGCTAGGACACCGGGGATAACTCCCCTGCTCTTCTTCGAAATAGTGCCATGGGATCTTTTACACCCACCTGAGAGAGCAGACGGGGCCTCGGTTTAACGTCTCATCCGAAAGACGGCACCTGCGACAGTGCAGCACTCCCTCAGCACTGCACAGGAGTGTTAGCCTAGATTTTTTTGTGCTGAAGTCTCTGGAGTGGGACTTGAACCCACAACCTTCTGACCCAGAAGCGATTGTGTTACCCACTGAGCGGCAATTGACACAAGTAAAACATGGTACGAGTTCCCTATTGTTTTCAAGAAATGACTTTGTGCAGTGGTTCCTGGTACAGTGGCACAATAGAGCAGGGACACTATAATATTTGGGGAGCTTTACTTATCTGGCCTGGACGGGATTGTGCTTAATTTATATTATGATGTTAGGGTTCGTTCACAAAGGATTCATTCCCAAAGAGACACAATCTGTCTGGGATGTTGTTTGGGATAATCAGCTGGAATACCTAAAGTAGCTATCAAAAATGTGTGTATACTCACGTGTCAAATCAGTTCTGAGGCAGTGGAGGACATCACGCACATTCCAGAAGTTGTTTGCATCTTTAATGCCAGAATGGTTTTCATTCAATGCATCCAGTGGGGGTGGGTGGAGGGAGTGCGTAGCTAACCAGACAGCGTGGCTGTCAAAGTCCCACACCAAGGGAAAAGGCGAGGTTCTCATTCAAGGTGGTAACATAGATTGACGGCTTGGTGAGCCAATCCTTGACACACTGAGCAGAGGGCGGGGGGGGGAGGTTAGAGGTCAAGCATTGAGTGTCTCTTGCAATCTGCAGTTTGAGCCTGGCATAGTCAGAGACAGATAAGTCTCACTTTGTTCATTAGTGCCAGTTAGTATATGGAATGCTAACTTGTGATTGAGTTTGCTCTGTAATGGGTAAGGCTTTGCGTTTTATTATTTTGATGTTACGAGGAGTAGCAGGAAATAGATACATTTCACGGCAAGGCTGCATTCTGTTCATTCACATACTTCATGTAAAATAAAGAAAGAAAGATTTGCATTCATACACGACCACCGGACGTCTTTACAGCCAATGAAGTACTTTTGGAGTGCAGTCACTGTTGCATTGTGGGAAACGCGGCAGCCAATTTGCACACAGCAAGCTCCCACAAACAGCAATGCGATAATGAAGATAATCTGTTTTTGTTATGTTGATAAACAAGTTTGTTATTTCACAATCAACCTTGTCTCACTGAAGTCTTTGTAAGTCCAACTTCTGAAAATGTAGAACAACTTGGCACTGAGGGCAAGATTATAGTATCCAATACACACAGCTGTGGGTGGTATTGTTATGCTTCCTGGGTCACGCTATCGTTTAACTAGATATTGGGCTGTGAAGATACTCTTCGGTTCATAGAGGATCTGAGATCCACTTATGAGAATAACCCGTGACACTAACGTATACTGCTAACACATGGGCCACGTTAGATATGGGTGAGGAAGGCCATTTGGTCCATCATAGCTCATCCATCCACTCTCCTGCAAAAGCAGTTTCAAATCTTCGCCAGTGCAATATTCAGCAGTGCAATGTGAAAGAAATAATTGTGCATTTATGTAGCGCCATTCACAACCTCCAGATGCCCCAAAGCACTTTACAGCCAATGAAGTACCTTTGAAGTGTGTCACTGTTGTAATGTAGGAAACGGGGCAGCCAATTTGCGCACAGCAAGATCCCATCAGCAGCATTGCGATAATGACCAGGTGATCTGTTTTTTTTATGAATAGGCTAGGCATTTGAACACTAAATCTATAAAAGTGGTTTCTAGGCTAAAGTGTTTCTGTATAAATACACCACCACCTCCTTCCACCCTAAAGAAACCTTTGATGTGAAGACACTGTGTAGAGGCTTGGTAGGAAAAGGAACAATGCTCAAAGAATGAGGAACACCCTACTGATCTCATCATAGGCGGTCCCTCGAACGAGGATGACTTGCTTCCACATGAGTTCACAGATATTTCAATGAAGGATCTGATGTTCCAGACTTGAACTCCAGTTGAAGGGGTGGAAGATGCCTGTGCGTGGATTTTTTTAACGTGTGGTGACCGTTGCACATCAGCCACCACACGGGCTTGACAGAGCTAGGCCTTTATCCAGTGGCAAGGGTTAACCAGGACAACTGGAGACCTGCTCTGCTGCACGGACCTAGTGCGCACACATATCGCAGTGTGGGCTGGGCCCGTGCTGCCCCTGGGCCCTCGGCTCTTCTGGGCCCCATACCTTCATTTGCCGCATCTCCGCCATGATCTCTCGCCGCTCCTCTGCCACAAACATTCGCCGCACCTCCGCCGCAATCTCACACCACTTCTCCGCCACGATCTCTCGCCGCTCATCCACCACAATCTCTCACCGCTCCTCCGCCACGACCTTCCTGCTCCTCCGCTGTACCTGGGCCCTGCCGACGTTCTGCTCATGCTCCAAACGGCGACCTGGGTTTTGATGACGTCACCCAGTTGCCCTCCTCAAAATCGTCGCACACTTGGAGCAGCTCGCGCTGGAAGTTGTAGTGGTTTGCTCCAGCTCTTTTATAGCCCGACCTGCGGAAGTGTTCTCTCGCAGGTCGGGGGGGGGGGGCCACGAGTGAGAGATAATGGAACCCCTTGTGCTTATTTGTTACTCTTCATATGATGATTCCGCGATCAGAGTCTCCCAATGAGTAGCAAGTCTCACAGGGAGCACTGGTGGGAAAACCGTGAGCCCACAGCCCATAATTTAAATGGACTTAAATATGCAAATCGGGGTCCTACACTAGTTGAAAGAAAGGAAGAACTTGCATTAAAAATAGGAAATGCTGGAAATACTCAGCAGGTCAGACAGCATCTGTGGAGAAAGAAACAGAGTTAATGTTTCAGGTCGATGACCCTTCGTCAGAACTTGCATTTATACAGCACCTTTCACGACTTTAGGATGTCCCAAAGAGCTTTACAACAACAACTTGTATTTATATAGCGCCTTTAACATAGTGTAACGTCCCAAGGTGCTTCACAGGAGTATTATGGGCTGAAAAATTTGACATCGAGTTGCCTAAGTAGAAATTAGCGCAGGTGACGAGGTATGCTTTACGGAGCGTCTTGAAGGAGGAAAGAGAGGTAGAGCGGCAGAGAGATTTAGGGAGGAAGCTCCAGAGCTTGGGGCCCAGGCAACAGAAGGCATGGCCACCAATGGTTGTGTGATTATAATCAGGGATGCTCAAGAGGGCAGAATTAGAGGAGCGCAGACATCTCGGGGGGGTTGTGGGGCTGGGAGGTTACAGAGATAGGGACCAGCCAATTAAGTACTTGTGAAATGTTGTAATGTAGGAACACAAATGTGAAATTCAGGTACAAATGGGCAGAGCTTGCACCGTGCATGATTCGTCCAGTTGTACTAGGCGTTGAGCAAGGTCTGTCCATTTGTACCTGAAGTTAACCACTGGTTAAAGAGCCCGCTCCAGAAAAGTGCAGGCAAATTTTCAGTTTTTATTTCTGTGCTCCTCCTGGGCCCAACCTCTGGCCCGCTGTGGCCTTGTTTGAGACCAGCCACCACCACCCCTGAACCCGGGATTGCTTCCTCTCTCCCCCACCCCGCAGATTTGCTTTGCCTGATGGCTCAGCGTAGGAACTGGACAATTTCCTGGCCCCCATCCCTCCTAACCGACAGACTGCAGTGGGGCTCCCCATTCAGTCAGCTGTGGCTCAGTGGGTAGCACACGCGCCTCTGAGTCAGAAGGTCGTGGGTTCAAATCCCACTCCTGGGACTTGAGCACATAAATCTAGGCTGACACTCCCTCAGCACTGGACTGTCAGAGGCGCCATCTTTCAGGTGAGACGTTAAACCAAGGCCCCATCTGCTCTCCAGGTGGACATAAAAGATCACATGCCACTATTTCAAAGAGCAGGGGAGTTATCCCCGGCGTCCTGGCCAATATTTATCCCTCAATCAATATAACGAAAACGGATTATCTGGTCAATATCACATTGCTGTTTGTGGGAGCTTGCTGTGCATAAATTGGCTGCTGCATTTCCCACATTACAACAGGGACTACACTCCAAAAGGCTGTAAAGCACTTTGAGATATCCAGTGTGTTATGTCTTTAGATGCTCTGATAATGACTCCATGAGGCAATGTATTGCACTTGAACTATAGTGACTTTAGTCCATTTAATATAACTCCAGAGTGAGGATCACACATGATGGCCTGCCTTTTATACTAGGCCTGGCACACCTGTACAGGTAACCTACAAGTCTCCCACTGCAGTGCCCTCTGGTGACACATCTTAGTGACCATACAGCTGGTGTACAAGTTTCCCGTAGTAGTGTCCTCTTATGGCACAGCATATGTAATAGTACAAGCAGTAAACATGTCTGGATACATGACACAGTGGTCGTGAAAGATACTATATAAATGCTTGTCTTTCTTTCTTTCTTTCTTATCCACAGCTCGTCGGCATGCTTTACATTAGGCCCAAAGCCGAATCTGGCTCAGCCCTTAGGCTGGCAACGGACCAGCATGCAGAGCTTTGGGCGCATGTCCAATTTCTCAGCCATTACTTCAAAAAGTGGGCACATGAGTTCATGTGAGGCAACATCAAGGTCATTCCAGTCTGAAGCCCTGGATTTAATTTCAAGCCGAGCTGTTCCAAGCAGGAGTAAGGACAATTGACCATTGTGTTTCTGGGCTAGGCACGTTCCCATTCTTGATTGCTGGCCAGTGACCCCAGCTGAGAAGTGCAGGTGCGTTGCTATATGACCAGGCCAAGATGGGGGGGCTCAGCTGTGATGGTCCTTATGGTTGAATTGCACGCTGACACTCGCCCTGTCTCGGCTGACACAGGATGAGCGGTCCCACGAAAGCATGTACCGAACCGTACGCAAGCGTGTGAACGGGGGAGAAAAGAGGTGAAATACATGGGGCAAAACATCATTGAGCTCCATTGTGGGATGTGAGTGTCCTCTCACGCAATGGTGTTTAAAGATCTGCTGGCAGTGTTGCAGTCGCGACTGCATCAGCCCTGGTGGAATGAGGTGACAGGTGACCAAAAGCTTAGTCAAAGAGGTAGGTTTTAAGGAGCAGACTGGTTTCGGGAGCTATTTATGAACTTAGGCAGCTGAAGGCACGGCCGCCAATGGTGGGGCGATTAAAATCGAGAATACGCAAGGGTAAAAATGGAGGAGCGCAGAGATCTCGGAAAATTGTAGGGTTGGAGGAGATTACAGAGATAGGGAGGGGCGAGGCAATGGAGGGATTTGAAAATGAGGATGAAAATCTTCAACCTATTACAACACTGACTCACTGTGAACATCACCACAAGGAGAGATTGAGTAGTATATTATAATTGTGTAAAGACAATAGATTGGTTTGACAGTGTTAATGCTGAGAAAAATCATTTCTCTGGCTGGGGAGTCTAGAACATGGGGGCACAGTCTCAAGATAAGGGGTCGGCCATTTAGGAGTGAGATGAGGAGGAATTTCTTCACTCAGAGGGTTGTGAATCTTTGGAATTCTCTACCCCAGAGAACTGTGGATGCTCAGTCATTGAGATATTCAAGACAGAGGTCGATAAATTTTTGGGCACTAAGAGAATTAAGGAATATGGGGGCCGATTTTCAGCACTTCACCGCCCGCTGCCACAGACTGGCGCGACATTCCTCCTGAAGATCCGCCCACTGCCACTTTCGGGGTAGCCTGGAGCGGGCGGGAGGGGGGAGCCGTCGGGAACCGCCCGCTGACGTCAGCGGACAGCCGAGTGGCGCAACTGAGCTCCCGCCCGCCGAGCTCCCAGATTCCTGCAGGCGGGAGTCTGCGGGACTCGGCGACAGAACTGGGGTGGGTCGCTGGCTGCAGGCTGGTTTGTCCCCAACGGTGAGTATGAAGAAACTGAAAAAAGGTAAGTGAACATTTTAATACTTTTTTTCAACAGCGACTTACCTGTATGGGGCCCCCTGAAGGTCTTTAGATACTTTTTACATTTTTTGCTGTTGTTTTTTTTCGGGTCTTCGACTCTCCGTCGGCCCAACTCCATCCTCGGCGGCACTTGGGCAGCAAGCGCCTTTGCCGCCGAGAGCGCGACCTCCCGCCCGCTGCCGCCCAGATTGGCTTCCATTTGCCGGCCGCCGATTTTTGAGGGACCTTCTTCATGAATATCCCACCCAAAATACCGCCAGGTTCCTCGGTGGCCATGGGCGGCATTTTGGGTGGCATTTGGGTGGGTGGAGGTCTTGCTGGAAGTTGGCCCCATGTGGATAATGTGCGAGGGTGGAGTTGAGGTAGAAGATCAGCCATGATCTTATTGAATGGCGGAGCAGGCTCGATGGACTGAATGGCAGACTCCAGCTCCTATTCCTTATGTTCTTATGAAAATATGCAGCAGCAATGTTGTTGTACAAACAGTTTCGCCAATTTCCCGCCTCCACTCTTCGAACGGTGCTGTAAACCTGCTTATCTGAAACGCATGTTAAAATAGTGCAGATAGGAATTTGGTAGGAGTGCCTGAAGCGTGGTTCAGAGAAATGTCGCCGTGCTTGAGATGAAACGGAAGGCTGCGTAGATGTTCTCTGTGGGCATCACAGGGTGAGCCTCTTCCACTAAAAAGGGATTATCGCATTTTGTGGAAGGAATGAACAGACTTAAATAGAAAATGTACCTTTTCATAGTGGGCTTCCTGGAAGCCATCATAATCTCCTCTGGTGACAGTAGAAGGTCATGTGTTGGCAGCGTGCCCCTCTCTCAAGCGAAACCATCAGTTGGTTAGTTGCTGTGCTTGGAGATTAGACTTGGCTGGCCCAGACAGAAGGCCTGGATTCTGGCACTCATGACGTGCTAAGGCTCTGCAATGTTGCTAATGCAATCATGAACTATGTCCCACAGACACACAGCTGGTGACCCCATCATGTCTGACTGCGGGGGTGTCTGCTGTATGTGGGAGGTATTAGCCCGCCGATATATTGGGAGTGGTGTTACAGTACAAACACTTAAGGCTCTCACAGACGCCTACCAAATTCCTCTCTGCACTATTTTAACACCCATTTAGCCCATTTCAGATAAACAGGTTAACTGCAGCATTAAAAGAGTGGAGGCTGTAAATCTGCTAAACTCTATGTACAAAGACATTGCTACTGCAAATACATGACTCGCTCTCTCCTTGCAGTGATGTTCACAGTGAGTCAGTGTTGTAGCAGGTTGAAGATTTTCATCCTTGTGTTCAAATCCCTCCATGGCTTCGCCCCTCCCAATATCTGTAAACTCCTTCAGCCCTACAACTTTCCGAGATTCCTGCGCTCCTCCAATTTTGGCCTTTTGCGTATTCCCGATTTTCATCGCTCCACCAAAAGGTACCTTCACCTGCCTAGGCCCTAAGTTCTGGAATTCCCTCCCTAAACCTCTCCGCCTCTCTCTCCTCCTGTAAGGTGCTCCTTAAAACCTATCTCTTTGACTAAGCTTTTGATCATCTGTTCTAATATCTGCTTATGGGTCTCTGTGCCAAATTTCAGTTGATAACTTTCCTGTGAAGTGCCTTAGGATGTTTTCCTACATTAAAGGAGCTATATCAATACAGGTGCAGCACCCCAAAATCCGGAACCCCCAGGACCGAGGCCATTCCGGATTTTGCATTTTGCCGGATTTTGGAACGTCTTTCTGATGCCCAGGTTCAGGTCTTTCCGGATTTCGGAACGTCAGCAGGTGGGTGTTCGCCGGGCGATGAGGTTGTCGGGGGTGATGTTCGCTGGGCGATGAGGTCATCGGCCAGAGCCCCACCGCTGGAGAGGTGTTTTGGCGGGCCCCGCTGCCGGGGAAGAGTTCTGGCAGCCCCACTGCCGGGGAAGAGTTCTGGCGGCCCCCGCTGCCGGGGAAGAGTTCTGGTGGGGTCCCGCTGCCGGGGAAGAGTTCTGGCGGCCCCCGCTGCCGGGGAAGAGTTCTGGTGGGGTCCCGCTGCCGGGGAAGAGTTCTGGCGGGTCCCGCTGCCGGGGAAGAGTTCTGGCGGCCCCCGCTGCCGGGGAAGAGTTCTGGTGGGCCCCGCTGCCGGGGAAGAGTTCTGGTGGGCCCCACTGCCGGGGAAGAGTTCTGGCGGCCCCCGCTGCCGGGGAAGAGTTCTGGCGGCCCCACTGCCGGGGAAGAGTTCTGGCGGCCCCCGCTGCCGGGGAAGAGTTCTGGCGGCCCCGCTGCCGGGGAAGAGTTCTGGTGGGCTCCGCTGCCGGGGAAGAGTTCTGGTGGGCCCCACTGCTGGGGAAGAGTTCTGGCAGGTCCCGCTGCCGGGGAAGAGTTCTGGTGGGCCCCGCTGCTGGGGAAGAGTTCTGGTGGGCCCCACTGCCGGGGAAGAGTTCAGACGGGCCCCACTGCCGGGGAAGAGTTCTGGCGGGCCCCGCTGCCGGGGAAGAGTTCTGGCGGCCCCACTGCCGGGGAAGAGTTCTGGCGGGCCCCACTGCCGGGGAAGAGTTCTGGCGGGCCCCATTGCCGGGGAAGAGTTCTGGCGGGCCCCACTGCCGGGGAAGAGTTCAGACGGGCCCCGCCGCCGATGAGGTGTTCGGGTGGGGTCCGTCGCCGAGGAGATGTTCGGGTGGGGTCCGTCGCCGAGGAGGTGTTTGGGCGGGGTCCGTCGACGGAGAAGAGTTCGTGCAGGCCCCGCTACCGGGGAAGAGTATGGGCAGCCCCATCGCAGAGGAGGTGTTCGGGCGGGTCGGCGAGGAGGCCTCAAGGTAAGGGCAGTGGCGGTGAGGCGAGGCCCAAGGTCGGGCAGCGGTGCGACCTCGAGCTCAGCAGGGTCGACGGGTCCGGATTCCGGAACATTTTACGGATTCCGGATGACCCTGCCACCAATCGGTTCGGAGTCTGGATTCCGGAACATTCCGGATTCCGGAACTCCGGATTTTGGACGTTCAACCTGTACTATTTGTTGTTGTAGTATAACTGAGGGATAAAGTATTTAAGCTGACAGCAGCTCGCGTTTTGGCAAGCTATGCGAGACCACTCCAAGAGGTCGTCCATATCACTTTGCTTCACACTGGGTCTGTATAACTGCAACTGTTGCATAGCAAAGCTTTTAAACTTCTTTTCTAAATGTTTTACTGTAGGAAGGAACTGACAGCAGTCTCCACTTTTTAATAGCACTAAACAATTAAGCAGTATATTGGTGCTGGTGAGTGGAGGGTTACACATAGGTCTGTGCACACATGCGAGCTCCACATCCCATGGCTCAGTTGGTAA
Organism: Pristiophorus japonicus; assembly: GCF_044704955.1. Lineage (NCBI taxonomy): Eukaryota > Metazoa > Chordata > Chondrichthyes > Pristiophoridae > Pristiophorus > Pristiophorus japonicus. Next base: position 15,266,937 of record NC_091994.1, read on the forward strand.
CACACTCGCCTCTGGGTCAGAGTGAGGGTTCAAGTCCCACTCCAGGGACTTATGCACAAAAATCTAGGCTGACACTCCATTGCAGTACTGCACTGTCGGAGGTGCCGTCTTTCAGATGAGACGTTAATCCAAGGCCCTGTCTGCCCTCTCAGGTGGATGTAAAAGATCCCATGGCACTATTTCGAAGAAGAGCAGGGGAGTTGTCCCCGTTTTCCTCGCCAAAAATGTATCTCTCAATCAACGTCACAAAAATAGATTATTTAGTCATTATCACATTGCTGTCTGTGGGAGCTTGCTGTGCGCAAATTGGCTGCGGTGTTTCCTTCATTACAACAGTGATTACACTTTTTTTTAAAAAGTACTTCATTGGCTGTAAAGCGTTTTGGGACGTCCGGTGGTCGTGAAAGGCACTATATAAATGCAAGTCTTTCATTTTACTTTTTAAGACATACGCCAGTACCAGAACACTCTAATTATGAACTGGTCACAAACAAGTAGCTGCAATATAATAGCCACATATCTATCCAATCTGAGAAAGAGATTGATTAGTTGATTGATTAGTTGATTGATTGACTGAGTCAGGCAAATTAAAATCGAGAGGTGTGATAATCACCTGGTCAAGCACAAAGGCGCTGTAAAGTTGAAGGCCTCAAAATAGGGAATAATCCTTGCACCAGTGCAGGTAGGCCTGACGCACACCCAAAATTGGACCTCTGGTCTCATGCCTCATTTACAGGAGGCTGATGAGCTGCAGATGTCCTCAGGCAGTTGCCCGGCGAAGAGGATTTTGATTTCAGTAAGCGCTCTCAGGAAGGTCCCGGGGGAAGCAAGAGGGGCCGTGGTATTTCTAAGTTGAAGGCTTTCGGGGCAATGTATACACAGGTTTTTTTTTTACATCATTACATCAAGGTAAATAGAATCCTGCAACATTGTCGAAGTTCTAAAAAGCTCTTGGGTGTTTTGAAAAGATCAATATTGTGTGTTCTCACTAAAACAAATACACAAGTGTCTGCATATAAAAGCAACCTCCTCCTCTCACACACTCACACCTGTCACCTACCTAAACTGAATTTTAAATCAAACAGTGAGGCATTTATAATTTAAAATTCAATCAAGAAATATCATTATCTGTGTTGCCAGAGACCTGTCCTGAATAGAATGAAAAAGCAAACAATTCATTGGCAAGGGCTTTTTTTATATTGCAATCTGAATGAAGATTAATTTTTCATTTGTCCAACAGTCTCATGCCACAAACAAGATTATAGAGTGCAGTGTGCAGCTTCCAGTTTGGAGCTGGAAGTCTTTATACAGGATAAGCTCACAGCTAATGATTTTGATTAGAATTCTGAATTACCACAACTCATGTCTCTGAATGCTCTGCTGAAAGTGAGAATCCTTCTGGGCCTCTTAAATTTAAAGGGTGAAATAATAATTGGTCTCTAATAAGCCATAAGAATTGATACGATTTACGAAGAAGCATTGGCAATGCATTCACCAATTTGTTAAAATTTATTTTTAAACATTTATCTTTCCTAATTTTTTTTCTTTTTTTTCTCAGCCCCCTCTGAAATGATTGCGAAAATAAAGTGCCGTGGTTTGCGCGCTGAGGTCACACGGACTGTTGCAGAGCAAGGTAACGCATTTGGGGAGGGCTAACAAGGCAAGGTTAAAAAAAATAAATGGTACGACACCGAGAATTGCAGAGGAACAAAGGGACCTTGGAGTGCATGTCCACAGATCCCTGAAGGTAGCAGGACAGGTAGATATGGTGGTTAAGAAGGCACGTGGAATACTTGCCTTCATTAGTCGAGGCATGGAATACGAGGCAAGGAGGTTATGTTTGAACTGTGTATAAAACACTGGTTAGGCCGCAGCTGGAGTACTGTGTGCAGTTCTGGTCACCGCATTACAGGAAAGATCTTAGGCGGTCCCGCGAACGAGGATGACTTGCTTCCACGAGTTCACAGGTGTTTCGATCAAGGACCCGATATTCCAGTCCTGAATTTCAATTGAGGGGGTGGAAGATGCCTATGCGTGAACTTTTTTTAATGTGTGAACTGTTTTTAATGTGTGGTGACCGTAAAACTCCAGCCACCACACAGGCTTGACAGAGCTAGGCCTTTATCCAGTGGCAAGGGTTAACCAGGACGACTGGAGACCTGCTCTGCTGCACGGACCTAGCGCTCGCACATATCGCAGTGTGGGCTGGCCCGACTCTTCTGGGCCCCGTACCCTCATTTGCTGCACCTCTGCTACACTCTCTCGCCGCTTCTCTGCCACAAACATTCACCGCATCTCCGCCACGATCTCTCGCCGCTCCTCCGCCACGATCTCTCACCGCTCCTCCACCGCAATCTCTCACAGCTCCTCCGCCGCGATCTCACACCGCTCCTCCGTCACGATCTCTCACCGCTCCTACGCCACGATCTCTTGCTGCACCTACGCCATTAAAGAGGAAATTTACGAGGATGTTGCCTGGACTGGAGAATTTTGGCTCTGAGGAAAGATTGGATAGGCTGGGGTTGTTTTCTTTGGAACAGAGGAGGCTGAGGGGAGACCTTTATTGAGATGTATAAAGTTATGAGGGGTCTAGATAGGATGGATATGAAGGGCCTATTTCCCTTAGCAGAGGGGTTAAGAACCAGAGGGCATAGATTTAAAGTAATTGATGAGGCAGTTTGAGGGGAAATGTTTTCACCCAGTGGGTGGCGAGGGTCTGGAACTCACTGCCTGAAAGGTGGTAGAGGCAGAAACCCTCACCACATTTAAAAAGTACTTGGATGTGCATTTGAAGTGTCGTAACCTACAAGGCTACGGACCAAGGGCTGGAAAGTGGGATTAGGCTGGATAGCTCTTTGTCGACCGGCACGGACATGATGAGCTGATTGGCCGCCTTCCATGCTGTAAATTTCTATGATTCTGTGATTCTAAGGCTACTTATTGCACCCTTTCTGTACGGGTGAGATGCCAAATTTTGTCCGCTAACGCTCTTGTGAAGCGCCTTGCGGCATTTTACTGCTACCAGCAAAGAACGACTAAAAAAATGATTAAGAAAGGGAAGTTAGAAACATCGAAACATCGAAAATATGTGCAGGAGTAGGCCATTCAGCCCTTCGAGCCTGCACCACCATTCAATAAGATCATGGCTGAGCATTCACCTCAGTGCCCCTTTCCTGCTTTCTCTCCCCTACCCCTTGATCCCTTTAGCCGTAAGGGCCATATCTAACTCCCTCTTCAATATGTCCACTGAACTGGCATCAACAACTCTCTGCGGTAGGGAATTCCACAGGTTAACAACTCTCTGAGTGAAGAAGTTTCTCCTCATCTCAGTCGTAAATGGCCTACCTCTTATCCTTAGACTGTGTCCCCTGGTTCTGGACTTCCCCAACATCTGAGTGAGTGGGTGGGTGGGTGAGTGAGTGAGTGAGTGATAGACTATGAAAGTAAACTAGCACAAAATATAAAAACAGATAGCAAGAGTTTCTATAGGTATATAAAAAGGAAAAGAGTGGCTAAAGTAAATGTTGGTCCCTTAGAGGATGAGACCGGGGAATTAGTAATGGGGAACAGGGAGATGGCAAAAACTCTGAACAAATATTTATCAATCTTTACAGTAGAGGATACTAACAATATTCCAACAGTGGGTAGCCAAGGGGCTATAGTGGGGGAGGAACTTAGTACAATCACAATCACTAAGGAGGTGGTATTCAGTAAGATAATGGGACTAAAGGCAGATAAATCTCCTGGACCGAATGGCTTGCATCCGAGGGTCTTAAGAGAAGTGGCAGCAGGGAAAGTGGATGCATTTGTTGTAATTTACCAAAATTCCCTGGATTCTGGGAAGGTCCCAGCAGATTGGAAAACTGCAAATGTAACGCCCCATTTAAAAAAGGAGGCAGACAAAAAGCAGGAAACTCAAGACCATTTAGCCTAACATCTGTGGTTGGGAAAATGTTGGAGTCCATTAATAAAAAAGAAGTAATAGCAGGACATTTGGAAAAGCAAAATTCGGTCAGGCAGAGTTAGCATAGATTTATGAAAGGGAAGTCATGTTTGACAAATTTGCTGGAATTCTTCAAGGATGTAACTAACAGGGTCATGGACTGCAGGAGGATATCAATCCACTGGTCAGGTGGGCAGAACAGTGACAAATTGAATTTAATTTGGAGAAGCGTGAAGTAATACATTTGGGGAGGGCTAATAAGGAAAGGCTACACATTAAACGGTAGGCCACTTAGAAGTGCAGATAAGCTTACTGCAAGGTTCTGTGCTGGGGCCCCAGCTGTTTACACTGTACATTAATGATTTAGATGAGGGGATTAAATGTAGTATCTCCAAATTTGCGGATGACACTAAGTTGGGTGGCAGTGTGAGCTGCGAGGAGGATGCTGTGAGGCTGCAGAGCGACTTGGATAGGTTAGGTGAGTGGGCAAATGCATGGCAGATGAAGTATAATGTGGATAAATGTGAGGTTATCCACTTTGGTGGTAAAAACAGAGAGACAGACTATTATCTGAATGGTGACAGATTAGGAAAAGGGGAGGTGCAAAGAGACCTGGGTGTCATGGTACATCAGTCATTGAAGGTTGGCATGCAGGTGCAGCAGGCGGTTAAGAAAGCAAATGGCATGTTGGCCTTCATAGCAAGGGGATTTGAGTACAGGGGCAGGGAGGTGTTGCTACAGTTGTACAGGGCATTGGTGAGGCCACACCTGGAGTATTGTGTACAGTTTTGGTCTCCTAACCTGAGGAAGGACATTCTTGCTATTGAGGGAGTGCAGCGAAGGTTCACCAGACTGATTCCCGGGATGGCGGGACTGACCTATCAAGAAAGACTGGATCAACTGGGCTTGTATTCACTGGAGTTCAGAAGAATGAGAGGGGACCTCATAGAAACATATAAAATTCTGACGGGGTTAGACAGGTTAGATGCAGGAAGAATGTTCCCAATGTTGGGGAAGTCCAGAACCAGGGGTCACAGTCTAAGGATAAGGGGTAAGCCATTTAGGACCGAGATGCGGAGGAACTTCTTCACCCAGAGAGTGGTGAACCTGTGGAATTCTCTACCACAGAAAGTTGTTGAGGCCAATTCACTAAATATATTCAAAAAGGAGTTAGATGAGGTCCTTACTGCTAGGGGGATCAAGGGGTATGGCGAGAAAGCAGGAATGGGGTACTGAAGTTGAATGTTCAGCCATGAACTCATTGAATGGCGGTGCAGGCTAGAAGGGCCGAATGGCCTACTCCTGCACCTATTTTCTATGTTTACTGGGATCCTGGAAATGTAGGCAATGTGCAATATCCTTACTCTTAACAATAACTTGCATTTATGTAGCGCCTTCCTAAGAACATAAGACGTAGGAACAGGAGTAGGCCATACGGCCCATCGAGCCTGCTCCGCCATTCAATAAGATCATGGCTGATCTGATCATGGACTTGGCTCCAAGGTCCCTTTGTTCATCTACACTTCTATATGGCCTACCATTTAATGTATATACCTTTTCCTTATTAGCCCTCCCCAAGTGCATTACCTCACACTTCTCTGAATTAAATTCCAGTTGCCACTGTTCTGCCCACCTGACCAGTAGGTTGATATCCTTCTGCATTCCATGACTTTCCTCTTCATTATCAACCTACAGCCAATTTTAGTGTCATCTGCAAACTTCTTAATCATGCTCCCTATATTCCCTATCTATATCATTGATGTTTACCACAAAAAGCAAGGGACCCAATACTGAGCCCTGCGGAACCCCACTGGAAACATCCTTCCAGTCACACAAACATCCATCAACTATTATCCTTTGCTTCCTACCTCTAAGCCAATTTTGGATCCAACTTGCCACTTTTCCCTGGATCCCATGGGCTTTAACCTTTGTGATCTAACCTTCGTGATCAGTCTATTATGTGGGACCTTATCAAAAGCTTTATTAAAGTCCATATAAACTACATCGTACGCATTACCCTCATTGGCCCTCCTGGTTACCTCCTCAAAAAATTCAATCAGGTCAAACACGATCTTCCCTTAACAAATCCATGCTGACTGTCCCTGACTAATCCTTGCCTTTCTAAACATAGATTTATCCTGTCTTTCAGGATTTTTTCCAATAATTTTCCACCACTGAGGTTAGGCTGACAGGCCTGTAATTACTTGGCCTATCCCTTTCTCCCGTCTTAAACAAGGGTACCATGTTAGCAGTCCTCTGGCACAAATGCCCAATCCAAAGAGCACCGGAAAATGATGGTCAAGGCCTCTGCTATTTCCTCTTTTACTTCGCTCAACAGCCTGGGATGTATTTCATCCTAGCCTGGGGACTTATCTACTTTCAAAGCTGCTAAACCCCTTAATACCTCCTCCTGAAACATATTTATTTTATCCAGAATTTCACACTCCTCCTCACTTAGCATTATCTGCATTGCCCCTTTCCTTTGTGAAAAGATGCAAAGTAGTCATTAAGAACCATACCAACATCTTCCGCCTCCACACAAAGATTACCCTCATGGTCTCTCATAAGCCCTACCCTTTCTTTAGTTATCCTCTTGCCCCTAATATATTTATAGAACATCTTTGGGTTTTCCTTAATTTTATTTGCCAAGAATGTTTCATGCTCTCTCTTAGCATTCCTAATATCCTTTTTAATTTTAACTCTGAACTTTCTATATTCCTCCAGAGATTCTATAGTATTTAGCCGTCGGTATATGACATTTTTTTTCTTTATCCTCCCTTGCATGTCCCTAGACATCCAGGGGGCTCTAGAATTGTTAATCCCACCCTTTTTCTTTAAGGGCACATGTTTGGCCTGAGCCTTCTGGATCTCTTCCTTGAATGCCTCCCACTGTTCCGACACTGATTTACCTACAAATAGCTGTTTCCAGTCCACTGTGGCCAAATCACTTCTCAAGTTAGCAAAGTTAGCTTTTCCCCAATTTGGGACTTTTATTCCTGATATATCCTTGTCCTTATCCACAACTAACTTGAATCTGACTGAATTATGGTCACTGGCACCTACGTGCTCTCCCATTAATACCCCTTCCACCTGACCAGCTTCATTACCCAAAACTAAATCCAAGACCACCCCCTCCCACATTGGGCTTGTTACACACTGACTAAAAAAGTTCTCATGAATGCATTTTAAGAATTCCGCACCCTCTATACCCATCACACTATATTTGTCCCAATCAATATTAGGATAGTTAGATTCCCCTACTATTACTGCCCTATGGTTTTTGGACTTCACAGAAATTTGCCTACATATTTACTTCTCTATCTCCCTCCCACTATTTGGCTGTCTATAATACACAACCAGCAGTGTGATCGCCCTTTTTTTATTTTTCAATTCGACTTATATGGCTTCATTTGATGATCCCGCTAGCATATCATCCCTCCTCACCGCTGTAATAGTTTCTTTAATCAATACCGCGACCCCTCCTCCCTTTTTACCCCCTCTCTGTCCTATCTAAAAATCCTGTAACCAAGAATATTGAGCTGCCAAACCTGACCTTCTTTCAGCCATGTCTCTGTAATGTCTATAATGTCATACTCCCAAGCATCTATCTGTGCTCTCAGCTCATCTGCATTATTCGCTATCTCCTTGCATCAAAGTATATACCATTTAGCACAGGAAGATCTCCTTGATTACTACTTACTAACCCTTGCTTCCTCTTACAGATTCACTTTATAAATTCTTGTTATCCAATTTCAGCTTTACTTCCTTTCCTATTGAATTTGTTCTCTGGTTCCCATCCCCCTGCCAAGCTAGTCTAAACTCTCCCCAACAGCACTCGCAAAACTCCCCGCAAGGATATTGGTCCTGGCACTGTTGAGGTGCAACCTATCTAGTTTGTACAGGTCCCATCTCCCCAGAAGCGGTCCCAATGCTTAAGGAATTTAAAGCCCTCTCTCCTATACTAACTCTCCTGCCACGCCTTCATTCTCCTTATCCTTCTATTCTTATACTCATTAGCATGTGACACCAGTAGTAACCTGGAGATTACTACCTTTGAGGTCCTACCTGTTAATTTTTCTCCTAGTCCCTAAATTCTGCCTGCAGGATCTCATCCCTCTTTCTATCTATGCCGTTAGTCCTGCTATGGACCATGAATTCTAGCTGTTTACCCTTTTCCCCCAGAATGCCCTGCATCTGCTCTGTGACATCCTTGACCCTGGCACCAGGGAGGCACCACACCATCCTGGAGTCACGTCTACAGCTGCAGAAATAACTCTCTGTTCCTCTAACTATTGAATCCCCTATCACTACAGCTCTTTTGTTCTTCGTCCCTCCCCCCTGTGCAGCTGAGCCACCCGTGGTGCCTTGGCTCTGGCTCTGGCTATACTCCCCAGAGGTACCATCGCCCTCACCGGTGCTCAGAAGAGAATGTTTGTCGGCCTTTTGGCTAAGATCATGCGTAACTGACCTGACAGGGGAGTAACCACCATAACCCCAAGGTGGTTCTCCCTGGATCAGGAAGGTATATGCTTGCTTTTTTGGAAATAGGAGGTGGGTGGGGTGGCTTGACCCATCCACCTCCACGGAGGTGTGTGGGGGGCCTGACCCATCCACCTCCACGGAGGTGTGTGGGGGGCCTGACCCATCCACCTCCATGGCACGAACCTGGTATTGCAGTACTTCCAGGAACGGTGCAGTGGCTCTAGGCCTTTTGGCTAAGAGCATTGGCGCAGAGTGATCCTTGGCGTGTGCAAGGTGACCTCTGGCGTTTGTGATTTGACAAAGAATTGGAACGATTGGCTACGAATTTCAAAAAAAAAAATAAATAAATAAATCAGTTGGAAAGCGAGATGGACTCCCGATGGTGACTCCTGCACTACCTGCCTAGCGTTCTTACTCCGTCTGGTGGTCACCCACTTCCCTTCTACCTGCATATTTTTAAGCTGTGGGGTGATTTATCTCCTCTTCTACTTTGGCGATGTCATATAACATGGGGCTTAATTTCATTTTAAAAACTCATGGCCTCTCTTGTCGAGCACCTAATGGTCAGCTCAAATACATTGCTGGCAAAGAAATTAAGAGTAGGTCACATTCCCGGCACAGGCATGATGGGCCGAATGGCCTCCCACTTCTGTGCTGTATAATTGTAGGATCGCCAACTTCAATTAGTTGGGTGATGACGTGTGACACAAAGTGCAAAGTGATCTGAGCGAGAATCAATGAAGCGAAAATCTAGCTTTCATTGAGAATTTGAAGTCACGAGGAGGTTACGCAGTTGCGCAAATGTGACATGATCGACAAATCTCTTGAGTCCTGCACCTGCAGCCATTTGGTCGTCAGCATCCACCCCAGTGACTTGTGGGGGGAGGGGGTCGAGTGTTTGTTTGATTTGATCTCTGTCCGCGTAAATTATCCTGGCGCACACAAATCAAATCAAAACCCCGTCATTTGCTGAGGTAGCCACTGAGATCTAGAGGGCTCTCTCGCTCTCGCCCTCACCCTCGCGCGCTCTCTCGCTCTCGCCCTCTCTCTCGCTCTCGCCCTCGCCCTCTCTCTCGCTCTCGCCCTCTCTCTCGCTCTCGCCCTCTCTCTCGCTCTCGCCCTCTCTCTCGCCCTCTCTCTCGCTCTCGCCCTCTCTCTCGCTCTCGCCCTCTCTCTCGCTCTCGCCCTCTCTCTCGCCCTCTCTCTCTCGCTCTCGCCCTCTCTGTCTCGCTCTCGCCCTCTCTCTCGCCCTCACCCTCGCGCGCTCTCTCGCCCTCTCTCTCGCCCTCACCCTCGCGCGCTCTCTCGCCCTCTCTCTCGCCCTCACCCTCGCGCGCTCTCTCGCCCTCTCTCTCGCTCTCGCCCTCGCGCGCTCTCTCGCCCTCGCACTCGCTCTCGCTCTCGCCCTCTCTCTCGCTCTCGCCCTCGCTCTCGCTCAGTCTCGTGCTCGCTCGCTCTCTCACCATCTACCCATAATTCCCATGACACAGCTGTAATTTCATCTCTGCGAACCGATTCAACTGTGTCCCAGCTGCCAATTCCCAATGATTAGTGCTTCAGAGTTACTGAATTCAATTTAGATAAATAGGTCCTGAATTGAATTTTCCTCTGTAGTGTAAATGGACCACGGCTATACTGTTAAGATGACAAAAACAGCAAAAGATATACTTTTTTTTTCCTCCAGTTCGAGAAGTGTATCAATGGAAACACACCGGAAGATCTTTTACAGTCACCAGTGGGAATTAGCTTTTCTTATGCCCCCAAGAAACTTCTATAATTTAAAAGTATATCTCTCTCGTTCTTGTTTGTTGTGGTTTATAACACTTGACCTACATTTGACAGATTCAGTTCATTTCACATCGCTTGTCAGTGTTATTTCTGCATAAATTCATAAGTGCTGTGGGTCTTCCATTATTGTACAACATTTTCTTTCTAGATCCAATTATCAGATGCATTTACTCCGACATGGGGTTAGTGCTGATTACGGATGTTAAGTAAGTCCTTTGGGAGCTGGCAGTGCAGGCCGTGGAATTGTGCCTGGTGCCGCGCAACAAGGAAGCTCATTTAGAAAAACACGACCAGACCAAAGCCTTGCTGATTAAATGGGTTTATGAAAAATGATTGCAGTTCTGTTTAATGCATTAACCCTTCAGTGCTCTGGTGCATCAGTGTAAAAAAAAAAATATAGAAACTAAAATGGAGACCATGCCAGTCCAATTATTTGAAACTGGGCTGTGAAGCCGTTGATCATCGAAACCCGCCCTGTTGGAAATTCGAAATAAAAAAGAAAGACTTGCATTTATATAGCGTCTTTCATGATCACCGGACGTCTCGAAGCGCTTTGCAGCTAATGAAGTACTTTTGGAGTGTAGTCACTGTTGTAATGTGGGAAACGCAGCAGCCAACTTGCGCACAGCAAGCTCCCACAAACAGCAATGTGAAAATGACCAGATAATCTGTTTTAGTGATGTTGATTGAGGGATAAATATTGGCCAGGACACCAGGAATGACTCCCCTGCTCTTCTTTGAAATAGTGCCATGGGATCTGAGAGAGGGGCCTCGGTGTAACATCTCATCTGAAAGACGGCACCTCCGACAGTGCAGCACTCCCTCAGCACTGCACTGGAGTGTCAGCCTAGTCCTGGAGTTGGGACTTGAACCCACAACCTTCTGACTCGGGCAAGTGTGTTTCCCACTGAGCCACGGCTGACACTAAAAACAATGAAGTACTGGAAATACGCAGCAGAATTATAAAGGAGAAAAGACGCGTTAAAATTTTGGATGCATGAAGAGTTCCCCCCACCCCCCCGAAATGTCAACCTACCTTTTCTTTCTGAGGTGTTGACGGACCAGGTGAACAAGAAGCGAGGCTATTTGGCAAATTTCAAAACTAGGACTGATAAATTTTTACACAGGATATACGGCCCAGAAACAGGCCATTCGGCCCAACCATTTATGCTCCACTCGAGCCTCCTCCCATCTTTCCTCATCTAAATCTATCAGTATAACCCTCTATTCCCTTCTCCCTCATATGCTTGTCCAGCCTCCCCTTAAATGCATCGATACTATTCACTTCAACCACTCCCTGTGGTAGCGAGTTCCACATTCTCACCAATCCCTAGGTAAAGAAGTTTCTTCTGAATTCCCTATTAAATTTCTTGGTGACTATCTTATATCGATGGCCTCTAGTTATGATCTTCCTCACAAGTGGAAACATTCTCTCTGTATCCACTCTATCAAAACCTTTCATCATTTTAAAGACCTCTATTAGGTCACCCCTCTGCTGTTTGTTACGCAAGGGTATTGAGGGTTACAAGACAAAGGCGGTTAGATGGAATTAAGATACGGATCTAATTGAATGATGGAACAGGCTCGCGGGGATGAACGGCTTACTCCTGTTCCTATCCCTAGAACTTACTTTTGGCAACATCAGCAGATAAACAACTTCATGTAACATTTTTTGATCCACATTTTAGAGGCGGCATTTACCATTCAAAGTAAAGGGGCTAAATAACAGGCAGAAGGACGTCATTGTGCTCGGCCTTCACTCGCTTGCACATTCCAAAAATAAATACACATAAACAGGCCCCGGCAGGAAATGAAAATAGCATAATAGATATCTGGCAGTGAGTTGCAAGGTTGTAATTCAATCGAACTAATCTAATGACCTCGTGAGCCACTAGAGTGAAGCTTGAACGGTTCATGAAGATCAGCAGAGCCATGAGATTGAATTAGTGCTTGCAGCTCACTGCCTGACGTCTGTTATGCTTTGGATGGTATATGGCATCACACAGCCCCATAGACCTTCAGCTCCTGCACTGTAGTCGCGTTAATCAGGCTTCTTCAAACATCATGAGGAAATTCAATACATCCCTATATAACGCAACAGGAAAACTACAGCTAATGAGCATCCTTGTAGAAGTTTTTTAAAAAATTGGGTTTCAGAATGGGGCTGTCCGGCAAGGCTATATTTGATTGAACCCCCATCGAGATGTCTGCGCTCCTCAAATTCTGTCGTCTTGAGCTGAGCATCCCTGATTATAACCGCTCAACCATCGGTGGGCGGGCCGTGCCTTCAGCTGCCTAGGCCCCAAGCTCTGTAACTCCCTCGCTAAACTTCTTCGCCTCTCTACTTCTCTCTCCTCCTTTAAGACACACCTTAAAACCTACCTCTTTGACCAAGCTTTTGGTCACCTGCACTAATTTCTTCTTGTGTGGCTCGGTGTCAATTTATTTGTTTTGTCTTAAAACACTTCTGTCAAGTGCCTTGGGACATTTTACTACGTTAAAGGCGCTATATAAATACATGTTGTTGTTGATTTGTCTTTTCCCTCTGAGAAGATTGGTGGTGGGCTTTATCCTTGAAACGCTGCAGTCCATGTGGTGATGGTACACCTGCAGTAATGTTGGGTAGGGAATTGAACCAGCGATGATGAAGGAACAGCAATATATTTCCAAGTCAAGATGATGCGTGGTTTGTAGGGGAACAGGAGGTAATTGTGTTTCCACGAGGTTGGTGCGTTTGTTGTTCTTGGTGATCGAAGTTGCAGGGGAGGAAAGTGCTGGCGAAGTAAACTTGGTGAGTTGCTACAGTGCGTCCCATAGATTGCATTACAGCCACTGTGCACTGGTAGTGGAGCAGGTGGATATTTTGTCTAATGACCGGGGGAGCAAACAAACAAACTGCTCTGTCCTGGATGGTGTCCAGCTTCTTGGAGTGTTGGGGCTGCACCTATACAGGAGAATGGTCAGTTGGGTCTTTGTAGGTGGTGAAGGAGCAGTAAAGGGTGTAGAGGTGAACTTCCCGTCCGTGTACGCAGCCTCTACCTTGCTCTTGTAGATAAGGCTGGTCCAGTTTAGCTTCTAGTCCATGGTAACCACCAAGATATTGCTGGTGTGGGGACGAGGGAAGGGTAGATAGCTAAGCTTTCTCTTGTCCTCAAATTCTGCCCTCTTGAACATCCCTAATTATAATCGCTCAACCATTGGTGGTCGTGCCTTCTGTTGCCGAGGCACTAAGCTCTGGAACTCCCTCCCTAAACCTCTCTGTCTCTGTGCACCTCTTTCCTTCTTTTAAGATGCTCCTTAAAACCTACCTCTTTAACCAAGCTTTTGTTCATCTGCCGTAATTTCTTGTGTGGCTCGGTGTCAAATTTTTGACTTGTAAAGCTCCTGAGAAGTGCCTTGGGACACTTTACTGCATTAAAGGCGCTATATAAATACAAGTTGTTGTTGAGATGATCATTACCTAGTACTTGGGTGGCATGAATGTAACCTGCCACTTGTCAGCTCAAGCTTGGACAATATCCAGGTTCTGCTGCAGACTGACACGGGCTACTTCATTATCAGAAGGGTTGTGATTGAACTGAACACTGGGATTGTCAGGGGAACAGCCCCACTCCTTGCCTTCTGATGGATGGGAAGGTCATCGATGAAGCAGCTGAAATGGTTGGGCCAAGGATGTTTCCCCGAGGAACTCCTGCGGCGATGTTGTTGTGTATGGTCTCGTGCTCTACTGCAGCCCTTGCTCCTGAGAGCAGTCCTCCTGCGTTTTATTTGGCTTTAAATTTCTGTTTGTATCAGTCAACTTCTTCCATGGGGTTAGACTTTGAGGTGATTTAATTTAGTTCATTGCTCCCACGACTAATTAAGTGTAAACAACATGCATCAAAGTGAAGCCACATGTAAACGTACCACAGTTTCTGCATTAAAGGAGAACGTTGCCATTGGGGAAACACATTCAGTTCAAAGTATTCCCCAAAGGCCTCCCATGAAAATATTTTTCAAAATATCTCCGAGCTAGAAGACACAATCCACCACCCCAAGGAGAGCCAACATTTCAGTTATTGAGCAGGTACCAAGATGATGCTCAACTGACACGAACCATGGATTCCATCAACTTTATGAGCCCATCAGGAAACTCTCCTTTATTAACTATTAAAACTGATTTGCAACATTGAAGTACTCCCGCGACAGTAATGTTTCATTTCAATAGAGTCCCAGGGGTCGACATCCGCTCATGGGCGCAAATTAAAGGGGAGGTGCAGAGCACCACAAGCCACCATTTTTTTTTTTAAGCCATCTCACTGGTCGGCCCCTTCGGTGTTTCTTTGCCACGGTCTGGGCCGCCATCGCGCAGCCCGGCACTCCGTTTTGGGTGCCAGGCTTCAGCCTCTGCACCACGCCGCCCAGGTGGTCCAGTGGAGGCCATCAGAGGCCCGGCAGTGTGCACAGCGGCCCTCCCCTTTAACGGAAGCCGCGTAGAGCAGACGAACGCGCCCGAGTAACTGCCCCCCTGAAACTGCCCCAACAGGAAGTGGAGCGTGCGGCAGGAAGACCCACACAGAGTCGGTTACCGCCCCCAAAAGGGGCACTGGGGAATTTCGCCCCCATTGGGCTAGAATTTCAACAGCCCACCAGCGCCTGATTGCTGCCCAAACGACCGCTAAGATTCCCAAGATTATTGCCGGCGAAAAGGTACCCCCAAAAAATTTTAAAATCCGCCGAGTGAAAAAGATGGGTGTTGTACCCCCAATTTGGGCAAAAAAGTGGAATTTAGGGTTGATTGGGCAGTTCCTATAATGGGCGATAAATTTTTAAAAATCACAAAAAATTTACCCCAAGGCTGCAGGTTGGGCCTTGCAGCAGAAAAACACTAAAAATAATTTTTCAAAAGAATCACATAAAAAATCATTAAAAACATTCTCAAGACCCTTTTAAACCAAATCGCCACAACAGAATTTTAAAATAATGAGTAAAAAAAACAATTACTAACCTTTTTCTTGCAGAGCTACTCACCTACCGCCCAGCTCCGCTGATCCTCGTGGGCGTTTTTTTTCATACTTACCTACGGGTAACTGCTCAGCCAAATATCGCACCAGGGTGATCTGAGGACGGTCTGCTCTCCAGCGGTACCTCAACCACCGGTGTACCTCAAGTAGGGAATTTTTCACTCCCCTGATTATCACCCACAATGGCCAATACTGTCCAGAAACCGGGCGGTAAGCCATTGGAAATTCTAGCAAGAAAACCCTAAAATAATGTCATTGGGTATTTATGCGAAGATCAAACATGTATGCCATGGCTGGCCACCTGATCAGGCTGGCCAACTGTGACCTTTCCAGAGTTGGATGTTGAAATATGGCACACCTAATCCTCGGCCACTAGCTGATGTTGTGCTCAAAGCCTCAAAGGCAGTGAAGTTGACCCGGTCATCAGGCCAGATAGATTGTGGCTGAGTTTTTTTTATGCAGATAATTTATAAGATTTTCTCTTTTTTAAAAAAAAATTGCATATACTAGGTGCGTTTCAAGGATGAAGCCAAGGCAGGTCGTTTCTTTAAGTACAAGGATAGATTTAACACATTTATGCTTCCTGCACAGACCTTCACTCGCTGGGGGAACATAATCAGGAATTCAGCAGCTTACAAAAACAAAAAATCTATCTGATAGATCGCCAAGAATCCCATTTAGAAAGATTACAGTTGACTCAGACTTTGGCTGCCATTTTATGATTGTGACTACAATAACAGCATAGGTTATTCTAAGCTATTACTGTAACTGTGATGCCTTTCTTAAGTGCAACCAGAACAGGTGAGAGGGGCATTTTCCTCCCAAATCTTTTGAGGCTTGGCTTCTGCTTTCTGGCCTCTTGAACATCCCTCATTATAACTGCTCAACCATCGGTGGACGTGCCTTCAACTGCCTGGGCCCTAAGATCTGGAACTCCCTCCCTAAACCTCTCCGCCTATCTACTTCTCTTTCCTCCTTTAAGGCGCTCCTTAAAACCTACTGCTTTGACCAAGCTTTTTGTCATCTGCCTTAATTTCTTCTGTGGCTTGGTGTCAAATTGATCTGTTTGGTGCTATATCAATAAAAATTATAATAAAATCTTCTCATGGTGTTGCCCCTCCAACTCTTGATAGATGAACAACATACAGTAGGCACCTCAAGGCACTGGAGAAGTACCACCAATGTTGCCATCGCAAAATCCTGAAAATCCATTGGCAGGATAGGCATACAAATGTCAGTGTTCTTTCTCAGGCCAATATCCCCATCATCGAGATATTGATTACGCTCAATCAGCTCTGATGGACAGGCCACATTGTCCGTATGCCCGATACTTGACTCCCGAAACAAACGTTCTATGTCACGGCAAGCGATTTCCAGGAGGGCAGAGAAAACGCTTCAAAGACGTTCGCAAAACCTGCTTGGAAAAAATGTAACATCCTCATTGACTCCTGCGAATCGCTGGCCCAAGACCGCTCAATTTGGAGGAGAAACATTTGAGAAGGTGGCAAACACTTTGAGTCTCTTCATCTGGAGCTCGCAAAAGCTAAGTACAAACAGCGGAAGGAGCGTACGACAAACCAAGCGCCCCACCCACCCGTCCCTTCAACCATCACCTGCCCCACCTGTGGCAGAGTCTGTAGATCCCACGTAGGACTCATTAGTCACCTTCGAACCCATAATATTGGTGTGGAAGCGAGTCATCCTTGACTCTGGGGGACTGCCTAAGAAGAAGATACAAGTTCACATCAGCTGACTTTTATTTGCTGTAGGATGACCTAAGTAGATAAGTGAGCCAAACTGAATTCAAAGACTCCAGTTGGATTACTGCTGTTTTTAATATGTGACTACTTGATTTTAAATGGTTTATGATTCACTTTAGACCAGAGTGAGTGAGTAAGTCTAATCCCAATGTTATCGAACTACAGTATGCGGACGACTCTTGCATTTGCTCACACTCGGAGGCTGAACTCCAAACCATCGTCAACATCTTCACCAAGGTGTAAGAAAGCATGGGCCTTACACTAAACATCCGTAAGACAAAGGTCCTCCACCAACCTGACCCCGCCACACAGCACTGTCCCCCGGTCATCAAATCCACAAACCACGTGGACCATTTTTCATACCTCTGGAGCCTACGATCAGCAAGGGCAGACATCAACGATAAGGTACAACACCAGTGTGCCAGCGCAGCCTTCGGTCGCCTGAGGAAGAGTATTTGTTTGAAGACCAGGACCTCAAATCTGGCACCAAGCTTATGGTCTACAGGGCAGTAGTGATACCCGCCCTCCTATATGGTTCAGAGACGTGGACCATATGGAGTAGACACCTCAGAGCGCTGGAGAAAAAGTACCAGCGCTGCCTCTGCAAGATCCTGCAAATCCCCTGGGAGGACAGACGCACCAACGTCAGAGTTCTCGATCAGGCCAACATTCCCAGCATCGAAGCACTGACCACACACGACCAGTTCCATCGGGCAGGCTACATCGTCCGCATGCCTGACACGAGACTCCCTAAGCAAGCGCTCTACTCTGAGGTCCAACACTGCAAGCGAACCCCAGGTGGGCAGAGGCAATGTTTCAAGGACACCCTCGAAACCTCCTTGATTAAGTGCAACATCCCCACCGGCACCTGGGAGTCCCTGGCCAAAGACCGGCCTAAGTGGAGGAAGAGCATCCAGGAGGGCACTGAGCACCCCAAGTCTCGTCACCGAGAGCATGCAGAAACCAAGTGCAGACAGCAGAAGGAGTGTGCAGCAAACCAGGCTCCCCACCCACCCTTTCCTTCAACGACTTTGTCCCACATGGGACAGAGACTCTATTTCCCATATTGGACTGTTCAATTCCCTGAGAACTCACTTTGAGAGTGGAAGCAAGTGTTTCCTCAATTTTGAGGGACTGCCTATGATGATGATGATGATGATGTATCCCAATGTTATCCTTTCCCCTTTGTTGCTTACTGAGAGCTATCTAAATCCCAATGGTCCAGTTGCACAGTGCACATTTGTTTTCTTTCCCCTGATGATGATATCCATTCACATGATCTTTATCAGCATAGAGGAGTATAGGTCCTCGTTGTCCCAAGCTATCTGCAGGGGGTGAGGGCATCTGATGCTAGAGAGTCTAATGCCACATGTTTTTTGATTTTCTATAAAGGTCTATCTAGGGTTGTGAAATCCTTGGGAGTCTAGTTTGGGCAAGTATGAGCCCATCTTCTTTATCAATCTAAACTCTACAGTCTAAAGAATTACTTGCATTTATATACCACCTTTCCCAAAGAGCATTACAGCTAATTGAATGCTTTTTGGAGTGTAGTTACTGTTGTAATGTGGGAAAAGCAGCAGCCAATTTGCGCACAGCAAGCTCCCTCAAACAGCAATGTGATAATGACCAGATAATCTGTTTTCATTATGTTGATTGAGGGATAAATATTGGCCAGGACACCAGGGATAACTCCCCTGCTCTTCTTCAAAATAGTGCCATGGGATCTTTTAGGTACACCTGAGAGAGCAGATAGGGCCTCGGTTTAACGTCTCATCCAAAAGACGGCACCTCCAACAGTGCAGGGCTCCCTCAGCACTGCACTGGAGTGTCAGCCTAGAATTTTGTGCTTGGGTTCCTGGAGTGGGGACTTGAACCCACAACCTTCTGATTCAGAAGCGAGTGGGCTATCTGCTGAGTCACAGCTGACACTGCCTATTGATGCAGTGGTCTCGAATTATACATCCATTTCCGTGCAAGTCTGGGAGAGTCCAGTCATTAGTGGTCAATACTTGTCTGTTTTCCTTAGCAGTCCAATGGAGACGGCAAATTCCTGGGGGCTTTGAGGCGGGTACCAACCACTTCCTCTGATGGATTGATGAGCCTAAAGCTATGCCATGACAATCTAGTCCTTTTCTGGTTGCCAATCCTGGCAGTCTGGTGACAGAGTATGTGTCTGTTCCCTGGTGGTTTTAGGAGGCTGCAGGCGAGCGGGAATCCTGCACCCAAACCCTGGCCATGACTGAGATATTCCTACCTTCCAGGTAGGAGATATTTTTAAAATCCCTTTGTGGGAGGCCTGGGGAGAAGCCTGAACTGAATGGGTCTATTTTTCTAAGAACCGTGTGAGGGCATGCAGCTTTTTTTTCCTCTGGTGCTCTTGGGAGCTGTCAGCAAGTTTTGGATGGAATCTACATCGCTGGATTTGTGACATTCCAGACTTTAGAATCTCTGAAGCCAAATCGAGCAGAAACCTAAAAATATACAGGAATAACTAACTGCATCAACACTCTGAATTGGAGGGTTGTGAGGTGTACATTTGAACTACAGTGCCACTGGCTCAGTCTGGTAGTTGGGAGGCTTGTTGAAAGCTGAAAAATGTCCAAAATATAAAAGCCACAAATGGGACCAAAGCACTTACACAATCGCTGTCTGTGTTGAGCAAACAGAATTGGGGATTGAGGTACCAGCTTGCTTTGGCTGAAAAGAAATGAACATAGTGGCCACTTTGGAAGCACTCCAGTATTTAGCTTCAAAGTATTTTCCTATGGGCCGCTCACTGTTCTGCCTTGATAACTGGAGCTATTAAAAGAGATTGATAGTTTGCACTTTTGATTGGAAAGGGTGTGGTACAGAGTCAGTTACAACACCCTTGTCGTGTTGCTGCTTGTTTTGTGTATCAAGGAAAAGGAAAGGTGTTGCGGAGATTGGCATCGCAATCCCCTATCCTGCTGGGTGGCTTTTACACTGAACTGAAGAGGACCTTTGCGATGGAGATGGCATGTTGCTGCCTTTGGATGGAAATCAACAATCCCCTGTTTTAACTCCTGCTGCCAATAACAATTTCAGTGGGAGCCAAAATTGTCTCCACGTCTCCAGCTCGCCCACCTCAGTAAATTGACCGCAGTCGGCTTGTTGCTTGTCCACAAAATGGCAAGTCCTGGGGAACCGAGGTCAGCCCATCCCCGTGAGAAATTCTGCATGTTGTAAATCTCTTGCACAATTCAAATGGTACAAACCAGTAACACACACACACATCATTGTGTGTTTATACTAACGACTGAATTTACAACTGAGGATTGATGTGTGCATGGCCCTGAGGTAGGGTCAACGTGACCTGTGTTTGCAGCAACCATGAACGAGCATAGGTGAGTCAGCCGACTGTTCTGGCTGCAGCTCCAGCTTGTCCGTCTGCCAAAATACTTGCTTTTAATGTTTTTACAGTTGATTGCCCTGAAAGATGAATGAATAAAATTTCCAACAGTTTGAAGTAAATACTGCATTTAAAGGCCTATTGGAGCTCGGAATCTGTTGATTACAAGGACACCACACATTTCTAATACACCACACATGTACAGTTCTCAGTGTCGGAAAGGACCTTGCTCTAACTGGGGGCTCAGCTTTTACATAGGATATATGGCACAGAAATTGGTCATTCGGCTCAACCAGTCTATGCCGTTGTTTATGTTCCACTCGAGCCCCCTCCTGTCTTTCCTCATCTAACTCTATCAGCACAACCCCCTATTCCCTTCTCACTCATATTTATCTAGTCTCCTCTTAAATGCATCTATACTATTTGTCTCAACTATTCCCTGTGGTAGCAAGTTCCACCCTCTGGGCACCTAAACCTCTCTGCCTCTCTACCTCTCTTTCCTCCTTTATGATGCTTCTTAAAACTGACCTCTTTGACCAAGCTTTTGGTCACTTGCGCAAATTTCATAATGCACCTTGGGCGATTCACTACGTTAAAGGCGCTATATAAATACAAGTTGTTGTTGTAAAGAAGCTTCTTCTGAATTCCCTATTGGATTTCTTGTGACTCTTATCTTAATGGCCTCTAGTTATGCTCTTCCCCACAAGTGGAAACATTCTCTTTGTATCCACCCTATCAAAACCTTTCATAATTTTAAAGACTTCGATTAGGTCACCCCTCAGCCGCCTTTTTCAAGTGGAAAGAGACCCAGCCTGTTCATCATCTTTTCCTGATATATATACCCTCGCATTTCTGGTATCATCCTTGTAAATCCTCTCAGCACCCTCTCCAATGTCTCTATATGCTTTTCTATAATATGGCGACCAGAACTGTACGCAATATTCCAAGTGTGGTCTACCCAAGTTTTGATACAGTTTTAGCATAACGTCACTATTTTTCAATTCTATACCTCCAGTAAACCACCACAGTGCTTGGTTTGCTTTTTGGTAACACCAGTAAGTAGCTGAGCCATACCAGAATCACCAGGCTTGTTTTTTTTCCCCCGTCTGTGCGCAGTTGGCTAACCTCAACCAGGGAAGCAGTTTGAGTGCAAATAGCCTTCGTGCCCCTGGGCTCAAGAGGGGAATCTCACTCCCACCACCGGAAAATGCACGTGCTTGGGCATTGGTAAGAAAATGATCAAGTTTGGCTGTGTGCCCCATGGTGAATAGTCACCAGGAGACCTGGCACTAGTGGAATGGTACCCAGTACAATCATACAGCACCAAAGGATGCTATTCGACCCATCATGTCCGAGCCGGTTCTTTGAAAGAGCTGCCCAATTAGTCCCACTTAGAAACCTAGAAATTTACAGCACAGAAGGAGGCCATTCAGCCCACCATGTCCGTGCCGGCCGACAAAGAGCTGCAAGGCCCTCGGTCAGCAGCCCTGAAGGTTACATATAAACCTATGAACAATGGCAGAAAGGTAATGAGCACCCAGCCCAACCAGTCCGCCTCACACAACTGCAACACCCCTTGTACTGAAACATTCTACACTCCACCCCAACCGGAGCCATGTGCCACACCTTCCACCAACCACCTTAAAATTATGTCCCCTCGTAATAGACCCCTCCACCAATGGAAATAGGCCCTTGCTCCTCTGCTCTTTGCTCATAGCTCTACAAATGTCTCTTTTTCAAATATATCTCCAATTCCCTTTTGGAAGTTACCGTGAAATCTGCTCCCACCGTCTTTTCAGACAGTTCATTCCAAATCATAACCACTCAAAGCGTTAATGAAAAAAAATTCTCCTTATTTTCCCCCTGGATATTTGGCCAATTATCTTAAGTAGAGTTACTACCTTTGGGATGGGAGGGTAGGAAATTCAATTCCTAAACATAATGGGGGCGAAATTGCCCTGCGCCCCGATCGGGGGCGGTAACTTTCTGGGGCCGGGACTTTTATCACCAATCCCGTCCCTGACATGGAATTGGGCCGTCCACCCCTCAAAGCAAGCGGAGCCCGATGGCGGGTCTCAGGGCGGTAGTGCGGCGCTGAGTCCAGTGCTACGCAGATGCTCCACATAGCGCTGACGAGCTACACTGCCTCTCTCCTTGGATTAAAGTGGGGGGGCTGCTGCACACTCTGCATGGTCCTCTGATGGCCACCACCGGACCACCAGGGCAGTGTGAGACCAGGTCAGCTGCCTAGCACGTAAGACGGAGCACTGGGGTTACACCGTGGCGGACTGGACCATGCTTGGGCCGCCACCATTGAGCCGACCCGCGAGTCGTCCGCGGATCTGAAGTTGACATCTGCTCGCCTCACACCCCACAGAGTAGTTTCCCCCTCGGGGCATTACGGGGTCGGCGTGGGGTGGTGAGGGGGTCACCACGCACGGTGATGGCGTCATTGCCCCTTGCGCAGTGGTCTGGAGCGCTAACCGCGGGGCGCGGCATGCGTCCCAAACCTCCGGGCCAATTTCCCGGGAAGCGGTAATGCCCCCCTCCCCCAGATGAAAACTGCTTTGCACCCCATTAGCGCCCCCTGGAGGCGCTAACGGGGCTATAAAAAGGGGCACTTTTGCCCCCAATCTGTTTAGCACTGTAGTGATGGTAACATGTATCAAATATTTGATACATTTTGGCCCCAATTTTTGTCTCCTTTTGTTCTGAAGTACTAAAAGTGCAGACTTCTGCTGGGTTTCCACTAGCACATTCCACTACCCTGCGTCTCTCCATTCAATATATGTGAGTCTAAAAGGTGACTGTTGAAAGCTATTCCACTGCGAAGGAATCACAGGACTGCCACATACTGTCCTCCCCGATCCACCACCTGTTTCAGTTGGTGACCCACTTTCTGGCAGGGGCCATCAGCTGGTAGTGAGAACCCTGCCCAAGCCCAGGGACGACCGCAGTGCCCTGCCTTGGCTGTGACCAGCTAACTCTGCAGCCCAGTGGACAAACTCAGGACATTCCTGAACTACAGAGCCGGGTAATTTCAGACTTTGTGGATAGAACATAGAGGTGTTCTGTGCTGTGGCACCTCCGCGCCCCCCCGCCCCCCCCCCCCCCCGGCCACCCAATTATTGTGGCTACCAGATTGAGGCCCAGGCAGTGTTCCTATTACATCAAAGTGTATTTGTACACATCAACTTCCTTCTGTGCCACTCAATGAGGAGGGGAAGAGCGACATAACTGGCATTGAGCACTGCTATCAATATATTCTGAATAGCCTGTTATTTTTTAAGTAGCAAGGAACCCATGTGGAAACATACTAAAAGGAGAAGGCCATTCAGCCCCTTGAGCTTGCTCCCCCATTTCATTAGATGGGGGAGTTGATCTGTACCTAAATTCTGTTTACCTGCCTTCGCTCCATATCCCTTGGTACCCTTGCCTAACACAAATCTATTAATCTCAGAAATTCATTGTGGCTTGACTTCTCCATATTCGCCTCTGTCCGCAAGCTTTATCCCAGTCAGTTCCTATTTAGAAGCAAGAAGCTGGCGGCAGTGATGCTGAGGAGTAAAGAGTTAGTCTAATATCGGAAACGCGTTGTAACGGCCTAATCTGTTGCCCGTAGAAACGCCACTGCTCTAGCAAAATCAGAGTTGGCAGAAGAAATGTGATTTGGCCTCATTTTAACAGTGAAGACATTTGTGGGCAATTTACAAATTGCCAATGTTTATAGAAACCTTTTAATCCGGCTCTGACCCAGGAGGTCAGCGATGGCAAGTGTTGGGTGGTCTTTACTGCTGTTGGGTTTTATTAACAGCTAACTAGGGCTCCTTAAAAATGAGGAAGGAGGAACAGTGCAAGTGTAAAGTATGTTTCAACAAACCGTTATTGGCATTTAAGTACTTCATTGGCTGTAAAGCGCTTTGAGACGTCCGGTGGTCATGAAAGGCGCCGTATAAGTCCCAGTCTTTATTTCTTTAAAAGGAGCTGACTCCATTTTGTCATTTCAACTAATAACCTATTGAGACTTAAATGGTAACAGTGATTCGAGAAATTGAACAAACGCTGTCTTTATACAGTGACACCATCATCATTAGATTACACATGTCACTAATAATGGGGCATTCATCTGTTCAAAATTCATGCACCTCGTAAACGGTGTAGCTTAAGTTGTCACGGGCACATTCTAACATTAGCACACACTTGGGTACTCGTGTTTCAAAAGGGAGGGCATTTTGAACAGAGGTTTGCTGTGCTGTGCCAACACCGTCAGTGCTCGCTGCGAGCACTCTGCTGAAATGCAGCCAGCACAGAATCTTCAAACGCCTTCTCGGATCTGACTAATTCTGTTTTGATTAAGCTTCGGCTTGGTCCCTGAAGCAGAAAGTAGCAGGGATCAGAGACCTTTGTGTCCGCCGGTCGTTCCACAACGAGAGGCAAAGGCTTTGCATGACCGGGGGGGGGGGGAGAAAAAAAAGCCTTTACAGGCCCTCTAGAATGTGGTGCCGAGTTCCCCTCTCAGCACAGACGCTTGTTTTGCTTGTTTATTGCCACATTATGCATTTTCCTCTGTGCTTCTGTGCTCGTAAAAGGTGAGGGTTGACGGGGTGAGAAAATGGATGATTTTTTTTCCCCCCCTCCCTGTGTTTTGCATGCTGTCGCCGTGCCATGCACAAACCTGGAGCCAGGCCAGAAACCTCAAACCTTCTTTATACTTGCAACCATGTGCAGAGTTTGTCCTCCGCTCTGCTCGGAGCTGGGAATGTGCGGCTTTCTACCACTGCGACCCTGAGTTTGATGTGTTTAAACATTTGCCTGAGGCTGGAATTTTCCTGTCCACAGACCAGCAAGATCACTGATGCAATTGTGGCTTAATGCATGTCTCTCCTTGTGTTTGGTGGTTACGAGTTTAATTGAGGAAATGTGCACTGCCTGAAAGTACTTGAATCACACCTTCAGTGTTGCTCTACAGTGCTTGCTTTATTTTATCGTTCTTGTAGTCTAGTAAATAATTCATATGGTTTATACTATCCTCCGATCAGATCCTCTTGTCCATCTACATTTCAGCAATTCAAGGTATGATCTGGAAACAGTGTAGACAATACAGACTATTCATTACATACTGCAAAATTAACCAAAAGCAGGACTACGTTTTCTTCCTGTCTTTTAAGTTAAGTATCAAATATATGCCTTTGATTTATTAAAAAAATATGCACTTTATTGCCTTGCTCCTAATTGTGGAGCACTCTGGCACATCTTCCTGCAAGTCAACAGTTTTTGTGCAAGTATAAATGCAAGTTTTTGTTCTGGTTCAAACTGGCATGTTGCAAGATAACTTGCATCTTTAAAATACTTTTACCTTTTGAACGATGAATAGTAGTGGAAAGACCAGATGACAAAAGACAGAATAGGGAAAACCTAATTATTTATCGCAATCAGCAGCCAACAGCTACTACAACAACAACTTGCATTTATGTAGCCCCTTTAACATAGTAAAACGTCCCAAGGTGCTTCACAGGAGCGTTATCAAACAATATTTGAAACTGAGGCACATGAGATATTAGGACAAGTGACCAAACCCTTGGTCAAAGAGAGAGGTTTTAAGGAGTGCCATGAAGGCGGAGATGTTTAGGGAGGGAATTCCAGAGTTTAAGGCCTAGGCTAGATTAGAGGAAAAAATAGCATCAGATTATCACCCAGAACCATAATCTGCCTGCTTGAATGGTTAAATTGTAATCTGGGTTGATGATATCTAAATACCACAAAAAAACAATATTTTTTATGGGTTTTACATAGGATATACGATACAGAGACGGGCAATTCAGCCCAACCAGTCCATGTCGTCGTTTATGCTCCACTCTAGCCTCCTCCCATCTTTCAGCATAAATTTTTATGTTGTGTGTATGTGTGTGTGTATATATTCCAAAACAACAACTATATAAGTAGGGGCACTTATATAGCCCCATTAACTAGTAAAATGTCCCAAGGTGCTTCACAGGACCATTATCAAACAAAATTTTGAACCGAGCCATATAAGGAGATATTAGGACAGATGACCAAAAGCTTATGTATTTTATAGTCTCTTGAACACTCTTAGTTCAACTTAACGCTATTTATTTAGGAGATCTCAGACAGCCATGTGGAGCTTAAGATGACGTTCCTTCACAGACCTCCTCTCTCAATAAAGCTCCATGTACCTCCAAGCTAGAGAGCGCTATACATTATATCAATACCTCCTAACTAGAGGGCGCTGTACATTATCTTGTTGCTGTTATGTATGTAAACATTGTAACTGTGTAAGACTTGCCACCAGAGTTGCGCAACTATTGGAGGCCCAAGGGTCACCTGCACACCTCGTGCAAGGGAGTATAAAAGGTTGCCTGCCATGCTGAAGCACTCGAGTTGTATTAAAGAGACTAAGGTCACATCAGTTTTAGCTCACAGTACTCAGGTATGGAAGAACTCCACAAGACTAACTGTCCAAGCTGCAACTAAGAGGTTGATATTAAGGGAGGAGAGAGCGGTTCAGGGAAAAAATTCCGTCAGCTTAGGGACAACACAGCTAAAGGCATGGCCGCTAATGGTGGAACGAAGAAAATTGGAGATGTGCAAGTGGCCTGAACTGGAGGAGTGCAGAGATCTCAGAGGGTTGTAGAGCTGGAGGAGGTTTCAGAGATGGGGAGGGGTGAGGCCAAGAAGGATTTTGAAACGAGGATTAGAATTTTAAAATTGAGGCATTGCCGGACCGGGAGCCAATGTAGGTCTGCGAGCACAGGGGTGATGGATGAACAAGACTTGGCAAGAGTTAGGATATGGGCAGCCGAGCTTTGGATGAGCTTGAGTTTGTCCAAGCAGCTCCACATAGCAAGGAACCTCACCTTTGCCTGAATTATTGTTATGGAATCATAGAAGTTTACGGTGCAGAAGGAAGCCATTCAGCCCATCGTGGCTGTGCTATGTACACTCCCATCGTATGAAACTCTGCATTCGAAGGGTTAATGTGTAAAATCTCCTGCATTAGAAAGATAAAGTCTCCTGCACCATGGCTCAAAAAAAAAGAAATACTTCAATTTATCTAGCACTCTGTTTATTTTTATCTATCAGCCATGTTATATATGCAGATTATAGATATACTCTCTGTGTAGTCACTGTAAAGTTGCATAAGATGGAGATTTGTTTACCTGATGTACTGTCAGTAAGGTTTACACTGTGTGTATACTATGCTGGCACCACTAGAGGGTGCAACTGGTGAAGACCGGGGTTTCCTGCCCCTGTGGCAGAGGCTGTCCACCAGAGGGCACTGCGGTGGGAGACCTGAGGGTCACCTGCATAGGTGTGCAGGGCCCAGTATAAAAGGCTGCCCACCATGCTTGTTCCTCACTCTGGAGTTACAAATAAAGGGCCAAGGTCACTACAGTTTGAGTACAACACATTGCTCGTGGAGTCATTCATAAGTGCATTATGGACATAACTGTGTGTGTGCTATTTTATCCCAATCAGCCATGATCTAATTGAATGGTCGAACAGGCTCGATGAGTTGAATGGCCTACTCCTGTTCCTATGTAAGTTTTTAAAGAGATAATTTGCCCTCCCCCCACCCCCTTCCCCCCACTGCTGATTGTTGGAAAAATCAAAGATGCATGTTACTTGAAAGCACAATATTTGTTAAGTGTAGCCTTACATATTTGATTGAGTCTACCATTTCCAAAAAGGACCATTAACACTTAGCGAGAATGAATCAATCGAAGCAGGCGCTGATTTGGATTAGATTAGTAATGATCTGGTTTTATCCGTACTTTGTGTCAGATGATTCACATTCAACCGCGGAGAAATGTCCTCAGTTAAAAGCTTTTCGATGGGCTTTCTGCACATGGAATGCAAATTTGTGTTGTCGGCTTATAAATAGTTGTTGGGATAAAGACAGGTTGTTTGGCAGATCCTTAATATAACAAAAGGACCTAGAATGGAGTACTGAGGAACAAGTGATGTCAATCACATTTCTGTCAGACAGAGATCCATTATAAGCAATTCTTTGATTCTATTATCACAAAATGAGATAAAAGCCCCTTTCCTGCCTTATTTGATAAGCCAATATCATGTAGTTTATTACAAAATATCATTGACAGTGTCATAAGCTTTTTTTCCAATGAGAAATATTGTCTTGTGCAAACTACCTTTTGTCAATTCCAATGTGCAATTGATTGGGAGATTGACGCAAAGCTCTATAGATAGTCCGCCTGCTCTGTACATTCCATCTGGCGCCAGTAATGTTGCATTGAGCCAGCTAATGATTTGCAGTGGCCAAACCTGATCTAGCTCTGTTTCTCGATTGTTTTGCTTGCAGCTTATAGACTTCTAGTTCCCAGTTGGAAGAGTTTGTTGAATTCCCCAGCTTGGGGCTGTGGGAAATGTGGCTGTGGAGAGGGATTAATAATCAGACCCAGAGGGTTATAGTTGATGATCATAGAATCACGGAAACTTACAACACAGAAGGAGGCCATTCGGCCTGTCGTGTCCGTGCTGGCTCTTTGAAAGAGCAGTCATGTTTAACCCATTCCCCCCCCCACCCCGGCTTTTTGTCCGCAACCCTGTAAATTCCTCATCAAGATATATTTTTAATGCAATGAGTGTCTAAGATTTGGAATGCATTGGCTGATAGGGTGGTGGATACAGATTCAATGGTAGCCTTCAAAAGGAAATTGGATAAATACTTGAAGGAAAAAAATATTGTAGGGATATGGGGAAAGAGTGGGACTAACTGGATTGCTCTTCAAAAAAGCCGGCATAGACTTGATGGGCTGAATGGCCTCCTTCTGTGCATCACTATTCATCATTCTATGATTCTATAAGTACCTGGCCCACTTTCTTTTTAAAATTATTTATGGTGCCGGTTCATTCAATGAGACTGGTAACAGTTGATGCTCAACAGGTTTTCTGGAGTGATAGGAAGAAAGGAAAGAAAGAAAGAACTTGCATTTATATAGTGCCTTTCACAACCTCAGGATGTCCCAAAGTCCTTCACGGCCAATGAAGTACTTTTGAAATGTAATCACTCTTGTAATGTAAGGAACTGCAATAGTCAATTTGCACATGGCAAAGTCTGACAAACCACAATGAGATAAATGGCTAGATAATCTGTTTTATGTAATGTTGGTAGAAGGACTGCCATGGGATTTTTTAAGTCCACCTGAGAGGCAGAAAAGGCCGCAGTTTGACATCTCATCTGAAAGACGGCCCCTCTGATAGTACAGCACTTTCTCAGTACACCTTGGACCTCCCTTAACCGGGACTCCTTATCCAGCACCACCCCTCGTCCGGCATGATTCTGGTGACCGGGAGCGCATGTGCAGAATGCGGCTGACCTCCACCCCGACTTTGGGACCGCCGACACTCGGCCCGCCAGGGCACCAACCTCCCCCCTCCCTTTATCCAGCAAATCCCTTATTCGGCACAGGCCAGGTCCCGAATATGCCGGATATGGGAGGTTCACCCTGTATTGTATCCGTTTGGATTAGATACTCCAGTACCTAGAATCGAGCTTGAACCCACAATCTTCTGCGTCATTTTCTGCTTGGCAAACAGTAACTAGTGGGGTACTGCAGGGATCGGTGCTGGGACCTCAACTATTTACAATCTAAATTAGTTGGATGAAGGGACTGATGATCCAAAGATGGGTGGGAAAGCAAATTGTGAGGAAGACACACAAAATCTGCTAAGGGATATAGACAGGCTAAGTGAGTGGGCAAAAATTTGGTAGATGGAGTACAATGTGGGAAAATGTGAGGTTATCCACTTTGGCAGTAGAAATAGAAAAGCAAGTTATAATTTAAATGGAGAAAAATTGCAAAGTGCTGCAATACAGAGGGACCTGGGGGTCCTTGTGCATGAAACACAAAGTTAGTATGCAGGTACAGCAAGTAATCAGGAAGGCAAATGGAGTGTTGGCCTTTATGGCAAGGGGGATACTGTATAAAAGCAAAGAAGTCTTCCTACAACTGTACAGGGTATTGGTGAGGCCACACCTGGAGTACTGCGTACAGTTTTGGTCTCCGTATTTAAGGAAGGATATACTTGGACGCTGTTCAGAGAAAGTTCACTAGGTTGATTTCTGGGGATGAGGGGGTTGACTTATGAAGATAGGTTGAGTAGTTTGGGCCTATACTCATTGGAGTTCAGAAGAATGAGAGGTGATCTTATCAAAACATATAAGATAATGAGGGGACTCGACAAGGTGGATGCAGAGAGGATATTTCCAATCATAGGGGAAACTAAAACTAGGGGGAATAGTCTTAGAATAAGGGGCCACCCATTTAAAACTGAGATGAGGAGGAATTTCTTCTCGGGGTTGTAAATCTGTGGAATTCTCTGCCCCAGAGAGCTGTGGAGGCTGGGTCATTGAATATATTTAAGGTGGAGATAGTCAGATTTTTGAGCAATAAAGGGTTATGGGGAGCCGGCAGGGAAGTGGAGCTGAGTCCATGATCAGATCAGCCATGATCTTATTAAATGGCAGAGCAGGCTCAAGGGGTCAAATAGAAACATAGAAACATAGAAAATAGGTGCAGGAGTAGGCCATTCGGCCCTTCGAGCCTGCACCTCCTACTCCTGTTCTTATTAATTTCTGACTTGAGTTGAAAAGATTATTAATCATTTCACTTTGATATGGGTTATGGGAGTTCATGAATATGATTATGCAGTTGTTCAAAATGTGGCATGTAATTTACCAATAGTTAAAATATACATGGAACTTCCCTTTTTCCATCTCTTTCTCCATCCACTCTCCCTCTTGCCCTTCCTCTTCCTCTTCACCCTCTCGAACACTCCTCATCTCCTCTTTACTCTCCCTTCCCTGTTTTCCCTCCTCCCTCTTCTCGCCTCCTCCCTTCTCTTCCCTCATCCCCACTGCTCCTCTCTTCCCCTCCTCTAACTTTTCCCATTTTCCTCCTGTCTTCCCCTTTTTTCCTCCACACCTCCATCTCCCTTCCCCTTTCATTTTGGCTGCAGCCTTCGCTTGTCTCCCTCCCAGAACTCTATCACTTTGTTACCCTCTTACTATACTCTACGTTCCTCTCCCTCTCATTGAGCCTTTAACCTTGTTTTATTTTCCCCTTCCATTTCTCCACCATCCAATGCTTCTTCACTTCCCTCCATGGCTCGAACACCAATATAAACAAAAGAAAGATCTTCCACCTTTCACCATCTCTGGAGGTCCCAAAGTGATTTGCAGCCAATTTGCACACAGCAAGCTCCCACAAACACAATGTGATAATGACCAGATAATCAACTTTAGTGACATTGGTTGATGAATAAATATTGGCCAAGAGACTAGAGGTAACTCCCCTGTTCTTCTTCTTCGAAATAGTGCAATGGGATTTTTTACGCCCACCCGAGAGGGCAGACGGGACCTCGGTTTAATGTTAAGCTGGAGTTTCACAGGACCTGGTGCAAACTCTGAATAATTGGGAATGACATTCAGAAAGACCTGATGATAGTTGGGAGATGGGGGAAAAAATGTTTGTTTGGGTGTGCTAGGGGTTCACAGACTGATTCCCGAGATGGCAGAACTGACATATGAAGAAAGACTGGATCGACTAGGCTTATATTCATTGGAATTTAGAAAAATGAGAGGGGACCTCATAGAAACATACAAAATTCTGATGGGATTGGACTGGTTAGATACAGGAAGATTGTTCCCGATGTTGGGGAAGTCCAGAACCAAGGGTCACAGTCTAAGGATAAGGGGTAAGCCATTTAGGACCGAGATGAGGAGAAACTTCTTCACTCAGAAAATTGTGAACTTGTGGAATTCTCTACCACAGAAAGTTGTTGAGGCCAGTTTGTTAGATTATTCAAAAGGGAGTTAGATGTGGTCCTTACGGCTAAATGGATCAAGGGGTATGGAGAGAAAGCAGGAATGGAGTACTGAAGTTGCATGATCAGCCATGATCATATTGAATGATGGTGCAAGCTCGAAGGGCCGAATGGCTTACTCTTGCACCTATTTTCTACGTTTCTATTTTCTTAAGTTGAAGCTAAGGCATATTGTTGGGACAGAGCAGAGGGAGCTGTACTTTGCATTTGGCTGCAGCTGACCCGAAAGTGCTTGATGATACTGACGCAGGGTGTCTGAAATGAAGTTACCCAGTGCAAGCATCCCTTATTCTGCTGGGCATCGCATTACAGAAAAAGCCACGGATTTTTTTTGATTTAATTGCGCAGTTCTGATATTTCTAGATTATTCCTGCAATTGAAAGCATTACTGAAATGCTGCAGCTTACAGTTTCGGATCCTCTCGCCAGACCCTGGCCTAGTGAATTGGGGCTATCTCTGGTGAAGGTCAATGTAAATGGTTTTTTTATTTTAGTACCCTTGAACATTTTAATTAAAAACTTCTTTTAAGTTATTTCTACTGGGCTGGTAAATGAGAGTCAGTGTTCTTTCTTCGAAGGTCTTAGGCCAAGATTATGTGAAGGCTTCACAAACATGTCCCAACTGATTCAAGTGGGAAAAGATACTATTCCCAGGCTGTTTGGCATTCTTTTCATCTCATGATGCATTATGACTTATACTGTTCTGTGTTGTCTAGGGGTTCTCTCTGTGGCTACTGTACATGGCATATAACCTGTGGTTCTGCAGTAAAGTAATGATTTATTAATCATGGTTAGGAATTAAAGGATCTATTTCCCTCTTTTAGTTAGAAATATTATCTTGCACTCTTCCACTGTCGATTTTAAATGACTGCCAGTCAAAATGGCGGTTTCTCTGCCAGTGATTTAGTTACACTCCATTTCATTAGCAGGGCGGGTAGAAAACGGTCCAATCACTACACGCCTGTAACTACCTTTGTTATTGGCTGGTGGCTCATAGAAACATAGAAAATAGGTGCAGGAGCAGGCCATTCGGCCCTTCGAGCCTGAACCACCATTCAATATGATCATGGCTGAACATGCAACTTCAGTACCCCACTCCTGCCTTCTCTCCATACACCCTGATCCATTTAGCCGTAAGGACCACATCTAACTCCCTTTTGAATATATCCAACGAACTGAGCTCAACAACTTTCTGTGGTAGAGAATTCCATAGGTTCATAATTCTCTGGGTGAAATAGTTTCTTCTCATCTTGGTCCTATATGGCTTACCCCTTATCCTTAGACTGTGACCCCTGGTTCTGGACTTCCCCAACATCGGGAACATTCTTCCTGCATCGAATCCTGTCAGAATTTTATTTGCTTCTATGAGATCCCCTCTCATTCTTCTAAATTCCAGTGGCTATAAGCCTAGTCGATCCAGTTTTTCTTCATATGTCAGTCCTGCTATCCTGGGAATCAGTCTGGTGAACCTTCACTGCACTCCCTCAATATCAAGAATGTCCTTCCTCAGATTAGGAGAGCAAAACTGCACACAATACTCAAGGTGTGGTCTCACCAAGGCCTTGTACAACTGCAGCAAGACCTCCCTGCTCCTATACTCAAATCCTCTTGCTATGAAGGCCAACATACCATTTGCTTTCATAAATGCCTGCTGTATCTGCATGCCTACTTTCAATGACCATGACATCCAGGTTTCGTTGCACCTCTCCTTTTACTAATCTGTCACCATTCAGATAATCTGCCTTCTGCTTTTGCCACCAAAGTGGATAACCTCACACTTATTCACATTATACTGCATCTGCCATGCATTTGCTCAGTCACCTAACCTGTCCAAATCACCCTGCAGCCTCTTAGCATCCTCCTCACAGCTCACACTGCCACCCAGCTAAGTGTCGTCTACAAATTTGGAGATATTGCATTCAATTCCTTTCTCTAAATCATTTATATATATTGTAAATAGCTGGGGTCCCAGCACTGAACCTTGCAGTACCCCAGTAGTCACTGCCTGCCATTCTGAAAAGGACCCATTTATTCCCATTCTTTGCTTCCTGTCTGGCAACCACGTCAATACATTACCCCCAATACCATGTGCCTTAATTTTGCACACCAATCTCTTTTGTGGGACCTTGTCAAAAGCATTTTGAAAGTCCAAATACACCACATCCACTGGTTCTCCCTTGTGCACTCTACTAGTTACATCCTCAAAACATTCTAGAAGATTTGTCAAGCATGATTTCCCTTTCATAAATCCATGCTGACTTGGACCGATCCTGTCGCTGCTTTCCAAATGCGCTGCTATTACATCTTTAATAATTCATTTCAGCATTTTCCCCACTACCGATGTCAGGCTAACCAGTCTATAATTCCCTGTTTTCTCTCTTCCTCCTTTTTAAAAAGTGGGGTTGCATTAGCTACCTTCCAATCCATAGGAACTGATCCAGAAATCATGGATGTTGTAAAATGACCACCAATGCATCTACTATTTCTAGGGCCAATTCCTTAAGTACTCTGGGATGCAGACTATCAGGCCCCGGGGATTTATTGGCCTTCAATCCCATCAATTTCCCTAACACCATTTCCTGACTAATAAGGATTTCCCTCAGTTCCTCCTTCTGACTAGACCCTCGGTCCCCGAGTATTTTCGGGAGGTTATTTGTGTCTTCCTTAGTGAAGACAGAACCAAAGTATTTATTGAATTGGTCTGCCATTTCCTTGTTCCCCATTATGAATTCACCTGATTCTGACTGCAAGGGACCTACATTAGTCTTCACTAATCTTTTTCTCTTCACATATCTATAGAAGCTTTTGTAGTCAGTTTTTATGTTCCCTGCAAGCTTACACTCATCCTCTATTTTTCCCCTCCTAATTAAACCCTCTGTCCTCCTCTGAATTCTAAATTTCTCCCAGTTCTCAGATTTGCTTTTTCTGGCCAATTTATATGCCTCTTCCTTAGATTTAACACTATCCCTAATTTTCCTTGTTAGCCACGGTTGCGCCAACTTCCCCGTTTTATTTTTACACCAGACAGGGATGTACTTTTTGTGGTTCATCCACGTGATCTTTAAATGTCTGCCATTGCCTATCTACCGTCAACCCTTTAAGTATCATTCGTCAGTCTATCCAAGCCAGTTCATGTCATATACCTTTCTTTGAGTTCAGGGCCCTAGTCACTGAATTAACTGTGTCAGTCTCCAGCTTAATGAAGAATTCTACCATATTATGGTCACTCTTCCCCAAGGGGCCTCGCACGACAAGGTTGCTAATTAATCCTCTCTCATTACACAAGACCCAGTCTAGGATGGCCTGCTCTCTAGTTGGTTCTTCGACATATTGGTCTAGAAAACTATCCCTTATACACTCCAGGAAATCCTCCTCCACAGTATTACTACCAGTTTGGTTAGCCCAATCTATATGCAGATTAAAGTCACCCATGATAACTGCTGTACCTTTATTGCACGCACCCCTAATTTCCTGTTTGATGCCATCCTCAACCTTACTACTACTGTTTGATGGTCTGTACACAACTTCCACTAATGTTTTCTGCCCTTTGGTGTTTCGCAGCTCTACCCATATAGATTCCACATCATCAAAGCTAATGTCCTTCCTTACTATTGCGTTAATCTCCTCTTTAACCAGTAACGCTACCCCACCTCCTTTTCCTTTCTGTCTATCCTTCCTGAATATTGAATACCCCTGGATGTTGAGTTCCCAGCCTTGGTCACCCTAGAGCCATGTCTCCGTAATCCCAATTACATCATATCCATTAACAGCTATCTGCGCAGTTAATTCATCCACCTTATTACGAATGCTCCTCGCATTGAGACTCAGAGCCTTCAGGCTTGTTTTTTTTAACACTCTTTGTCCTTTTAGAATTATGTTGTAATGTGGCCCTTTTTGATTTTTGCCCTTGATTTCTCTGCCCTCCACTCTTACTTTTCTCCTTCCTACCTTTTGCTTCTGCCCCCTTTTTACTCCCCTCTGCCTCCCTGCATAGATTCCCATCCCCCTGCCATATTAGTTTAAACCCTCCCCAACAATACTAGCAAACACTCTGCCGAGGACATCAGTTCCGGTCCTGCCCAGGTGCAGACCGTCCGGTTTGTACTGGTCCCACCTTCCCCAGAACCGGTTCCAATGTCCCAGGAATTTGAATCCCTCCCCCTTGCACCATTCCTCAAGCCACATATTCATCTGAACTATCCTGCTATTCCTGCTCTGACTAGCACGTGGCACTGATAGCAATCCTGAGATTACTACCTTTTGAGGTCCTACTTTTTAATTTAACTCTTAGCTCCCTAAATTCAGCTTGTAGAACCTCATCCTATTTTTTTTTACCTATATCGTTGGTACCTATATGCACCACGACAGCTGGCTGTTCACCCTCCCCCTCCAGAATGCCCTGCAGCTGCTCTGAGACATCCTTGACCCTTGCACCAGGGAGGCAACATACCATCCTGGAGTCTCGTTTGCAGCCGCAGAAACACCTATCTATTCCCCTTACAATAGAATCCCCTATCACTATAGCTCTCACACTTTTTCCTGCCCTCCTGTGCAGTAGAGTCACCCATGGTGCCATGAACTTGGCTGCTGCTGCCTTCCCCGATGAGCCACCTCCCTGAACAGCATCCAAAACGGTATATCTGTTTTGGAGGGAGGTGACCGCAGGGGACCCCTGCACTACCTTCCTTCCTTTGCTCTTTCTGATGGTCACCCATTCCCTATCTGTCTGTGTAAGCTTTACCTGCGGTGTGACCAGCTCACTAAACGTACAGCAGTTCTGCACCGGCGCTAAAAGTTATCGCCTGCCCGATTGAAAAAAAAAATAAAAGCATTTTTATGACTTCAATCGACGTGCAACGCTGCGCTATCGTCATGGGTGGTAAATTCGGTGATATCACCCGCCCAGAAAAAACAGTCAGACCCAGGGTGCACCTGGCGCTAACGGCGCTATCTTAAAAACTGAGCACAAGTTCAGTGCGTCAAAGGTTTTGGAGAAGGCGGCTGCATTTTACACAGTGAAGTTTTATGTGAGTTTATAGTTCGTTTTGTAGGGTATTTAAGGACATGTTTTTTTTTTAATGGGGGCTATACTATGTCTGCCATTATTCCTGGCTGCTTTTTCTGTGCAGCGTCGAGCTGGAAGAAGCTTTATTGATGAGCATTTTGAGCGTAATCGAAGAGCTCGCAGACGTATGGGGAGGAGGCTTTACCCCCACATGAGTTTACAGGGAACATCGCTCATACTTGCAGCTCTCTGAAGCTGCTCTTCCGAAAAGAGGTGGTCAGAGATATGCCAGCTCATAAAGACAGACCTACAGTCTACCAGCGGCAACAGGACCTCACTGCCCATCGAGGCGAAGGTGACTGTGGCACTTGCCTTCTATGCATCAGCAAGGGACATCTGTTCCAGCTCGCAGCACACTACACATTGCTGCATTCGCCAGGCGACTACTGCACTGTATACACACACAGGATAGACTTTATAAAGTTCCCAATGACCAAGGAGGCACAGACCGAGAGGGATGTAGGTTTTGGAAGATTTGCTGGCTTCCCCAAGGTTAAGGCTGCCATTGACTGTACGCACATCGCCCTGCGAGCACCTTTACAGAATTCAGAGGTTTTCAATCGGGCATCAAACAGGAAATTAGGGGTGCGTGCAATAAAGGTGCAGCATTTATAATGGGTGACTTTAATATGCACATAGATTGGGCTAACCAAACTGGAAGCAATACGGTGGAGGAGGATTTTCTCGAGTGCATAAGGGATGGTTTTTTTAGACCAATATGTCGAGGAACCAACTAGGGGGGAGGCCATCTTAGACTGGGTGTTATGTAATGAGAGAGGATTAATTAGCAATCTCGTCGTGCGAGGCCCCTTGGGGAAGAGTGACCATAATATGGTGGAATTCTGCATTGGGATGGAGAATGAAACAGTTAATTCAGAGACCATGGTCCAGAACTTAAAGAAGGCTAACTTTGAAGGTATGAGGCGTGAATTGGCTGGGATGGATTGGCGAATGATACTTAAGGGGTTGACTGTGGATGGGCAATGGCAGACATTTAGAGACCGCATGGATGAACTACAACAATTGTACATTCCTGTCTGGCATAAAAATAAAAAAGGGAAGGTGGCTCAACCGTGGCTATCAAGGGAAGTCAGGGATAGTATTAAAGCCAAGGAAGTGGCATACAAATTGGCCAGAAATAGCAGCGAACCTGGGGACTGGGAGAAATTTAGAACTCAGCAGAGGAGGACAAAGGGTTTGATTAGGGCAGGGAAAATGGAGTATGAGAAGAAGCTTGCAGGGAACATTAAGACGGATTGCAAAAGTTTCTATAGATATGTAAAGAGAAAAAGGTTAGTAAAAACAAACGTAAGTCCTCTGCAGTCAGAATCAGGGGAAGTCATAACGGGGAACAAAGAAATGGCGGACCAATTGAACAAGTACTTTGGTTCGGTATTCACGAAGGAGGACACGAACAACCTTCCGGTTATAAAAGGGGTCAGGGGGTCTAGTAAGGAGGAGGAACTGAGGGAAATCCTTATTAGCCGGGAAATTGTGTTGGGGAAATTGATGGGATTGAAGGCCGATAAATCCCCAGGGCCTGATGGACTGCATCCCAGAGTACTTAAGGAGGTGGCCTTGGAAATAGTGGATGCGTTGACAGTCATTTTCCAACATTCCATTGATTCTGGATCAGTTCCTATGGAGTGGAGGGTAGCCAATGTAACCCCACTTTTTAAAAAAGGAGGGAGAGAGAAAACAGGGAATTATAGACCGGTCAGCCTGACATCGGTAGTGGGTAAAATGATGGAATCAATTATTAAGGATGTCATAGCAGTGCATTTGGAAAGAGGTGACATGATAGGTCCAAGTCAGCATGGATTTGTGAAAGGGAAATCATGCTTGACAAATCTTCTGGAATTTTTTGAGGATGTTTCCAGTAGAGTGGATAAGGGAGAACCAGTTGATGTGGTATATTTGGACTTTCAGAAGGCGTTCGACAAGGTCCCACACAAGAGATTGATGTGCAAAGTTAGAGCACATGGGATTGGGGGTAGTGTACTGACATGGATTGAGAACTGGTTGTCAGACAGGAAGCAAAGAGTAGGAGTAAATGGGTACTTTTCAGAATGGCAGGCAGTGACTAGTGGGGTACCGCAAGGTTCTGTGCTGGGGCCCCAGCTGTTTACACTGTACATTAATGATTTCGATGAGGGGATTAAATGTAGTATCTCCAAATTTGCGGATGACACTAAGTTGGGTGGCAGTGTGAGCTGCGAGGAGGATGCTATGAGGCTGCAGAGCGACTTGGATAGGTTAGGTGAGTGGGCAAATGCATGGCAGATGAAGTATAATGTGGATAAATGTGAGGTTATCCACTTTGGTGGTAAAAACAGAGAGACAGACTATTATCTGAATGGTGACAGATTAGGAAAAGGGGAGGTGCAAAGAGACCTGGGTGTCATGGTACATCAGTCATTGAAGGTTGGCATGCAGGTGCAGCAGGCGGTTAAGAAAGCAAATGGCATGTTGGCCTTCATAGCAAGGGGATTTGAGTACAGGGGCAGGGAGGTGTTGCTACAGTTGTACAGGGCATTGGTGAGGCATCACCTGGAGTATTGTGTACAGTTTTGGTCTCCTAACCTGAGGAAGGACATTCTTGCTATTGAGGGAGTGCAGCGAAGGTTCACCAGACTGATTCCCGGGATGGCGGGACTGACCTATCAAGAAAGACTGGATCAACTGGGCTTGTATTCACTGGAGTTCAGAAGAATGAGAGGGGACCTCATAGAAACATATAAAATTCTGACGGGGTTAGACAGGTTAGATGCAGGAAGAATGTTCCCAATGTTGGGGAAGTCCAGAACCAGAGGTCACAGTCTAAGGATAAGGGGTAAGCCATTTAGGACCGAGATGCGGAGGAACTTCTTCACCCAGAGAGTGGTGAACCTGTGGAATTCTCTACCACAGAAAGTTGTTGAGGCCAATTCACTAAATATATTCAAAAAGGAGTTAGATGAGGTCCTTACTACTAGGGGGATCAAGGGGTATGGCGAGAAAGCAGGAATAGGGTACTGAAGTTGAATGTTCAGCCATGAACTCGTTGAATGGCGGTGCAGGCTAGAAGGGCCGAATGGCCTACTCCTGCACCTATTTTCTATGTTCTATGTTTCTATGAAAGGGAATTCCATTCCCTGAACGTACAGATCGTCTGCGACCATACTCAGCGCATCATGGCAGTCAGTGCACAATTTCCAGGGAGCATCCACGATGCTTTCGTCTTGCATGAAAGCACAGTCTCGGGCCTATTCGAGCATCAGCCACAAGGCCAGAGCTGGACACTGGGGGACAAAGGTTGTGGCCTCGCCACCTGGCTCATGACCTCCCTCCAGAACCCTCAGACAAAAGCCGAGCATCGCTACAATGAGAGCTGTGCAGCCACATGCAACACCGTCGAACAGACTATTGGAGTGCTCAAGCAGCGCTTCAATGCCTGGACCACCCTGGAGGCTGCCTGCTACACAACTTGGGCATCATGGGGAGCCAGGATTTTGCCACTGGGGATTGCAGGACCACCTCAGGAGAGAGAGAGGGAGGGAGGGAAGGGGAGGGGGGCGAGGACGAGGAGTCTGGTGATGAACCCATGGCACCGCCCCTACCACCACCACAGGGGAGACCTCGTGGAGGTTTTGTCGCTGCAAAAGCTTTATGTCAGCAGCTCCTAATGCAACGATTGAAGAGTGAACAGCACATTTGATCATTGCCTGGCCACTCTATCCCACCATGTTGTCTACCCCTCTTATTCTGCAAATGAGACACGACACAGGAATGGTCAAGGTGAACAAAATAATTTATTAAACCTACAGTAATTTGAATAAGATTTATTAAACATTGTAACTTGAATGAGATTTAATTTGAATAAAATTTAAACATCACAAAAGTGGAATGAAATTTATTAAACATTACTTTGAATTGGGAAACTTTAAAATTTTTTATAAAATATCATTAACAACAACAACTCCTGCACCAAACGTCTTTTACCTGCGCCCCTCCCCCACCCCCCCTCCATTCTAAACCCCTTCCCTCACGGCATGACCCTACCCAAGTTGGCACCAAGAGTTCATGCAGCACGGCGGCCAGGGTCCTGCTGTATTGGTGGGGTAGAGACAATGGAAAC
Organism: Pristiophorus japonicus; assembly: GCF_044704955.1. Lineage (NCBI taxonomy): Eukaryota > Metazoa > Chordata > Chondrichthyes > Pristiophoridae > Pristiophorus > Pristiophorus japonicus. The sequence goes on from NC_091994.1 coordinate 15,308,332, forward strand.
GCCACGTGTGGATCCTCTGGAGAAGCTCGGGATATGGAAGGCCCAGCTTCTGAGTGGCGAGGCCCTTGCTCGGCCTCACCACTCACAGGTGGTGTGGGTCTGGCTGTGACACTGGTGACTGTAGTGTCAAAGATCGAGACCATCAATTGCGCCTGGGCGTTGACAGCCTCGATGGTTCCACGGCTCATGCCGACAATCTGCGGCAAGTCCTCCCTCGTGTCCGCGGATAGTGCCGCGATGCTTGCGGGAGTCCTACCAAGACCTCCAGGAGCTGTCGGGTGAGCTGGGCGCTCTCCCTGGACAGTTCCACCATGTCCAGGTGTGTGTCTGCCTGTCTGTCAGCAGACCGGCTTTGATGACTCACCCTCCGGAGAGACGACATACGGGATTCAACCCCACTGGTGTGTTGCTGCACGCCGTTTGTACACGGGGCCTCGGATGGCTCAAAGCCCGAGAATGTTTCTTCCTTGGACGAGCTAGTGGCTGCAGCAAAGACGTGTCGAGTGCATGGGCAACCTCCCCCCGCACCCTCCCCTCCACCTCCGGAATAGTTTGGTTCTCCCGTGGAGGTTCCTCGTGGTCTGCGTCACCCTCATCCCCCTTCCCCACCCCCACATGACGGACTGAGATGGAAGCTTCCATTCGAGGGTGCATGCGACTCCTCATCTGGAAATAGAAAACGACAGATGAGTGGTTAGCAGCAGGGGATGGGGCAGGATGACATGAGGAAGGTCACAGAGCACAGGCTCATTTGAAGGACCGCCGCTACTGCATTATATGTAGTCGGGAGACACGACATCACATTGCCCCAACCCTCGTCCACAGACACCACATCACATTGCCCGAACCTAGCCCGGGGCTTTTGCAGGACTTGCCCTCAGTTTCCAACGGGGGCTCAGCAGCCCCTGTGTTAGTTTACCCCCCCTGAGGCTCCAGTCAGACCTGCCACACGCTCCTCCAGGTCTGTCAGAGGCATGGTTCTGGGCGGACCGCCGCCTGTCTGTCCCTGTTCCCAGCGGTTGTGGGACAACTTTCCCTGCAAAGATGACAATTGGAATGGTTACTAGAGGGCCCTTCCGCTCTTGTGGCACACACAGAAAGCCATCAAAGCACTTATACCATACTGTGTGCATTTAATACAGTCCTCTGTTTAATGGCCCTGAAAGTTGCACGTGGTTCATGAGGAAGACATCGAAGTGCAGAAACATCTTTTAAGATCTCCGAACGCAGTCTTAATCATGTGTAAGGATCATTCATGGCAAATAAGGTGCAACACTAAGCCTACCTGTACCAACATGTGTCAGATTTACAATTTAAGTCATGAAGGAGTGCATCAATAAAAATATTACTTACTCTGACGATCCTGCAATGGCCATTGAACCTCTTTCGACACTGGATGTGGGTCCTTCTGATATCGTCCACGAAAGACACCTCCTCAGATATGCTGGTCCAAAGACAACCTATAAACTGCTGGGAGGGGTTTACTCACACCCCTCCTATTTAATTCCCCCCCCCCCCCCGCCATCACTTCTCCACAGCTGCGATAGAGGCCTTGTTTGCCTCATTATTGAACTTCCTCGTCCTCTGCCTGCTCCCCTCTCCTTCCATCGTGCCTGCTATCTGTAAATGGCTGATTCAGCCCTGGGTGTACTGTGCATGCGCAGGTGCTCCCTGACAGCTGACCAGAAACATGGGAAGAAATAAAATGGCAAAAAAAATCAGAAAAAAAATAATTTGCGCATGTGCAGAAGGTCCGGTTTTTTTTCGCTCGCAAATTTTGGCTCCGGCGCACACATTCAGCTGTGCAACGCTGGATTTATCGCTATCGCCGGTCACCGTTTGGCGAATTTTGCTAGGTCCAACGATAATGGTAACCCGGCACTAAAAAAAAAAATTCCACCGTGATTATCGCCCCAAAACGGGCAAAATCCCTAAAACCTGAATTTATAGCCCATTGTCTATAATTCCCTAGTGTTTAGAAGAATGAGAGGTGATCTCATTGAAAGATATAAAATTCTTAAGGAGCTTGACTGCGTAGATGCAAGGAGGATGTTTCCCCTGGCTGGGGAGTCTAGAAGCAGGCATCAAAGTCTCCGAATACGTGGTTGGCCATTTAGGACTGAGATGTGAAGAAATTTCTTCTTCATAGAGTGGGGAATCTTTGGAATTCTCTACCCCAGAGGGCTGTGGAGGCTCAGTCGTTGAGTATGTTCAAGACAGAGATCGATAGATTTTTAGATACTAAGGAAATCAAGGGATATGAGGATTGTGTAGGAAGGTGGAGGAGTTGAGGTAGAAGATCAGCCATGATCTTCTTGAATGGCAGAGCAGGCTTGAGGGGCCGAATGGGCGACTCCTGCTCCTAATTCTTATGTTCTTAAATAGAGAACGTCAATGAACTGGATATTTGAGAACTTAAATGATGACGTGAAAATGAGCACTGTACAGATAACCAGCATGTTAGTGAATCAACAACAACAACAACAACTTGCATATAAGTAGCACCTTTAGCATAGTAAAACGTCCCAAGGTGCTTCTCAGGAGTGTAACAGGTAGATACTGAGCCAAAGAAAGGCAGGTGACCAAAAGCTTGGTCAAAGAAGTAGGTTTGAGCAGAGTCTTAAAGAAGGACTGAGATTTAGGGCGGGAATTCCAGAGTTTAGGGCCTCATCGGCTGTTTACATAAAATAGGCCCAAGGTTTGAAATGGCTCCAACATTTTCGCTTCCGGCAGGGGCGGGTGGCTGCCGGAATGATCAAATCTGCCCCGTTGTTTAGCAGCAGCCTTTCATTTGAAAGAAGGGAAGATGCAATGATTGGTGATTGTTGTTGTTGGAATTCAATGGGACCACACGACATCCTCTGGCACGTTCCCAAAACCAGTGCAGGCTGGCTCCTCGTCAGGTGGTCACAACTGCTCGGTTTAAAAAGCTGGCAGCTTCTGAGACACAAGGGTAGTAAACATCTCAACAAAATCACCCCAAGGGCTGTGATTTTAGTCAAGGAAGTAACACGCCCTCCCACGCACACTGACCCTTGCTGGAGTTTCGGAGGCTGTTGGTGACCCTCTAGTACCTCACGGTCACCAAGATGTCACTCATCTGGTGTGAGCAGGCTATTTGACCATGAAGGTACCACAGCTGTAACGTACGCACCTGTGAGTATGCTCCACGGGTTTGTGGAGCTGTTGGTCCTTAGAGATGGAGCACGCGGTGTCCACCGGTACGCTCGCGGCCTTCCGCGAGAGGTGGGCGCCGGAGGGACTGGAATGCATTGTCACCCCCGGCAACCAAATTTTAATTTGATTTTATATATTTTAAAGTTTAATTTGTTTTAATCGCCGGGTTTTTAGTGTCCCCCTCCCCTTTTATAGGGGGCACTTGGAAAAAAATATATGATTTTAGTGCCCCAAAAAAAAAAACAAAAGGAAAGAAAATACAAAAAAACCACAAAAGAGGGCCTTGAAAAATGTTTGGAGTGTCCCCCAGATCGGGGGGCACTTGATTTAATGTCTACTTTTCTCCCCAAAAAGAGTTGTGGAGCTGTTGCATTATGAGTGGCTTAGCCAGTCACATGATGTTCACAAGGCTCCATAAAACCCCAGTCAGCTGAGTCTAGGTCATCCACGATGAGGCATGCCGTTGTGAGTCCAGTGGATGAACTGGTAATGTGTAATGTAATTATTAAACCTTTGCTAATAAACCAGCTAGTTCTTAATAGCAATGTGTTGCTATGAATTTTTAAGCAAAGAACCCATGAAACAAATACATTACAAAGTACATTTTTCAGAAGTTGTTTGGTGAAATCTGGCCAATTTTTCAAGGTTGTTATGGAGACTGTAATGTCACACAACTTTTGAAATGAGTAGATGAACACGAAATGCAATTTTATGACATCCCTTTCTCAAATTAAATGGGTTGATGTCTCTACTTTAGGAGTAGAGGAACATCATCCTTGAGCATTAATCATTCATACACTAACAAACAGTTATTTCTACGCTATAGTATGTTTTTTTTTCTAAACTGCTGTCGTTAGCACCTCCCCCTCCTCCATTGTTCTCTTATTCCCAACAGGCAAAAGATTAACACAGAACAGAAAGTTCTGCTTATTTCTAGATGATCTTTTCTGTGCCAGCATCCACTTTGTGCTATCATTAATTAGAAAAGCACCTAGTAATGAAGTTTGAGAGAGGAGGAAATCCTGCATTCAATCAGGAAGAGTCAAAGGGATATTACCATTTCCATGTAAGTGCTTTTCTTGATGGTGCAACCAGAAGTTCGGACCGATGGCCGTATTTTTAGTCCAAACGCCTTGTCAGATACATAGACTTCATTCTTTATGCCCAGGCGTATCTGCTAGCAGAAGAATGAGTCCACTCGTCCGTAGACAAAACACTGATCAAGAGAATAAGCCCCGAACACGCACAAAGAGATAAGGCGGGAAGGCTGGGAATGTACAGCACCACAGTTACTGGTACAGCACAGACTCCTCAGCAACGGTGGATTTATCAGATTCGATCCTGAAAATCAGTAATCTGCTGTAGTAGACGGTATTGCTTTGATGTATCAAAGCCTCTGCTTTAAGATGTGAGTGCTTGCAGCTGCCTTATTAATGTAGAACTTTGTTAAGCTGACCTTGATTCAGGTCTTTAGGTTGTTTTCATTCAATCCCCCTCGAATGAGCTGTGAAAATTACCCATTTTTATAGCCCTGTTAGCACCTCTGGGGGAGGGGGGGGGGGCGCTAACGGGACGCAATGGCGTTTTCACCCAGGCGAGGGGGTTGATAGCACCACTCGGGAAATTGCCCCGGAGGTTTGGGGACGAGGTTCCGGCAGTGCCGCTCTCCGTGATTTGCACCCCGGGCTGGCGCACGCCCGGCGATGACATCAATGCCGTGTGCGTCGACCCTTTTGCGCCCCGTGGGGGAAATTGCCCCTTGGGCTTCGCGCCCTGTGAAGCTGGCGAACGTCCACCACCGGGGGCGCCCCATAAAGGCATTGGCCTTTTGCGCCATGGGTTGCCATGTTTTTTTTTTTGTCAGCCGACCCTTCCATCAGCCCAACAATGGTGGCCCTCGCGACGACCAGGCCGCCATCGTGCAGCGCGGCACTGGGTATCGAGTGCCGGCTTGCATGGACAGGTCGATCGCCTCCCGGGAGTGGCCCAGTGGTGGTCACCAAAGGATCTGCAGAGTGCGCAGCAGCCCTCCCCTTTAATTGAAGGGGAGGGGCATTGTAACGCTCCTGAGCGCGTCGTTGCACTCAGTGCTGTGCATTCGCCGCGGGAGCGCCCTTCCAAGGACATGGAGCACTGCAGCCAGTGCTCTGCCTGCTTTGAGGGGCGCACGCACCCAATTCCGTGTCGGGCACGGGACCTCTGGGCTACGCGATAAAATTTCCCCCCCCGCCTGACCCGCACCCCCAAAGCTTACCGCGCCCAATCAGGGCGAGGGGTGATTTCGGCCCCCTTGAATTTAAAATTCTCATCCTTGTGTTCAAATCCCTCCATGGCCTCATGCCTCCCCATTTCTGTAACTTTCTCCAGCCCTATAACCCACCCAGGACTCAGCATTCCTCCAATTCTGGTCTCGTACATCCCCAGTTTCCTTCATTCCATCATTGACCGTACCTTCAACAGCCTGAGCCCTAAGCTCTGGCATTCCCTCCCTTAACCCCTTCATCTCTCTACCTCTCTCTCATCCTTAAGATGCTTCATAAAACCTACCTATTTTGACATCTGGCCTAATGGTGTCGAAATTGCCACTCTCAGAAAGGGCGGTAAAGGGTTTTCGCCGGGACGCTGTGGCCAGGTCATCACATGCCGCTGACCCCTTATCGCCCCACGCCGACTGCTTTGCACCCCTCGGGGGGGGGGGGGGGGGAATTGCCCCACAAGGTTGGCGTGGGGCGATGCCATCGACAGATTCTCGGTGCGATAAGCAGTGGTGCCTATGGCGCCCCAGCCGCCCTTAAAAGGGAGGTGGTAGTACGGCGGCTGCCATCTTTTTTCTGTCGGCCAACTTTTTAGTCGGCGTGACAATGGCGGCTGCTGGTGTGGCCGAGCCACCAACATGCAGCCCAGTACCCCCTCTTGGGTGCCAGGCCACTGGCCCAGTTGATTCCCTCCCTGGTGGCCCAGTGGGCGCCACTAAAGAGGCTGCAGAGTTTTGCAGTGTCCCTCCCCTTTAAAAGAAGGGGAGGGAGATTGTGATGTGTCGTGTCTGTCTTGCGCTGACGCGAATGCTCCATTAGCGCAACACAGACAGCAAAGAGGCCAATTCCACGCCAAGGCCGGCGCTTCCCGTACCACCGCAAAAAACCCCATCTAATTCGAATTTTGCGCTCCAAACCCAGCGCGGGGCAATTTCAGCCCCAGTGTCTCCTTTGGCTCAGTGCCTGATTTTACTACATGAAAGGTGCTATATAAATGCAAGTTGTTATTGTCATGTTCAGTAAAGCTTGGTTATGTCATTGTATCTTCCAAAACAGCCGTGTAGGGCAACGGACTTCTTTAAGGCCAGATCCGGGTGAAAATTTGTCTGGCCTGAAATTGGGCCTTGGGTCCCACTAACAAATTTTGACAATGAGGAATATGGGACCACTTGTTTCATTGGCATTGGCCTGAAGGCAAGTCCTCAGAAGTGGAGGGAGTGAGGATTGGAGCAGGCAAGGGGGCAATCGCAACGATTGAGGAGTGAAGGGAGTGCTCCTGCTCATCCTGGTGGCCCAGGAAGATCAAAAAAAAAACGACTTAGGCCATCAGCAGCTTCTGAAGAATCCCGAGCGGGACAGGTTCGCACACCAGGCCGGCTTTGTGAGGGGACCTAAAATGGGCATTAGGCCCCTTATTTACAAATGTAAGGGGCCTAATGCCAGTTTTACGCCTGGAAAATGGCCTGCCCCCAACCCAATTTCGGGTCTGATGCGTTCAGGTGTCCTTGGGGTGCAGGGTATGCTCTCCTGAAATTGGACCTTGTTAAGCCGGGGTTACACCCCTAAAACGGACAGAGTGAAGTCCAATTTCTACTCCCTCACTCTGCGTAGTCCCTTTGGCACCCAGAAGGGCTTACTTTTCTGACATTTCAATTTCTTGAGTGGAAGATTGAATTATCGCAGAGGAACAAATGCATCTTTAGCAGAGCCTATATGGGTAAGATTTTAGTTGACTCATCCTTTCTGGATGTTTGGATTTACTCGTATCTTGTGATTAGACTCATTTATTTTCGAAAGTGCAGGCATTTCTGCTTTATTGCATCAAGTGTATGCCTGGCATGTTAACACTTCCTTAAAACGACAGAGAGAAGAATTTCAGATGAGCACATTAGTGTCCACGTGTCAGTTCCCAAGGCATAATTTCAAGGCGTTATAGAATTTTGCTTTATTTTTGCTAATTTATTTCTTCTTCCCTCCTGAGGTGGCATCTCTGCTGTAAAATAACTGACAGTAAAATTAGTCTCATTTCAGCAAACTTGGAGAATTCCTGCTGCATAATAGTGGATATCAAATAGAAGCAAATTGTAGGAAGATCGTTTTTTCAATAGGATCTTTGAAATAGTCACAATGGTCAAATGAATGGATTCAAATTAGACTTGCCAAGTGCCATTAGGACTGAGATGTTACTGAACCTATGTAACAAGATTGACAATATCAGAGAGACTCCTATAGAATCCTCAAGTAGGATAGAGACTGTCATGAATAATAATTTATGGAAATCCGCTATTTGACCTGAGAAGAGCAGATTAGTCAAAATAACTTGATCCATAAATGAAGTAGGTTTGAACGTATGAGTGTTTGCCCTCTAATATCAACAACAGCTATGTGAAATATACATTGTGTATTTATATATGTTGTATATTTAGAGTGGACAGAAGAAAGTATTTGTTTTTTTGTATATAAAGGTGGGCATAGAAAACGTTTCAAGGACCCCCTCAAAGCCACCTTAATAAAGTGCAACATCCCCACCGACACCTGGGAGTCTCTGGCCAAAAACCGCCCTAAGTGGAGGAAGTGCATCCAGGAGGGCGCTGAGCACCTCGAGTCTCATCATCGTGAGCATGCAGAAACCAAGCGCAGGCAGTGGAAAGAGCGTGCGGCAAACCAGTCCCACCCACCCCTTCCCTCAACCTGTCACCTGTGACAGGGACTGTAGTTTTCATATTGGACTGTTCAGTCACCTAAGAACTCATATATTTTTAGAGTGGAAGCAAGTCTTCCTCAATTCCAAGGGACTGCCGATGATGATGATATTTTAGAGTTCGGATTGTGACTCTCCACTTGTCTGAATGGGTGCAGCTCCAACAGCACTCAAGAAGCTCGACGCTATCAGGACAAAGCAACTCACTTGATTGCCATTCCATTCACTGCCTTAAACATCCACTCCCTCCATCATGGGAGTACCTTGCTGCTATCTACAGGATGCACTGCAGCAGGTCACCGAGGCTTCTTCGGCAACACCTCCCAAAGTTCTACTACCTAGAATGACGAGGGCAGCTGATGCATCGGAGCACCATCTCCTCCTGGACGCGCAACATCCTGGGGATTTGGACATATATCGCCGTTCCTTCATCGTCGCTGGGTCAAAATCCTAGCACTCCCTACCTAACAGCACTGTGGGAGTACCTTCACCACACAGACTGCAGCGGTTCAAGGCAGTTAACCACTGCCTGCTGTAGGGCAACAAATGCCGGCCTTGCCAGCAATGCCCACATTCCACGAGTAAATAAAGAAAGACTTACATTTACATTGTGCCATTCACAACTGCCAGACGTCTCAAAGCGTTTTACAACTAATGTAGCACTTTGAGTATAGTCACTGTTGTAATGTGGGAAACGTGGCAGCCAATTTGCGCACAGCAAGCTCCCAGAAACAGCAATGTGATAATGGCCGGATAAACTGTTTTTGTTATGTTGATTGAGGGATAAATATTGGACAGGACACTGGGGATAACTCCACTGTTCTTCTTCGAAATAGTGCCATGGGATCTTTTGCAACCACCTGAGAGGGCGGCCGGGGCCCTTGGTTTAACGTCTCATCCGAAAGACAGCACCTCTGACAGTGCAGCACTCCTTCAGCACTGCACTGGAGCATCAGCCTGGATTTATATGCTCAAGTCGCTGGTGTGGGACTTGAACCCACAACCTTCTGATTCAGGGTCGAGTGTGCTACCCACTGAGCCACAGCTGACACATAAAGAAAAATATATTGGAAGAATACTGTGTCACACTTATATACAAGTGGGCGATGGCTTACAGAATCCAATAGGTCGAATTTCACATTCTTCGGGAATTTCGATCAGAGTTCTCTGGTTGAACTCATTCAGAAATAATGCACATTTCCCAGAAGATCAGGCTTCATGAGATCAGCCACAGCGTTAGAGTAATTTGAATAAGTTTGCATTCCGCGTACTGGGTGTCCCAGTAGTAACGGCAGAATTTGATTAAAGATTGAGTGAAAATGAGTTTCCTGTTCCCCTGGGCGGCTGTAGATTTACAAAGCGAGAAGGATACATAGCTTTCATCTGAGGCTCATCACTAATACACGAAGGGAGGGCCGACACTATAGCGAGAGAATTCGGGTCAAAGTGGAAAGCAGCATCAATAATTGATCAGGCTCCGATGCCTGTAATGGGGAGCGACGGCAAGACACACATCCACGACAGCCTTCAATAATTCGACACAAGACAATAGAGTTTACTGCACACTCTACAAGGGGAATACAAAATACAACCCAAGTGATTGCTATTAAAGGAAGGCGGTTAACTGGAGATTACTGCGTTTTGTTCTCTCTCCACCGCCTAAATGTTTAAAATGATTGGCAATAATATCCTCTGATGTTTAATACTTTAGACGTTTTGCAACAGTCCACAAAAAGTTCTGTCAAGACTCTTTGCAAATTTCAGTTTCATGGACTGAAGCATTTCAATAAACACAGCCACTAATGAAGCCCCCAGTTATAGCCTTGATACCACAGGAAATATAATAAAAGCACGTAACACTTGCAAACGCTGTTACAGAATTCTATACAAGCACCTCGCACTAATTAAATGTGGGCGGGGGAAAAAAAGGAAAATGTACTTTTCATTCCAGCAATATTGTTCATGAGAAAATCATATTTGTTTGGCTTCCCCGCTGGCTCAGCAGATTCTGCCAGCTAATAGGTGGATCTATGCACACCAGGCAAGTACCTGGCGTGTGCTGAATTAGGTGATTGCAGTTGGGCTGGTGTGAGGGAGGCTACAATTGGTCAAGTCCAACAATTCCAGACCATAACCTCTGCCCATACTTTATTTCCCTTTCCTTCCTTTTTCTTTAAAAAACCCCCGCCCTCTTTCCCACGGCAGCTGGTGATGACTCTGCCATTCACACCCCATCTACACTCCTCTTTTGTTTCCAAACTTGTGCCATTACCATCTCATTTTTTCCCATCATCCCTTTTGTCTCTTAAATCACTCCAGCCTTCCACCCTATCACAGGCCTTCCCCTTTTGTTCTTTCCTCCCCTCCCCCTCGCACTGCCCCAGCACTTCCTTAGCGGCAGGTCGGGGCCATAAAAGGAGCGGCGAGAGATAGCGTGGAGGCGTGCCACTGCAAAGTACAGCGCGAGCTGGTGCAGGTGGGTGACGGCAGCGAAGAGTGATGTCATCAAGATCCAGGTCGGTGATTGGAGCGTGGGCAGATACAGCAGGAGCAGCGAGAGTCTGTAGAGGGATGTGATCGGGGCCCAGGGGAGGCGCGAGTTCGAGACCTGGGGCAGCACGGGTCAGCCCACACTGCGGTATGTGTGCGCACTAGGTCCGTGCAGCAGAGCTGGTCTCCAGTCGTCTTGGGTAATCCTTGCCACTGGATCAAGACCTAGCTCTGTCAAGCCCGTGTGGTGACTGGTGTGCAACAGCCACCACACGTTTAAAAAAAAAATCCACGCACAGGCATCTTCCATCCTTCAAGATGTAGTTCGGGTCCTTCATTGAAACACCTGTGAACTCATCCTCTTTTTGGCGTGGAAGCAAGTCATCCTCGTTTCGAGAGACCGCTTATGATGATGACTTCCTTAAGAATCTGTTACATCTCGAACTTTTGCCAGTTCTGACGAAGGGTCACGGACCCAAAACGTTAAACTCTGTTTCTCTCTCCACAGATGCTGCCTGACCCACTGAGATTTCCAGCATTTTCTGTTTTTATTTCAGATTCCAGCAACTGCAGTATTTTGCTTTTGTGTCTTGTTGTAGTCTACCAGTAGGGTCCAGGCCCTTGGGCTAATGAGGGGGAAATCACCCACGGTTACTGCGCCTGTTTGATCCAGCTGGAAATTAGGATTGGGCTCAGTTGTGATGCACCCTCAACACCATCCCCTGGAGTATTGAATAGGCTGTTCAGACTCCCTATCCAAGCTGACATGAGGTATACGGAATGCCTAATTCTCTTGGAATCCCGACAAAAGTCAGCACTTTTGAAGAGAAGAAATTTGCATTTACTTGCTCTTTCGCTAACCTGGAGTCAATAGCTCCCTTACGATTTAAGGGTTAAAAGCACGGTGCAACAGTTGGGCCACCAGAAGTGCAGTGGGGCGGAACTTCGACACACTGCTTCGACTGTGCAGTGTCTTTGATATTCTAATTCCTTGGGATGTGGATCATTCAGATAACAGATGGGTGCTTGCTCCTGTACCAGCACAACAAGTGGATCCGCCCAATGTTACGAGCAGGAAGTTAGAGCAGCTGGTGTGGGCACAAAATGAAGAATAAAAGCAGGAGTAGGCCATTTGGCCCCTCGAGCCTTCTCTGCCATTCAATAAGATGACGGCTGATAGAAAGCCCGGTCTGGAACAGGAATCAATTCCTCTTGGATCACTTGCCATCCTATTCCTCAGTGTTGGAGCCCATTTGCCAGAAAGGAACCCACACCTACTCTCAGGCCCAACAGTATCTATATTTACTATCTGGGGTGTAGGCAGCAGGAATCCCATGGTAGCTCAGGAAGATCCCCCTTAGACAAAGCCCATCACGGGGGGCAGGCAGAAGAAATGCCCCGTACTGGATTGGAAGATTTTTGGCCTTCCTGAATGGTAGATCCAAGTTCCATCTCATTTAGCGATCCCTTGAGTGGGCAGACACGACCTCAGTTTAACATCTCATCTGAAAAAAAGCACTGCACCACTCCCTCAGTACTGCAATGAAGTGTCAACATAGATTATAACAAGTCTCTGAGATGGGGCTTGAACCTATAATGTTCTGACTCACATGCAACAACACTATCACTGAACCAAGGCTGACACCACCAAATGAAGTGTATAGAAATGTTCCCTGAGTATTCTCATCCGATATTTATCTGAATCCCTTTGTAGTAATATTGCTTTGTACATTAGAACTTTATTATGACAAACTGCAGCTAAAATTATATCCAAGCAATTTGTGTCAGAACAAATGTAGATGTTAATAAGGATTTGTCATACAATGGTGCAAAAAATATTTTATGTGGCAGTTATACATTGCTGAATTAATATTTAAACGTTAATTTAAATATACTTCTGGAATGCTCAGTGTTATGAACAGTTATAATTCTGCAGTTGAGGAATGGCCAAACAAAGCATTGGGAATTTAAGGACCTGCCCCGATCAAATAAAGTTTAAAAGACTCTGGAGCCAAAGTTTTCGAATGTGTACAGCTCATTTTTTTTTCCAGCTGTAAAGTGGATGTCGGAAGATGGAGCAATAGTCCAGCACGCTGAATGTCTGACCATTTTTCACACTTGGTGGGAATCACTGAGTGTAGGGAAATGACGGTCACAGGGAAATCCCACCTAAAATAGGCAGGAATTTCAGCCCCGATTTTAACTCTGGACACGAGTGTGGTATATGGTTACAAGGGATACCATGACAGAGTTGTGACATGGTGGACCACACAGTACTCCTCCACTTCTCCTCTGTCGTCCAGTTCGGTGGGATTGGCCTCGCTTGGCTGCCTGGTCACCTATCTGATTGTAGCCAGAACAGCTCTTGCAATGGCTTCTCTTCCTATCCCCATGACATTTACCTCTAGTCCCCCAAGGATCTATCCTTGGTCCTTCAACCCCCTTTCTTCAGCTACATGCTGTCCTTTGGTGCCATCATCTGAAGACACGGGATCAGCTTCCGCAAGAATGCTGCCAATACCCAGATATCATCATCATCATCATCATAGGCAGTCTCTCGGAGTTGAGGATGATTTACTTCTACATTAAAAATGTGTTCTCGGGTGACCTGAAGAGTCCAATGTGGGACCTACAGTCTCTGTCACAGGTGGGGCAGATGGTGGTTGAAGAAACGGGTGGGTGGGGAGCTTAGTTTGCCGCACGCTCCTTCTGTCTGCGTTTGGTTTCTGCATGCTCTCGGCGAAGAAACTCTGTGTTCAGCGCCCTCCCGGATGCTTTTCCTCCACTTCGGGCGGTTTTGGGCCAGGGATTCCCAGGTGTTGGTGGGGATGTTACATTTTTTTCAAGGAGGCTTTGAAGGTGTCCTTGAAGCATTTCCTCTGCCCACCTGGGGCTCGCCTGCCGTGTCGGAGCTTTGAGTAGAGCGCTTGATTACCCAGATCTACCTCTCCGCCATCGGCCTACTTGTCCAACATCCCGTCTCGGATGAGCTGTAATTTCCACAAGCTAAACATTGGGAACATCAAAGCCATCATCGTCAGCCACCGTCATACTCTCGATCCCCTTCCATGGCCACTGTCTCGGGCTGAAGTTGTTTGCAAACTTACCATTTGACTCCCAAGTGCGCTTCTGATCCTATATCCACTCCATCACAAAGACTGCCTACTTCACCCTGTGTAGCTTCACCTGCCTCTGCCCCAACCTGAGTATTTCTGCTGCAGAAACTCTTATCCATGCTTTTGTCACCTCAAGACTTGACTATTCGAATGTCCTCCTGGCCAGCCAGCCATCCTCCAACCTTCGGAAACTTTAGCTTATCCAAAACTCTGTTGCCCCTATCCTTACCTGTTCACCCATCATCCTTCGAATGCCGTCTTTCAGATAAGACGTTAAACCGATGTCCTGTCTGCCCCCGCTGGGTCGACATAAAAGATCCCATGACACTATTTTGAAGAAGAGCATGGGAGTTATCCCTGATGTCCTCGCCAATATTTATCCCTCCATCAACATAACAAAAACAGGTGACCCGGTCATTATCACATTACTGTTTGTGGGAGCTGGCTGTGTGCAAATTGGCTGCTGCATTTCCTGCATTACAACACTCCAAAAAAGTACTTAATTGGCGATACAGAGCTTTAGGATGTCCATTGGTCATGAAAGGCGCTATAGAAATGCAAGTCTTTCTTTCTTTGTCGCTGACTTGCATTGGGTCCCAGATTCTAAACACCTCATTTTAAAATTCCCATCTTTGCATTTCAAGCTCTTCATGGCCTCGCCCCTCCATGTATTCCCCACCTCCCTCTCCTCATTTGTGATGCTCCTTAATACCCCACCGTTTTGGCCAAGCTTTTGGTCACTCCTCCTGATATCTCCTTCCGTGGCTCGGTGTTCATTTTTTGAATATGCCTTTGTGAAGCATTTGGGATATGTTCCTAAGATAAAGGCACTTTATAAATGCAAGTTGTTGCTGTGTCACTCATTTCACATGGACTTGCAGCCAAACCCTTTCACAGGCACATCAGCTGTCAACTGCCCTTAACTTCAGGGTACCACTTAGGCTATCAGCAATTTAAGCCAAATCACTGTCCTTGGATGTATAAAACGAGTGACCAATGCCTTGTTTGCTTGAGCAAGTAAAGTGATCACCTTCCCCCATGGACAATCAATAGCAGCATAAGTGCCCTGTGCAATTTTGCACCATAGAAACATAGAAACATAGAAAATAGGTGCAGGAGCAGGCCATTCAGCCCTTCTAGCCTGCACCGCCATTCAATGAGTTCATGGCTGAACATGAAACTTCAGTACCCCCTTCCTGCTTTCTCGCCATACCCCTTGATCCCCCGAGTAGTAAGGACTTCATCTAACTCCCTTTTGAATATATTTAGTGAATTGGCCTCAACTACTTTCTGTGGTAGAAAATTCCACAGGTTCACCACTCTCTGGGTGAAGAAGTTTCTCCTCATCTCGGTCCTAAATGGCTTACCCCTTATCCTTAGACTGTGACCCCTGGTTCTGGACTTCCCCAACATTGGGAACATTCTTCCTGAATCCAACCTGTCCAAACCCGTCAGAATTTTAAACGTTTCTATGAGGTCCCCTCTCACTCTTCTGAACTCCAGTGAATACAAGCCCAGTTGATCCAGTCTTTCTTGATAGGTCAGTCCCACCATCCCGGGAATCAGTCTGGTGAATCTTCGCTGCACTCCCTCAATAGCAAGAACGTCCTTCCTCAAGTTAGGAGACCAAAACTGTACACAATACTCCAGGTGTGGCCTCACCAAGGCCCTATACAACTGTAGCAACACCTTCCTGCCCCTGTACTCAAATCCCCTCGCTATGAAGGCCAACATGCCATTTGCTTTCTTAACCGCCTGCTGTACCTGCATGCCAACCTTCAATGACTGATGTACCATGACACCCAGGTCTCGCTGCACCTTCCCCCTTCCTAATTTGTCACCATTCAGATAATAGTCTGTCTCTCTGTTTTTACCACCAAAGTGGATAACCTCACATTTATCCACATTATACTTCATCTGCCACGCATTTGCCCACTCGCCTAACCTATCCAAGTCACTCTGCAGCCTCATAGCATCCTCCTCGCAGCTCACACTGCCACCCAACTTAGTGTCATCCGCAAATTTGGAGATACTACATTTAATCCCCTCGTCTAAATCATTAATATACAATGTAAACAACTGGAGCCCCAGCACAGAACCTTGCGGTACCCCACTAGTCACTGCCTGCCATTCTGAAAAGTACCCATTTACTCCTACTCTTTGCTTCCTGTCTGACAACCAGTTCTCAATCCACGTCAGCACACTACCCCCAATCCCATGTGCTTTAACTTTGCACATTAATCTCCTGTGTGGGACCTTGTCGAAAGCCTTCTGAAAGTCCAAATATACCACATCAACTGGTTCTCCTTTGTCCACTTTACTGGAAACATCCTCAAAAAATTCCAGAAGATTTGTCAAGCATGATCTCCCTTTCACAAATCCATGCTGACTTGGACCTATCATGTCACCATTTTCCAAATGCGCTGCTATGACATCCTTAATAATTGATTCCATCATTTTACCCACTACTGAGGTCAGGCTGACCGGTCTATAATTCCCTGCTTTCTCTCTCCCTCCTTTTTTAAAAAGTGGGGTTACATTGGCTACCCTCCACTCCATAGGAACTGATCCAGAGTCAATGGAATGTTGGAAAATGACTGTCAATGCATCCGCTATTTCCAAGGCCACCTCCTTAAGTACTCTGGGATGCAGTCCATCAGGCCCTGGGGATTTATCGGCCTTCAATCCCATCAATTTCCCCAACACAATTTCCCGACTAATAAAGATTTCCCTCAGTTCCTCCTCCTTACTAGACCCTCTGACCCCTTTTATATCCGGAAGGTTGTTTGTGTCCTCCTTGGTGAATACTGAACCAAAGTACTTGTTCAATTGGTCTGCCATTTCTTTGTTCCCCGTTATGACTTCCCCTGATTCTGACTGCAGGGGACCTACGTTTGTCTTTACTAACCTTTTTCTCTTTACATACCTATAGAAACTTTTGCAATCCACCTTAATGTTCCCTGCAAGCTTATTCTCGTACTCCATTTTCCCTGCCCTAATCAAACCCTTTGTCCTCCTCTGCTGAGTTCTAAATTTCTCCCAGTCCCCAGGTTCGCTGCTATTTCTGGCCAATTTGTATGCCACTTCCTTGGCTTTAATACTATCCCTGATTTCCCTAGATAGCCACGGTTGAGCCACCTTCCCTTTTTTATTTTTACGCCAGACAGGAATGTACAATTGTTGTAATTCATCCATGCGGTCTCTAAATGTCTGCCATTGCCCATCCACAGTCAACCCCTTAAGTATCATTCGCCAATCTATCTTAGCCAATTCACGCCTCATACCTTCAAAGTTACCCTTCTTTAAGTTCTGGACCATGGTCTCTGAATTAACTGTTTCATTCTCCATCCTAATGCAGAATTCCACCATATTATGGTCACTCTTCCCCAAGGGGCCTCGCACAATGAGATTGTTAATTAATCCTCTCTCATTACACAACACCCAGTCTGAGATGGCCTCCCCCCTAGTTGGTTTCTCGACATATTGGTCTAGAAAACCATCCCTTATGCACTCCAGGAAATCCTCCTCCACCGTATTGCTTCCAGTTTGGCTAGCCCAATCTATGTGCATCTTAAAGTCACCCATTATAACTGCTGCACCTTTATTGCATGCACTCCTAATTTCCTGTTTGATGCCCTCCCCAACATCACTACTACTGTTTGGAGGTCTGTACACAACTTCCACTAACGTTTTTTGCCCTTTAGTGTTCTGCAGCTCTACCCATATAGATTCCACATCATCCAAGCTAATGTCTTTCCTAACTATTGCATTAATCTCCTCTTTAACCAGCAATGCTACCCCACCTCCTTTTCCTTTTATTCTATCCTTCCTGAATGTTGAATACCCCTGGATGTTGAGTTCCCAGCCCTGATCATCCTGGAGCCACGTCTCCGTAATCCCAATCACATCATATTTGTTAACATCTATTTGCACAGTTAATTCATCCACCTTATTGCGGATACTCCTTGCATTAAGACACAAAGCCTTCAGGCTTGCTTTTTTAACACCCTTTGTCCTTTTAGAATTTTGCTGTACAGTGGCCCTTTTTGTTCTTTGTCTTGGGTTTCTCTGCCCTCCACTTTTCCTCATCTCCTTTCTGTCTTTTGCTTTTGTCTCATTTTTGTCTCCCTCTGTCTCCCTGCATTGGTTCCCCCTGCAATATTAGTTTAACTCCTCCCCAACAGCACTAGCAAACACTCCCCCTAGGACATTGGTTCCGGTCCTGGCCAGGTGCAGACCATCCGATTTGTACTGGTCCCATCTCCCCCAGAACCGGTTCCAATGCCCCAGGAATTTGAATCCCTCCCTGCTGCACCAATGCTCAAGCCACGTATTCATCTGCGCTATCCTGCGATTCCTACTCAGACTAGCACGTGGCACTGGTAGCAATCCCGAGATTACTACTTTTGAGGTCCTACTTTTTAATTTAGCTCCTAGCTCCTTAAATTCTTTTCGTAGGACCTCATCCCTTTTTTTACCTATGTCGTTGGTACCAATGTGCACCACAACAACTGGCTGTTCTCCCTCCCATTTCAGAATGTCCTGCACCCGCTCCGAGACATCCTTGACCCTTGCACCAGGGAGGCAACATACCATCCTGGAGTCTCGGTTGCGTCCGCAGAAACGCCTATCTATTCCCCTCACCATCGAATCCCCTATCACTATCGCGCTCCCAATCTTTTTCCTGCCCTTCTGTGCAGCAGAGCCAGCCACAGTGCCATGAACTTGGCTGCTGCTGCCCTCCCCTGATGAGTCATCCACCCCAACAGTACTCAAAGCAATGTATCTGTTTTGCAGGGGGATGACCACAGGGGACCCTTGCACTACTCTTCCTGCTGGTCTACCATTCCCTATCTGGCTGTGGACCCTTCTCCATGGCAGAGGGTTATAGATTTTGCCCATTGTAATGTATTTGCTTCGTGGATTCTTTGCTTAAGAATTGATAGCAACACATTGCTATTAAGAACTAGTTGGCTAATTGTTAAAGCTTTTGTTAATCACACTACACATTACCAGTTCATCCACTAGGCTCACAACTGCATACCTCATCATGGATGACCTAGACCCAACTGACTGGGGTTTTATTGGGTATTGTGAACATCATGTGACTGGCTAAGCCACTCACAATGCATCAGCTCCAAAAACCTGAGAGTATACTCACAGGTGCATATTATTATCGTTGGCCACCCCGACCTGTGAGAGGACACCACCGCAGGTCGGGAGTATAAAGAGCTGGAGCAAGCCACTACAACTTTCAGCGCGAGCCACTCCAAGTGTGCGATGGCTTCAAGGAGGGCGACTGGGTGGCGTCATCAAAACCCAGATCGCCATTTTGGGGCATGGGCAGGAACATCAGTGGGGCCCGGGTACAGCAGGGGAGTGGGAAGGTCGGGGCAGATGACCGATGAGAGATCGAGGCAGAAATGCGGCAGATGATCAGGACGGAGGAGCAGTGAGGGATCGTGGCTACGATTCGGCGAGCGATCGTGGCGGAGGTGTGGCAAATGGGGGTACGGGGCCCAGAAGAGCCAAGGGGCCAGGGGCAGCACGGGCCAGCCCACACTGTGATATGTGTGCACACAAGATCCATGCAGCAGAGCAGGTCTCCAGTCGTCCTGGTTAACCTTTGCCACTAGATAAAGGCCCAGCTTTGTCAAGCCCATGTGGTGGCTGATGTGTAACGGTCACCACGCATTTAAAAAAAAAAAATCCACGCACAGGCCTCTTCCACCCCTGAAGTTGACGATTGGAATATTGGGTCCTTCATTGAAACATCTGTGAACTCATCCCTTTTGGTGTGGAAGCAAGTCATCCTCGTTCGAGGGACTGCCTATGGTGATGATGATATTACACTCAGGTTGCCCTACTTGCTCTTTCACATCAAGGCACTACCCACATAAATAGGAATAGATTCTGCTCTGCATTTTGCAAGGCAATGCTCTCTTCCTTGGGAGAGGTCATGTTGCCTTCATTTTAAGGCAGTTCACTGTTCCACCAGTATTTCACCTAAGAGTCAAGTGTCATTGTGGCTTCTGGCCAATCGAGGCTATCCTCTCCAACCAAGGCTCATAACACACCTGTGTCATGCCAAGAACCAGATGAGCTGGGGTGTAATGATGTGCACGCCACCACACAAACAATCAGCGAGCACACCATTGAAATGTTGTAGCAGTGCATCAAATGTCTGGATGCACCTGGAGGCATCCTGCAATAAAGTCCTGTTAAAAGTTTCACGGATTGTTGCACTGTACTGCATGCTGCACAACTTTACCCTGCTACAAGACATCGGTATGGAGGAGAAAATCCTTGGCTGCACCAAGGGACCATGAGAAGGCGAAGAAGGAGCTAATGAGGCTGTAGAGCAGAACTCCATGATGACTAAGAACTATTTGGCAAGTTCTCAAACAAGAACTTTGTTGTTAATTTGTATATTCTCTTGGTGCAATAACAGTCCTGCCTACATCTTCCCCCATGTCCTCTTGTATGCGTTCATTGACTGTGCCTTCATTCTTTGAAGCAGCTCAAAAATATCACATAATAAACAGAAGATCATAGGTGGTATGCACCTGATTGCCTGGCTGTATGCAAGCTGATGGGCAAGGTTCCCCATGAGTTGCACTCATTCACCAAATCGTCTTTCTAGTGTCCAAGCCCAACATTTTTCCCTCATTGACTATGAATTGCTGGTGCCTCAACCTGTTTAGATTAATCTGGCAAGTGGGCAAGTGGAGACATACATTGGGGATGCTGTTAAGGTAGAATTAGAGTACTAAGGGGATAAGTTTTGATGAACCAAATCGTTGTGATTTCCCCTGCCTACTATGCGGTGAAGCAATCCACGTAAAGCATCCGCAAGATTGATGCAAATTTGGATCCCATACATGATATCGCTTGGCTGTTTGATGAATTATAGATTGTGTCGTTCTGATTGAAATTCAGGACTCACTTAAAAAAAAAATCTTTTGTAAGTCAATGAAGGAAATACTGTACCTTTCTTAGTAATTCAACTCGTCCGTGCTTTATTATGCAAACCCGTTGACCCTTGAGTCCTATTTGCAATGGGAACCAAGCCAGATCAGGGAACGGTAATCCAGATTAATGCGATACACTTCAACAGTTCACTCTTTGTATTAACCAACTGTTTACATTAGGGAAAACAATGCTGATTTACGGCCATCACAAGCACCAAACTCTGACATTTAATGTCTTTGACATTGGTACACACCTATAATTCAATGTTATCAATTGGTATTGACATTATTACCTGAATAGTTGTGTTGAGAAATTGGCTTAAAAAATGCAAAGACATCTCTGGGAAAAGTTGTGCAATATCAGCTGGAGAGTGAGAGAGAACATTGTGTTACACAGACAAGACTAGCTGTGTTATGATTGCAAATGAGCTATAATTTGCTTAACTATCAAAATGGAAAATAATGATTCTATCCTTTTATATTGGAACATAATTGGCTCATGCATATCCCCGATTTTCATCGCTCCACTATTGGTGTCATACCTTCAACTGCCGAGGCCCCAAGCTCTGGAATTTTAAAAAAAAATTCTGGGATGTGGGCGTTGCTGGCAAGACCAGCATTTATTGCCCATTCCCTAATTGCCCTTGAGAAGGTGGAGGTGAGCCAGTATTTCAGAGGGCTGTTTAAAAGCCAACCACATTGTGGAATTGGAGTCACATATTGGCCAAACTGGGTAAGGATGGCAGATGTCCTTACCTAAAGGACATTAGTGAACCAGATGGGTTTTTACGACAATCCGGCAGTTTCATGGGGCCCAAATTTCCCCAGGAGTTGCTGTTTTTTTTGGAGCAACTTGATTTTTCTGGAGTTTCTTTTTAGTTGCAATTCTGGCCATTTAATTTGCGCCAGTGTAAGTGAGTTAGGTTTTGTTTTTAGTTTTTATTTCAAAGGGGGCGTTACCAGCCACTTGCGCCTGTTTTGGCTATTTAAGCAAGTTTAGCCAGCTAAAAGTTACTCCAAACTAACTTAGGCCAATGTACGTGGGCACTCTTGTACGTTCAGAAAAACCTTGCAGTGACTTAAGAAATCAGCGCAGGCAGCCAGAGATGGGGGAGGGGGGGGACGGGCAGGGGGACCTTGCAAAGCACAAAACACCTTCAGAACAACATTAGAGAAGCATAAATACTTTTAAAGCACCAAGCACTAAACAAAGCACAAAAAGTAATGAGCAATTAATTAACAAATAAAAAATAGAAGGAACCCTGAACCTGAAGCTCCAAGACCAAAGTAATAAGCAATCAATCAATCAGTAAATAACAAATAAAAAATAGAAGTCCTAACTTAGGGAACACAGTGAACCGCCAATGAGGGAGCCCATTCGGCCAGGGCTAGGGAAGGCGTGCTTTGGTCCCCTTCCACACAGCCTGCAGCGCGCACTCAGATTCGGCCTCTAGCGCACATGTGCAGAGGTCCCGGCACTGTTTCCAAATCCACTGGGCCACGCTACACCATCATTGAGGAGAGGCTGGGGAGTGGCCAGATTCGGGAGGAAGATTTTCGGCGCGCTTGGAGGCGGACGAAAGCTGCGCACCTCAGGTGAGGGCGCCAGAAAAAGGAGTTGGGGAAATTTGAGCCCATGATCACCATTACTGACACTAGCTTTTCATTCCAGATTTATTTAATTAACTGAATTAAAATTCCCCAGCTGCCGTGGTAAACATAGAAACATAGAAAATAGGTGCAGGAGTAGGCCATTCGGCCCTTCTAGCCTGCACCGCCATTCAATGAGTTCATGGCTGAACACGCAACTTCAGTACCCCATTCCTGCTTTCTCGCCATACCCCTTGATCCCCCTAGTAGTAAGGACTTACTACTAACTCCTTTTTGAATATATTTAATGAATTGGCCTCAACAACTTTCTGTGGTAGAGAATTCCACAGGTTCACCACTCTCTGGGTGAAGAAGTTTCTCCTCATCTCGGTCCTAAATGGCTTACCCCTTATCCTTAGACCATGACCCCTGGTTCTGGACTTCCCCAACATTGGGAACATTCTTCCTGCATCTAACCTGTCTGAACCCATCAGAATTTTAAACGTTTCTATGAGGTCCCCTCTCATTCTTCTGAACTCCAGTGAATACAAGCCCAGTTGATCCAGTCTTTCTTGATAGGTCAGTCCCGCCATCCCGGGAATCAGTCTGGTGAACCTTCGCTGCACTCCCTCAATAGCAAGAATGCCCTTCCTCAAGTTAGGAGACCAAAACTGTACACAATATTCCAGGTGTGGCCTCACCAAGGCCCTGTACAACTGTAGCAACACCTCCCTGCCCCTGTACTCAAATCCCCTCGCTATGAAGGCCAACATGCCATTTGCTTTCTTAACCACCTGCTGTACCTGCATGCCAACCTTCAATGACTGATGTACCATGACACCCAGGTCTCGTTGCACCTCCCCTTTTCCTAATCTGTCACCATTCAGATAATAGTCTGTCTCTCTGTTTTTACCACCAAAGTGGATAACCTCACATTTATCCACATTATACTTCATCTGCCATGCATTTGCCCACTCACCTAACCTATCCAAGTCACTCTGCAGCCTCATAGCATCCTCCTCGCAGCTTACACTGCCACCCAACTTAGTGTCATCCGCAAATTTGGAGATACTACATTTAATCCCCTCGTCTAAATCATTAATGTACAGTGTAAACAGCTGGGGCCCCAGCACAGAACCTTGCGGTACCCCACTAGTCACTGCCTGCCATTCTGAAAAGTACCCATTTACTCCTACTCCCTGTCTGACAACCAGTTCTCAATCCATGTCAGCACACTACCCCCAATCCCATGTGCTTTAACTTTGCACATTAATCTCTTGTGTGGGACCTTGTCGAAAGCCTTCTTAAAGTCCAAATATACCACATCAACTGGTTCTCCCTTGTTCACTCTACTGGAAACATCCTCAAAATATTCCAGAAGATTTGTCAAGCATGATTTCCCTTTCACAAATCCATGCTGACTTGGACCTATCATGTCACCTCTTTCCAAATGCACTGCTATGACATCCTTAATAATTGATTCCATCATTTTACCCACTACTGATGTCAGGCTGACCGGTCTATAATTCCCTGTTTTCTCTCTCCCTCCTTTTTTAAAAAGTGGGGTTACATTGGCTATCCTCCACTCGATAGGAACTGATCCAAAGTCAATGGAATGTTGGAAAATGACTGTCAATGCATCTGCTATTTCCAAGGCCACCTCCTTAAGTACTCTGGGATGCAGTCCATCAGGCCCTGGGGATTTATCCCATCAATTTCCCCAACACAATTTCCCGACTAATAATTTGACCTCTCGTCTCTGGATAATTAGTCCAGACCTCTGGATTACTAGTCCAGTAACATAACCACTATGCTACCGTACCCCCTCCCTAAACCTCTCTACCTCTCTCTCCTCCTTTAAGATGCTCCTTAAAACCTACCTCTTTGACCAAGCTTTTGGTCACCTGTCCTAATATCTCCTTATGTGGTTCGGTGTCAAATCTTGTTAGATTACACTCCTGTGAAGCGCCTTGGAACATTTTACTATGTTATAGGTGCTATGTAAATGCAAGCTGTTGTTGTTGAAAGTCCGAAATGGAAAAAATCCACTCAACGCTCTGTGTTTTTTCTGTGGGAAGTGCTGGAATTGATTCCACTCTTTTTGTTACAGACAATTTTCGCCAACCCATTTTGTCTGGAGGGAAGGCCACACTCGCATCCTCCTTGGCTTCTAGTAACAACACTAATTAATGAGATAGCCCGAGCTACCCCAGGATAAATGCGGGGAGAGTTCTCCGTGCCATCTCCCCTACAGTTGCCGAGGTTCCGTTTGTGGCGGTGGGAGGGAGGGAGGATTTTCCGGCTGGTTTTCCAGAGTAACTCGGGCAGGTTTGGCAGTCAATCTGGGAGTGGAGGGGAGGGAGGAATGGGGTGGGGGAATCCCATCTCTGAGGGCACTGAATACAGGAACATCGGACGGGAAGTAGTGCACAATAGTAAGGAACCTCTCGGCTCGATTTTACACCCATTTAAATAAATGGAGGAACAATTGAGAGGGCTCCATTAGGTATGTGCACGCCTTCCTCTCTGATTTTCTTCCATTCACTGTGCCCAGGCTATCCAATAGCCTCAGGCAGGTGGTCAGAAAACTGTACAGTTTGTTAATTAAACTTATTTTATAAATTGGATAGATGTGGCCTCTGATAGCACCAGTGAAATATCCATTTTTATAGGATTACCTATGTCTATTGTGACAAATATTGTTTTTAAAAAATCTATTGATGGCTACAAACAAAATTGGTTCATCGACCTGAAACATTAACTCAGTTTCTCTCTCCACAGATGCTGCCTGACCCGCTGAGATTTCCAGCATTTACTGTTTTTTATTTCAGATTCCAGCATCTGCAGTATTTTGCTTTTGTATTAATACTTCTGTTAGCTGTTTCTGCAAGGTAAAGATAGTTTCAGGTCTGAAGTTGTTAATGTGCATTTGAATTTTGGTTTCTGTCAAACAGAAATGAGTATGCTAGTATCGATTTGAATATAAAGTCATCGCTATCAATCTGTTGACAATTAAATATTGCACGCAGAAATTCAGAGGGTCGTATGCTGTGTTCGTGTCCTTATAAAGTATTGTTTGAATGGTTATGTGTATGTTAAGATCTTTACTTCTGACATATCTTTACAGGATCTTGTAACAGGTCGGTCAAGGTATCTGACTCAGATCAATGACGCAGGCCAACCGAGAGGTAGTGCTTTTGATTAATAGCTGTGCCTGTGACCTGTGAGAAGTGCCAGGGTCAATAATTGGCTGTAGTCCTTTTAACGTACAATTATGTGCCCAGGGATTTCGAACTACATATTTATATTGAGCTAACTGCGTTTAGCTCATCAGTCAGTCTGCAGCCAGCAGAGCAAGTAGGCTGGTTTGACTCTTTGGCCATATTTCACCAGTTAAGAAGGGCACATCCATTTTCAAGGTTTAATGTATGTTGCGAGATAGTTCAGGGAGAGGAGTGTTTATTGTTTTTGATACACATCCTGAAGCATAGAACAGTTTTCAAAGAAGGAGAATCATACGGCGACAGAAAGCCAGTGTGCAGTGACAAGAGCTCCCTGTTCAATCCCTGGGTCTCCCTGTTACTTACCTTGATTTTTGGCAGGTAGAGACACACACTCTGATTTGTGGAAAGAAAGACTTGCATTTACATAGGGCCTTTCAGGACAACCGTTCATCCCAAAGTGTTTTACAGCCAATGAAGTACTTTTGGAGTGTAGTCACTGTTATAATGTGGGAAACGCGCCCACACGCACTAGAAGTTGGCGCGAAAGAATCTCCATTATGGCTCTGGGTTAGATCGAATATTGCGGATGGAGGAGGTGACTGTTTATTAAAATTGTAGCTCTTCCTAGTGCGGCTCAGCAATGACCTCACTGAGGGAGCTCAGATAAGAAGTGACCATCGCTAGCCGAAGATCCTGTCCCGATTACAAGCGGGCAGAAGCGACGCTGAAATTCAGCCAGAAAGAGCAATAAATAAATGATATCTGTCTGTCCACAATCAAGGTCTGGCCACGAGCAGATTGCTTTTACTTGAATACTCTGTGAATAATAAATGCATTTTGTAATCAAAATCACTGAGGAGATTTACCAGAATGAAAGCAGGGATGAGCGACTTCTGTGGAGGGCAATGTACCCTTTATTTTTTTGGGGTGCACGCACGGCCCCTTTAATGGGCTGCGTGGACCTTTCAAAATACTGCGCATGCGCATTTTTTCCTATTTAAAAGCCGGGGAGCTGGCTGCGTGGGAGCTGCAGAGCACTGCACGGTCGCACATTGTAAAGAAAACATTGGTGAAGAATCTAGTGAAACTGGGATTGTTCTCCATCGAGCAGAGAAGGTTAAGGGGAGATAAGAGGTGTACAAAATTATGGGGAGCTTTGATAGATTAAATAGGGAGAAACTGTTTCCATTGGCAACAGTCATTACCCAGAGGACACCGATTCAAGATAATTGACAAAAGAATTAGAGGGGTGATGAGGGGAAATATTTTTACCGCAGCAAGTTATGACCTGGAATGCGTTGCCTAAAAAGGTGTTGTAAGCCGGTTACCTAGAATTTTACAGCACAGAAGCAGGCCAATCGGCCCCACAGGTTTATGCTGGTGCTTATATTCTACACAAGCAGCCTCTAGATCTTACTTCATCTCACCCTTTCAACATATCCTCCATTTCCTATTCCTTTCTCCCTCAGCACATATTTAGCTTCCTTTTAAATGCATCTATGCTAATCGCTTCAACCACTCTGAGTTCAACAGTAACTTTCAAAAGGGAATTAGATATATACTTGCAAAGGGAGCATTTTCAGGGCTATAGGAAAAAAGCAGGGAGTGGGACTAATTGGATAGTTCTTTCAAAGAGCCAGTATGGGCACGATGGGCCGAATGGCCTCCTTCTGTGCTGTATTGTTCTAAGATTGTTTTAGAAAAGTACATCATTTTTATATATATACATATATAGTTCCTTTCTGAATGCGTCTATTGACCATCAACATGTTTCCATCAAAGACTCTTGTGTACATTGAGCAACTTTGATGTCAGAGAACTGAACCAAAGGGAAGGATAAAAAGAAAAGTCTTTAAAAGTCTTTCCATAGGAAAAGCACCAAGGCAGAAACTCTTGGTGAACTCATGCAAGTTATTCTAAATATCTCTCAATGCCACCGATCTTGAAGTCTGCAAGGATCATGGGCAGCGATCTGGTCCTGTGATTGTAATGTTGCTCAAAAGGGCAAAATAATCCTTTAATAGTGGAGTAAATATTGAGTTTAGGGAGACTTAATCCATAATACAAAACTAACTTTGCAATGTTCTTTTGGAAAAAATGCTCCTAGAGATCATGAATCTTCTAGATATTTGCTAATGAAAATGTTGTTGTCACTTCATGGAATATTATGTGTTTCCCAGTATGTAGTATTGGTACCCATATAAATCACTCGTAAATCAGGAAGCACAGCTTATAAGTGGTGAGATTCTACAGGGAGTGCCCGTTGCCATGGTAACACAATGGCTTGGTTAGGCATGCACAGCTATCTATCAAATAGGTCACCATCCACCACTGACCTGAACTCAAATAGAACCCAAAAATATTAACACTGATCATTAACCAAACAGCTTGACGTGACCTGGTTTCACACTGCTGATACCATTGGCTTCCACAGTCAAATTTTGTAAAGAAAATAGAGAAAAAAAACAATAAGGCTATAAAATGAGCACAGGAACACTTCAATAATGTTAAACATCTGGAGATCTAGTGGAAATAATGCAAGACTTTTGCACACTTCATCCAAAGTCACTACTCATCAACCCTGACACCACGTATCGTCTGTCGCCTACTATCTTGCTGTATCTTTCCATCTTGACCTGATGTAAGAACTGAACACCAACAACAGAGAAGCTGAGCTGCTAAACTATAGCCCCAGGCTGCAGGCCTACACTCCTCCCCGGCTTCAGCCACATACACCACAACTGTCAACGTGCCTGCCGACAGAATCGCCACAGGCAGCTCCAGCATTCCAACACCGCTCCGTGCATAAAGCTGCGATTTAGTTCATTTAACAATAATTTTTCACATCAATACAGCGGAGGTCAGTGACCCACTGCGTAACTGGAACAGTGCAGATTCACGACATTCATGCAACTCATGGATCTACCAGGAAATAATGGCCTAGAAATTCGGGAGTGCCCATGTATGGCCCAGTGTGTGCCTCAGACCTACCCGTTGGGGTGCAGAGAGAGATCATTCACTGCACCCAATATACGCTGGCCGTCCAACACTATCCAATTCTGCCCCCATTGTATTTTTAAGAAAGCAGGAAATTGGTAAGAGACAAAAGGACAGGGTAGGGTTGCCAACCCTCCAGGGTTATCCTGGAGTCCCCAGGAATTAAAGATGTGATTGACTTGGGATAAAAACAATAGGGACGTTTCTTTTTAACTGGTGTAATTTTATTCATTGAACACTTTCATTTATAAGAGTCTTTCACGACATCAGGATGTCTCAAAGTGCTTTACAGCCAATGAAGTACTTTTTGGAGTGTAGTCACTGTTGTAATGTAGGAAATGCAGTCAATTTGCGCACAGCAAGCTCCCACAAACAGCAGTGTAGTAATGACCAGATGATCTGTTTTTTAATGATGTTGATTGAGGGATAAATATTGGCCAGGACACCGGGGTTAACTCCCCTGTTCTACTTTGAAATAGTGCCATGGGATCTTTTACGGCCACCTGAGAGAGCAGACGGGGCCTCGGTATAACGGCTAATCCGAAAGACAGCACCTCTGACAGTGCAGCGCTCCCTCAGCACTGCACTGGAATGTCAGCTCAGAATTTTGTGCTCAGGTCCCTCAGAGGTGAGGGTACTACCCACTGAGCCATGGCTCAGTTAATTAGCTGATGAGGGGAGAAATAGGCTGTTTGATTGGGTGGGGTGGTTTGAGGTGGAAGGTCATGTGATGAAACTTCCAGGAATACGTCTGACTAGAATTGGCAACCTGAGGACAGAGAGATGTAAAAAAAACAATTAAATTGCCCACAACTGGAGAAGGATCGAGTGCCAATGTTGAAACGTTAAATAGATTACATTAGTTTCAGTTTATAATTTTTTTTTAAATAGCACAGAACTATTTTGTTACATGTTGGCTGGACATTCCATCAAGTAACAGATGCTGAATGAAGCTCTAGATTAACACAGTATGCTAGATAATAAACTTAGTTTGAAAATGTATTTTGCAGGGATGTGACATTGAAAGGGTTAATTGGAATATTGATTTAAAATTTTTATCGCAACTGCAGACAACGAGAATTCACTCTTCCCGCGATCTGTTTCTGACACAGCTCTATAGTTTCCCTGACACCAATATCCTAGCGGATCCAGACATCTGCAGACCGTGTCTCTCACTGAACCCACCATGTGACTTTTCAGTGAGGCAGATCTTCAGCCCGTGCTGTGTGGAGCCAGGAGGCATATTCCTGAATGGGTCCAGGCTCCAACAGGCCATCATTGGCGAATAGTCTTGGGAGACCTTGAAACGATGAAGAAAACATTGCCTAGTGTCCAACTGACTGAGCATAGATGCGAGACAGTCAGTCTCGCTGTATTGATTGATACCTGAATCTGATATAGATTGGCCTAACATCCTTCCCTGCTGAGCAAGGATGGAGGAACATGGCCAGGGGGGAGGGGGGCATCCAAAAATAGAGATTCACTCACTGAAATATGAACAAGAACATTTTTGTTTCACTTTTCATGGAAGAAAATGATAAAATCGGGGAATGCAATCGCCAAAACACTGGTTAAAAATTATAAAATAAAAACATTTGATTTGACTTATTCAGACATTATAACTCAAGAGTCCTGATTGAAGAGATTTGAAGTTGAACTTTACTGGGAGTCTCCCTTGAGTCGATAGTTAGTGAAGGAACGGTATGGTAGCATAGTGGTTCTGTTACTGGACTAGTAATCCGGAGGTCTGGACTGATGATCTTTCTTCAAATCTTACCATGGCAGCTGGGGAATTTAAATTCAGTTAATTGCATTTTTAAAAATCTGGAATAAAAAGCTAGTGTCAGTAATGGTGACTATTGGATTGCTGTAAAAAACCATCTAGTTCACTAATGTCCTTTAGGGAATGAAATCTGCTGTCCTTACCCGGTCTGGCCTATATGTGACTCCAGACCCACAGCAATGTGGTTGACTCTGCCCTCTGAAATGGCCCAGTAAGCCAATCGGTTGCATAAGGTGGCTCACCACCACCTTCTCAATGGCAATTTCGGATAGGCAATAAATGCCGGACTTGCCAGTGACGCCTCCATCCCATGAATTAATTTTTTTTTTTAAATACGTACACTGCCTATTTTAACTGCCTCAGTCCAGGCAGAGTGAGCTCCAGATACCCGTTCAGTCTGGGGTGGGGTGGCAGGCTGACATAGTGCATTCTGTTGTGCAATGTGGAGACCCCAGGCCCTGAATTTACTTGTTCCTGGCAATTATGTAGCGGCAAAATTGGTTTCTGCCCCGAAAGTGTTCCGCCCGAATTTTCAAAGTAGTTTCAGCCCTTCCCATGATCTGCCCACTGAGTTCCTCCTCAAGCTTATTGAAATGAGGCTCCTGTGGCATAGCAGCCTCAAAAGATCTAATGTTATGCCCACGGCACACCAGGGGCAAGTTGGAATGAGAAATGTAAGGTGCAGTTTGTCGGCAGGATCAGCTGAGCCTGGTGAAGGTGAGACATCTCCAAGCCCCGAGATTTACTGCAACTTTGAATTGCAATTTCTCCAACGACTGTTCTACAGAGCGGGGAATTTGACACTTTGGGATCACGGCAAGGTAGCAGCGAGATAGAACCACCACGTTTTCTGGGGTTGTTGGCTTTCCAAAGATGCGGGATGCAATATATAGCACCGTTACTGCATCCTCGACTGAAAGGGCTGCCGCTCGCTCAACGTTCAGACAGTGTGTGACAACCTGCATACCTACAAACTCAATCCGAGACTCCTTCCCTCCCTTAAAGCGAAGGCCCAATCGCCGCAGGCTCTGCTGGTCCCCGACCGGAGCCGTGATCCGGCCCGATCAGCCCTGTGCACTGCAGCAGAGTGCCAGGCCGATCGATCGAAGGCCAAAGAGGAATCGAAAAAATTTGAAAATATTGATTTGAACATTTTTTCCACTTAACCTCGGCAACCTCGGCCCCCAAAGCACCCGGCCTCCCGATCAATGCCACCTGCAGCTGTCGGTGTGTTCGCCCGGCGCTGCTGCAGGGGGTGGAACTGAAGTTCGGGTCTCGGGTGCTACCGGGGCGATTCACACGGTAATGACGTTGTTATATATATAAACTTGTATTTACTCTGTACAGCCACCAGAGAGCTCATCATCTGGAGTCCCAAGGGATCCCATAATCCCTTGGGAGCACAGGTATTTAAGGAGGCTTCACAGGTTGGAGAGGCACACTGCAATAAAAGACTAAGGTCACACTTTACTTTGAGCTCACAGTGTTCAATCTGACTCTTTCTCCATACACAACAACTGGCGACGAGATACAGATAGCGAACCCAGAGATACAGATAGCGAACCCAAAGATGCAGAGAACAGTGGGTATCCTGGAGAAATTCTCGGAGGGAGATGATTGGGAAACTTTTGTGGAGCGACTCGACCAATACTTCATGGCCAACGAGCTAGCTGGGGAAGAGAGCGCTGCCAAACGCAGGGCAATCCTCCTCACCGTCTGTGGGGCACCAACGTATGGCCTCATGAAGAAGCTGCGCACTCCAGCGAAACCCACGGAGCAATCGTACGACGATTTGTGCACATTGGTCCGGGAGCATTTGAACCCGAAGGAAAGCGTTCTGATGGCGCGGTACCGGTTCTACACCTACAAAAGGTCTGAAGGCCAGGAAGTGGCGAGTTATGTCGCCGAGCTAAGATGCCTTGCAGGATATTGCAAATTTGAAGGACATCTGGAGCACATGCTCAGAGACTTTTTCATACTTGGCTTTGGCCACGAAACCATACTTCGCAAACTTTTGACTGTAGAGACCCCAACCTTGAGTCAGGCCATAGCGATAGCCCAGGCGTTCATTGCCACCAGTGACAATACGAAGCAAATCTCTCAGCACACAAGTGCTGCTACAAGTACTGTGAACAAAGTGATGTTTTCGAATCATAATGGACAGGGCAGGTCACACATGCCTGCAGCTGCACGTCTGCAGATGACTCAGAGTCCACCATCAAGGGTGATGAATGCAAGGCCATTAACACATTGTTGGCGCTGCAGGGGTGATCATCGTTTCCATTCATGCCGATTCAAAGAGTACGTTTGCAAGGGCTGTGGAACAATGGGACATCTCCAACGAGACATCTGCAGGTGAGCTGCAAAGCCTGTTAAACCTGCAAACCACCATGTTGCAGAGGAGGACAGATCCACGGAGGATCACGACGAACCAGAGCCTCAGATCGAGGAGGCAGAGGTACATGGGGTGCACACCTTCACCATGAATTATCCCCCGATAATGCTGAATGTTGAACTAAATGGACTCCCGGTGTCAATGGAGATGGACACGGGTGCGAGCCAGTCCATCATGGGCAAAAAGACTTTCGAAAGGTTGTGGTGCAACAAAGCCTCACGGCCAGTCTTAACTCCAGTTCACACAAAACTAAGAACTTACACAAAAGAACTGATTCCTGTAATCAGCAGTGCTACCGTAAAGGTCTCCTACGATGGAGCGGTGCACAAGCTACCACTCTGGGTGGTACCGGGCGATGGTCCCACACTGCTCGGCAGGAGCTGGCTGGGAAAGATACGTTGAAACTAGGACGACGTCCGAGCGCTATCATCCGCTGACGACACTTCATGTGCCCAGGTCTTAAACAAATTTCCTTTCCTGTTCGAACCAGGCATCGGGAAATTCCAAGGAGCAAAAATGCAGATCCACCTAATTCCGAATGCGCGATCCATCCATCACAAGGCGAGAGCAGTACCGTACATGATGAGAGAAAGGGTAGAGATCGAGCCAGACCGGCTGCAAAGAGACGGCATCATTTCACCGATGGAGTTCAGCGAGTAGGCCAGTCCTATTGTCCCAGTCCTCAAGGGAGACGGCACCGTCAGAATCTGTGCTGATTACAACGTAACTATCAATCGTTTCTCCCTGCAGGACCAATACTCATACCAAAGGCCGACGACCTCTTTGCAATCGCTGACAGGAGGAAAGACGTTCACGAAGCTGGATCTGACTTCAGCCTACATGACGCAGAAACTGGAGGAATCATTGAAGGCCCTCACCTGTATCAACACGCACAAAGGTCTTTTTGTTTATAACAGATGCCCATTTGGAATCCGATCATCGGCGATGATATTCCAGAGAAACATGGAAAGTTTACTGAAGTCGGTCCCGCACACTGTGGTCTTCCAGGACAACATCTTGATCACAAGTTGGAACACAGTCGAGCATCTGCAGAACCTGCAGGAGGTTCTTAGAAGACTCAACCGTGTGGGGCTCAGGTTAAAACGCTCGAAGTGTGTTTTTCCTGGCACCTGAAGTGGAGTTCTTGGGAAGGAGGATTGCGGCGGACGGCACCAGGCCCACCAATGCGAAGACGGAGGCAATCAAGAATGCACCGAGGTCACAGAACGTGATGGAGCTGCGGTTGTTTCTGGGGCTCTTGAACTACTTTGGTAACTTCTTACCGGGCCTCAGCACACTGTTAGAACCACTGCATGTCTTACTACGAAAAGGGGGAGAATGGGTTTGGGGCAAAAGCCAGAAAATGCCTTTGTAAAAGCGAGAAAATTATTATGCTCAAACAAATTACTTGTGTTGTATGATCCATGTAAGCGTTTGGTACTAGCATGTGATGCGCCGTCATATGGTGTCGGGTGTGTATTGCAACAAGCTAATGATTTCGGGTAGCTGCAACCTGTCGCTTATGCATCCAGGAGTCTGTCTAAGGCTAAGATTGAAAAAGAAGCGTTAGCGTGTGTCTATGGGGTAAAGAAAATGCATCAATACCTGTTTGGGCTAAAATTCGAATTAGAAACTGACCATAAGCCACTTATATCCCTGTTTTACGAGAGTAAAGGGATAAATACCAACGCATCGGCCCGCATCCAGAAATGGACGCTCACGTTGTCCGCATACAACTACGCCATCCGCCACAGGCCAGGCACAGAAAACTGCGGCGATACTCTCAGTAGGCTGCCATTGCCCACCACGGGGGTGGAAATGGTGCAGCCCGCAGATCTAGCCATGGTTATGGAAGCATTTGAGAGTCAGCGATCACCAGTCACTGCCCGGCAGATCAAAACCTGGACAAGCCAGGACCCCTTATCATCTCTAGTCAAAAGCTGTGTGCTTCACGGGAGCTGGTCCAGTGTCCCAGTGGAAATGCAGGAAGAGATAAAGCCGTTCCAGCAGCGCAAAGTTGAAATGCCTGTACAGGCAGACTGTCTTCTGTGGAGCAATCGAGTAGTGGTCCCCAAGAAGGGCAGAGACACCTTCATCAATGACCTCCACAGTACCCACCCAGGAATCGTAATGATGAAAGCGATAGCCAGATCCCACGTATGGTGGCCCAGTATCGATGCGGACTTGCGTTCTGCATTCACAGATGTAACACATGCTCGCAGTTAAGCAATGTATCCAGGGAGGCGCCGCTAAGGTTATGGTCTTGGCCCTCCAAGCCGTGGTCTAGGGTACACGTCAACTATGCAGGCCCGTTCTTGGGTAAAATATTCCTTGTGGTTGTAGACGCCTATTCCAAGTGGATTGAATGTGAGATAATGTCGGCTAGCACGTCAGCTGCCACTACTGAAAGCCTGCGGGCCATGTTTGCCACACACAGCTTATCCAATGTCCTGATGAGCGACAATGGGCCATGTTTTACCAGTGCTGAGTTCAAAGAATTAATGACCCGTAACGGGATCAAACATGTCACATCTGCCCCGTTTAAACCAGCATCCAATGGTCAGGCAGAGAGAGCAGTGCAAACCATCAAGCGAGGCTTGAAGAGGGTAACCGAAGGCTCACTGCAGACTCGCCTATCCCGAGTCCTGCTTAGCTACCACACAAGACCCCACTCACTCACTGGGATCCCACCTGCTGAGCTGCTCAT
This sequence comes from Pristiophorus japonicus, assembly GCF_044704955.1. Lineage (NCBI taxonomy): Eukaryota > Metazoa > Chordata > Chondrichthyes > Pristiophoridae > Pristiophorus > Pristiophorus japonicus. Next base: position 15,343,738 of record NC_091994.1, read on the forward strand.
GAAAAGAGCACTTAAGACAATGCTCTCGTTAGTTCGCCTTGCTCTACATGAACAGGTAGAGAGCAGGCGGCTTCAACAAAGTGCATACCATGATAGCGCAAATGTGTCACGCGAGATTGAAATCAATGATCCTGTATTTGTATTAAATTATGGACAAGATCCCAAGTGGCTTCCCGGCACTGTCGTGGTCAAAGAGGGGAGCAGGGTGTTTCAGGTCAAGCTTTCAAATGGACTCATTCACCGGAAACACTTGGACCAAATCAAACTTAGATTCACAGACTATCCTGAGCAACCCACCTTGAACCGTACCTTTTTTGATCCCCCAACATACACACCAGTGGCAATCGGCAACACGGTTGACCACGAAGCAGAACCCATCATCCACAGCAGCCCTGCAGGGCCCAACACACCAGGCAGCCCAGCAAGGCCAGCTGCACAGCAGCCCAGCAAGGGCCCAACAAATGATTCAACAACATTAGCTTTCACACTGAGACGATCAACCAGGGCAAGAGGGGCCCCAGATCGACTCACATTTGTAAATAGTTACATTATTGACTTTGGGGGAGAGTGTTGTTATATATGTAAACTTGTATTTACTCTGTACAGCCACCAGAGGGCTCATCCCCGGACTCCCAAGAGATCCCATAATCCCTTGGGAGCACAGTTATTTAAGGAGGCTTCACAGGTTGGAGAGGCACTCTGGAGACCTGCAATAAAAGACTAAGATCACACTTTACTTTGAGCTCATAGTGTTCAGTCTGACTCTTTCTCCATACACAACAGACGTCATGATCTCCGGGCGCAGATCGTGGCACAACGTTTTATTGCCGCCGCAAACCTTCCGGCCAAGTTCATCTCACTGCGCCCAGTCAGTAAGACGTTAGTGTCCCATTGTCTCCCCCTGGAGGCGTAAGGAGGCCAATTTCCAGGCCTAAGAATTGATGAACGTAATTCATCAAGTACACAAAGAAAGACTTGCATTTATATCGCACCTTTCACGACCACCAGATGTTTCAAAGCACTTTACAGCCAATGAAGCACTTTCCTGACGTGTATGTCACTGTTGTATTGTGAGAACATCAGCGGCAGGTTGGGGCCATAAAAGGAGCGGAGGTGCGGCAGTCATGGTCAGCGTGGAGGCCTACTACTTCAGGGTACAGCGCGAGCTGGTGCAGAAGGGCGACGGCAGCGAAGAGTGATGTCATCAAGTTCCAGGTTGGTGATTTGAGCGTTGGCAGATACAGCAGCAGCGGCGAGATCGCGGCGAAGGAGCAGTGAGAGATTGCAGAGGAACATGATCGGGGCCCAGGAGAGGCGTGAATTCGGGGCCCAAGGGCAGCACGGGCCAGCCCACACTGTGATATGTGTACGCACTAGATCCGTGCAGCAGAGCAGGTCTCCAGTCATCTTGGGTAATCCTTGCCACTGGACCAAGACCTAGCTCTGTCAAGCTCGTGTGGTGGCTGGTGTGCAACGGCCACCACACGTTGAAAAAATCCACGCACAGGCATCTTCCACCCTTCAGGATGTAGTTCGGGTCCTTCATTGAAACACCTGTGAACTCATCCTTTTTGGCGTGAAAGCAAGTCATCCTTGTTTCGAGGGACTGCCTGTGAAGATGATTGTAGGAAATGCAGCAGCCAATTTGCACACAGCAAGCTCCCACAAAGAGCAATGTGATAATGACCAGATAATCTGCTTTAGTGATGTTGATTGAGGGAGAAATTATGGTCAGGACACTGGGGGCTAGCTTCCCTGCTCTTCTTCGAAATAGTACCCTGGGATCTTTTATGTCCACCTGACAGAGCAGACAGGGATTCAGTTTAACATATCATCTGAAAGGCAACAGTTCCAACTGTGCAGCACTCCCTCAGTACTGCACTGAAGCGTCAGCCTAGATTATTGTGCACAAGTCTCTGGAGTGGGACTTGAACCCACAACCTTCTGACTCCGAGGTGAGCCACAGCTGACAAGGGTGAATGTGGAATCTTGTGGGTGTGTGCTGCTTCATGGGGATGCCACACAACTTAATAAGTGTGCACTCACTAGCCTGGGGCTGGCATTGTGCCATCGATCTCGCCATTTCCTTCGGCTGGAGCAGAGTGCTGCCCCAGCAGTTTCATGCTCTGCTCTATATGGAGGCCCCAACCTGCGTGAGAACACCAGCGGCAGGTCGGGGCCATGAAAGCAGCAGCGTGGAGGCGTACGACTTCAGGGAGCAGCGCGTGCTGGTGCAGGAGAGCGACATCAGCGAAGAGTGACGTCATCAAGGTCCAGGTCAGTGACTGGCGCGTGGGCAGATACAGCAGGAGCTGCGAGGTCGTGGCGAAGGAACGATGAGAGACTGTAGATGGACGTGATCGGGGCCCAGGGGAGGTGTGAGTTCGGGGCCAGGGGCTCAGCCCACACTGCGATATGTGTGCACACTCGGTCCATGCAGCAGAGCTGGTCCCCAATTAATCTTGGGTAATTCTTGCCACTGGACCAAGGCCTAGCTCTGCATTGACAGTCATTTTCCAACATTCCATAGACTCTGGATCAGTTCCTATGGAGTGGAGGGTAGCCAATGTAACCCCACTTTTTAAAAAAGGAGGGAGAGAGAAAACAGGGAATTATAGACCGGTCAGCCTGACCTCAGTAGTGGGTAAAATGATGGAATCAATTATTAAGGATGTCATAGCAGCGCATTTGGAAAATGGTGACATGATAGGTTGTCAGCATGGATTTGTGAAAGGGAAATCATGCTTGACAAATCTTCTGGAATTTTTTGAGGATGTTTCCAGTAGAGTGGACAAGGGAGAACCAGTTGATGTGGTATATTTGGACTTTCAGAAGGCTTTCGACAAGGTCCCACACAAGAGATTAATGTGCAAAGTTAAAGCACATGGGATTGGGGGTAGTGTGCTGACGTGGATTGAGAACTGGTTGTCAGACAGGAAGCAAAGAGTAGGAGTAAAGGGTACTTTTCAGAATGGCAGGCAGTGACTAGTGGGGTACCACAAGGTTCTGTGCTGGGGCCCCAGCTGTTTACACTGTACATTAATGATTTAGACGAGGGGATTAAATGTAGTATCTCCAAATTTGCGGATGACACTAAGTTGGGTGGCAGTGTGAGCTGCGAGGAGGATGCTATGAGGCTGCAGAGTGACTTGGATAGGTTAGGTGAGTGGGCAAATGCATGGCAGATGAAGTATAATGTGGATAAATGTGAGGTTATCCACTTTGGTGGTAAAAACAGAGAGACAGACTATTATCTGAATGGTGACAGATTAGGAAAAGGGGAGGTGCAATGAGACCTGGGTGTCATGGTACATCAGTCATTGAAGGTTGACATGCAGGTACAGCAGGCGGTTAAGAAAGCAAATGGCATGTTGGCCTTCATAGCGAGGGGATTTGAGTACAGGGGCAGGGAGGTGTTGCGACAGTTATATAGGGCCTTGGTGAGGCCACACCTGGAGTATTGTGTACAGTTTTGGTCTCCTAGCTTGAGGAAGGACATTTTTGCTATTGAGGGAGTGCAGCGAAGATTCACCAGACTGATTCCTGGGATGGTGGGACTGACCTATCAAGAAAGACTGGATCAACTGGGCTTGTATTCACTGGAATTCAGAAGAATGAGAGGGGACCTCATAGAAACGTTTAAAATTCTGACGGGTTTAGACAGGTTAGATGCAGGAAGAATGTTCCCAATGTTGGGGAAGTCCAGAACCAGGGGTCACAGTCTAAGGATAAGGGGTAAGCCATTTAGGACCGAGATGAGGAGAAACTTCTTCACCCAGAGAGTGGTGAACCTGTGGAATTCTCTACCACAGAAAGTAGTTGAGGCCAATTCACTAAATATATTCAAAAGGGAGTTAGATGAAGTCCTTACTACTCGGGGGATCAAGGGGTATGGCGAGAAAGCAGGAAGGGGGTACTGAAGTTGCATGTTCAGCCATGAACTCATTGGATGGCAGTGCAGGCTAGAAGCACTGAATGGCCTACTCCTGCACCTATTTTTCTATGTTTCTATGTTTCTATGGAAGATGGGAGGCCGGCCAGGAGAGCGTTGGAATAGTCAAGTCTAGAAGTAACAAAGACATCGATGAGGGTATCAGCAGCGGATGAGCTGAGGCAGGGGGTGAGGTCGGGGAGGTGGAAGCCTTGGTGGTGAAGCAGATATGTGATCGGAAGCTCACCTTGGAGTTAAATATGTCACCAAGGTTACGAACAGCCTGGTGCAGCCTCAGATGGTTGTCAGAGGGATGGAATTGGTGGCTAGAGAACGAAGTTTGTGGCGGGGACCAAAGACAGTGGCTTCAATCTTCCCAATATTTAGTTGGAGGAAATTTCTGCTCCATGCAGTACTGGATGTCGGACAAGCAGTGTGATAAATCAGAGATAGTGGAGGGCTCAAGAAAGGTGATGGTGAGGTAGGGAATTGAATAGACTCTCAGTATTGTTAGTAACAGTATTAGTGTGGAGATACAGAGATACATGAGTCCCTCAATCCCAAAAGGAGCATGTGAATTTATACGCAGGATGAACACATTTGCAGATTATACTAAATGTGTTCCATTGTTTGTAAGTACACATTATAAAACATAACTGAGTAGAAGAAATACTGTGGGCAATGTTCAAAAATGCCAATGTATATTTAATAAGCTGGTATAGAACTTCATGTTAAAAGCAAAAACCGCTTTGGTAAGCCAAAGAAATTCAGCCTCGCAGCAATGCCTTGGGCACTTGCCTCTGTATCTAAGGCACTCACATTTTTCTTCTTTGAAAACTGGCAATTGTACAAAGCCGAACTAAAAAGAGTTCTGTAAATTATTGAGCAGCGTTCTGTTGTATTTGTTGGACCAGGGGTTAGTTTTGTTCATGGGGTGCCAGACTCTATCTCCATCTTTCTGCTTTTGAACAACTGAGACACATGCCACCTACAAAGCTCTCTCTGCCCAGACGCCCTGCAGCCCTCGCTATAGGAAGCGTCAGGCGGCAAGCTAAATTACACTGAAATCAATTCGCTATCCCTTTTGCTAAGGCTTCTGCTGATGAAGTACATGAACAACATCATGAATAAAAGATAAAAGGAAATATGATACATAAAATATTTAGGCTCTGGAGGTTCTTGCCCCAGCCTTCTAGTACCAGTGATGTAAAAAATTTAAAGCTTGCTTCATATTAAACACTGCACATGGCATTGATCCTGGCTCCAGCTTGAGTCACGCTAATTAACCCTTTGAGCATTGCAAACCTGCTAACCTTACAGGGGACCACGACTAAGAAATGGAGAGAGAATTGCACTGGTTGTTCTGTGTAGTCAAGTAATAAATACTTTCAAGATTTCCTCTGGTCAGCTTTTGCAAAGGAACGGTTTACGATTTCCCTTGCAAATATCAAGCAGACAAATTCTTCATGAATGCATTTACAATTGTGTCAGAGAATAATTCTTCCGCTGCCTCCTACCGTCCCCCAGATTTTAAAATCCATTGACCCAGTTGCTTTAAAGTGTCAGCTGTGACTTCGTGGGTAGCATTCTTGCCTTGGAGTCAGAAGGTTGTGGGTTCAAGGGACTTGTGCACAAAAAGCTCGGCTGACACTCCAGTGCAGTACTGAGGGAGTGCTGCACTGTCGGAGGTGCCGTCTTTCGGATGAGATGTTAAACCGAGGCCCCGTCTGCTCTCTCAGGTGAACGTAAAAGATCCCATGGCACTATTTCGAAGAAGAGCAGGGGAGTTATTCCCGCTGTCCTGGCCAATATTTATCCCTCAATCAGCATTACTTAAAAAAAAAGATTATCCAGTCGTCATCACACTGCTGTTTGTGTGCAAATTGGATGCCGCGTTTCCCACATTACAACAGTGAGCACACTCCAGAAAGTACTTCATTGGCTGTAAAGCGCTTTGGGATGTCCAGTGGCCATGAATGGTGCTATATAAATCCAAGTCTTTCTTTACAGGCAGTTTCTGTGAACCACCACCAGTGGACACCATTGTCCTCCTGAGGTTAGTGCTTGCTCTATTGTTCTGCTGCTCTCCCAGGGTCACCTGTCAACAGCCAACTTAAGGGAATGCAGACAGGCTTCAACCATGCCTCTGCCAGTGATGCACTGATGCAGCCTATAGGAGCTGTACCACAGCTGACCGAAAGCGACACTGACTCCCTGTCCTTCTGTGTGGGGAAGTAACTGGACATGGCCTTGTTGCTCCATCACAGTGGCACAGCTGAAACTTGGAATTCAACCCAGACTAGTGCCATGGAAGTCTCTTCCATTTGTTGGCTGCAGGTGTTCTTCGTGAAGTGAGGTTTTTTTCGGGGGGTGCGGGGATTTCACCTATGGTGCTTAATGCTAACACTGGGTACCTGAAAAGCTGGAGGGGTGTCAGTCCTGAATGAGTTCATCGGAATCAAGGTGGCACTGGTGTGCTATATTCGCCTTAGCAACCTGAACTCTGGAGGAGAAAAAATCAGGTACAAGTGCCCACTGGCGATTTTAATCCGACTCGCTCAGCAGAAACCTGGCGGGCGGGCAGTTAAAATCGCCCGGGCTCTTATCTGTCCGAAAGCCGCCATGATCACAATATCTGCAACTTTAACCTGCTCTCCTGAGAGGGCATCAAGGACACATGCCTGGAGCCAACAGGGTCTGTCTTTACATATGCATGTTGCGGCCCGATGACATCATTGAGACCTGACTGCAATTTTAACCCAGGCCTGAGTAGGGAATCCGCCAGGAGTTAGAATCAGGGCCTAATCACTATCCAGCCGCTTGTGTGTTGTTTGTGTGTGTGCATGTGTGTGTGTGTGTGTGTTCTTTGTGTATGTGATCGCAGGCACACACACATACACATTGCGCATCAGGTCAGAACAGGATTGAGTTTGGGGTGTGATGCTCCCTGAGGTGGAATATCCTGCCCATTCTCATTGTTGGCACGCCCGCCATTGCCCCCAGCTAACTCAGCACATACCAGCACAAACTGGGGCACTTCCCTCGTCTACACAGCTCAGCCAATCACAGGATAAGCCTGCTGAGAAATGCGGAGAACCCACATACGACCGACCCTCATTAATTCATCGCTGAATGCGTGCCATCAATTACAACACGCTCCGTAACCCAGACAACCCAGGAAATACAACAACAGTCAGCTCACTCACAGCAATGATTGCACCTTTGTTTCAATGTAACGCTTTAGCACCTTTTCACTTGTTCCAGGCAATCTGGAAACTGTGCTATTTTAGAAGTGCTCATGCCACAGATCAGCACAATGTAAATATTTAAATGAGGTTATAATGTTTCTTTTGGCACACTCTGAGACAAGAGCCATTATTTTTGAGTGCATTGTCAGGGAGCAATGGTTAAACAGAGCGTCAATAAATAATTCAGCCACAAATTCCCCAGCTTTTTCTTCCGCAGAATGGGGTGAGTTTAAGCAAGTCTTGCCTCCTTTTAAGACTCTGCTTAAAACCTAACTCTTTGAGCAAGCTTTGGGCCAGCTGGCCTAATATCTCCATATGTGGTTCCTTCAAACACTGTCCCACCTGTGACAGAGACTGTTACTGGACTGTAAAATCACCAAAGAACTCACTTTTGGAGTGGAAGCAAGTCTTCCTCGATTTCGAGGGACTGCCTATGATGATGATGATATCTCCGTTTGTGGCTTGGTGTCAAATTTTGTTTGATTATGCTCCTGTGACGTGCCTTGGGACGTTTGTACTACGTTCGATAAGGTACCTCATAGTGGACTCATGACTAAGGCCAGAGCATGAGGAGTCAGCAGAATGGATTGCAAGCTGGCTACAAAACAGAAGATGGAGAGTCATCATCATAGGCAGTCCCTCGAAACGAGGATGACTTGCTTCCACGCTGAAAAGGAATGAGTTCACAAATGTTTCAATGAAGGACCTAATATTCTGGATCCTGAACTACATATTGAAGGGTGGAAGATGCCTGTGCGTGGATTTTTTAACGTACGGTGGCCGTTGCACACCAGCCACCACACGGGCTTGACAGAGCTAGGTCTTAGTCCAGTGGCAAGGATTATCCAAGACAACTGGATACCAGCTCTGCTGCACGGACCGAGTGCGCGCACATATCGCAGTGTGGGCTGGCCCGTGCTGCCCCTGGGCCCTCGCCTCTTGCCTTTCCTGGACCCTGAACTCTCGCCTCTCCTGGACCCCGATCACGGGGTTAAGAGGTAGCTACTCACACTGGCAAAAAGATGAGAAGTGGTGTTCCGTAGGGATAGGTGCTGTTGTTCACAAGTTATATTCATGATTTGGATTTGTGTCAGCTGTGGCTCACTGGGTAGTACCCGTGCCTCTGGGTCAGAAGGTGTGGGTTCAAGTCCCACTCCAGGGACTTGAGCACAAAAATCTAGTGCAGTGCTGAGGGAGTGCTGCGTTGTGTTCATACTCTATTTGTTTGTTACAGGACACTAGATACCAGGGCATTAGGACCCTGCGGGAGCTATTCACACACTGCTGTAAACATGCTGGATTTGGGACAACATTTTGGAAGTTGCTATAAAGAACACAGTTAAGTTACAATACTCCTGTCTCAGTTAGTCTGTTATTTACGTACACCACATAATTTGGCGACAAGGATGAATCAAATTAACCTCCCTACCCCCCCCCCCCCCCCCGCCCCCACCCCCGCCTTTCCTCTCCACACCCAGGGACCCTCCAATTCTGTGGCCAAGATGGATAAAAAGCTTTTCTACGTACATCACGGCGAATTGGTTAAACGACAACAACGTAATACCAGCTCGCCGCCGTGCAATAGTTATCCACTGCCTCGGCACCAAAGGCCAACACATCTTTGGCCAAATCGAAGACACAGAGTCTTACGACAAAGTGGTAAGCGCCCTAGAGAAATATTTTGGGCCAAAGAAAAGTATCGTGATGGAGAGATACCAATTTCGTCAAAGGGGTCAAGGGAACGGTGAACCAATCAAACAGTACATCATTTCATTAACTGAACTGGCCGCTACGTATAACTTTGGAGCACTCACAGAGGAAATGATCAGGGATCAAATTATTGAGAAAACAACGATCTCCTTCATTCGGGAACACTTGCTAATGGAGGATAACAAATTGACATTAGACAAAGCAACTAATTTGACCATGCAAATCGAATCAACGCTTTCCGTTCAAAAGCGATCAGATCTCCTGTTTCGCCTGTGTAGCAGACTTCAGCTACAGCCACTTAAACCGTGCTGGGACTAGGGTCCTGGCGAATCAAATAACTAGGGCTGTAGAGAGGGCTTTAAACTAAATAGTGGGGGGAGAATTCAGCTGAGCGAAAATTTTAAAAGTCAAAGAATAAGGAGAAGGCAATAGAACAGGGTAGTGCTGGGGGAAATGAAAACCAGAGTGTGACAGGAAGGGACAGAATGGATAAACATCAAGGTGAATCAGAAAGTAGGGTCAAAGCAGGAAAAAAGCGTAAAAACCCAAATAAAAGCTCTTTTTCTGAATGCACGCAGCATTCCTAACAAAATAGATGAGTTGACGGCACAAATAGATACAAATGGGTATGATCTGATAGCCATTACAGAGACGTGGTTGCAAGGCGACCAAGGCTGGGAACTAAATATTCAGGGGTATTTGACAATTCGGTTCAGAGGATCAAGATGATGAATCAGTTTGGGTGGAAATAAGGAATAATAAGGTGGAAAAGTCGCTGGTGGGCGTAGTATATAAGCCCCCTAACAGTAGCTACGCTGTTGGATGGATTATAAATCAAGAAATAATGGAGGCTTGTAAAAAAGGAATGGCAATAATCATTGATTGGACAAAGCAAATTGGCCAGGGTAGCCTTGAGGAAGAGTTCATAGAGTGTATCCGGGATAGTTTCCTTGAACAGTACGTTGCGGAAGCCAGCAGAGAATGACTAAAAAAATGATAAAGGGAGGGAAGATAGATTATGAAAGTAAACTAGCACAAAATACAAAAAACAGACAGTAAGAGTTTCTACAAGTACATAAAAAGGAAAAGAGTGGCTAAAGTAAATGTTGGTCCCCTGGAGGATGAGACTGGGGAATTAATAATGGAGAACAGGGAAATGGCAGAGACGTTGAACAAATATTTTGTATCGGTCTTCATGGTAGGACACTAAAAACATCCCAATAGTGGATAATCAAGGGGCTATAGGTAGGGAGGAACTTAATACAATAACTATCACTAATGAAGTAGTACTCGGTAAAATAATGGGACTAAAGGTGGACAAGTCCCCTGGACCTGATGCCTTACATTTTAGGGTCTTGAGAGAAGTGGCTGCAGAGATAGTAGATGCATTGGTTGTAATCTACCAAAATTCCCTGGATTCTGGGGTGGTCCCAGCAGATTGGAAAACCGCAAATGTAACGCCCCTATTTAAAAAAGGAGGCAGACAAAAGGCAGGAACCTATAGACCTGTTAGCCTAACATCTGTCGTTCGGAAAATGCTGGAGTCCATTATTAAGGAAGCAGTAGCGGGACATTTGGAAAAGTATAATTCAATCAAACAGAATCAGCATGGTTTTATGAAAGGGAAATCATGTTTGACAAATTTGCTGCAGTTCTTCGAGGATGTAACAAGTAAGGTGGATAAGGGGGAACCAGTAGATGTGGTGTATTTGGATTTCCAGAAGGCATTCAATAAGGTGCCACATAAGAGGTTACTGCACAAGATAAAAGTTCACGGGGTTGGGGGTAATATATTAGCATGGATAGAGGATTGGCTAACTAACAGAAAACAGAGAGTAGGGATAAACAGGTAATTTTCCAGTTGGCAAACAGTAACTAGTGGGGTGCTGTAGGGATCGGTGCTGGGACCTCATCTATTTACAATCTATATTAATAACTTGGATGAAGGGACCAAATGTAATGTAACCACGTTTGCTAATGATACAAAGATGGGTGGGAAAGCAAATTGTGAGGACACAAAACATTTTCAGGATATAGGCTACGTGAGTGGGCAAAAATTTGGCAGATGAAGTATAATGTAGGAAATTGTGAGGTTATCCACTTTGGCAGAAAAAATTGAAAAGCAGATTATAATTTAAATGGAGAAAAATTGCACATTACTTCAGTACAGAGGGACCTGGGGGTCCTTGTGTATGAAACACAAAAAGTTAGTATGCAAATAATCAGGAAGGCAAATGGAATGTTGGCCTTTATTGCAAGGGAGATAGAGTATAAAAGCAGAGAAGTCCTGCTACAATTGTACAGGGTATTGGTGAGGCCACACCTGGAGTACTGCGTGCAGTTTTGGTCTCCGTATTTGAGAAAGGATGTACTTGCACTGGAGACTGTTCAGAGAAGGTTCACTAGGTTGATTCTGGAGATGAGGGGGTTGACTTATGAAGATAGGTTGAGTAGGTTGGTACTATAATCATTGGAGTTCAGAAGAATGAGAGGCGATCTTATCGTAGCATATAAGGTATTGAGAGGGCTGGACAAGATGTATGCAGAGATTATATTTCCACATAGGAAACACTAAAACTAGGGGGCATTGTCTCAGAATAAGGAGCCGCCCGTTTAAAACTGAGATGAGGAGGAATTTCTTCTCTCAGAGGTTTGTAGATCTGTGGAATTCTCTGCCCCAGAGAGCTGTGGAGGTTGGGTCATTGAATATATTTAAGGTGGAGATAGACAGATTTTCGAGCGATAAAAGGTTATGGGGAGTGGGTAGGGAAGTGGAACTGAGTACATGAACAGATCAACCATGATCTTATTAAATAGCGAAGCAGGCTCGAGGGGTCAAATGGCCTACTCCTGCTTTTTCTTGTGTTCTTGTGTAGCCCATGTGCAAGGCGTTTGTCCAAAGTGGAAATCATAGCAGAGACCCAGAGCTAGTAATAAACCACCCACTACGGATCTCGGGCCTAACTTCCACTGCTTTAACTGTGGGGAGAAATCACACTCAGCAAAGCGTCCTAACTGCCCTGCACGTGGGAAGAAATGCTCTGCATGTGATAAAATGAACCATTTTGCTAGTGTCTGTCGCTCATCGCAGCACATTCAACTATGTGGACAACACCGATATTGATGAACCCAGTATGGTTAACACTGTTAGTGACATTTCGCACATCGGTTCAGGCAAATTCAAGGACTGTGAAGGAAATATTGACGGCACGCCCATCTGCCTCCTCATTTACCTTGGAGCCAAAGTCTCCATATTGAGCGAAGCTGTGTACAAAACCCACTTCATGCACTGTCAACTGCAGCTCACAACTTTCACTCTACATGCGTACTCTGACTGCAAAATTGAGGTTCTTGGGGTCATATCTGTCCCGATATACTACAAGGACTCAACATTGGAGAACTTATCCTTTCATGTCGCGAAGGGACGAAGCCTCATGGGTGTTGACCTTTTCACAAGCTTAGGTTCAAAGTTTACGACCCAACCGGCACACCTGTGTACACGGTGGACTTTGACAAGCAGTATCCCTCAATCTTCACAGGGTTTGGAGTGACAACAAAATTCTGCCATCGTCCCCATGTTGACTCTTCCGTCAAACTGGTTACGCAGCGACTTTGCCATCTCCCATTCATGGTTCGTGATCAAGTATCCACAGAATTAATGCGACTCGAATCTCAGGGAATCATTGACAGCATCAACTCCTCACCCTAGATCTCAAACTTAGTCATTGCTTGGCGTAAAAATGGGGAGATCCGCCTATGCATCGACCTGAAAGAGGTCAACAAGGCCATCATCCCCGACAAGTACCCTCTTCCTACCATCGACGAACTGTCTTCAGAATTCCACAGTTCAATAGTTTTTACGAAACTCGACATGCGTCGCAGTTACCTGCAAATACCCCTAGCGGAGGACAGCAAACCGCTCACAGCATTCACGACGCATGATGGTCTATATCAGTATTGAGGCATGCCCTATGGACTATCTTCTGCACCAAGTGCATTTCAGAAGGTTGTCACTACTATGCTAGCAGGCATAGAGGGAGCCCTAATCTGCTTGACTATATCGTCCTCCATGGACGGGCAATGGAAGAACATGACCAGCGACTTCACGCAGTTATGGCTGGACTTGCTACACATAATATTACACTTAATGCTGATAAGTGTACATTCGCTGCTGGAGAAATAAACTTTCTGGGCTACAAGTCACTGCTTACGCTTGACAACATTGATGTGATGCAGCGAATGCAAGAGGCTACCCAATGTCAAAGAACTTTCATAATTCCCCAACACTTGCAACTCCTATCTGAAGTTCGTCCCACGCTACGCGCAGATTGCCGAACCACTTCACAAGTTGCTGCACAAGGACGTCCCTTGGGAATGGACAGATTCCCAGGCTCAGGCATTAACCACGCTTCAGGAGAAAATCACATCCCCTCCTATCCTCGCGCACTTTGATCCAAATACCACCACGTACGTCACCACGGATACATCAGGCACTGCCATGGGTGCTGTGCTCTCACAATGGATTGACGGCCTGGGATGCCCAGTCGCCTTCACCTCCCACATGCTCTCATCCGCAAAACGTAAACACTCTACAGGGGATCGTGATGCACTCGCTTGCATCTATGCATGTGAACACTGGCACATCTACCTCTATGGCAGGAAATTTACCCTTCGTGTGGATCACCAAGCGCTAACCACGCTACAACTGGATCTGGGCACAGACCACTACGAATCAGCTGATGGTCAGATCGCTCACAACCACGTGGCTGACACGCTCAGCCGCTCGATACCTGCTTTGGACTCTGGTACTGACTTGTTCACAGATGATGACACATATGTCACGTCAATCATCACTCAGTCCATCAGAAACCTTGTCTCCTGCGATGAACTCAAAACTGAATCACAGCGTGATGCTACGCTCCAGCGTGTATGCCATTTCCTCCAGACTGAGTGGCTTAAGCAAATTCCGGAAGAGCTGAAAACCTTCCACAGACTTCGCGAGGAATTTTCCTAGCTCGTGGTGATAGAGCAGTAATTTCAAAGTCGCTTCAGCAGCACGTTCTCTCATTGGCACACAATGGACACCCTGGCATTGTCTGCATGAAGCAGAGATGTCAGAATTCAGAATGATGGCCTGGTATTGACACTCGCATCGAGGAGTTCATCTCGCACTGCGAAGAATGCAGTCTGAACGAAAAGGCCACAAACATCCGACCAGTGCCAGTGAAGCCCATTCCATGGCCACAAAGACAATGGCAACAATTTCAGTTGAATATCTTCGGTCCAGTTGAAGCAGCTCCACAGCACCATCGTTTCCTTGTTGTAGTACATGATCTGCATTCCGAATGGCCAGAAATCGCTACAACAAGTTCAATGACCTCATCAACGATTGTCACTATTCTGCAGCGTATGTTCACGAAGTGGGGCCTCCCAGAGGTCATAATCACTGACAACGGACCACAGTTTGTGTCCGACCAGTTCACGGATATCCTCATTCGCCATCGAGCATCACCTTACTGCTCAGTACAATCCTCAAAGCAACAGAGGTGTTGAGCGATTTAACTGCGTCATGAAAGGGGATTTGAAAGTCAACCTCGCAGCAGGTCAAGCATTCGATGAAGTGGTTCAAACCATTCTCCGCACATACTATTCGACAAAGCACTCACTAATGGGGAAGACACCCACTGAGCATGTGATTGGGCGGAAACTTCGCTGGCAACTGGACACTCTCAAACCCTCGGCCAAACCCAGCACGAAGATAACCACACTCGCATCCCAGATTTCGAAACGTCAACGAAAAGTGAAGTCGTACACTGACACAAAACGACGCACTCAAAAGCCCCAACTGAAGAACGGAGATTGGGTCAGAGTTGAGCGCCCAAACCGGAGGCATAAGCTCACAGCTTCACTTTCGCCTCCACAACAGATCGGGCAAAAGTTCAGCCCTCACACCTCAGCAGTCCCTCAGAATCGAGGAAGACTTGCTTCCACTCTTAACATGAGTTCTTAGGTGGGTGAACAGTCCAATACAAGAACCACAGTCTCTGTCACAGGTGGGACAAATAGTCGTTCAGGGAAGGGGTGGGTGGGACTGGTTTGCCACACGCTCCTTCCATTGCCTGCGCTTGATTTCTGCATACTCTCGGCAACGAGACTCGAGGAGCTCAGCGTCCTCCCGGATGCATTTCCTCCACTCAAGGCGGTCTTTGGCCAGGGACTCCCAGGTGCCAGTGGGGACGTCGCACTTTATCAGGGAGGCTTTGAGGGTGTCCTTGTAGCATTTCCGCTGCCCACCTTTGGCTCGTTTGCCGTGAAGGAGTTCCGAGTAGAGCGCTTACTTTGGGAGTCTTGTGTCTGGCATGCGAACGATGTGGCCTGCCCAG
Source organism: Pristiophorus japonicus (assembly GCF_044704955.1). Classification (NCBI taxonomy): domain Eukaryota; kingdom Metazoa; phylum Chordata; class Chondrichthyes; family Pristiophoridae; genus Pristiophorus; species Pristiophorus japonicus. Next base: position 15,359,010 of record NC_091994.1, read on the forward strand.
CGGAACTGATCAAGTGTGGTTAGTGCTTCAATGCTGGGGCCTCACATCTACGAGCTCAATGATGGAACTCGATGGAACACTTGTAGACTGATCCCAACTCACAGGCCAACAGACCAGCAGGATGGAACAGAGGCACTGTTCTGTTTTCCAACCGAAAACCTCGATCAAACACCGCAAGCTCAACGCCAGTGTTAGCATATCAGAAAATGGCCTGGTTATCTCAAGGACTTGGTCGATTTGGACACAAACAACCTTCCGGATATAAAAGGGGTCAGAGGGTCTAGTAAGAAGGAGGAATTGAGGGAAATCCTTATTAGTCAGGAAATTGTGTTGGGGAAATTGATGGGATTGAAGGCCGATAAATCCCCAGTGCCTGATGGACTGCATCCCAGAGTACTTAAGGAGGTGGCCTTGGAAATAGCGGATGCATTGACAGTCATTTTCCAACATTCCATAGACTCTGGATCAGTTCCTATCGAGTGGAGGGTAGCCAATGTAACCCCACTTTTTAAAAAAGGAGGGAGAGATAAAACAGGGAATTATAGACCGGTCAGCCTGACATCAGTAGTGGGTAAAATGATGGAATCAATTATTAAGGATGTCATAGCAGCGCATTTGGAAAGAGGTGACATGATAGGTCAAAGTCAGCATGGATTTGTGAAAGGGAAATCATGCTTGACAAATCTTCTGGAATTTTTTGAGGATGTTTCCAGTAGAGTGGACAAGGGAGAACCAGTTGATGTGGTATATTTGGACTTTCAGAAGGCTTTCGACAAGGTCCCACACAAGAGATTAATGTGCAAAGTTAAACCACATGGGATTGGGGGTAATGTGCTGACATGGATTGAGAACTGGTTGTCAGACAGGAAGCAAAGAGTAGGAGTAAATGAGTACTTTTCAGAATGGCAGGCAGTGACTAATGGGGTACCGCAAGGTTCTGTGCTGGGGCCCCAGCTGTTTACATTGTACATTAATGATTTAGACAAGGGGATTAAATGTAGTATCTCCAAATTTGCGGATGACACTAAGTTGGGTGGCAGTGTGAGCTGCGAGGAGGATGCTATGAGGCTGCAGAGTGACTTGGATAGGTTAGGTGAGTGGGAAAATGCATGGCAGATGAAGTATAATGTGGAGAAATGTGAGGTTATCCACTTTGGTGGTAAAAACAGAGAGACAGACTATTATCTGAATGGTGACAGATTAGGAAAAGGGGAGGTGCAACGAGACCTGGGTGTTATGGTACATCAGTCATTGAAGGTTGGCATGCAGGTACAGCAGGCGGTTAAGAAAGCAAATTGTATGTTGGCCTTCATAGCGAGGGGATTTGAGTACAGGGGCAGGGAGGTGTTGCTACAGTTGTACAGGGCCTTGGTGAGGCCACACCTGGAGTATTGTGTACAGTTTTGGTCTCCGAACTTGAGGAATTACATTCTTGCTATTGAGGGAGTGCAGCAAAGGTTCACCAGACTGATTCCCGGGATGGCGGGACTGACATATTAAGAAAGACTGGATCAACTGGGCTTGTATTCACTGGAGTTCAGAAGAATGAGAGGGGATCTCATAGAAACGTTTAAAATTCTGATGGGTTTAGACAGGTTAGATGCAGGAAGAATGTTCCCAATGTTGGGGAAGTCCAGAACTACGGGTCACAGTCTAAGGATAAGGGGTAAGCCATTTAGGACCGAGATGAGGAGAAACTTCTTCACCCAGAGAGTGGTGTACCTGTGGAATTCTCTACCACAGAAAGTTGTTGAGGCCAATTCACTAACTATATTCAAAAAGGAGTTAGATGTAGTCCTTACTACTAGGGCGATCAAGGGGTATGGCGAGAAAGCAGGAATGGGGTACTGAGGTTGCATGTTCAGCCATGAACTCATTGAATGGCGGTGCAGGCTCGAAGGGCCGAATGGCCTACTCCTGCACCTATTTTCTATGTTTCTATGTTTCTCTGATTGATAAACTGTATTTTTCAGAAGGGAGGGAAATATGTTGTGTTCATACTCTATTTGTTTGTAACAGGACAATAGACAGGCACTAGGACCCTGCGGGAGCTATTCACACACTGCTGTAAACATGCTGGTTCACGCTGGTTTTGGGGCACCATTTTGGTTGTTGCTACAAAGAACACAGTTAGTTAAATTACTCCTGTCTCAGTTAGTCTGCTTATTTACGTACACAACATGCTGCACTGTCGGAGGTGCTATCTTTCGGATCAGCCGTTAAACCGAGGCCCCGTCTTCCCTCTCAAGTGGACGTCAAAAATCGCATGGCACTATTTTGAAGAAGAGCAGGGAGTTATTCCCAGAGTCCTGGGATTTATCCCTCAATCAACATAACAAAAACAGATTATCCGGTCATTATCACATTGCTGTTTGTGGGAACTTGCTGTGTGCAAATTGGCTGCCGCGTTTCCCACATTACAACAGTGACTGCACTCCAAAAGTACTTCATTGGCTGTAAAGTGCTTTGAAACGTCCGGTGGTCGTGACTAGTGCTATATAAATGCAAGTCTTTCTTTTCTTTTCGGGAATAGGATGTAAAATTTAAAAATTTGCTTTCCTCCTTTAAGACGCTCCTTAAAACCTACCTCTTTCACCTGCCCTAGTATCTCCTTACGTGGCTCTGTGTCAAATTTTGTCTGATAATGATCCAGTAAAGTGCCTTGGGATGTTTTACTATGTTAGAGGCGCTACATAAATGCAAGAAGTTGTTGTTGCTGTTGTCTAGGCTTTTACCATTAGCAACAAGTTCGCTCAATAAAATCCAAAACGGCGATAGATTGGGAGCAATGTTCCCTTTAACTGCGCGGCCTCAAGCCTGCGCAGTGATCTGCAGGTCCCGTGCAACCGTTTCCATGGTGTTCTAATGGAAAAAACCACGCCCGCGCGATAATTAGAATGGGCTGCGCAGCTCCTTAAATGGCCGCGCACCCCCCAAAAATTATGGGGAGTATTGACTGGGATCTGCTGAATCACTTTCATCGTTTTCTTAACTGGTGGCGCTTCAGGTGCTTCTACCTTGTCAGGGGTGCGGGTATTCATTTCCAAATGAAAATCGGGAGAGATGTACTACGAGCGGCTGATCTGATATCTCCCAAAGTGAAAAATTGCTCCCAATGGGACATATGTTCCTCCAAATCTAAATTCTCTTCAAAACAGACGTGAAGTGCATTCCCTCTGCTGCTGTGTAAGCCCAGGAGACTAAAGGTCGAGATTTGAACAGATCTTTCAGGGCTGACTTACTCAGAAGCTTGCTTGAAAATCTTCCCATGCAGCAATACCGCTCCATTAATAGGCACATTTTTTTTCCAATGTCCAATGAAGTTCAGAATCTGATTTTCCGTGGTTCAGGCACTGTTCTGAGTCTAACGCATTGACTTGAGAAGCACGGGTTTCTTGCATTGGACTTCGAATCCAAAACTGACTTTTTTGAAAGAGAGAAAGAAAGACTTGCATTTATATAGCACCTTTCACGACCACCGGATATCTCAAAGCGCTTTACAGCCAATGAAATATGTTTTTGAAGTGTAGTCACTGTTGTAATGTGGGAAACGCGGCAGCCAATTTGCGCACAAGCAAGCTTCCACAAACAGCACTGTGATAATGACCCAGATAATCTGGGTTTTTTTTGTGATGTTGGTGAGGGATAAATATTGGCCAGGACACCGGGGATAACAGCCCTGCTCTCCTTCAGAATAGTGCCGTGGGATCTTTCACGCCCACCTGAGAGGGCAGATGGGGCCTTGGTTTAACGTCTCATCCGAAAGGCGGCACCTCCCTCCCTCAGCCCTGCGCTGGAGTGGTAACAATACCGGGCATGGAAACGGGTGGACAGGAGCAAACACACATCTAAAATCCAACCATTACTGCACCACATCTGGGCATTTCATCGTGATGGTAATTACATTTAGGTTTCATTTCCCTTTATTTCCCGCTAACACACTCCTGGCCTTATACAAGAACATAAGAAATAGGAGCAGGAGTAGGTCATATGGCCCCTCGAGCCTGCTCCACCATTCAATAAGGTCATGGCTGAACTGATCTTGGCCTCAACTCCACTTCCCTGCCCGCTCCCCATAACCCTTGACTTCCCTTATCATTCAAAAATCTGTCTGTCTCCATCTTAAATATATTCAATGATCAAGCCTCCACAGCTCTTTGGGGTGGAGAATGCCAAAGATTCAGGACCTTCTGAGAGAAGAAATTCCTCCTCATAACAGTTGATGGGTGTTTTTGTGACTGGAAGGCTGTATCCAGTGGGGTTCCGCTGGGCTCAGTGGTGGGTCCCTTGCTTTTTGTGGTACATATCACTGACTTAAACTTGAATATTGAGGGTATGATTAAGAAGTTTGCAGATGACACTAAAATAGGCTGTGGCGTTGAAAATGAAGAAGAAAGCTGCAGATTGCAGGAAGATATCAATGTACCGGTCAGGTGGGCAGAACAATGACAAATGGAATTCAATCCGGATAAGTGTGAGGTAATGCATTTGGGGAGGTCTAACAAGGCAAGGGAATACACATTAAATGGTACAACACTGAAAGGTGCAGAGGAACAAAAGGACCTTGGAGTGCAGGTCCACAGATCCCTAAAGGTAGCAGGCCAGGTAGATAAGGTGGTTAAGAGGCATATGGAATACTTGCCTTTAATAGTCGAGGCATAGAATACAAGAGCAAGGAGGTTATCGCTTCTCGGCCTTTTGGCTAAGATCATGCGTAACTGACCTGACAGGGGAGTAACCATGACCCCAACGTGGTTCTCCCTGGATCAGGAAGGTGATTCTCCTATGCTTTTTGGAAATAGGAGGTGGGTGGGATGGCTTGACCCATCCACCTCCACGGAGGTGTGTGGGGGACCTGACCCATCCACCTCCATGGCACGAACCTGGTATTGCAGTACTTCCAGGAACGGTGCAGTGGCTCTAGGCCTTTTGGCTAAGAGCATTGGCGCAGAGTGATCCTTGACTGGTGCAGGGTGACCTCTGGCGTTTGTGACTTGACAAAGAATTGGAAACGGTTGGCTACGAATTTATTAAAAAAAAAAATTTAAAAAAAAATCCACCTCCACGGAGGTGTGTGGGGTTGCTGACCCATCCACCTCCATGGCACGAACCTGGTATTGCAGTACTTCCAGGAACGGTGCTTGGGCTCTAGGCCTTTTGGCTAAGAGCATTAGCGCAGGGTGATCCTTGATGTGTGCAAGGTGACCTCTGGCGTTTGTGATCTGACAAAGAATTGGAAAGATTGGCTACGATTTAAATAAAAAAAAGAGGTTATGCTTGAACTGTATAAAACACTGGTTAGGCTGTAGCTGGAGTACTGTGTGCAGTTCTGGTCACCACATTACAGGAAAGATGTGATTATACTGGAAAGAGTGCAGAGGAGATTTACAAGAATGTTGCCTGGACTGGAGAATTTTGGCTATGAGGAAAGATTGGAGATGGTGGGTCTGTTTTCTTTCGAACAGAGGAGGCTGAGGGGAGACCTAATTGAGGTGTATAAAATTATGAGGGGCCTGGATAGGGTGGATAGGAAGGACCTGTTTCCCTTGGCAGAGAGGTCAACAACCAGAGAACATAGATGTAAAGTAATTGGGGGAAGGTTTAGAGGAGCTATGAGGGGAAATTTCTTCACCCAGAGGGTAGTGGGGGTTTGGAACTCACTGCCTGAAAGGGTAGTAGAGGCAGAAACCCTCACCACATTTAAAAAATACTTGGATGTGCACTTAATGTGCCGTTACCTACAGGGCTACGGACCAAGAGCAGGAAAGTGGGATTAGGCTGGATAGCGCTTGGCCGGCCGGCGCGGACACGATGGACTGAAATGGCCTCTTTCCGTGATGTAAATTTCTATGATTCTATCTATGGTTTCCATTTTAAATGGGCGTCACCTTATTGTTAAACCATGCCCTCTAGTTCCAGATTTCCCCTCGAGGGGAAACATCCTCTCTGCATTTACTCTGTCGAGCCCCCTCAGAATCTCATATGTTTCAATAAGATCACCTCTCGTTCTTCTCAACTCCAATGAGTACAGGCCCAACCTGCTCAACCTTTCTTCATAAGACAACCCCTTGGTCTCAGGAATCAACCTTGTGAACCTTCTCTGAACTGCCTCCAATGCAAGTATATCCTTCCTTAAATAAGGAGACCAAAACTTGTTGGATTACTGTAAATGAATGAATCCTAACAATTCCTGATGTATGCTGTGCACTTACATCAATCAGCTTTACTGACGTTTACATTGAACAATTGCAATGTATCACTGTTCAGCTTTCTGAGCATTAGCTGTGCAGATCAACATACCGCAAACATTGTCACTCTTTGTTGCTCCTGTGCTACTTCAATTGAAAGCCCTTGTCCTGGTTCTGGCTGTTTGCCAGCCTGATTATAGTAAGCCAATTTTTCTCCAAGAAGATTGCTGAAGCATCCTTGTCCTGGAATCCGGAATGAATCCATTCCAACTTTCAAAATTTTTCCAAGTACTGCACATTATAGCCCATTATTAGTTGGCAGCTTAGCCGAGAAGGAAAAAAAACATTTATATTGCGCCTTTCATGACCTCGGGTCGTCTCAAAGCACATTACAGCCAATGAAGTACATTTTGGAATGTAGTCACTCTTGTAATGCAGGAAAGGCAACCTCCAATTTGCACACAGCAAGCTCCCACAAACCACAATGAAATAATGACCAGAGAACCTGTTTATTTAGTGATATTGCTTGAGGGATAAATATTGGCCAGGTCAAATAGGAGAACTCCTCTGCTCTTCTTCAAAATAGCACCATGGGATCTCTTACATCCATCTGAGAGGGCAAACGGGGCCTCGATTTAACATCTCATCCAAAAGATAGCACCTCCAACAGTGTAGCACTCCCTCAGCACTGCACTGGAGTGTCAGCCTAGATTTTGTGCACAAGTCTCTCGAAGTGGGACTTGAACCTACAGCCTTCTGGTGCTGAGGCGAGTGTGCTAGCCACTGAATTGATTTGAGGCTCATAGGTGAAAAATAACCATGCGGTCTTGATATGGCACTGGGAGCCTGTGGAACAGTGTCGCAGCAAAATCTGGGTCTTGAGAGTAACCTGGAAAAAATGGTGATAAAATGTTGTGCAATGTAGGGTTGGGACTTTTTCATGGCCACTTACTGCTATAAGGACCATTGTGATCTAGATATTACGGCTATTTTGAGTGATAGTAGGAACAGTTGCAGAAATCCCAATGTACCGTTTAACGTGTCAGTAATGGGGTAGTTTTATGACTTGTGGTTCTGGTGAAAACCTTGCCCGAATGTCCGCTATGTTCTCCCAGTGCTTGGGGCTGCCCATCAGTAGCAGAAAATCGGAAAATTAACGTCAAATGCTTTACAGCAGTGGGCCGATAACAGTCATTGCCTCAAATGTTAGGGACGTATTCTCTAAGTTACCATCCCTTTCCTGCCAGCTTTCCTGAAGGTGCTGGATCATACTTTGAAATGCTTCCATATTTGCCCAATGGCCATTCTTCATCCGTGAATCGATACAGCAATTGTCAGCAGGCTATTTGACTATAAAGGCGGCACAGCCAGCTCCAAACCTATCATCGCTCAATGCCTGGGCACATATATTTTCCAGCAAGGGCCACTGGACAGTGCTGAAGAGTAAGAACCGGACCTAACCTGAGGATGTTGGGCCTATTATGGCTGCCCCTGTCACCACCTTGGCTGATATCGTAGTGTATTTGCTTCATGGGTTCTTTGCTTAAAAGTTCATCGCTACACATTTGCTGTAAAGAACTAACTGATTTATAAGCAAAGTTTAACAGTCAAACTGAACACTCCCAGTTCATCCACCAGGCTCACAACTGCATGTCTCAGCATGGAGAACCTGAACTCAATTAACTGGGGTTTTATTGAGTCTTGTAAACATCATGTTTAATCATGGCTAAGCCACTCACAGTGCAACAGCTCCACAACTATTTTAAGTTGCACCTGTAAATCAAGCGCCCCCTGATTAAAGGGGGGCACTAAAACCGACACAATAAACAATTTAAACTTTTGACGGTAATCTTAAATCAAATCAAAATTTGGTTGCCGGGGGTGATGATGCACTCCAATCCCTCCGGTGCCCACCTCTCGCGGAAGGCCGCGAGCGTACCGGTGGACACCGCGTGCTCCATCTCCAGGGACACCCTGGCTCAGATATAACTGCGGAAGAGAGGCAGGCAGTCGGGCTGAACGACCTCCTCGACCGCCCGCTGCCTGGACCGGTTGATGGCCCCCTTGGCCGTGCCCAGGAGCAGTCCTATGAGGAGGCCTTCCGACCTGCCCGCTCCCCTCCGCACAGGGTGCCCAAAGATCAGGAGTGTGGGACTGAAGTGCAACCAGAATTTGAGGATCAGACCCTTCAAATAATGGAACAAGGGCTGCAACCTCGCACATTCAACATAGACATGGAACACGGACTCCTTCAGACCGCAGAAATTGCAGGACCCTGGGGCCTTCTGGCTGCTGTTCAAAAACAGCCCTGAGATCCACGGCACTGCTGGAAGAAAAAAGATTTTACTTACATTTTTAGGCCACCCTTGTCTTGCTGTTCATTTCCCTCAGATCTTCCAATGTGAGAAGGGTCCAGATGCAAGGTCTACTACGATCAATGTCTACTGGCGACCTTCAAAATGGGTGGCTTTCCTGTGAATCTGGAAGAGCACTGGGCAGGAGGGCTATAAATACTTGCTTCATTTCCATTACAACAGTGACTACACTCCAAAAGTACTTCATCAGCTGTAAGGCGCTTTGAGATGGCCAGTGGCCATGAAAGGCGCTTTATCTATTCTAGTCTTTCGTTCTTTCAACCTCATTACCAGGCCTGCCTTTGCTTGTGCCTATTGTTGGCTCATGCATTCTGTCTCCACTCCTCGCTGAAGTCTCTAGGCAATAGAAAGCGGTGGCGATGCAACGCCATGAGTCCAACCCCTCTTTTCCTCTGTTTTACGCCTAGGCACTGAGTATTTCCCAAATGCATTGGGCAGGAAAATCAATCTTCATTTCTTTGTTGCAACTGGCAAACGTCAAGACCATCTCTATTAACATTAGCGCACGAAACAGGGGAACAGACAATGCATTGAAGTGTTCAATCTACTCATTAAATGGCATCGGACAGGCAAAGAAGGCAAGAATGAAAGAAATGAGAAAAATAAACCTCTTTGCTTTTGGGATCAGAAAAATATTACAGAAAAACGATATTTTCAGTTGTGTTTTCAAACCAGCAATTTATAATGTCCCAAAGCACTTCACATGCTATAAACTGTGTTATCATTGTCGTTATGTATTGAAAAAAATGCAATTTGTTTTGCATACAGCAAGATCCTGCAAGCAGTGACGAACAGCCAGTGAATCTGTTTTTTATTTGATGGTGTTGATTGAGGGGTAACATTCGTTCTTAAATTACATCAGTAACTGCACTCAAAAAGTACTTCATTGGCTTAGTGTCAGCTGTGGCTCAGTGGGTAGCACACTCGCCTCTGTAGTCCGAAGGTTCTGGGTTCAGGTCCCACTCCACGAACTTGAGCACATAAATCTAGGCTGACACTCAATCAACGTAACAACAAAATAGATTATCTAGTCATTATTGCTGTTTGTGGGAGCTTGCTGTGTGCAAATTGCTTGCTGCATTTCCCATATTACAACAGTGAATACACTTCAAAAAGTACTTTATTGGCTGTAAAGTGCTTTGAGACGTCCAGTGGCCATGAAAAGCGCTATATAAATTTAAGTCTTTCTTTTTTCTTATTTAATAAATACTGCAACAAATGAGTTTAACATCTCATCTGAAGGATATCACCTCTGACAACACAGCAATTCAGTGCCAGCTGATCTGGAACAGAAAGCTAGTATCAGTGTTGGTGACCATGAAACTACCGGATTGTTGGAAAAACCCATCCGGTTCCCTAATGTCCTTTAGGGAAGGAAATCTGCCATCCTTACCCGAGTTGAGAAGGAATTTCTTCTCCCAGAGTGTTGTGAATCTGTGGAATTCTCTGCCCAAGGAAGCAGTTGAGGCTAGCTCATTGAATGTATTCAAATCACAGATAGATAGATTTTTAACCAATAAGGGAATTAAGGGTTATGGGGAGTGGGCGGGTAAGTGGAGCTGAGTCCACGGCCAGATCAGCCATGATCTTTTTGAATGGCAGAGCAGGCTCGAGGGGCTAGATGGCCTACTCCTGTTCCTAATTCTTATGTTCTTATGTTCTTATATGTGACTCTAGATCTACAGCAATGTGGTTGACTCTTAACTGCCCTCTGAAATGGCCTAGCAAACCACTCAGTTGTATCAGGCGGCTCACCATCACTTTCTCAAGGGCAATTGGGCAATAAATGCTGACCTTGCCAGTGACGAACACATCCCATGAACAAGTACTTTTTTTTAAAAGCTTGGCTTGTACACTGAACATGAGGCTTGAGTGCATGTGGTGGCTCAGGAACTACGACAGGCCTTTGAAGGGGAACTCGACAAGTTCCTGAGATAAGAGGACATTTCCAGAGAGCAAGTTGCTACCTCTCAATCTGCAAGTTGCAAGTTGTGATTGGGAGGATTTATGAGCTATCAAGTTCTCCTGGAACTTGCTTGATTGCCTTAGGCGGTTGAAGAATTTCCAAGTTTTTCCGAAATTGGCCACGGGTTTTTTTCCTCTTGTCTTTGCCTCTCTCAGGAGATACCATCGGTGAACGTTGTACAAGGTCGCATCACTATCTGGCTCGGTGAGCTTGATAGACCTTTCCTTGCTCTTTCCGTCTGTTCATATGTAACCCACAACCTTCAATCTTAGAAAAATACTCAGTGTACTTACCACCTCTACAATATTACGTAAGATTTGTAAATAAGAAAAGGAAAAATATTATTTTCCAATTCTCCATTTACCATTGAATAATATTTGCTAAAAAATGATTAAAAACCAACAATACTGCAACAGTAATATGTGATATTTTATTATTCCCTTTTCAGTCAAAATGGGCGACAGCAGGCTGTCTTAGGCGAAATATGGGCACTAGCCCGGCTATATGAAGTGGAAAGTCTAGCCCTATCATTTTGTCCTACTTTAGTGTTCGCTGTGGCTCAGTGTGTAACACCCTTGCTGCTGAGTCAGAAGGTTCAAGTCCCACCTCAGAGAGTTGAGCACAAAAATCTAGGCTGACACTCTAGTGTAGTACTGAGGGAGTGCTGTACTGTCAGAGGTGCCGTCTTTTGGATGAGAAGTTAAACCGAGACCATGTCTGCTCTCTCAGGTGGATGTAAAGGATCCCATGGCACTATTTCAAAGAAGTGCAGTGGAATTCTCCCCGGTGTCCTGGCCAATATTTATCTCTCAGTCAGCATCATCATCATCACACTAAAACAATCATCTGGTCATTATCACATTACTGTTTGTGGGAGCTTGCTGTGCGCATCATTATCATCATCATAGGCGGTCCCTCGTATCAAGGATGACCTGCTTCCACGCCAAAAAGGGATGAGTTCACAGGTCTTTCAATGAAGGACCTGATATTTCAGGTCCTGAACTACATATTGAAGGGTGGAAGATACCTATGCATGGAGTTTTTTAACGTGTGGTGGCCGTTGCACACCACACGGGCTTGACAGAGCTAGGTCTTGGTCCAGTGGCAAGGATTAACCAAGACGACTAGAGACCAGCTCTGCTGCACGGACCTAGTGCGCACACATATTGCAATGTGGGCTGGGCCCGTGCTGCCCCTGGGCCCTCGCCTCTTCTGGGCCCCGATCACATCACTCCATGATCTCTCGCCGCTCCTTCGTCCCGACCTCGCCGCTCCTGCTGTACTTGCCCATGCTCCAATCAGTGACCTGGCCCGTGGTGACATCCAATCCAGTCACCCTCTTCAACATTACAACATTACCATTATAACAGTGACTTCATTGGTTGTGAAGCACTTTGGGATGTGATCCGACGGTCGTGAGAGGTGCTGTATAAATGCATGTCTTTCTTGCTTTCTTTTTTGATAGACCTGTAAAATACTAACTGCCAAGACTGGGAGGACCCATGGCTTTACGCATCTCAGCCACTGGAGAACTGCACAATTACTTCCGAACCCTACAGAAAAGACCTTCCTATGATTTGAGGGAGCTCGGAATGGAATATTGTGGAACAGCTTGAAGGAGATGTGCTGGTCTGGAATCTGTTAACTTGGACCCAAAGTGCCCATGTCAATGTGCACCGAGATTGTTGTCCAGGAGCTTATATCATCTCTTCAATTCCCACCAAATGTCCTTTTTCCTCAACCCAAATTGGTGAATGGCTGGCTTCCAGTTCCTCATCCAAGTAGCCACTTTTTTTTATATGCCAGCCGAGAACAACAACAACAGCTTGTATTTATATAGCGCCTTTAACATAGTGAAACGTCCCATGGCGCTTCAAAGGAGTGTTAAAAGACAAAAAATTGACACCATGCCACATAAGAAGAAATTACAGCACATGACCAAAAGCTTGGTCAAAGAGGTATGTTTTAAGGAGCATCTTAAAGGAGGAGACAGAGGTAGAGAAGCAGAGAGGTTTAGGGAGGAAGTTCCAGAGCTCAGGGCCTAGGCAACAGAAGGCACGGCCACCAATGATTGAGTGGTTATAATCAGGGATACTCAAGAGGGCAGAATTTGAGGAGCGCAGATATCTTGGCGGGGTGGGGGGAGGAGGTGGTTGTGAGACTGAAGGAGATTACAGAGATAGAGAGGGGCGAGGCCATGGAGGGATTTGAAAACAAGGATGATAATTTTGAAATCGAGGCGTTGCTTAACTGGGCGCCAATGTAGATCAGTGAGCATAGATGTGATAGGTGAGCGGGACTTGGTGCAAGTTAGGATATGGGTTGCAGAGTTTTTTTAATGACCTCAAGTTTACGTAGGGTAGAATGTAGGAGGCCAGCCAGGAGTGCGTTGGAGTAGTCAAGTCTAGAGGTAATAAAGGTATGAATGAGGGCTTCAGCAGCGGATGAGTTGAGGCAGGGGTGGAGAAGGCGGGTGTCAGAGGTCATTGAAGCTTGAAGGGCTGAATGGCTTAATCCTCTTCCTAAGTCATCTCAATTCTGTCTCAGCTGAAACTTACCCACGTGCATTAGTCCATCAGGAGTCACCATATGGTGATCAGGAAAGAGACACATGGCCGAATTTTTTCACCCTGCAACTGTAGCGCCCCCATCATACAGCCAGCTAAGATCAACTAGCTTACTCTGTGCCAATCAAGAATTACATTTGGCATCTTCCTGGTGTGGACGTCTTAGCAAAAGGAAGAACTTGCATTTATATAGCGCCTTATCGCATGCCAAAGCACTTTACAGCCATGGACTACTTTTGAAATACTCTCACAGTTGTTATGTAGGAAATGTGACAGTACCACACTGGTGGAAATGTTTAATTTTAACATTAATTCCTACTGACATCATCTGGGAGGACAATAGAATGGAGCTGAATTTGCGTTCGGCGAGAAAATCATCAATTCGATTTGCTTCAGGGTTCTTGTCACTACAAATGAGGGAATTCAACTGTGTATATGTTAATTCACCTCCCATATGCTAGGTTCAATGACTCCTTTGCACGGGGCCTAGTGAGATTCTGCCACTCAGCACCCAGAAAGGCTGCACTGACATGACGTGTTGCGTTGATATCACAGTGGCATTGATTTCCATTCAAGAAAGTTTGTCGTTTAGTAATTAACCAGTACTGCATGCCTGCTGCTGAAACCCTCATCCATGCCTTTGTTGCCTTTAGACTTGCCTATTCCAATGCTCTCCAGATCAGCCGTCCACCTTGCACCCTCTGTAAACTTGAGCTCATCCATAACTCTACTGCCCACAACCTAACTCGCACCGAGTCCCGCTCACCCATCACCCCTGTGTTCACTGATCGACATTGGCTCCCGGTCCAGCAATGCCTCGATTTTAAAATTCTCATTCTTGTTTTCTAATCCCTCCATGGCCTTTGCCCTCTTTATCTCTAACCTCCTCCAGCCCTACAACCCTCCGCGATCTCTGCACTCCTCCAGTTCTGGCCTCTTGTGCATCCCCGATTTGTATTGTTCTACCATTGGCAGTCAGGCCTGAAGCCGCCTTGGTCCTAAGCTCCCTAAACCTCTTTGCCTCGCTACCAACTCTCCTCCTTTAAGACGCCCCTTAAAACCTACCTCTTTGACCAAGGTTTTGTTCACCTGCCCTAATATCTCCTTATGTAGCTCAATGTCAAATTTTGTTTGATAACGCTCCTGTGAAGTTTCTTGAGGTATGTCATGCTGCATTAGAGGCGCTATATAAATGCAAGTTTTTGTTGCTAGGTTCCGCCCCTCCATCCCGGGCATGCTGAGTTCCTGCCAACATGAAATCTGCCCCTAGTGGAGAGCCTGGTTAGATCTATCTGAATTACCTCATAAAAAACCGACAAAGGTAGCCCAACAATTCTAGTAGCTAGCATGATCTATCATGCAGAATGGTTCCCTCTTCCCCATATGGTGATTTGGAAAGATACAGTTCTCCAATAACCTAGCATAATATATTGCCAAGTAAAACTGTTAGAGGAGATTCAGATTCTGGAAACTGACTGTCTCCCTAATCAGTTTTTCTGACGAATGTAAATTTCGAAGATGTCTGTGCTGCATAAGTACAGAATAATCATACCACTGAGAATGAACAGGCAGGTGTGGAAAGTTTCTTATGAAAGCCACATCTGGCTCTGTAGTTCCTGTTTGCCCACGCTAGTTCCTGGCTCATTGATGTCCTTGAGGGAAATTCAGAATGTGCTGAGCCTGTTGCTGCCTCTGGTCACTGCTGTCTGTTGGTAGACGCGTGGCAAAGCAAGGCTTCAGTAAACGCCTTTAAGAAGCAATCAACGGGATAACAGGCAACTTCTGAATGACCCAAGGGTACTGAAAATTCTCTGTGGCATAAATGTTGAGGGCACTGATGACCTTCACTGTCATTTACAGTATGACCCTCATCCATTGCACCAAGTAAACTGAAGTTGAGCTTTCCTTAGCCACAGAATGTCAAATGTAATTTATTTCTGATTAGGTCATATCTCTGAAAATGAAATTTGATGGATAAAGTATCCTATTGCACTATTCAAAGAAAAACAAATGGTTCTCCTGGTCTCTTGCAGAGACTAGATAAGCTTGGATCATTCTTCTTAGAGCAGAGAAGGTTAAGGGGAGAGGTGTTCAAAATTATGAGGGGTTTTGATAGAGTAGATAGGGAGAAATTGTTTTCTCTGGAAGAAGGGTCGGTAACTAGAGGGCATGGATTTAAAATAATTGGCAAAAAAGCCAGGGGGGGAGAAGAGGAGAATTTTTTTTACTCAGTGAATTGTTATGATCTTGAAAGCACTGCCTGAAAGAAAATTCGACAGTAACTTTCAAAAGGGAATTGGATTTCTACTTAAAAAGGAAATATTTGCAGGGCTACGGGGCAAGAGAAGTAGAGTGGAACTAATTGGTAGCTCTTTCACAGAGCCGGACCTGGCACAATGGGCCGAATGGCCTCATTCTGTGCTGTACGATTCTGGCGGCTGGATTTTCAGGTGGTTTGCGACCGGGCTTTCGCTGCGTTTTGACCCTCCGCGGTGAAAACCCGGTCGCTAAGTCAGCCTGGGCGAGATCCCCGGCTCCTTGTACGCAGCGGTGATGGTACGTACCGCCAGGGAGAGCTGCGCTGGACATGTAACGATGCGGATTGCGATACCGTCCGAGTTTCGGCACTCACCCAACCCGTACGCCGCACCCGGAACACCGACAGGTAAAACCCGTCGGTGCAGCCTGCCAGCAGCGGTAAGCTAGAAAACCTGCAAAAAAGGTAAGTTAATGTTTTTTTTTTTGCAGCGATTAGGTAGTTAAGGGTCTTGGTAATATATTTTTTTAATGTTTTCTTCCCCCCTCCCAAGGCCTCACTCGCAGCGCAAACGACCCTGCACTAAAGTTGGCGAAACTCGCGTTTTGTGCCGCGAATGATTGTGCAACGTCTCTCTTTGCGATGCGACCCTGGCACTGACCCCAAAGACCAAACGTTCGGCCTAAATTCAGTAACACAGCGAAAACAGTCATTTTCACGTATCACTACCGTTTTTGCCCAAAAACCCCAAAACCCGAAAATCTGTAACTATCCTCAAAAATGGACTGGTTACTGTCCTTATTTTGTATTTTTCATTTCTTGTAAGAAAAGGAAGACCTTAAATATCTTATATTTTTCATATGCATTAAGTAAATTAGAACCTTTTAGTGTAGCAAAGTTTGAATAGCTGGTTCCATTTACATAACAGATCAAAGTGGTTTATTCCGCAATGAATTCATTAGTAGCAGCGTTCCTTTGATGTGAAAGATCAGTTTTTGTCTACATATAGATTTCCGCATTATTAGTGGAATTGTGCATATCTTCCAGAATATTCAACATTGCATCTGGGACAACTTTTCACCATTGTTAATTGTATTTATGTATAAAATGTGTCTGCAATCTCTACTTCAAAAGAAGCACCAGAAAGTGATCGATTCTGATGCCCAAGAGGTTAAAAGCTGAAATTTGAAACAAGCTTTCTTCAAAATCTAGGGTTTACTTAGAATGAAAGTTTCCTTAATTCTTTGCTTGAGGGACATGTAAATTGATACAGAACATTTTGTCACGGCAGAAACCAGAACTTTGTTTATCAAATTTACAAGAATGCTTATGTTCAATCCAATTATATTCTTACAATGGGCAAATGACCTATTATGGACCTCACTGTAGAATGTTAAAATACATTATACTTTCAGCATTCACTAATTTTTATGCTTCATATTACTATTTAATTGGGAATAAAGGTCCTAATTTCTTTTGTGTATAATATCTGTATTGAAAACAGATTACTGTTAGTGGATAACTTTAAGTTTCTTAGTAATGAACCGATGGGCGTTTGGGGCGATAACTTTTGCGGGAATGCAAAAATATCACTGGGCGAGACACAATTGAATCCGACGCGAACTTCCAGTTCAGTGCTCCAGGAGGGAAGTGGCGCGCTAATTCAAGTGCTAAAGGGAGCGAGAAGGGCAGTAGTGGTACAATGTCCCGTGCAGCGCTGTCAGATTCACAGGCTCCTCCCCTCCCTTAAAGGGAAAGGCCAATGCTAAGGTCAGTGGAGGCTAAGCCACCTGTGATCCGCGGAGCAGACCCACCACCCTAAGAGAGCGCAGGGCTGATCAATTGTGGCTTGAAAAAACATCAAAATAAAGCATACTGGAGACATACATAAAATTTGGCCAACCTGTCCATCGCTGCCTTTAATTGCCAAGCGGCCGGCCGAGGTCATGAAGCGGAAGCGAATTTTACATCCAGGGCAATAACGGGGCTCTGCATACCAGATGACATCACAATGTCCAGTGCGCAGGAGATCGGGGCGGTAAGTTTTAGCGCTGGCGCCAACCCGCCATGAAAGTTCACGGGCGTTGGTAATTTCGCCGCGCCCGGTCGGTAAGGCGTTAGCACCCCGTTATCACCCCCCAGAGGCACTAACAGGAGGCGCAAAGGAGGCAAATTTCTCCCCTCTTCACACCTAATAAGGTTCACCGACAGGAATCACTTTTAGACCTGAAAGAAGACAGTTCCATAAAAGACCCAAAATTGTGATATCTCAGCTTTAACAGAACCAAACTACAGCCAAGTGTAGCAACAACCTGTATTTACATAATTTTAAAGTAGACCAGCGCTTCATCGAGGAGTTTGGGTAAAATAAGAATATTTTCTTTGCAGAATAAATAAAATATTGATACATGAATCATTCTGCTACGGACGGGACAAAATCACAGTCTGGGGAACGCAGAAGTAGAAAAGCTCGGCTGCAAATATCCAGCTGACTGGCTTGGTAACTCATGCAGTAGAACACTGGACTTGCCCTTTGGGGACTCCTGTTCAAATTCCAGCCTCAGCTGTTATTCAAACATAGCCATCCTCGCTCTTTGGGAATTCACATGGTTCTCAGTCAGTCAGGTGTTTTTTGGCAGTCACTCGGTGGTCTGTCCTAAACGGAGAGGAGACCTCGGAGCTGCAATGAGTTGGGCAACTCCCTCAATCCAGATCCCAAGTCCACAGTACAAATATGTCACTGTTCAGTGTCAGCTGTGGCTCAGTGGGTAGCACACTTGCCTCTGAGTCAGAAGTTTGTGAGTTCAAGTCCCACTCCAGGATCTTGGGCACATGAATCTAAGCCGTCACTCCAGTGCAGTACTGAGGGAGTGCTGCACCATCGGCGATGCCGTCTTTCGGATGAGATGTTAAACCCGTCTGCCCTCTCAGGTGGATGTAGGATGCAGGAAAAATGCAGGGAACAGCGCCAGCCCTTATACATGGCCTTCTTCGACTTTACAAAGGCCTTTGACACTGTCAACCGCGAGGGTCTATGAAGCGTCATCCTCCGTTTCGGATGCCCCCAAAAGCTCGTCACCATCTCATGCCATGCAGGCCGTGATCCTTATCAACGGATCCATTACAGACCCAATCTACGTCCGGAGCGGGGTCAAACAGGGCTGCATCATCGCCCCAACCCTCTTCTCAATCTTCCTCGCTGCCATGCTCCACCTCACAGTCAACAAGCGCCCAGCTGGAGTGGAACTAAACTACAGAACCAGTGGGAACCTGTTCAACCTGCGCCGTCTTCAGGCCAGGGCCAAGACCACCCCAACCTCTGTTGTCAATCTACAGTACGCGGAAGACGCCTGCATCTGCGCACATACAGAGGCTGAACTCCAGGACATAGTCGACGTATTTGCTGAGACATACGAAAGCATAGGCCTTATGCTAAATATCCATAAGGCAAATGTCCTCCACCAGTCTGTCCTCGCCGCACAGCACTGCCCCCTCATCAAGATCCATGGCGTGGCGCTAGACAACATGGACCATTTCCCATACCTCGGGAGCCTCTTATCAACAAGAGCAGACATTGACGATGAGATCCAACACCGCCTCCAGTGCACCAGTGCAACCTTTGGCCGCCTGAGAAAAAGAGTGTTTAAAGTCCAGGCCCTCAAAACTGCCACCAAGCTCATGGTCTACAGGGCTGTAATAATACCCGCCCTCCTGTATGGCTCAGAGACGTGGACCATGTACAGTAGACACCTCAAGTCACTGGAGAAATACCACCAACGATGCCTCCGCAAGATCCTACAAATCTCCTGAGAGGACAGACGCACCAACGTTAGCGTCCTCGACCAGGCCAACATCCCCAGCATTGAAGCACTGACCACACTTGATCACCTCCGCTGGGCAGCCACATTATTTGCATGCCAGGCACGAGACTCATTCATGGCAAGCGAGCCAAAGGTGGACAGAGGAAATGTTACAAGGGCACCCTCAAAGCCTCCCTGATAAAGTGCAACATCCTCACTGACACCTGGGAGTCCCTGGCCAAAGATCGCCCGAAGTGAAGGGAGGGCGCTGAGCATCTCGAGTCTCATCGCCGAGAGCATGCAGAAATCAAGTGCAGCCAGCAGAAAGAGAGTGCGGCAAACCAGTCCCACACACCCTTTCCCTCAACGACTATCTGTCCCACCTGTGACAGGGACTGTGGCTCTCGTATTGGACTGTTCAGCCACCTAAGGACTCATTTTAAGAGTGGAAGCAAGTCTTCCTCGATTCCGAGGGACTGCCTATGATGATGATGATAAACTCCTCTGCCCTTTCAGGTGGATGTAAAAGATCCCATGGCACTATTTCAAAGAAGAACAGGGGAACTATCCCTGGTGTCGTGGCCAATATTTATCCCTCAATCAACATAACAAGAACAGATTATCTGGTCATTATCACATTGCTGTTTGTGGGAGCTTTCTGTGCGCAAGTTGGCTGCTGCGTTCCCCACATTACAACAGTGACTACAATCTAAAAGTACTTCACTGGCTGTAAAGCACTTTGACACGTCTGGTGGCCGTGAAAGGTGCTATATAAATGCAAGTCATTCCTCCTTTTTTCTTTTAAATTGACACAAAAACAGTCACTGCTCTTTGAAATCCTATTGGTGGCAGGATTGGGACAGCCGCGAATGCTAGTGTGCCTGGAATGCCAGTCCACTCTGAGGGTGACCTGCAGAGGAATTTTTCTAGTGAACCCTACTGTGTTGGAGCTCTCCCGATGACCCAGTAGGCTAGGTAATGGCACCATCCATCGTCAGGGCTGAGCCACACAGAGAATTTGATACCAGGTTCTAATCCTAGTCTGTGCTGTGTTTGCTGGCCGGAGTTGGGACACCAACCGGATGCTACAATTGCCTTCCACAGCACTGAATTAGGGAAGGTGAAAAACCAGCTAAGATTCTCGATTGCTATCCACTGACTCCTAATGGAACATGCGTTTGTGGATGCCGAGTGAGAAAAGGATTACGCTTGGCTCTGAGGCCCTACAACTTAGGGGGCTGTATTTTTGGCTCATTGCCGTCTCCGTTTTCGCCCCAGTGGGGTGGCAATGACGGCGGTAAGCTCTTCTGGGCAGGCGGCCAGTTTCCAGCGCCCCTCTGGGGTTTTTGGGGCCGGTTCTTTAGCTCGAGATTTTCACATGCTAAGCGGCCCAGCGCCCCTAAGAGGGTGTGCAACATCTCCTTTAGTGCTCCGCCCCACACTCAGGGCCCCGCTGCCAATTTTGCTGACTGAGGCGCAAACTGTTTCCAGGAGGTATCAGGACTGCCCCGCCGCCATTATTGCCCCGAAATCTTAAAAGCCGAAAGTCCAGCCTACAACCTGTCAAGAGTTAGGCTCACATGTGAATAATGGCAACTTGGTAATAGAGCAGAGGGCCACTGATGCCCATGGAACTCAGTGAAGCTGAAGTAAGTATCTTAAGGGGCGAGATTGTTTAAAATAAACATTTTTACATTAAAAATATATCACCCAGGATGATACCAAAACTGAGCAGTTATACCCATTGGGAAAGATTGAACAGGCTGGGGCTCTTTGGCTGAGGGTGACCTGACAGAGGTCTTTAAGATTATGAAATGGTTTGATAGGGTAGACATGAAGAACATTTTCCCACTTGTAGGGAGACCAAAACTGGGGGCCATAAATATAAGATAGTCACTAATAAATCCAATAAGGAATTCGGGAGAAACCAGATGGTTAGAATGTGGAACTCGTTCCCACAAGGAATAGTTGAGGTGAGTAGCATGGATGCAGTTTATGGGAAGCAGGATAAACACATGAGGGAGAAAGGAATAGAAGATTCTGCTGATAGGGTTGGATGAAGAGGGGTGAGCTCTGGCTCATGCATAAACACTGGCTTGGACCTGCTGGGCCAAATGGCCTGTTTCTGTGCTGTACATTCTATGTTTAAAAAAAAGTATCCCATTTGACTATTGATTTTCATTGTTATGACACTGTCATATATGTACATTCTGTTTGTAGCCACCAGATGGCATCATTGTTGGAGGCCACTGAGCAGCACGCACATGGTGCTGCTCAGGTATAAAAGGCCAGCCATTTTGAGAGTCAGGCACTTTGGGCCTAAATAAAGCAGAGCCAAGGGTGTACCTTGCTTAGTTAAACAGTACTCAGTTTGAACCTTTATTGGATACATAACAGACACTTTAAAACCTACTGGAAATATAACTTTGAGAGTAAGGCTCACTTGAAAGATTGTCTACAGGTCACCCTTTGAGTGAGTGGCATTCCAGTCGCACTGGCGTTTGAGGCTGACCCAAACTTGCCATTAATAAGACTTCAAAGGGCAGTGACTGGCAACATGCTGAAACTACACAGACACAGAGCAGAGTGATTGTTTATGAACCAGTTCAGTCAGCGGATTGATAATGAGTATCAATGGCAAAAGGGAGACTTGATTTGACACTTGAAGCATTGACCCATCTTGAAGTTGACTGGCAGTGGGTCAGTATTGGGAAGAGGGATTCTAAAGAATCCCTGAAATCCATTATTTTCCGACCATTCAAATAAACCAACTTAGTGCGGAGCAGAATATTTAGCCCACTCCATGTAGTCCGAGAGAGAGAGAAGGTGAAAATGAAATTAAATTGCGAGTGATGATGTGACTCGAGCTGTTTGAACGTATTGCTTGTCCATTGGGCCAGTGCTGTAGAAATTATTTGCTGCTCCAATGTTGTACTGCGTGCAGTTTTGGCCACCTTACTTAAGGAAGGATATACTAGCTTTGGAGGGGGTACAGAGACGATTCACTAGGCTGATTCCGGAGATGAGGGGGTTACCTTATGATGATAGATTGAGTAGACTGGCTCTTTACTCGTTGGAGTTCAGAAGGATGAGGGGTGATCTTATAGAAACATTTAAAATAATGAAAGGGATAGACAAGATAGAGGCAGAGAGGTTGTTTCCACTGGTCGGGGAGACTAGAACTAGGGGGCACAGCCTCAAAATATGGGGAAGCCAATTTAAAACCGAGTTGAGAAGGAATTTCTTCTCCCAGAGGGTTGTGAACCTGTGGAATTCTCTGCCCAAGGAAGCAGTTGAGGCTAGCTCATTGAATGTATTCAAGTCACAGTTAGATTTTTAACCAATAAGGGAATTAAGGGTTATGGGGAGCGGGCGGGTAAGTGGAGCTGAGTCCACAGCCAGATCAGCCATGATCTTGTTGAATGGCGGAGCAGGCTCGAGGGGCTAGATGGCCTACTCCTGTTCCTAATTCTTCTGTTCTTATGTTCTTATGTATTAATTCTATTCGATTATGACTGTAACAACATTGATACCAGAGACTAGATATTCAATCATAATACAAGACAAATTTTCCTGTGTTATTTACCAGAAATAAAAATGATAAATGCTTCAGATCCTGCAGTGTGACCCACCTTAAACATTAACTCCCTCTACCTCCCAAACCCACGACCTCTACCACCTAGAAGGACAAGGGCAGCAGGCGCATGGGAGAACCATCACCTCCAAGTTCCCCTCCAAGTCACACACCATCTTGACCTGGAAATATATCGCCAGTCCTTCATCGTCGCTGGGTCAAAATCCTGGAACTCCCTCCCTAACAGCTCTGTGGAAGCACCTTCACCACACGGACTGCAACGGTTCAAGAAGGCGGCTCACCACCACCTTCTCAAGGTCAATTAGGGATGGCCAATAAATGTAGGCCTTGCCAGCGATGCCCACATCAGTGAACGAATTTTAAAAAACCTTCACCACAAGGACTGCAGTGGTTCAAGAAGAAGGCCCATCACCTTCTCAAGGGCAATTAGGGATGGGCAATAAATGCTGGCCTTCCCACCCACATTCCATGAATGAATAAGAAAAAAAAATGATGATATTTATAACTTCAAATCACATTAGAAAAATTAAAATAGGATGGCTTGGTTGGTAAAGATGCTACAATGACCATTGTATTAATGAGCCATACAGATCAAGGAGGCCCCAGGCTGATTCCTATTTTGAGCTAGTGCGTTTCAGCTATGGCAGTGGTAAAGGTGCTACAATTGTTCTTAATATCCCAGGGCAAGTCGGGAAAAAGTCAGCCGCTGTTCCCATTCTTTATCACATTCTGGTAATCCTTGCTGGAAAGTGCCTAGGTGTGGACATTTGGTGAGGATAAGATCTGACTTGGTTGTGATGTCCCCCATGCTCAAATAGCCAACTGTCATTCACTGGCTGGGCTCGGATTGACTATTTGAAAGATGCATCAGAGGGTGAGCAGTCCTTGTGAAAGCATACACTGCGTGAGCCGCCACCTTCAGCAGAGAGCAGGAACAAATTTAGGCAAGAAATGTCTCAGCGAAAAGAAACAAAACCCTTTCAACAACAACAACAACAACTTGTATTTATATAGCACCTTTAATGTAGTAAAACATCCCAAGGCGCTTCACAGGGGTGTTACAAGACCAAAAATAAATTTGATACCAAGCAGGATTGGAAGAAATTACAGCAGATGACCGAAAGCTTGGTCAAAGAGGTAGGTTCCCAATAAGGGAATTAAGGGTTACGGGGAAGCGGCCGGGTAAGTGGAGATGAGTCCACGGCCAGATCAGCCATGATCTTGTTGAATGGCGGAGCAGGCTTGAGGGGCTAGATGGCCTACTCCTGTTCCTAATTCTTATGTTCTTATGAGTGTCTTCAAAGAGGAAAGAGGCGGAGAGGTTTAGAGAAGGAGTTCCAGAGCTTAGGGCCCAGGCAGCTGAAGGCACGGCCACCAATGGTGGAGCAGTTATAACCAGGGATGCTCAAGAGGGCAGAAAATTAAAGGAGCGCAGATATCTTGGGCAGGGTGGGTGGGGCAGGGTTGTGAGGCCGAAGGAGATTACAGAGTTAGGGAGGGCGAGGCCAAGTGGGGATTTATAAACAAGGATGAGAATTTTTAAATCAAGGCGTGGCTTAACCAGGAATCAATGTAGGTCAGCGAGCACAGGGGTGATGGGGAGGAAGATTGAGAAAAAGGTTGGGGCGATGACGCAGCCCTGTTTGACCCCAGTCCGGACGTGGATTGGGTCTGTAATGGATCCGTTGGTCAGGATCACGGCCTGCATGTCGTCGTGGAGCAGGCGGAGGATGGTGACGAACTTTTGGGGACATCTGAAACGGAGGAGGACGCTCCATAGATCCTCGTGGTTGACAGTGTCAAAGGCCTTTGTAAGGCCGAAAAAGGCCATGTATAAGGGCTGGTGCTGTTCCCTACATTTTTCCTGCGGCTGTCACGCTGCAAATATCATGTCCGTTGTGCCCCGTAGGGTCAAAATCCGCACTGTGACTTCGGGAGGAGCGCCTCAGCCACAGGTGACGACCTTCCCAGTGGCTGATAACAGGGAAATTTCTCTGTAGTTGCCACAATCGGACTTGTCCCCTTTTTTAAAGATGGTCACAATCACTGCATCTCTGAGATCTCCCGGCATGCTCTCCTCTCTCCAGATGAGAGGACAACGTGGACCATTTCCCATATCTCAGGAGCCTCTTATCAAAAAGAGCAGGCATTGACAATGAGATCCAACACCACATCCAATGCGCCAGTGCAGCCTTCGGCTGCCTGAGGAAAAGAATGTTCGAAGACCAGGCCCTTAAAACTGCCAGCAAGCTCATGGTCTACAGGGCTGCAGTAATACCTACCCTTCTGTATGACTCAGAAACATGGACCATGTACAATAGACAACTCAAGTCGCTGGAGAAATACCTACCACCAACAATGTCTCCGCAAGATCCTACAAATCCCCTGGGAGGACAGACGCACCTCGACCAGGCCAACATCCCCAGCATTGAAGCACTGACTACACTTGATCAGCTCTGCTGGGCAGGCCACATAGTTCGCATGCCAGACACGGGGGCTCCCAAAGCAAGCGCTCTACACGGAACTCCCTCACGGATAACGAGCCAAAGGTGGGCAGCGGAAACGTTACAAGGACACCCTCAAAGCCTCCCTGATAAAGTGCAACATTCTCACTGATACCTGGGAGTCCCTGGCCAAAGACCGCCCGAAGTGGAGGAAGCACATCCGGGAGGGCGCTGAGCACCGCGAGTCGTGTCGCCGAGAGCATGCAGAAATCAAGCGCAGGCAGCGGAAGGAGCGTGCGGCAAACCTGTCCCACCCACCCCTTCCCTCAACGACTATCTGCCCCACCTGTGACATAGACTGTGGTATTGGACTGTACAACCACCTAAGAACTCATGTTAAGAGTGGAAGCAAGTCTTCCTTGATTCTGAGGGACTGCCTATGATGCTGATGATGATGGGTGAGCGGGACTTGGTGCAAGTTAGGACACAGGCTGCCAAGTTTTGGATAATCTCTAGTTTACGTGGGTTAGAATGTGGGAGGCCAGCCAGGAGTGCGTTGGATTAGTCAAGTCCATAAGGTAAGAAAAGCATGGATGACATCAAAAATATTCCTTTTATATGTTATAGAAACATAGAAATTTACAGCGCAGAAGGAGGCTATTTCGGCCCATCGTGTCCACGCCGGCCGACAAAGAGCCGCACGGCCCTCAATCAGCAGCCCTGAAGGTTACATATAAACCTATGAACAATGGCGGAAAGGTAAAGAGCACCCGGCCCAACCAGTCCGCCCCACACAACTGCGACACCCCTTACACTGAAACATTCTACACTCCACCCCAACCAGAGCCTTGTGATCTTCTGGGAGAGGCAAAAACCAAATTTAAAAACCCAGGCCAATTTGGGGGAGAAAAATCTGGGAAAATTCCTCTCCGACCCATCCAGACAATCAAAACTAGTCCAGTAGGTCACCCTGGCCGTATTCGATTCCCTGCAGCACTTACCATCAAATGAATGTTATGAATGATAACAGGTAATTGTAAATTATTATAAAACAGTAACCCAATCGAGGGGTTCAGAGGCTAGACAGAAATTACTGACATGGTTTATAATGGTTCCTAATATATGGTCACGATCTTCCTAGAGAGCAGGCAATAGACTGCTACATAATAGAGTTGTACGTGACTGAATTCAGCATTAAATGGTTGGGTCCATACTGATCATTTTAAAAATAGTTTTTGTTTTTTTTCTAATCAGCTTGCAATGAGTGTTGTACTTTTGCACTGAATAATCAATAGTAGAAGAAATGACCTCCGACTATTGTTGACATTACTGCTGGGATGAATTTTATTGAAGTAATGTTCAATAGATGAAGCAAAAGGATTTTGAAGGCAGAACATTACCTCAATAAAATATATCTCGCCAACAATCAGTCATATTCTACTTCTCAGTAATTGGATCAAGGTCAGAATGCTCACAAACTACAGATGCTACAAATCTCCTAGACATGGATTTCTTCGGTCAGATTTATTTTGTGGTGACGATTGAGAAAGGGGAAGATACTAAAAACTGTGTTGAAATCAAGACTTATCAACTCATCCCATTCTTTCCTTCTCCTGCTCCTATTTCTTATGTTATTATGTTCTTATTTCCCAGGACCTCCAAACTCCCAGGCCTGTACAGTTTTGGTCTGCCATAGAGGGAGTGCAATGAAGGTTCACCAGACTGATTCCTGGGATAGGGTGATAGTCCAATGAGGATAAATTGAGTAGACTAGGCCTACATTCTCCTGAGTTGAGAAGAATGAGAGGTGCTCTCATTGAAACGTACAAACTTCTTGAGGGCTTGACAAGGTAGATACAGGGAGGATGTTTCCCCTGGCTGGGGAGTCTAGAACCAGGGGTCACAGTCTCAGAATAAGGTGTCGGCCATTTAGGACTGAGATGAAAAGAAACTTCTTCACTCAGAGGGTGGTGAGTCTTTGGAATTCTCTACACCAGAGGGCTGTGGATGCTAAGTCATTGATTATATTCAAGATGGAGATCGAGAGAATTTTGGATATTAAGGGAATCAAGGGATATGGGGATTGTACAGAAAGTGGAGTTGAGGTAGAAGATCAGCCATGATCTCATTGAATGGCGGAGCAGGCTCGAGGGGGCGAATGATCTACTCCTGCTCCTAATTCTTATGTTCTTATGTTCACTCGGCTATAACAAGTGGAGTTTCCACTCATCCCAAGTGTGCATTGCGGCAGACCACAGCTGATTTCCCAGACTCAGCTCATTTAAGTATTGTCGGGCAAGTGCTGACTGGCGTCCCGCTAGGGATTGGGGTTTTGCACCAGAGAGTGGCTGAAACTCTGGGCTTAAGCTCTTGGAGCACCTAAAGGGCCAGGCAGTGCCAACCAACAAGAGGAGCTTAGATTGGCAGCAAGAAAGGACATTTATATAGCATCTTTCACGACCACCGGACGCCTCAAAGTGCTTTACAGCCAATGAAGTACTTTTGGAGTGCAGTCACTGTTGTACTATAGGAAAACGCGGCAGCCAATTTGCGCAAAGCAAGCTCCCACAAGCAGCAATGTGAGAATGGCCAGATCATCTGTTGAAGGGGGCTCCGTCTGGTCACCTGACCACTAATTCTCATGACATTTGGCAGGTCCTCGTGCAGGAGATGAGGATGAGGAAAGGGCAGCCTCTCTGGGATGCAGGGCAGACGAATATTGGGAGCCGTGCTTGCAACCCAGTGGAGGGAGGTGCCACACTGGCAGTCAGTTCCACCTGTACCACCTCTGGACAGCTGTTTGGTGATCTCATGGGGTTGAGCCAGGCCAGCAAAGTCACCTGCAGTTCCCAAGAATGCATCCCGTTACCCTATCTGTTGTCACAGTTTGTTCGAGCATCTACACAGAGTTCAGCACTGTCCATGGCCACCCTTTATATTCTTATCCTACACCTGCAAATGGACCTTCTCTCATAACCTTAGCTGCATCCTTGCCCTCAAGATGTATATCTCGGATTTCCTAATTTGACAACAGCAATTGTCAGCACCTTGTCATGCATTGTCCGGGTTCCATACAGATGACACTTACAGCCAGCAGACAAATGAGACTTTCTTCCGATCAGTACGGGCTTGTTTCAACCCAGGCCCTGGAGCTGAAAAGCCTGTGTTCAAAAAAGCAATCAACACAAAGTAATAAAAACATAAAAAACCTACTGGACCATCAGTCCCTTGCAGCCAGGAACATCAACCTGTGAATGGTTTTCAGACACTAACACTTGGCTTGCTGCCAACACATCGCTTGTACTTGGGCAGAACAACATAAGAGGTTATACATAGCCATGTCACGTTACCAGAGAAACAGAAGGGCCTTGGAGTGCAGGTCCACAGATCCCTGAAGGTAGCAGGACAGGTCGATAAGGTAGTTAAAAAGGCATACGGAATGCTCTCCTTTATTGGCTGAGGCATATAATACAATGGCAGGGAGGTTAGGCTAGAACTGTATACAACACTAGTTAGGCCGCAGCTTGAGTACTGCATGCAGTTCTGGTCACCACATTACAGGAAGGATGCGATTGCACTAAAAAGGGTGCAGAGGAAAACTTTAGCTATGAGGAAAGATTGGATAGGCTGGGTTTGTTTTCCTTGGAACAAAGGAGGCTGAGGCGAGATTTAATTGAGGTGTATAAAATTGTGAGGCGCCTGGATAGAGTGGATAGGAAGGACCTATTTCCCTTAGCAGAGGGGTCAATAACCAGGGGCCATAGATTTAAAGTAGTTGGTAGAAGGATTAGAGGGGAAATGAGGAAATATTTCTTCACCCAGAGGGTGGTGGGGGTCTGGAACTCACTGCCTGAAAGGGTGGTAGAGGCAGAAACCTACAGGGCTACGGACCTAGTGCTGGAAAGTGGGATTAGGCTGGATCGCTCTTTCTCAACCAGAACGGACACGATGGGCTGAATGGCCTCCATCTGTGTCATAAATTTTCTATGGTTCTATGATTACTCCCCGGGTAAGTTGGACGATATGTTGTTTATACCACGCAATGCACGTTGTATTATTCTGCTGCTAAGCTGGAGCAGGTCTCTTTAAGGCATCAAAGTCTAAGGGGGAAAATTCGGGTCGTTTGTGCGTCCAGTTAGCTCCCGCGGGGGGGGTGCCAATGGGGCGCAAATGACTTTTCACCCGGGCGCAATGCCACTACCAACTCCCGCGAAATTCCGCAGGTGTTTTGTGCGGCGCTAACCGGTTGTGCCTCGCTCCTACCGACACGCCCCAGGCCACCGTGCCGGCGATGACGACATCATCAGCGGCGCCGCCACCCGTTTTCGGTAGCGCCCTGTGAACTGCCGTGGGCGATGGCCGTAAATTTAAGAGGGGAGATACAGCGGCGAAAAATACAAAAATGGCTGACTTACCGGTTGCGGCCTTCTTCACCGTCGATCGCGCGGTCCGTGCCGCCATCTTGCACTTGGCTTGTGTGCCGGGGTTGCTTCCACGGCACCCTGCTCCCTGGTAGTCCAGCGGTGCCCCTTCTCCCTCCTTTAATGAAAGGGGAGGGCCCTGTCTTCCCGCCAGCGTGATGCGCCCCTCCGCGTAGCACTGGAAAATTCGCGGCCCTTTGCGCATTTGTCCCGCCCCCGAGAGGGCGTGGAGTGCGAGATTTAGTGTTCCACTTCCTCTCAGGGGCGGTATGTCAAATATTGCTCACAGCGCCGGACCTTCGTGCCTGGCGCAGGGACGCCTGCCTCGCGGCTGGCCCCGCCCCCAAACGGAGCGGTACCAAATTCTCAGCCTTAAATATTAAGCAAACAAAACATCGGAACAATCGGATTTTAATTGTTGTTTAGTCAGGGAGCTTTGCAAATGGGAATGTGCTTATCAGTTTTAGGCACTAGCTGAGAACCACACGACATTTCAAGACTATTTTGCATTGTAACCAAATGTGATGCCTGCAATGTGACAGCTGTGCTAGGCTATTTGCATGCAGTATCTGTATATGCATCCGTACTATTTTTAAAATATTACCAGCAAATCTCCCATGGAATTGTTCATGGCAAGTTGTATGATACACGGAGGTGTACCACCATGTAATGCACGGTGTTATTCTGCAAAGGTGTAACTGTGTATCTGTAAGGCAACCAAACGTAAGCATTGTTCAGTAAACACTACCTCAAGTCAATCAGATTTTAATTGATATTTGCTGGAGGCTGGAATGGGCTCGGCAGTTTCAGGATCCAGCTCAGACTTATTGGGCAGGATATTAACAGGGACGGGTTAGAAGGGGACGGACTTTTGGACGGGGAACCCAGTCCGGGTTTCCCCGCTTACTGTGGAGTTAAACGTCTTTTGCCCCTGGCAGGCTCCCTGGCCAGAAGTCAACCTGATTGGCAGACTTGGCTTCCAGTCGGGTGGATAGGACTCCGTAGCAGGCCACAGGACCAGGTCATTCTGCTCCCAGACCCCACGGGTGGGGCGGGGGGGGGAGGATCTGATCCTGAGGGTGTCCCATCCTGACCCTGGAAGGAGGGGTGTCGGTTTCCGACTGCGGGTGGATGTCTGATCCCGAGTGGGGGGAGGCTTGATCCACGATTGCGGGGATTGTCCGGTCCCCGGGGGTACGATTCCTGAAGCTCGGAGGGTTTTGTATGGGTGGGTCTGATGAGGGGGAACTCGGGGTGGTGGGGGTGGAGCACTCCTGTGCCTCCTCACTGTAAAGGCACTCGCCTTCTACCCCAAAACTGTCCTCGCCTGCCTTCAGTTGCCAGGTTTCCCAAGGCCTGGGAAACTCGGAAGGCCGCAGTAAAGCAGATTAAATATTTAAATTGCCAACCAGCCTGTGGGAGTGGACTGCTGCCCGCACCGTGTCCCACCTTGGTTAAACCCGAAAGCGGGCATGTTGAAGGCGCATTGGGGTTGGGTTTGCGATTTAAAAATTTTTAACCACTGACCCGACCCCCAACCCATCCATTTCTGGGCGTTAAAATCCATAGGGAGTGAAATAGCCCTGTGCCCTGCATGGAATTGCCCTTACTGCCCCTGAAAGGAAGCAGAGAGCAATCTCCCGTGCTCCACTTCCTTTGGGGGGGGGGTAACTGGGGCGCTACTGGGGCGGGGAGTCATGCTTCAACGTGCCTCCCCTTCGCTTAAAGGGGAAGGCCGCTGCGCACTCTGCACGGCCTCTCCACTGGGTCACCAGGGCAGCGTGCGACCGGGCCAGCAGCCTGCCACCCAAGGCGGATTGCTGGTCTGCACAATGGTGGCCTGGACCATGCTAGGGCTGCCATCATCGCGCCGACCCGAGAGTAGGCCGACAAAATAAGATGGCGGTCCGGGGCGTTGGTGCCCTGCCCTTTAAGCATTACAGCGAGAGCTGGCATCGACACCCACTCCTGCCAGCCTCACAGCCCGCAGGGCAATTTCCCCCATGGGACGGTGCGGGGTTGGCGCGCACGGCAATGAAGTCATCGGCAGTTGCGCGGCGGTCTGGGGCGCTAACCGCGGGGCATGGTGCTGCCATGAGCTGTGAGGCTGGCGGAAGCGATGACAATGCCAGCTCCTGGGCAATTTCCCGGGAGGCGGGAGCACCTCCCCTCCCCCGTGCGCAAACCTAGAGGTACTAACGGGGCTATAAAAAGGGGCAATTTTGCCCCCAGAGACTTCTGATGATTTTAGGTCAAATTTTTTGCCTAAAACATTGGATAGACAGAAAGAACTTGTTCATATAGCGTCTTTCATGACCTCAGATTGCCAGGAGTGCTTCACAGCCAATCAACTACTTTTTGAACGATAGTCACTGCTGCAATGTAAGATAGCTAGCTAGATAGATATGGGACACTGTGGAAACTAACACTATCAGAAAACGGTTGACTAAAAAAAAATGTTTAACACAGTGCACAGAGAAAGGTTATGCTGATTCCAGATGCTCTCCTGGGCACCATTGCCTTTTTTGAGACATTTAGGAATAACAGAGATTCACATCATTAAACTGCAGTCGGTGTATTAGCCTGCCTCACTCAGTTCTATCAACTGCAGAAGTCAAGCGAGTAAAGTGTTACTGTCACTTTGACTTGCTGCTGATTTGGAGCCAGGGTAATGTTCTGCTCCACTGTCTGGGAACTGAACGACATTTTACGGAAACATGGAAGTGCGAGACTCGAGTGAGCTGGCCAGCAACTTTCAAAATACAAGGCGGAGAAAACGTTGACGATGCCGCCTCATGTGTGCAATAATAATAATAATAACTTTTATTTATATAGCGCCTGTAACGTAGTAAGATGTCCCAAGGCATTTTGCAACAATTTTACAACACGTTAGATATTGACCCATTGAGGGAAAGAGAGAAAAAGCGTGAGAAGGAAGTGTAAAAAGAGGTTAAAGATTCAGATCCAAAATTGAAGCCTGATCATTCATCGAGCTCACTGTTTCGACAGCAGGTTTATGACAGAGTACAGATCATTAAGATTTACTATGAAAATAATGCAACATCAAAAAATTGTGTACATGGGAGCAGGAGGAGGCAATTCAGCCCCTCTAACCTGTTCCGTCATTCTATTGGACCATGGCTTATTGCAATTCCATTGACCCGCCTTGGTTCCATAACCCTTAATACCCTTGCTTAAAAAAAATCTATCAATCTAAGATTTGAAATTTTCTATTGATCCCCCCCAGCCGCAATAACTTTTGGGGGGGAGATAGTTCCAGATGTCCATCACTCGTTGTGTGACAAAGTGCTTCCTGACATCAATCCTGAATGAACTAGCTCTAATGTTAAGCTTCTGGACTCTCCCACCAAGGAAAATTGTTTCTCTCTATCTACCCGATCAAATCGTTCTTATCATCTTGAACACCTCAATTAGATCACGCCTCAATCTTCTACACTCAAGGGAATACAGGCTCAGTCTGTGCAACCTGTAATAATTTAACCCTTTTAGCCCAGTAGAGACGACGGAGATCATTGGGCTTCTCTGAGGAGAATAAGATTTCGCAATTTCAACAGCATGTCTCACTCAAAGCTAAGATTACATTCTAAAATGTGTAGTTTTCTTTTTCATTCCAGCTAAAATGAAAGTTGTTAAAAGCAAGATTGCTCCGACGGATTGACGGGTAATTGCACTGCACAATGTGGTACCAAGCCAAACACATTGGGATGGCTCCAGGCATCATCCTCACTCTGTGTTGTATTAGCAGATCCCAGCCAGGCGACTTACAGGGCACAACAACTGGCCTCTGTGTTCCTTGGCTATGCAAGGGAAAAAGCAACCAGTTTTCTAGTGGGCCCCCTTTCACCCGCCTTGCTGGAGGTGGAGAGGTTCAGTGTCTGGCAAGGAGAGGATTAGGCTTGTCTGTGTTGCCTTGAGTCAGCCGTGATTGAGCAGGCTGGGGCTCCTTTCTGTAGAAAAGAGAAGTAAAAAGAAAAGAAAGACTTGCATTTATATAGCACCTTTCACAACCACTGGACGGCTCAAAGCCAATGAAGTACTTTTAAACTGTAGTCACTGTTGTAATGTGGGAAACGCGGCAGCCAATTTATGCACGGCAAGCTCCCACAAACAGCAATGTGATAATGACAAGATAATCTCTTTTTGTAATGTTGATTGAGGGATAAGTATTGGCCAGGACACCGGGGATAACTTCCCTGCTCTTCTTCAGAATAGTGCCATGGGATCTTTTACGTTCACCTGAGAGAACCGACGGGGCCTCGGTTTAACATCTCATCCGAAAGACGGCACCTCCGACAGTGCAGCACTCCCTCAGCACTGCACTGGAGTGAGTGTCAGCCTGGATTTATGTGCTCAAGTCCCTGGAGTGGGGGGGTAACCTGATAGAGGGTTTTAATATTCGGGGTTGATGGGATAGACTTGGAGAAGATGTTTTCACTTGCGGGCGAGACCACAACTCGGGGCCATAAATATAAGATGTTCATTCATAAATCCAATAGGGAATTCAGGAGAAACTTTCATAGAGTGGTTAGAATGTGGAACTCGCTCCCACGAGGAGTAGTTGAGGCGAATGACGTAGATACATTTAAGCGGAAGCTGGATGAACACATGAAGGAGAAAGGGATAGAAGGATATGTTGATGGAGCTAGTTGAAGAAGGGTTGGAAGAGGCTCGTGTGGAGCATAAACACTGGCACGGACCTGTTTCTGTGCTGTAAATACTATGGGCTAGAATTTCCTATGGCTTACCGTTCGGTTTCTGGGCCGTATTGGCCATTGTGAGCGGTAATCAGGTAAGCGAGACATTCCTTACCTGAATTACGCCGGCGGTTTCGAGGTACCGCTGGGGAGCGGACCGTCAGCGTGAACCGCCCTCAGATCCTCCCGGCGCGATATTTGACTCAGCGGTGACCCGAAGGTAAGTTTTTAAAAAAGGCCCACGAGGATCAGCGGAGCTGGGCGGTTGGTGAGTAGCTCTTCAAGAAAAAGGTTAGTAATTGGTTTCTTACTAATTGCTTTAAAAATGTGTTGTGGTGATTTAGTTAAAGTGTCTTGGGAATGTTTGATTTTTTTAGTTGCTGTTTTATGAAAAATTATTTTTACTGTTTTTCTGGTGTTAGGCCCAACCTGCAGCCTCGGGGCGATTTTTTCAATCCATTTTGTTTACTAACGGCTCCAATTGACCCTAAATTGCACTTTTTCGCCCAGATTGGGGGTGCAAGGCCCATGTTTTATGCTCGACGGATTTTTTGATTTTTTGGGGGGAGGTTTTCGCCGGCGCTAATCTTCGCAGTCTTAGCGGTGTTTTGGGCGGCGATCGGGCGCTGGCGGGCTGATAGGAAATTCTGCTGACATTCACAGAAGAATTTTAATTCTCCCCGATTCAGGTGGGAGGAAACAGGACAGGGGGAGCAGGCAGCATGGAGCTGCTCCATTCCCCACTCTGTTGCCACCGACTCCCCATTTTATCTCCCCTGGTTTTGATGGTGAATGAGGACTCCACTGGGAACCTCCTCAATCAATGCAAACCGGGGTTCCAGGACATATATGGGACTCTGACGGTATTTTAACCCATTCCCGCTCTGGGCTGCCCATTGTGGTCACCCTGCCAATGAATGCAGTGGGGAATTCAGCGGGTCCGCTGAAGGTGAGACATAAACCTTGCCTTAGCAGTGGCCATTGATAGCTGGAGTGGTCCTCCAGGCCCTACAAGGATCATCCAGGCCTCGACTGTCTCCTCCCACTCAGAACTACCGCCCCGTCACGTACCTTACTGCCAGCAACAACAACTTGTATTTATATAGCGCCTAGAACATAGTGAAATTTCCCAAGGTGCTTCGCAGGAGTATTACGAGATTTTAAAAACTTGACATCGAGCCGCAGAAGTAGAAATATGCGCAGGTGACCAAAAGCTTGGTCAAAGAGGTAGGTTTTAAGGTGCGTCTTGAAGGAGGAAAGAGAGTTAGAGAGGTGGAGAGGTTTCGGGAGAGAGTTCCCGAGCTTAGAGCCAAGGCAACAGAAGGCACAGCCAACAATGTTTGAGTGATTACAATCAGGGATGCTCAAGAGGGCAGAATTAAAGGAGGGCAGACATTTTGGGGGGTTGTGGGTCTGGAGGAGATTACAGAGATAGGGAGGGGCAAGGCCACGGAGAGATTTGTAAACAAGGATGAGAATTTTGAAATCGAGGCGTTGCTTAACCGGGAGTCAATATAGGTCAGCGAGCACAGGGGTGATGGGTGAGCGGGACATGGGCGGCCGAGGTTTGGATCACCTCTAGTTTATATAGGGTAGAATGTGGGGGCCAGCCTGGAGTGCATTGGAATAGTTGAGTCTAGAGGTAACAAAGGCATGGATGAGGGCTTCAGCAGCGGATGAGCTGAGGCAAGGGTGGAGACGGGCAATGCGACGGAGGTGGAAGTAGGCCGATATGTGGTCGGAAGCTCATTTCAGGGTCAAAGATGACACCAAGGTTGCAAACAGTGTTCAGCCTCCGACAGGAGTTGGGAAGAGGGATGGAGTCGGTGGCTGGGGAACGGAGTTTGTGGTGGGGACCGAAAACAATTGGAACCTACTCTTGGTGTTGGCTGACGGCCCACGGGCCACCGGATCCTCATCCTCTCCTAACGGGGCAGCTGCTGCTTCCTGTCCCAAAACGGGCGAGCAGCTGATTGGTGGTATTCAAACTGAGGCTCAGCAGATGTTCTCCGCCGGGCCTCCGACTCAAACTCCCAGACGGGAATGACGATCTTTACCGGCTGCTTCCTGCCGGACGTTACAATCACTGTCTAGATCCACACTTGAAGTATAGTCACTGACGAAAGATATCATTATCGCCCATAAAACCGTACCCCAGCACGAGTGAGGCCCTTTGGGAAGGACAAAGGATTTAAAGATAACTTTGCACCGCTTGTAACACCATGGGTGTCAGCTGTGCCTCAGTGGGTAGCATCACTTGAGTCTGAAATGCGTGGGTTCAAATCTTACTTTAGAGACTTGAGCACACAAGTCTCGGCTGACGCACCAGTGCAGTGCTGGAGGAGTGCTGCACTGTTGGAGGTGCCGTCTTTCTGATGGGACGTTAAACCCACACCCCATCTGCTCTCTCAGGTGAATGTAAAGGATGCTATGACACTATTTTGAAGAAGAGCAGGGGAGTTATCCCTGGTGTCTTGGTCAATTTTTATCCCTCAATCAACATAACAAAAACAGATTATCTGATCATTATCACATTGCTGTTTGTGGGAGCTTGCTGTGCGCAAATTAGCTGCCGCGTTTCCCACATTACAATAGTGACTACACTCCACTTTGAGTTGTCCGGTAGTTGTGAAAGGTGCTTCATAAATGCAAGTCTTTCTTTCTTTATTCGGCCCATCGTGTCTGTGCCAGCTCTTTGCCAGCCCAATCCAAAATGAATCCACTGTCTGATCCCTCCCCATAGAACCACAGAAGTTTAGTATTTGTGTGGGCGCGATCCATGCTCGGTTTTCAACCCTGTGTTTCACTTGTTTGCGTTGGCAATGTGTGTGCGCGTTTCCCAGAATGGGACGGGGTTGCGATTGTTTCACTGCTTGTTCCACGTCCCGTTCCCATGTCCATTGGCCTGCTCGCCCTACTTGCAGCAGTCAGAGAGACATTAATCGGTCGTCATCTTGGACATGACGACATCAAGATTGGCAGCTGGAGTCTGGTGTCTACTGGCTTCCAAGGAGAGACAAACAAGATAAAACGGAAGAAACGGACTCTAGCTATTGGAGCAAGTGACCTTAAAATAGCAGCTTCTGTTTACATTTAAAAATATATATCTTTTTGCACGTCTGTGGGAGAATTCCTGAACAGGTTCTCGGCAACATCCCTGGTGACCCCTGCAGGCAAATACTTATGATGAGTTTAATTAGTTTTCAGGCAGGCTGTTGTACAGAAGGTCTCACAGTAAGTACAGTATGCCACCTGAGGGGCGGGGGAGAGATGCGGTGACATAGGACTTCTCCACTCACAGCAAGCAACTGTCAACTGAGTCCCCCGCACACCATAGGTATCCGGGTCTTGGCAAACTTTGCTGCTCTCTCACCTTCCTTCCTCACTGACAAATGGACCAAACCTCACACAATCATAGAACGGTTACAGCACGGAAGTAGGTCATTCGGCCCATCAAGTCCGTGCCAACTCTCAGATCAACCATGATCTTATTGAATGGCGGAGCAGGCACAAGGGGCCAAATGGCCTACTCCTGCTCCTATTTCTTATGTTCTTATGTTCTCAGCTAGTCCACTCCCCTGCCCTTTCCCCGTAGCCCTGCAAATGTTTTTACTTCAGATACTTATCCAACTCCTTTTTGAAAGATAAAATTGAGTCTGCCTCCACCACCCTTTCAGGCAGTGCATTCCACTCGCTGCGTAAAAAAGGTTTTTCTCACGTCGCCTTTGGTTCTTTTGCCATTCACCTTAAATCTGTGTTGTGATCTATTCACAGACCACAAGCACACACAGCTTCCTACCTGGCAGGTAGCTCTCTCGGAAGCCTCCAGAATCTGCCTGGTTCTGGTTATTATTAACTCTGCAGTTGCAGTACACAATACGTCCACATCCACAGTGTGGAGCTACAAACATTACAAGCTTACAGACATTACACTTCTCCCTCCTTAATGAAGATGTTATTATAACAAACATCATACATAACTTTCAGGTTTATACATAACACAGAATAAAAACTTTTTTTTTCCATATTTACAAATTTAACTTTACCACTTGTTTTCTATTTCGAAGAGGATACCTTCGCTCTCAAACAGAACCTTCCAAACCTAGTGTCGATTTCACACTCATTCGAGACTCATCCTGAGGAACGTTTTCCTCCACGGAATTTCCTTGATTTTCATTTGAACTCACTTTAACTTCAGGCTCTTTGTTTTCCTGACCTGGACTCAGAATTTCATTCTAATTCTCTCCTGGATTTGTTTCCAGTACATTGGATTTAGGATTTGCTACTGGTGTATCAAAACTATCTGATGAGTCAGAAATAATTGAATCAATCCCACCTTCAACTCCTTCCATGTCTGTAGGTAAAATATGATCAATATGAACAAACCTAACCTGTCCATTATCAAACATCTTTACCAAATATGTGCAAGGACCACATATCTTCACCACTCTTCCTAGTAACCACTTTAACCATTTATGGTGATGGTTCTTCACTCTCACCCTCTGGTTTAATTTCACACTTCTCCCTTTTACTCTACCTCTATCATGATTCTCTTTCTGTCTTAATTGTGTCTCTTCTACGGACTGTGCCAAATGTGGCTTTAACAACGAGAATCTAGTTCGTGGCTGTCGTTTGAGAAACAATTCTACTGGTGTTCTACCAGTAGTTGTATGAGGAGTATTTCGATATGTAATCAAAAAATTAGCCAATTTGTGATCCAATGACAACTGTCGTTTCTTTGGATTTGGATCTAACATTTGTTTTATGAGGGCACGTTTTACAATTTGTACAGTGCGCTCTGCTGCACCATTCGAAGCAGGATGGTATGGTGGAACCTTGGTATGTTTCGCACCATTTTTGCTCGTGAATTGTGCCAAGTCTTATGAACGAAATTGTGGTCCATTATCTGAAACAATTTCTTCAGGGAGGCCAAACGAAGAAAATAATTTTCGTAAAATGTCCAATGTTTTACTTGTTGTTATTTTCCACATTGGAAACACCTCAATCCACTTCGAATAGCTATCAATCACAATGAACAATTGTTGACCTTCTAACTCAGCAAAATCAATATGTAGCCTTTGCCAAACCCTGGGAGGCCATTTCCATGGCTGTAATGGTACTGATGGTGGTTGCTTGCTTACCGATTGATATGTCGTACACTGACTCACGATGTACTCTATATCTTTATCAAGACCTGGCCACCATAAATAACTACGTGCAAAACTCTTGGTCAAGCACATTCCCAGGTGCTGGTCATGGAGGTCTCCTACTAATTTGGACCTGAATTTATTTGGTATAACCACCCTTGCACCCCACATCATACAATCTTTATCTACTGATAATTCATTCCTACAAATTAAGAATGGATGTGTATCTTTGTATGTTACCTGGTTTGGCCATCCATTTGCAATATACTCACAAACCTTTGACATCACTGGGTCACGTTTGATTGCTCTACCAATCTCTTCAGCTGTGACTGGCTGTTCATCGATGTATGAAAAATAAAACACTTCTTCCCTATCGGGTGTAACTTGTGATGGGGAATGCAATCTAGACATTGCATCAACATTACTGTGATCAGCTGATCATCTGTATTCAATATCATATGTATATGCTGACAAAATCAAAACCCATCTCTGCATTCGGGCTGCAGCTAATGTGGGAACTGGGGACTTTGGATGGAGGATTACTGTTAGCGGCTTATGGTCCATAACGATAGTAAACTTACGACCATACATGTATTTGTGAAATTAATGCCAAAGCTTTTCTTTCAATTTGCACATAATTACTCTCACTGGCACTGAGAGTGCGTGAAGCAAAAGCAATTGGTCTCTCCTTCCCACTACGTGATGCATGAGAGATAACTGCCCCAAATCCATACGGAGAGACATCACATGCTAGCTTAATCTCCTTAGATATATCATAGTGAACTAACATGGGGCTCTCTATCAATTTGCTTTTACACTCCATGAATGCTGTATCGCATTCTTTTGACCACTTCCAATGGACCTGTTTTTTCAAAGGTTCATTCAGTGGATGTAATACTGTAGCCAAATTTGGTTGGAACTTCCCATAATTGTTCAAAAGACCCAAGAATGAACGAAGTTCAGTGACATTCCTGGGAGTGGGTGCATTTCTAATTGCATCCAATTTTTCCATGGTTGGATGTAAACCATCTTTGTACCCTAAGTATTCCACTGAGTTTTTAAATAACTCACACTTACGAACAGACACTCGTACTTTGTGCTTCTCTAGCCGTTTGAGGACTTCATTCAATATGTGATTATGAATTTGCCTATTTGGTGCTGAAATTAGTATGTCATCCAAATAACATACTACCCCTTCAATATCTTGCAAAATCTGGTTCATCGCCCCTTGGAATATGGCAGGTGCGGAAGACACTCCAAACAGTAGCCTATTAAATTGATGTAGGCCTAGATGAGTATTTATAGTCAAACATGACTTGGACTTCTCATCTAGTTCAAGCTGTAACTAGGCATTCGTAAGATCCAGTTTTGAGAAGATCTGACCACCTGTCAGTGTTGTGAACAAATCTTCTATATTCGGCAATGTATTGGGGACATTACCCTTTAGAACCTGGTTTACGGTTACTTTATAATCACCACACAATCTTACCTTACCATCGGACTTAGGTACAACAACAATGGGTGTAGCCCAATTACATCGATTTATCTTACAAATTATGTTCTCAGTCTCTAGTCTTTTGAGTTCCTGCTCAACTTTCTCCTTGAGTGCATATGGTACAGAACGTGGCTTGTAGTAAACCGATCTAGCGCCCTTCTGTACCCTGACACTCGCCTTGAAGCCTTGGATCGGACTGCCCGTTTCGCAGAACAACTTCGGATACTGCTTGATAACCTCATCCGTTGATGAAAATCTCACTTCCACACAGAAATCTTACTCCAATCCAGCTTCAGTGAGCTCAACCAATTTCTTCCTAGTAAGGCAGACTTGTCTCCTTTCACTACTATTAGAGGCAAGTTCTGAAATTGA
This sequence comes from Pristiophorus japonicus, assembly GCF_044704955.1. Classification (NCBI taxonomy): domain Eukaryota; kingdom Metazoa; phylum Chordata; class Chondrichthyes; family Pristiophoridae; genus Pristiophorus; species Pristiophorus japonicus. Next base: position 15,400,352 of record NC_091994.1, read on the forward strand.
TCTTTATATTTCACCGGTACGGTGATACGACCTACCACAGGAATTTTTTCTCCCGAGTAGCCTCGCAGCTCTATCTTGGATTTCTCCAGTTGGAAATCAAGCAATTTGTCGAGGTACAGCAACTCCTGTACTACACACACGGATGCACCCATGTCAATTTCTATTGGTATCTTGAATCCCGCAACATCTATGTGCATTTTGATGCTTTCCGAATCGTTGTCCCTTAACCTCGTGCTCCTGATGATGTGTAACTCTAACATCTCCTCGTCCTGTTGTTGTTCTTCCATGCTTTGTAGTCTCTTGGGATTTCTACTCATAGCTTTGAACGCTGGACTCATAGCTTTGGAAGCTGGTTTACCCTTCAGTCGGCATGCCTTCGCAAGATGCCCAGTCTTCCTGCAGAAGAAACTCTCTGCCTTCACGTATGGACAACTTTGAGCAATGTGTTGTCCTTGGCACCTATAGCACGACTTCGACGCTCTGTTAGAATTTCCAGTTTCTGAGACTTTGGGCCCCCATCGTCTTTTACTTTGAACCTGCGGGTGATTTATCTGCAGGTTGACTGACGACCGTAATTATTATTTAATTCTCGGGAATATTGTTCGGCCATGCCCATTGACCTCGCTGTCTGACAAGCAATCTCAAAAGTCAAGTCATCCGTCATCAATAACTTCCTTCTGATTGGATCATTTTTCACCCCACAAACAAAACGATCCCGTAATGTGCGGTTTTGAAAGTTTCCAAAATTACAGTGCATCGATAGCTTTTTTAATGCTGCGATGTAATCACTGATACTTTCATCAGCCTTTTGATTCCGAATCCCAAAACGATAGCTTTCAGCAATTTCTAACGGTTTGGGGTTATAGTGCTGCTCCAGCTTCGTTAAAATCTCTTTAAGCGTTGTGTCCTTTGGCTCGTCAGGCACAAGCAGATTTACAAGGGTTTCGTATAATGTCGGACCCGCCACCGATAAGAAGATCACTTTCTTATGTTCCAACACAGCCCGGTTCTGGACTGCATTGTCTGGAACTTCGATTATGTTATTTGCAGTGAAATACATTTTTAGCCAATCCACATACGCTTTAAAATGTTCCAGGTCGAGTCTATATTCCCCCAAATGTCCGATTACACCTGCCATTTTAATCTCTAGCTGTTCACACCATGTGCTGTATTTCACCTCGGATTTTGTAGCTTTTTTCCAAAGTCAGAAACTTCCAAAGTCTGTCTGTCCGCTGGCTGAATCCTTCCCCAACAAAATTTAAGCTTTAAATCATCCGAAAAACCCCATCTCATCGCCAACTGTGATATATTCACAGAGCACAAGGGCACACAGCTTCCTATATGGCAGGCAGCTCTCTCGGAAGCCTCCGGAATCTGCCTGGTTCTGTTTATTATTAACTCTGCAGTTGCAGTACACAATACATCTACATCCACAGTGTGGAGCTACAAACATTACAAGCTTACAGACATTATATGTGTCCTCTCGTTCTCGACCCTTCCCCCAATGGGAACAGTTTCTCTCTATCTACCCTGTCCAGACCCCTCATGATTTTGAACACCTCTATCAATGACGAGAATGAAAGAATGAAGTCACCATTAAAAGTAAGTCGCTGATGTCTAAATGGCGTGTAGCCTGCCCCGGGTTAATGTGACCCTTTAGCACAATAAATCATACCCAAGAAGCTTCACACAAGGCGGATCGGATACCGAACAGGATTTGGGAGATGATATGGGGAGGTGATCAAAGGCGTGGTTGGAAAGGTAGATATTTCAGGAGGCTGTTGAAGGTGAAAAGAGATGGAGAGGAACAAACTGCAATTTTCCAGAAGTAGCAGGTAGTTTAAGGGATAGGTTGAAAGGGCGTGTACAGATCTTAGTCTTCTTCTTGTTTGCCCATTGCTTCTCACTGATGGCCTGGGACCGGACATGTATATTCACAACACTCTGCTTCTCTTCCACCACTTCTGTGCTGACAGATATCAAGTACTGGGTGAGATACAACTTTCTCCATTTGAACTTTGAAGACCAAAGCTGGAAAACAATTCGTACTCTCCCATCCCACCACCCACTCCTCCATCCTTCTCCCCAGCTGCTCCCCAGACAACAAAAACTTGTATTTATCGAATGCCTTTAACATAGTAAAATGTCCCAAGGCGTTGCACAGCAGCGATTATCAAACAAAATTTGACACCAAGCTACACAAGGAGATATTAGGATAAGCGATCAAAAGCTTGGTCAAAGAGATAGGTTTTAAAGAGTGTCTTAAAGGAAGAGAAGGGGAGAGGCGGAGAAGTTTAGGGAGGGAATTCCAAAGCTTACAGCCTGCACAGCTGAAGCTATGACCACCAATGGTGGAGCGATTAAAATCGGGGATGCACATGAGCTCAGAATTGGAGGAGCGCAGAGCTCTAGGAGGGCTCTAGGGCTTGAGGAGGTTACAGAGATAGGAAGGGGTGAAATTTGATGTTCTGTTTGACTCTCAGCTAAACTTCAAACCCCATATCCTATTGTTGAAAATAATTTACTCCTATCATTGCCATATTGCCCATATCTGCCCTTCCCTCACTTCCATCACACCTGAAGCTGCATTTTTCTTAACCTCTAGACTTGATTTACGCAAGATTCCCCTCGGCCAGCCTCCTACAACATGTCCAAAACTTGGCCAACTACTACTGGTCTCACAGTAAGTCCTGTTTGTCCATCACCTTTGTTGTGGTCAATCTCCATTGCCACCAGGACATCGTGTAAAATCTTCATATCATCATCATCATAGGCGGTCGCTCGAACGAGGATGACTTGATTCCACATGAGTTCATAGCTGTTTCAATGAAGGACCCGATATTCCAGTCCTGAACTCCAGTTGAAGGGGTGGAAGATGCCTGAGCGTGGATTTTTTTAACGTGTGGTGACCGTTGCACATCAGCCACCACTCCTCAGCAAAATCCTCAGCCTCATTTCCGAATCCCTCTATGGTTTTGCCTCTGCAACCTCCTCGAGGCCCTGACTCTATCCCGGCTCTTTAGTTTCCAGTTCCAGCCTCCTGCACATCACCTCCCTCCCACTCTGCTCCGTCATCAGTGACAGAGCCTTCGACCATTTCAAGTCTCCGGAGCTTCCTTCCGAAACCCCTCCATTTTGCTCATGCTCTCCAGTTTCTAAAAGTGTCCTCAGAATTGACCTTGTCGCTCCATGCTTTTCGTCGTCTCTCCTAAATGCTGCTTGGTGTCCAGCTTTGCTCTGTGAAGCACCTTGGGATGGTTTCAACTTAAAGGCGCTATATAAATGGAAGCTGTTGTTGTTTAACTCATCCACATGAGATTTCAATAGGGTTGGCAACTCTGGTTGGACGCGTTCCTGGAGGTTTCATCACACAACCTCCTGCCTCCAACCCAGTCAAATAGCTTTTTACCCCCATCTCCAATATCTTTATAACTAATAAATGAAAGTTTTCAAAAAACTTTGAAAAAATCTTTTTTTTTTACTGCCCCTATGATTTTTCTTCCAGTGTTGCTCATGGCAGTATCCTTAGAGATTAATGTTTTATTCCTGGAGAACAGTCCAGGAGAGTTGGCAACTCTAGATTCCAACAGAACTGTTACCACTTAACTGCTGTAGTTGTGGATTCCACACTCCTGGAAACATTCAGCAGTGTAAACTTTTAGAGGACTTATCCCTGTGTAGGGGCGAATCATTAACGCAAGCATTAAAAGGAACTAAGAACTGCTAAGAAGGAAGTACAGTTTTCCACCAATTTGGTCCTCCACCAACCTGGCCCCAACACACAGCATTGCCCACGGTCATCAAGATCCACGGCGTGGCCCTGGACAACGTGGACCAGTTTCCATACCTCGGGAGCCTATTATCAGACATCGACGACGAGGTTCAACACCGCCTCCAGTGCGCCAGTGCAGTGTTCGGCCACCTGAGGAAAAGAGTGTTCGAAGATCAGTCCCTCAAATCTGCCACCAAGCTCATTGTCTACAGGGCTGTAGTGATACCCACCCTCCTGTATGGCTCAGAGATGTGGACCATATACTGAAGACACCTCAAATCGCTGGAGAAATACCACCAACGATGTCTCCGTAAGATCCTGCAAATCCCCTGGGAGGACAGACGCACCAAGGTTAGTGTCCTCAATCAGGCCAACGTCCCCAGCATTGAAGGACTGACCACACTCGACCAGCTCCATTGGGCGGGCCACATTGTCCGCCTGCCTGACACACGACTGCCAAAGCAAGCGCTCTACTCGGAACACTTACACGGCAAGCGAGCCCCAGGTGGGCAGAGGAAATGTTTCAAGGACAGCCTCAAAACCTCCTTGATTAAGTGGAACATCCCCACTGACACCTGGGAGTCCCTGGCCCAAGACCACCCTAAGTGGAGGAAGTGCATCCGGGAGGGCACTGAGCACCTCAAGTCTCATTGCCGAGCGCATGCAGAAACCAAGCATGCTCCTTCCGCATGCTGGTGGGAACCGAAGGAACAGTCTCAAGTGCTGCAGCTGGCAGGCCCGCGTGAGGAGCAGGAGGAGGAGAAAGCGGAGCCTGGACCTGGGCCAGGGGAGGCCTCATTTTCTCTGTGAGGCCCGAAGGAGTCCACCTGCTCCTCTGGTCCCCAACAAGGAAATATTAAAAAAAGCTAAATAAACACACTTCTTTGGGCCTTTTTGACCATTGACTCCTCATGCCGCTAGCTTCATCTGGCAATGGCTCCTTCGTTCAGGCCACTAGTTAACATAGTTGTTAAGCCTTCATAACATCATCAGAGCCTGATCTGCATATTTGAAGAAGGAGTCTCCCAGTTTCCAATGGGTGTCCTTGCTGCCTGCTCAGAAGAGAATGTTAAATTTGACGTCTACGGGAAGGGAGCAAGACATCGGCGGGTAAGTCACACAGGTGATTTTAACTGCCCACCCATTTTGTTTTGCTGACCGGACAGACTTAAAATTGCCCCTTCAGTATAAAGTGCACACTCCATTCGCATAGGGACACACTCCATTTACACAAGTTCAGAGAGCTTGGGTGTGGGTTGACAGAACCAAGACTTAAGGGGGTGGGGAAATTCAGTACCTTAGTGCCACCCATTAACGCCTGCAGAAGGTGTTAACGGGGCACTAGAGCATTATAGTTGGGGTGAGACGAATCTAGCGCCGCACGCCAAAATCCTCCCCACCCCCGCCCACCACAGCACCGCCTCTGTTATCGCCGGGAGCCTCAATGCCAGGTGGATCATGACGTCAGTGAGCATGCGACGCTTACTGACTGCCCGATCTGCGAAATTGATTGTCATCGCCTACTTTAGTGCCTGGAGGAAACAGCGACAGGGAGAGCTGGTGTGAAGCAACAGGAAGCTGGCTCCAGGGACATTATTTAAAGAGATCATCAGTAATAAGTCGCAGCTGTAGGTTAGTAGAGTTTCAGTGTTTTCTTGTCAGTTTCACATAGTGCAACAGTCTCATTCCGTGATTTCAAGGTTATCGGAGTGTTGTGGCAACTAAAAAGTAGCTACATTTATTCCTTAAAAAAATCAAATTGCTACACTTGGTTACATTAATAGGGGCTGTACTGGCAGGGCTCCTCCAGATTTATCCAGACACCTTTCTGTCTGTTACCGCTATCTCCCCCTATCACAAATGCTGAATCTCTCACTGGGAGCCTGTAAACCTTTACTAAAATTGGCTAAATCCAGAAAATCCACCAGGGCCAGCGCCAAACAGGTGGGCCAGGCCGAAGTCTCACAGGTGTGGAGAGCACGAAGAATACCCGGGCTTCATTGTCCAGACACTACCAGAGTGTTTATTGACACCACTGTGTCAGCCAATGAGTCGGAGGTAGGACCAGACTGACGGCAGGCCTTACAGCAAACAGTTTGTTTTACAGAAAACAAAGTCTATTTACTCAGCAAACAGAGTCTGTTTAAACAGCGCGCTACAGCAAACAGTCCACAGAGTCTATTTAAAAGGAGATTCTTCGAACTACAGCAAACAGAACTCATGACCGATACAAGGTGACTACATCTCCTGATAAAAACGGTGATTATTCCAACATAATGCAGAGTGTGGAGGATCGTTGTACAATACAAATTATGAGTGTAAAACCAATCCCAGTCACTGGCCAGGAATATTGGTGTCAGAACGCAGCTGGCACTCAGGAACCACACGGAGACAGGAGTCAGTGCTCTTGGAAGAGATGGAGAGAGGGATGGAGGAGAATAAAGTAGCAGAAAGTTTTGTTGTTTTTGAAAAATCCCCAATATATGAAGAGTTAACAGAAATTGTGATTTCTCTTTCCCCCATTGTGCAAACAGCGCTGGAGTGTTTTAAGCTAAATAATTCACTCTTTATTATGATTATTAATTAACTTCAGGGAATAAGAGATTACTTCGCATTTTTAGTTAATTAAAATGAATGAATTATACATTTCATTGCCAATGACGGCAGGCTTCTAACACAAAGATTTTTAATCTTTGTAAACTTCTGAATGCTGGGCGTTTCTATAACAACGTTAATTATATATGTGGAACCTTGTGGTACCATGCAGAAGATTTGGTTCTCTTCAGAGTAGATCAGGTGGGGAGAGTAAATGTGTATCGTAGAGACCTTCAGTGATGTTACCAATCTTTAACCACAACCAGTGTCTGGGTTTCGACACTGCAAGTTGTGTATGTTCTTTGAGCCTGTTATTCCATCTGAGCATAAAGTTCCAATTTTAGTACCTTTTGGTTAAATCCAGTACTTCAGTGAGAATATGACTATCAGCACAGCTTGAGCGCATAATCTAGGCCCCTTCAGTGCAGTCCTGAGGGAGTGCTGAACCATCGGTGATGCCGTGTTTCAGGTGAGATATGCTGTCTCAGATGGATGCAAAAGATCCCATGGCACTATTTCGCAGAAGAGCATGGGGAGTTTGTTCCAGTGTCCGTGCCAACATTTGATCTCTCAACCAATACTTAAAACAAATGATCTGGTCATTTATTTCACTGCTGTTTGTAGGAGCATGCTGTGCACAAATTGGCTGCCGCGTTTCCTACATTGCAAGAGTGACTGCACTTCTAAAAATACTTCATTGGTTGTAAAGCGCTTTGGGACCTCCTGAGATGAAAGGCACCATATAAATGCAAGCTTTTTCTTTTCTTTCTTTGTGCCAAAGTTGCCGTCTTCACCTCACTGTTGGGGAAGAACAGGTGTCACAATGCAGGAACATGATTCTACTTCTCTACCGTTGCAAACTTTATTAAATAACTGGGAAAGACCTGCACCTCAATGATAAATTTGCCGTTGCTGAGCTCAGACCTATCCACAGGAAGTTAATATAGAGGCTGCATATAAAGACCCCACAAGGGCCGGCCATTATGGAAAGGATTACGTAGAAAATAGGTGCAGGAGTAGGCCATTCGGCCCTTCGAGCCTGCACCGCCATTCAATAAGATCATGGCTGATCATTCACCTCAGTACCCCTTTCCTGCTTTCTCTCCATACCCCTTGATCCCTTTAGCCGTAAGGGCCATATCTAACTCCCTCTTGAATATATCCAACGAACTGGCCTCAACAACTCTCTGCGATAGGGAATTCCACAGGTTAACAACTCTCTGAGTGAAGAAGTTTCTCCTCATCTCAATCCTAAATGGCTTACCCCTTATCCTTAGACTGTGACCCCTGGTTCTGGACTTCCCGAACATCGGGAACATTCTTCCTGCATATAACCTGTCCAGTCCTGTCAGAATTTTATATGTTTCTATGAGATCCCCTCTCATCCTTCTAAACTCAAGTGAATACAGGCCCAGTCGATCCAGTCTCTCCTCATATGTCAGTCCTGTCATCCCGGGAATCAGTCTGGTGAACCTTCGCTGCACTCCCTCAATAGCAAGAACGTCCTTCCTCAGATTAGGAGACCAAAACTGAACACAATATTCCAGGTGAGGTCTCACCAAGGCCCTGTACAACTGCAGTAAGACCTCCCTGCTCCTATACTCAAAATCCCTAGCTATGAAGGCCAACATACCATTTGCCTTCTTCACCGCCTGCTGTACCTACATGCCAACTTTCAATGACTGGTGTACCATGACACCCAGGTCTCGTTGCACCTCCCCTTTTCCTGATCTGCAGCCATTCAGATAATATTCTGCTGTCAATTACTCCTGGAGTCCGCACTGCTGAAAGTGATTTGGATTGATTTTACGCACATAATTTTGTATTATGTAACTATCCTCTACTCATTTTGCTCGATAAATAGGCCTGCTTTTATCGGGAGACTTTGCTGTAGTTTTGGTCACGAGTTCTGTTTACTGTGGTGCGTAGAGACTCTGTTTAAATAGACTCTGTTTGCTTTAAAATAGACTATATTTACTGTAAGTCCTGCCGTAAGTCCCAACCAGCCTCAAACTCACTGGTTGACACAGCACAACTCTTTAGTTGGCACAATGGTGTCAATATTCACTGCATAATAAAAATGGTGTTTGAAATGCGCCGATGTTACAGTGGTAAATGTACTAGCGAGGGTGGTCGTGAGTTATATGAACCAGGAGGGTTCTTTCTAGCTTCTCCGCTGAGTTAGCTAGGCTAGCAGTAGGGGCCCACAATTGACTTCCGCGTTCCTGTTCTAGGGAGGGGGAAAAATTGGTTAGGGTTTCCATTCCTGATTGCAATGCAATGGCTTTTGCGGAATCGTGTGCACCAGTGGACGAGGGCCAGATCAGGAAGTGCTGAATAGCCTGCCAGCACTCAATGTCACTGTCCAGGCTCATGCAACGAGATTGGCCATTTGGGTGACGTAAAGGAGCACGCCCAGCAGGGGCATGAAAAGGAGAAGCTACTCAAACTTTCCTCCTGTCTTTATTACATCATCTTCTGTCAGCGTGTGGCACTTGACACTGCAGCATTGTGGTAGCTTTCAAATCTATCTTTAAAAGCATCCTGCGGTTATGAAGGACCCCTACTGTTACTTCATGTTGAAAAATGATTGCAGCTTGTATGAAGTGACATGAATTAGTCAAGTCTTAAAATGTTGTTTAATTTACAGAAGTACTGAATTTAATTCAAATATCTAATCCACATGAAGATTTTTATATGCACTTAGCTTTAGAACTAGATTTGTTTCTTACATTGCTTCTTCTTCTTCTTCTTCCTATGTGGTCCCTCGTATCGAGGCCAACCTTATCAGAACAAAAACTAAAAGCCCCAATAAAGAAAGAAAAGCTTACATTTATCATCATCATCACAGGCAGTCCCTCGAAATCGAGGAAGATTTGCTTCCACTCTAAAAGTGAGTTCTCAGGCGACTGAACAGTCTAATACGGGAATTACAGTCTCTGTCACAGGTGGGACAGACAGTCGTTGAAGGAAAGGGTGGGTGGGGCTGGTTTGCCACATGCTCCTTCCGCTGCTTGCACTTGATTTCTGCATGCTCTCGGCAACGAGACTCGAGGTGCTCAGCGCCCTCCCGGATGCACTTCCTCCATTTAGGGCGGTCTTTGGTCAGGGATTCCCAGGTGTCAGTGGAGATGTTGCATTTTATCAAGGAGGCTTTGAGGGTGCCCTTGAAACGTTTCTTCTGCCCACCTGGGGCTCGCTTGCCGTGTAGGAGTTCCGAGTAGAGCACATGCTTTGGGAGTCTTGTGTCGGGGCAGGCGGACAATGTGGCCCGCCCAACGGAGCCGGTCGAGTGTGGTCAGTGCTTCGATGCTGGGGATGTTGGCCTGATCGAGAACACTAACGTTGGTGCGTCTATCCTCCCAGGGGATTTGCAGGATCTTGCGGAGGCAGCGTTGGTGGTATTTCTCCAGCAATTTGAGGTATCTACTGCATATTGTCCATGTCTCTGAGCCATACAGGAGGGCGGGTATCACTGTATTCCATGAGCTTGGTGCCATATTTGAGGGCCTGAGCTTCGAACACTCTCTTCCTCAAGCAGCCGAAGGCTCGTCGGCGATGTCTGGCCTTGCTGATAGTAGGCTCCCGAGGTATGGAAAGTGGTTCACGTTGTCCAGGACCGCGCCGTGGATCTTGATGACTGGGGGACAGTGCTGTGTGGCGGGCTCAGGTTGGTGGAGGACCTTTGTCTTGTGGAGCAAAGCAGCTTTACAGACAGCTTAAGGTCGAGGTCCAACAAAAAATCCGCAACCTAAAGAATAGATGGTGGGTGGAGAAAGCACAGGTGATTCGGCACCTGGCCGACAGCCACGATGTGTGAGGATTCTTCACCGCAGTCAAGTTCACCCATGGCCCAAGCACCCAAGGCCCCACCCCACTGCTGGTCAAGAACGGGGAAACACTCATCAAGGACACTGAGGCAGTCAGGACCTGCTAAAGGAGCATTTTGAAGATCTCCTTAATCAAGACTCTGCCTTTGACACGGGTATCCTCGACTCCATCCCACAGCATGCTACCCGCCACCATCTCAGCAAAACCCCAGCCCTGCACATGGTAAAAAAGGCTATCCGTCAGCTCAAGAACAACAAGGCATCGGGAGCAGAAGAAATCCCCGCTGAAGCACTACAATATGGTGGACAGGTCCTATTGGCAGGAATGCATGAACTCATCTCTCTCATCTGGAAGGAGGAGAGCATGCTGGGAGATCTCAGAGATACAGTTACATTTATATAGCGCCTTTCACAACCTCAGGACGTCTCAAAGCGCTTAACATCCAACGAAGTACTTCAATCACTGTTGTAATGTGGGAAACGCGGAGGCCAGTTTGCGCACAGCAAGCTCCCACAAACAGCACAGTGGTAATGACCAGATAATCTGTTTTTGTGATGTTGATTGAGGGAGTAATATTGACCAGGACACTGGGGAGAACTCTTCTTCAAAATAGTGTCATGGGATCTTTTATGTCCACCTGAGGGTTTAATGCCTCATCAGAAAGTTAACACCTCTGACAATGCAGCACTCCCTCAGTAACTGCACTGAAGGGTCAGCCTAGAATATGTGATCAAGTGTTAGGTGTGGGACATGGAGCAACAACCTTCTGACACAGTGGCGAGAGTGCTACCCTGAGCCATGGCTGACAATAACAACAACAACTTGTATTTATATAGCGCCTTTAATGTAGTAAAACGTCCCAAGGCGCTTCACAGGAGTATTATGACTCAAAACATTTGACACCGAGCCACATAAGCAGAAATTAGGACAGGTGACCAAAAGCTTGGTCAAAGAAGTAGGTTTTAAGGAGCGTCTTAAAAGAGGAAAGAGAGGTAGAGAGGCGGAGTGGTTTAGGGAGGGGGTTCCAGAGCTTAGGGCCCAGGCAACAGAAGGCACAGGCACCAATAGTTGAGCGATTATAATCAGGGATGCTCAAGAGGGCAGAATTGGAGGAGCGCAGACATGTCGGGGTTTGTGGGGCTGGAGGAGATTAAAGAGAAAGGGAGGGGCGAGGCCATGGAGGGATTTGAAAACAACGGTGAGAATTTTCAAATCGAGACATTAATTATCCATTAATTCCAATAGTGTGCTTTGTTCATCTTGTATTTTAATGTAAATGAACCTTAGGTGCCACCCCTTTATCGTAGTTTCAAGATGAGGTTATTAGGAACCCGAGAGAGCTTCTTCTCTTGCCCAACAGCAACAGACTACAAGTGTAAGCACCATAAGTCCTATTAGGTGCTTGCTGCTAATCCTCTCCTCAAAGTACCTCTCCTTTACGAGTAATTTTCCAGTGCACTGCTTGGAGCTTAATGTCCCCTAATATGCAATACATTTATAAAATGTTGTGCACAGCAGCGAAGATTTTTTTTAGACCTAAAAATTAAATTGCAATGTTTCGAAAGAGTATAGGGTTAAATTCATACTGTGTGATTTTAGTAACGAATGCATTAACAATTTCATGCGAAACTCCTGTTGGCTATTTTAATGAAGGCATAACAGCATGTTTCGACACCACAAGTAATGTAATGACCTTTAAAAGTGCAGACTTGTTACTACTTTCCTTTGATCCTTTATAGGCCTCTGTTCAGGGCTGTGAAAAATGTGGAAAGAAACGTTGGGTTTTCGCCACATCATTAGAACCGTTCTTTAAACCGACAACTGCTTTCTTTTGGAGGGGAGGTGTTAGAACAACAGAGCTTTGAACAGGGAAGGAAAAATGTCTCCCTTCCACCACCAAAATGTTTGCACGCAATTGTCGCTCACCTTATCATGCTGCCTCTTGAGCTTTGCACGGCTGCCTGGGTGACAACATCATTATGCCTTTTACACTAACAGATTCAATTGAGTCTGTGCACTATTATTAGTGTCAGCCAGTGGCTCAGTGGGTAGCATCCTTGCCTCTGAGTCAGAAGGTTGTAGGTTCAAGTTCTCACTCCAGAAGCCTGAGCACAAAAATCTTGATTGACACTCCAGTGCAGTGTCGTGGGAGTGCTGCACTGTCAGAGGTGCCGTCTTTCAGATGAGACATTAAACCCAGGCCCTGTCTGCTCTCTCAGGTGGACGTAAAAGATCCCATGGCACTATTTCGAAGAAGAGCAGGGAGTTCACCCAGGTGTGTCCTGGCCAATATTTATCCATCAGTCAACATAACTAAAAGCAGATTATCTGGTCATTATCACATTGCTGTTTGTGAGAGCTTGCTGTGCGCAAATTGGTTGTTGCGTTTCCTACATTGCAGCAGCGACTACACTTCAGGTCGGGAGGATAAAAGAGCTGGAGTGCGCGGGCCCTGCAACAATTCGTGGGCCACCCCGACCTGCGAGAGGACACCACCGCAGGTCGGGAGGATAAAAGAGCTGGAGCAAGCCACTACAACTTCCAGCGCGAGCTGCTCCAAGTGTGCGACAGCTTCGAGGTGGGTGACTGGGTGACGTCATCAAAACCCAGATCGGCATTTGGAGCATGGGCAGGAACATTGGCGGGGCCCAGGTACAGCGGAGAAGCGGGAAGGTCGGGGTGGATGAGCGGTGAGAGGTTGTGACGAATGATTAAGGCAGAGAAGCGGCGAGAGATCGAGGCGGTAATGCAGTGGATGATCGGGGTGAAGGAGCGGTGAGGGATCATGACTGTGATTCGGCGACTGATTGCAGCGGAGGTGCGGCAAATGTTTTGTGGCAGAGGAGCGGTGAGAGATTGTGGCGGAAGAGCGGTGAGAGATCGTGGCGGAAGTGTGGCAAATGGGGTACGGGGCCCAGAAGAACCGGGGGCCCAGGGGCAGCACAGGCCAGCCCACATCGCAATATGTGTGCGCACTAGGTCCGTGCAGCAGAGCAGGTCTCCAGTCATCCTGGTTAACCCTTGCCACTGGATAAAGGTCTAGCTCTGTCAAGCCCGTGTTGGTGGCTGATGTGCAACGGTCACCACATGTTAAAAAAATTCACGCACAGGCATCTCCCACCCCTCGAGTTCAGAACTGGAATATCGTGTTCTTCATTAAAACATCTGCGAAATCGTTCCTTTTGGTGTGGAAGCAAGTCATCCTCATTCAAGGGACCACCTATGATGATGATGACACTTCAAAAGTCCATCATTGGCTGTAAAGCGCTTTGGAACGTCATGAGGTTGTTAAAGGCGCTATATAAATGCAACTCTTACTTTCGCACACCATAGGCAGCAGAGTGATTATGTTACTGGATTAGTAATCTAGAGCTCTGAGCGAATGATTCAGAGACTTGAGTTCAAATCCCACCATGGCAGCTGGGGAATTTAAATTCAATTCATTAAATAATTCTGGAATAAAAAGCTAGTATCAGTATGAAACTATTGGATTGTCATAAAAACACAACTGGCTCACTGATGTCTGTTAGGGAAGGAAATCTGCCGTCCTTACCCATCCCTAATCGCCCTCAAAAAGGTGGTGGTGAGCTTGAGGCTTGCTCGGCCATTTCAGAGGGCAGTTAAGAGTCAACCACGTTGCTGTGGGTCTGGAGTCACGTGTAGGCCAGACCAGGTAAGGACGGAAGATTTCCTTCCCTAAAGGACATTAGTGAACCAGCTGGGTTTTTACCAGTAGTTTCATGTTCACCATTACTGATACTAGCTTTTTTATTCCAAATTTATTTAAAATGAACGTAGCTGCCGTGGTGGGATTTGAACTCTGTGGCCGCGATTTCACCAACTGTGGGGAGTCCAGGGCGGCGGGGATAGGTGGCGGGTTGCGACCTCTCTCCTGGCTCCATCCTGCTCGGTGAAAAGAATTTTCCAGTGATGGGGCTTTTTAAGTCGGCCCTGCGAGGTTCCCGGCCAATTAAAAGGAAACGGGTCTGATGACATCATCCTATGACGTGTCATCAGCCGGTTTCCTTAAAGGGACCATGTCCAAATTTAGTGATGTCATTTGTGATGTCAGTGGTCTGCAGCATTGAGGTGTTGCAAACACCGACAAGCACTGTTCAAAGGCACACGGCTGCACCCAGGCTCTCCCATGATTCCCTCCAGAAGCATATGGAGGAAGTCACAGCACATAGGGAGGTTCTCTTCCCTTTCAATGGACAGAAGAGATCTCCCCAGGAGATCAACATAGCCCGGTTGCACATTGCACAAGAGGACACAAGCAGTGATGTCGTCAGGAGGGCCTGGCTACAGTGACGCAAACTTTTCAATTATTTCAATAGATCACGAAACGTTACTGCAACTCCACACTCAACCTTATCCTGTTGTGCCACTCCTTACATCCCCATCACTCTGCCTTCCCTACCCTACATCCTTATTCACACCAACTTACCTTGCACCTCCACCCATCCCTCTCTCTCTATCTACATTATCACATCTCCATCTCACTAACGACCCCTCACACTCACCCTGATCCTTGCCCAGTCATACCAACTAACAACACACTTGGGTGTTATCGCCAATGCTGATGTAAAGCTAATATGGCGTCAATGATTGAAATCTATTTTTTCAATACTTTGTTCTTGGACAGATTTGTGTGCACCTTTGGAAGTGGGTGAGTTGTAATGAAAAGGTGAGACATAACGGTATGCCCCCCCCCCCCCCCCCCCCCCGCCGCCAGGATGGTGAGTGTGAAAGGAATCGCTTGGGCATTGCAGGGATGCTTTATGGTCTTGCTGCAGGGGGGGTGCCAAACTGGCGCATCATGCGGCAGCCAGGGTGTACAGCGTCAAGTGAAGTAAATGTGGCCATGATGAGACCCCCCCTGGCCTCCCGGGCAGCAATGTGATCAGGTGCTGATGTCCTTTGTCCTGTGCAGGTGATTGCGGAGAAAGTTGGTGTTATTGTGGGTGCTGCTGGTGTGCCTGGTGATGTTGGTGTTGGGGCTGATCGTGGTGGGATTCTGAGGACCAAGGTGAGATTTCTTTTCAAGGGCACCGATGCTGATGGAATAGATGGCAGCTGAAGTTGAGGTGACAGAAGCGATCTGTCAGTGGTGAGAGAGAGGTTGCTCCAAGGAGCTGACAGTGGATAGAGAGTTTACTCCAAATACTTCCAAACTGCATAAAGCGTCTTCCAAATCCTGAAGGCTCCAGCTTCTAAGCTTGGAAAGTGAACAGCTGTGAAATGGTAGCTTTTATAGGACTTTTGGAGCTGTCACCTATGCAGAAGAATGGAGAGTCAATGAAAACCCGACTTACTTATCTGACGTGATCCACGAGCGCTGTGAACTTCATGAAAAATCTGGAACAATGCTAAGTACATGGTAAAATGCTGGTCAAGTACCTTTTAACGATGTCAATTGGCTCCTTGGTGTCGGGTCTGTAACGCGCAGACAGACCCGACACTTGGGAAACTGACGTGGAGGTGGGTTGACAGCAGGCTGTCGACCCACTGTCAATCTTTTATATTTTGACAATGGACCCGCCTCCTGAGCACCCATAAAATTGTGGCCTTAATCTTTGAATCTTCAGTCCAGGCCTCTGGATTACGAGTCCAGTAACATTTCCCCAATGCTACCGCTCCTGATATGAGTCAGACTGGGCAGTGATTTCAGCAAGCTGTTCAACTGGAGAGAGCTGAAGCCAATCCTGTTCTTCCCTCCTGACACCCACCTTCCCAGCAGGAATCACCAAGTAGAGTTGAGCAGTGAGAACCCAGGCTTATTTTCTTTTTCATCTCACTAGGCCGAAGCTAATGGCGGGCACTCTTTTTATCAAGCCAGCTGCGATCAGAGTCTGGGGATGGAAACTGGGACTTTCCTGGCCAACCTAGCTCAGTTCCACACCTGTTGGTATGTTTATCCACTGAGTCATCGGGCGAGACAGCTTTCAGTTCTCACAGTATAGTTCAAAAGCGGCTGCACAATGCCACCACCAGCTTTTCATTAACGCGGTTGAAATTTTTTGGAATGAAAAGCAGATGCTTGGTTTGTCAAAGCCATAAAAAGGTAGCAACTGACAAAAGATATGGAATTGGGCCAAGGTTTTGCCCGTGCTGCAGGCTTTGGCTCAGCAAGGCCCACACATTTCATGCCTGGCCTTGTGGTCGATGGGTTTGTTTACGAATATAGGAACAGGAGTAGGCCATTCAGCCCCTTGATCCTGTTCCTCAGTCCAGCCAAACTGAAAAAATGTCAAATGTAGGCCAGTTTACTTGAATCTTAATAATTCACATTAGCAAATAATATCCATTTAAAAAAAAATGCATCTTCAAACAAAATAAAATGAGTATTGTCATTTTTTTTTTTAATTCTTATGAGATAACTTACCAGTCATTGCACTGCCACATCCCATGAATGAATTATAAAAGAAATCTCCTTGAGTGAAAATTGGAAGTTTTTTTTAAAATGAAGGAATATGGAGGAAGAGATTCATCATGGGCACAAAGTGGGCGGTATCGGATCTGCCGGCCATTGTACGCCTGATATTGAGTTCGGCGGGCTCGAGTTGGATATCGACAGGGTGGTTAATAGGTGGCTGTGGCGATACCGACCGCCTCTGCCCAAACCGAATTTCTCGCCCACGTTTTCTTCCTTCAGCCAATGATAACAAAAAGCAGGAATGTAAGCATAAAGTGGGGAAGCCTAACTCTGAGATAAGATATGCTCCAAGGCATCTCTGGCCCCCTGGCCCCTTTAGCAGTGTAACTCTTTGATTCCAATGGTTATCTCGCGCTCAGTAGAAAACAGAGTTGCAAGCTGCTTCATCCTGAATCCTTTTACAAAGGTGATGCTCAACAACCCCAAGTGTTACTATTTTCTCTTTCCTCTTCTGTCTCTCTTCAGTTCCACTTCTATACTTCTCTCTCCTCTCTGGCAGTCAGCCACATTTGTCCGTATCTGTTGCTAAGAGCCGCTAACAGCTACTTGTCATTAGCTCGGCCTTCCAATGGCTCCGAGAGTCAAGACATCTAAGTTACTATTTGCGTAGCTGCGACATGAACTTCAATTTTTTTTTATTTTAAAGATTTTAACTTGAAATGCTCAGGGTATCTGAAACCTCCGCACACCCATTCTGCGCTTAAGTGCTTTCGAATTGAAATGGCGTGGCCGGGGGCGGAATTTAATCTATCCAAGCAGTCTCTGAGATGGAGGAAAAGAAATGGAAAAAAACAAGGTACATAGTCACAGAATAAAGAAGCAATTAACTCAGGCCTGAACCTAATTAGTTATCGCTGAAGAGCTATTATTTCTTTTATAGAGGCAGAAGACTCTTCTTCTATTTCAGAATCTCACTTAGCACATCTTGACCTTTAAACGATTGTCTTTGTATCATAGCAACACGACTGCTGTGCACTAAGAGCTTTACATAGCTGGCAATGGAAGATTCCCGGTTGGCTTAGTGGCTAAATGCACCCCCTAGTGTGGTGCTGAACAATTCATGTCTTTATGTCTTTAGCACGGTGACGAGATTTAACACCGCCTCCAGTGTGCCAGTGCAGCCTTCGGCCGCCTGAGGAAAAGAGTGTTCGAAGACCAGGCCCTCAAATCTGCCACCAGGTTCATGGACTACAGGGCTGTAGTAATACCCGCCCTCCTGTATGGCTGAGAGACATGGAACATGTACAGGAGACACCTCAAGTCGCTGGAGAAATACCACCAACGATGTCTCCGCAAGATCTTATAAAACCCCTGGGAGGGCAGACGCACCAACATTAGCGTCCTCGACCAGGCCAACATCCCAGCATTGAAGCACTGACCACACTTGATTAGCTCCGCTGGGCAGGCCACATTGTTCGCACGAGACTCCCAAAGCAAGCGCTCTATTCAGAACTCCTTCACGGCAAATGAGCCAAAGGTGGGCAGAGGAAACATTACAAGGACACCCTCAAAGCCTCCCTGATAAAGTGCAACAGCCCCACCGACACCTGGGAGTCCCTGGCCAAAGACTGCCCTAAGTGGAGGAAGTGCATCCGGGAGGGCGCTGAGCACCTCGAGTCTCGTCGCCAAGAGCATGCAGAAATTAAGCGCAGGCAGCGGAAAGAGCATACGGCAAACCGGTCCCACCCACCCTTTCCCTCAACGACTATCTGTCCCACCTGTGACAGAGACTGTGGTTCTCGTATTGGACTGTTCAGCCACCTACGGACTCATTTTAAGAGTGGAAGCAAGTCTTCCTCGATTCCGAGGGACTGCCTATGATGATGATTTAGCATGGGCCAATGTCCCATCGACAGCAGGAGAGACGACCCTAAACAGAGGTTGAACGAAGGGTTTGAGGAGGCTTTTGAAGATGGGGACAGGGTGTCGCAAGTTTGAAGAGAGAATTCTAGAGTGTAGGAAAGAGGCAGCTGAAGATGGGAATGGAAGGTGGTATGCCCAGAAGTCAAGGGTCAGGAGAGCGGAAGGTATAAACTGGGAGACAGGGCTAAAGGAGGCTGCAAAGATAAGATGGAAGGAGGCCATAGAGGGATTTATAAATGAGGTTCAAGGTTTTGAAATCAATACATTGTGGAACAGCGAGCCACAAGTGGTCAAAAAGGGGGCGAAGTTCAATGTGCTCATGTGCAGAAGGACACAAAAAAACCTAGTGCAAATAGTCACTCTGATATATATTTATCCCTGATGTCCTCGCCAATATTTATCCCTCAATCAACATAACAAAAACAGATTATCTGGTCATTATCACATTGCTATTTGTTGGAGCTTGCTGCGCGCAAATTTGTTGCTGCGTTTCCCACATTACAACAGTGACTACACTTCAAAAAGTACTTCATGGGCAGTAATCCGCTTTTGGGGCATCCGGTCATCAGGGAAGGCGCAATATAAATGCAAGTCTTTCTTGTCTACCGCCACTCACCGACTAGGCTCACTGGTATAGGAAGGTCATTTGGGCAAAGTACTGGACAGTTGCCAGAATCCACAGAGCCGCACATCTGTGTTAGTCAACATCTTTCGAAAGGAGAAGAGAACAAGATGAGAACATTAGAAAAAAATGCTAAAGTGGCAATTTTTAAAAAAAGATTTTGAAATCTGTGGACAATTTTTTTTTTTAAAAGCCATCTGATGCATTAGTGGTTTAAAATCTATCACCAACAACAACAACAACTTGTATTTATATAGCGCCTTTAACATATTATGAGATTTTAAAAATTGATACCGAGCCACATAAGTAGAAATTAGCATAGGTGACCACAATCAAAGCATGTGTGCTGCTCGTATTAAAAAGCTGTAGATTAATGAAGGAATCTAGTCACTGACACAATCAACAGATTCTGACTTCACATACACATCAGTTGTAGGCAAGTTCCACAGTTCATCGAGTACTCCAAATTCTGCCAGCTGATTTTGTGAAAGGACAGTGACAGCTTGTATAGTGTCTAAGAGATAGGTGTTTGAAGATGGAGAGAGAGGTGGCGAGGTGGAAGGGTTAGAAAGCAAGTTCTTGAGTGCAGGAATGTGTTGGCTGAAGGTTTCATCGCTGATGCTGGTGGGAGGGCAGGAGAGGGACAAAAGAGCACCTATATTGATTTTAAATATATATATAGAACTAGATTTAATCTAATTAACAAAGTGATCAACATCATAGACTTCATGTAAGCTGTTAAAAATCTGTAAAGCACTGTTTGAGGAAGAGCAAAATCTAACACGTTCCTGGACCAACATTCCTTTGTTAACCAAAAACTGCCTATTCCAACTCATTGCTGTTTGTGGGATTTTGAACAAAATGGCTGCCACATTTGTACCATAACAGTCTTTGCATTTCAAAGTATTTTCATTGTATATTAAGTGCTTTTGAGGTATTTTCGAGAGGCATGATAAGATGCTATATAAAGGCAAGCTCTTTTTTTTGGTATGATTGCCAACAGATGGTTGGCCTGGGATGAACACATTAAATCGATAGCAAAAAAAGCTGGACAGATAATGTAATTCATTGGGCTCCTACTGCATTAAGAACCTAAACTGATGGGAATTGTTTAGTCTAAGGCAGAGCTTGACAGCCCTGTTTATGAAAATGCAGTATCTTTGTTGCTTTTTCAATGGATTCCAGAGGAAACCACTTAAATATATGGAGCTATCAGAAAAGAAAGCAGCAAAGAAAGAAATGAGCAAGTTTGACAGATGTACAAAGGTGCATCACCCTACCTCTTGTGAATGCAGAGATGCTGGCAGTAAAAAGCAGACTCTAATCTACGAGTATGGCACCTACTTTGCATTTTTCTTTTTCTCTCTTCTTCTGCTGCATATCTTCCTGTCATCGTGCAGGCAAGATAAACCCTGGCTTTTGTTCTGTACTGCCAACAGTCTCCTTAAACCCCTCTACCCTCACTTCAAACAAACAAGGAGCTCATGGACTGCTTTGTCACCAAGATTGAGACGACAACAACAACATATAGCGCCTTCAATGCAGTAAAATGTCCCAAGGCACTTCACAAATGTTGACGCCGAGCCATATAAGGAGATATTAGGTGAGCAAAAGCTTGGTCAAAGAGGTAGGTTTTAAGGAGTGTCTAAAAGGAGGAGAGGGAGGCAGAGAGGTTTATACATAGAGGTTACAACACAGAAACAGGCCATTCGGCCCATCCAGTCCATGTCAGCGTTTATTCTTTACGCGAGCAAACAGTTCCACATGAATCACAGAAAGTTAACATGCAGGTACTGCAAGCAAGTAATAAAGCAACTGATATGCTCGCTTTTGTTTCAAAGGGATTAGAGTATAAGAGTAAACAAGTCTTACTACAATTATTCAGGGCATTGGTGAGGCTACACCTGGAGTACTGTGTACAGTTCTGGTCTCCTTACTTAAGGATGAACATACTTGACTTAGAGAGAATGCAACAAAGGTTCACTAGACTGGTTCCTGGGATGAGGGGATTGCCCTATGAGGAGAGATTGAGTAGACTAGGCCTATATTCCCTAGAGCTTAGAAGAATGCGAGGTGATCTCATTGAAACATATAAAATTCTTAAGGGGCTTGACAGTATTACTGCTGAGGAAATGTTTCCCCTGGCTGGGGATTCTGGAACAGTCTCCAAATAAGGGTCGGCCATTTAGGGCTGAGATGAAGAGAGATTTCTTCACTCCATGGGCTAGAATTTTCCCGGCCTAATGCACGTTCTAACGCAATTTGTTTGCGTTAAAAGTGCTTTTTTGTTCTTAAACTGAATTGCACAAAATTCCCTAAACCTTAAGAATGGCATTTTGAAAATATCGCTAAAAAGCGGATCGCCCTGGTGCAACACAGAAACAAAAATGCACCACCTAAGTTTGGTCATTCGGCGAACCCGTTTTGGGATGAAAAAAAAACGCACGAGAAAAGCAAGCGTCGGTAAGTAGGAGGACCTGCAAAAAAGGTAAGTTAAAGATTTTATTTTTTAATTCCTTTGCAGCAATTACATAGTTAAGTGTCTTGTAAATGTTTTGTGATTTTTGATTTTTTGTTTTTTGCCCTTTTTTTTTGTGTTTTCTCCCCTCCCAGGGCCTGTATTTTATGACATTGCTAGGCCTTGGGCTAAAGTTGGCGAGAACACAGTTTTTAACGGCAATCGTCATGCAACGCCATTTTTTAAGGACAGGCGTATTTTGTGGCCAAATTTATCCCCATAAAAAATGGCAACAGTTTTATTCTTATTTATTCACTAAAATGTCGTGATTTATCAAATAACGATAGGCTGGGGAATTTCTAGCCCTTAAAGAGTTGTGATTCTTTGGAATTCTCTACCCCAGAGGGCGGTGGATGCTCAGTCGTTGAGTGTGATCGATAGATTTTTGGACACTAAGCAAATCAAGGGACTATGGGGATAATGCAGGAAAGTGGAGTTGGTAGAAGATCAGCCATGATCTTATTGAATGGCGGAACAGGTTCAAAGGGCCAAATGGCCTACTCCAGCTCCTATTTCTTATGTTCTTATGTTCTCAGCTCATTTACTCGAGTTGTTCCCATATCCTTTCACCCACTTATTCCAACACATTATGCGTATAATGAGTCAAACATTATTTACGAATGTTGTTTGCACTTGTCATTTTAGGGAATTCCAGAACTTAGGACCTAGGCAGCAGAAGGCACGGCCACCAATGGTGGAGCGAGTAGAATCGGGGATGCTCAAGAGGGTAGAATTGGAGGTGTGCAGAAATCTCAGAAAGTTGTAGGGCTGGAGGAGGTTCTAGAGATAGGGAGGGGTGAGCCAATGGAGGCATTTGAGCACAAGGATGGGAATTTTAAAATCGAGGCGTTGCTGGACCAGGAGCCAATGTAGTCATCGAGCACAGGGCTGATGGGTGAGTGGGACTTGCTGTGAGTTAGGATACGGAAGTGGAGTTTTAAATTAGCTCAAGTTTATGGAGGGTTCAAAATGGGAGGCTGGTTATGAGCGCATTGGAATAGTCAAGTCTAGAGATAAGAAAGGCATTTGCAACCTTGATGTCATATATGACTCTGAGATGATCTTCTGCCTATTTCCACCTCCATAACATCGCTGGTCTCCGCCCTTGCCTCCGCTCATCCGTTGCTGAAACCTTCATCCATGCCTTTGTTAGCTCTAGACTTGACTATTCCAACGCATTCCTGGCTGGCCTCCCACGTTCTCCCTACATAGGTCATCCAGAACTCGGCTGCCCATGTCCTAACTCGTACCAAGTCCCGCTTACCCATCACCCCTGTGCTCGCTGACCTACATTGGCTCCTGGTTAAACAACGGCTCAATTTCAAAATTCTCATCCTTGTTTTCAAATTACTCCATGGCCTCGTCCCTCCCTATCTCTAATCTCCTCCAGCCCCCCAACCCCCCCCCCCCCCACCCCGTCACCAAGATACATGCGCTCCTCTAATTCTGTCCTCTTGAGCATCCCTGATTATAATTGCTCCACCATTGGTGGCCGTGCCTTCTGTTGCCTAGGCCCTAACCTCTGGAATATACTGCCTAAACCTCTCCGCCTCTTTACCTCTCATTCCTCCTTTAAGACGCTCCTTAAACCTACCTCTTTCGCCAAGCTTTTGGTCATCTGCCCTAATTTCTCCTTATGTGAATCGGTGTCAAATTTTTTGACTTATTATAATGGTGATGGAGAGTGTTATATATGCAATGAAGGTTCAAACTGAGTACTGTTTAACTAAGCAAGGAACAACCTTGCTCTGCTTTATTTAGGCTCAAAGTGCCTGACTCTCAAAATAGCTGGCCTTTTATACCTGAGCAGCACCATGTGCGTACTACTCAGTGGCCTCCAACAATGATGCCATCTGGTGGCTACAAACAGAATCTATATACATTACAGAGAGGATATGTGGTTGGATGCTCAAATCCAAGTCAGATAGGGTGCCAAGGTTGCGAACAGTCTGATTCAGCCTCAGAGATTGGCTAAGGAGAGTGACAGATTCGGTGGCTAGAGAATAGATCTTCCCAATATTTAATTGTAGAAATTATTGCTCATCCAATATTGGATGTTTGACAAGCAGCGTGCCAGATCTGAGGCGGTGGAGACATCGAGAGAGGTGGTGGTGAAGTTGTGCTGGATGTCATCAGTGGACCCTGGTGCCGTGTTTTCGGATGATGTCGCCGAGGGGCAGCATATAGATGAGAAAATGGAGGGAGCCAAGGATAGACCATCCATTCAGCTGTCTCTTGCTTCCCCGCCCTTGTCTTTCCCTTCTTCACCAAGCCAAATCTACTCTCAGCCTCAGCCTGCTCTAGCTTGAACCCACATCCACCTCCATAACAACAACTTGTATTTATATAGCCCCTTTACCATAGTCATCCTCGACTCCGAGGGACTGCCCAAGAAGAAGAAGACGACATCTTTCTCTACTATCTCGTTTATCTCCCCTCACACCCTTATCTTGTGCAAGAGACTGATCTCCTATTCCTTTAACCACATTCCTACTAAGCTTCCCAAATTCCCTTCCTGGCCTCCATGCCGAACAGTTGGCTCTTCATTCGCTACAATACTTCTGCAGCTGGAGATCTGCTTGACTACTTTCTCGTCCCCATCTTTGATATCCTTGTACCCAGTAAACTCCCTCCCACTCTGGTCACTTCCCCATTTCAAATTCTCATCTGTCAAAGCCAGGCTGTCAAGGCGATGGTCCCCAATAATGGTGTATATGGCAAGGACAGAAAATGCTGGAAATATTCAGCAGGTCAGGCAGCATCTGTGCAGCAAGAAACAGAGTTAACATTTCAGGTCTATGACCCTTCGTCTGAACGTCATCGACCCGAAACGTTAACTCTGTTTCTCTCTCTCCACAGATGCTGCCTGACCTGCTGAGTATTTCCGGCATTTTCTGTTTTTATTTCAGATTTCCAGCATCCGCAGTATTTTGCTTTTGTGTAGATGGCAAAGGCCTTGTTCGTGAGTGAATGGACAATCTGGAAGGAGATGCAGAGGAGGGCGGTGATTGTTGAGCTGCTCAGCCGTGGGTGGGATGTGTGGAACAGGAGTTTGGGGAGAGAGGAGGATAGGGCAGTTGGGGTTTGTTGTCCATGGCAAAGTAAATCAGGCAGAGTGTAAAACGTGCTGCCGATGCACTGTCACCACTTTTGTACTACCACCCGAGATGAATATCATCCCCCACCATTGAGTTTAAAAAGAAACGATCTGACAGCCTGCCCTGGGATCTGAAGCCTAGTCTCCCAGTCCAATGTACAGTGCGTTAAATCAAGGCTGACACTCCAGTGCAGGGCTGAGGGAGCCCTGCACTGTCGGAGGTGCCATCTTTTGGATGAGACGTTAAATCGAGGCTCCGTCTGCTCTCTCAGGTGGGCGTAAAAGATTCCAGGGCACTATTTCGAAGAAGAGCAGGTGATTTATCCCCGGTGTTCGGCCAATATTTATCCCTCAATCAACATAACTATAGTGTATGGAGAAAGAGTCAGACTGAACACTGTGAGCTCAAAGTAAAGTGTGATATTAGTCTTTTATTGCAGGTCTCCAGAGTGCCTCTAGTGGCTGTACAGAGTAAATACAAGTCCACATATATAACAACATTCCCCTCCCAAAATCAATAGGGTAACTATTTACAATGTGCGTCGATCTGGGGACTTCTTGCCTTGCTTGATTGTCTCGGTGTGAAAGCTGATGTTGTTGAATCATTTGTTGGATCCTCGCTGGGTTGCTGTGCAGTTGGCCTTGCTGGGCTGCCTGGTGTGTTGGGCCCTGCAGGGCTGCTGTGGATGATGGGTTCTGCTTCGTGGTCAACTGTGGTGTCGGTTGCCACTGGTGTGTAGGTTGGGGGATCAAAAAAGGTAGGGTTGCTCAGGGTAGTCCGTGAATCTGAGTTTGATTTGGTCCAAGTGTTTCCGGTGAATGAGTCCATTTGAAAGTTTGACCCGAAATATCCTGCTCCCCTCTTTGGCCACGACAGTGCCGGGAAGCCACTTGGGACTTTGTCCATAATTTAAGACAAATACAGAATCATTGACTTCAATCTCACATGACACATTTGCGCTATCATGGTATGCACTTTGTTGAAGCCGCCTGCTCTCTATATGTTCATGTAGATCAGGGTGAACTAACGAGAGCCTTGCCTTAAGTGTTCTTTTCATGAGCAGTTCAGCAGACGGGATCCAAGTGAGTGAGTGGGGTCTCGTGCGGTAGCTAAGCAACACTCGGGATAGGCGAGTCTGCAGTGAGCTTTCAGTTACCCTCTTCAAGCCTTGCTTGATGGTTTGCACTGCACTCTCTGCCTGACCATTCGACGCTGGTTTAAATGGGGCAGATGTGACATGTTTGATCGCGTTACGGGTCATGAATCTTTGAACTCAACACTGGTAAAACATGGCCCATTGTCGTTCACCAGAACATCAGGTAAGCCGTGAGTGCCAAACATGGTCCGTAGGCTTTCAGTAGTGGCAGTGGACGTGCTAGCCGACATTATCTCACATTCAATCCACTTGGAGTACGCGTCTACAACTACAAGGAACATTTTACCTAAGAACGGACCTGCATAATCGACGTGTACCCTAGACCACGGTTTGGAGGGCCAAGACCATAAACTTAGCGGCACCTCCCTGGGTACATTGCTTAACTGCGAGCATGTATTACATCTGTGAACGCAGGACTCTAAGTCCGCATTGATACCGGGCCACCACAAGTGGTATCTGGCTATCGCTTTCATCATTATGATGCCTGGGTGGGTACTGTGGAGGTCATTGATGAAGGTGTCTCTGCCCTTCTTGGGGACCACTACTCGATTGCCCCACAGAAGGCAGTCTGCCAGTATAGACATTTCATCTTTGTGCCACTGGAATGGCTTCATCTCTTCCTGCATTTCCACCGGGACATTGGACCAGCTCCCGTGAAGCACACAGCTTTTAACTAGAGATAATAAGGGGTCCTGGCTTGTCCAGGTTTTGATCTGTCGGGCAGTGACAGGTAATTGCTCACTCTCAAATGCTTCCATAACCATGGCTAGATCTGCGGGCTGCGCCATTTCCACCCCCATGGTGGGCAATGGCAGCCTACTGAGAGCATCGGCACAGTTTTCTGTGTCTGGCCTGTGGCGGATGGCCGAGTTGTATGCGGAGAAGGTGAGTGCCCATCTCTGGATGCAGGCTGATGCGTTGGTATTTATCCCTTTACTCTCGGAAAACAGGGATATAAGTGGCTTATGGTCAGTTTCCAATTCGAATTTTAGCCCAAACAGGTATTGATGCATTTTCTTTACCCCATAGGCACACGCTAACGCTTCTTTTTCAGTCATACTGAAGGCTCTCTCGGCCTTAGACAGAGGTCTGGATGCATAATGTGGATTATTGTGAGGTTATCCACTTTGGTGGTAAAAACAGAGAGACAGACTATTATCTGAATGGTGACAGATTAGGAAAAGGGGAGGTGCAATGAGACCTGGGTGTCATGGTACATCAGTCATTGAAGGTTGGCATGCAGGTACAGCAAGCGGTTACGAAAGCAAATAGCATGTTGGCCTTCATAGCGAGGGGATTTGAGTACAGGGGCAGGGAGGTGTTACTACAGTTGTACAGGGCCTTGATGAGGCCACACCTGGAGTATTGTGTACAGTTTTGGTCTCCGAACCTGAGGAAGGACATTCTTGTTATTGAAGGAGTACAGCGAAGGTTCACCAGACTGATTCCAGGGATGGCGGGACTGACATATCAAGAAAGATTGGATCAACTGAGCTTGTATTCACTGGAGTTCAGAAGAATGAGAGGAGATCTCATAGAAACGTTTAAAATTCTGACGGTTTTAGACAGGTTAGTTGCAGGAAGAATGTTCCCAATGTTGGGGAAGTCCAGAACCAGGAGTCACAGTCTAAGGATAAGGGGTAAGCCATTTAGGACCGAGATGAGGAGAAACTTCTTCACCCAGAGAGTGGTGAACCTGTGGAATTCTCTACCACAGAAAGTTGTTGAAGCCAATTCACTAAATATATTCAAAAAGGAGTTAGATGTAATCCTTACTACTAGGGAGATCAAGGGATATGGCGAGAAAGCAGGAATGGGGCATTGAAGTTGCATGTTCAGCCATGAATTCATTGAATGGCGGTGCAGGCTAGAAGGGCCGAATGGCCTACTCCTGCACCTATTTTCTATGTTTCTATGTTTCTATAAGCAACCGGTTGCAATTTCCCAAAATCATTAGCTTGTTGCAATACACATCTGACGTCATATGACGTCATCACATGCTAGTACGAAACGTTTATATGGATCATACAACACAAGCAATTTGTTTGAGCATAACAATTTTCTCGCTTTTACAAAGGCATTTTCTTGGCCTTTGCCCCAAACCCATTCACCCCCTTTTCATAGTAAGACATGTAGTGGTTCTAGCAGGGTGCCGAGACCCGGTAAGAAGTTACCAAAGTAGTTCAAGAGTCCCAGAAACAACCGCAGCTCTGTCACCTCGGTGCGTTCTCGATTGCCTCCATCTTCGCGTTGGTGGGCCTGGTGCTGTCCGTCGCAATCCTCCTTCTCAGGAACGCCACTTCAGGCACCAGGCAAATGCACTTCGAGTGTTTTAACCTGAGCCCCACGCGGTTGAGTCGACTAAGAACCTCCTCCAGGTTCTGCAGGTGCTCGACTGTGTTCCGACCTGTGACCAAGATGTCCTCCTGGAAGACCACCGTATGCAGGACCGACTTCAGTAAACTTTCCATGTTTCTCTGGAATATCGTCACCGCTGATCGGATTCCAAATGGACATCTGTTATAAACAAAAAGACCTCTGTGCGTGATGATGCAGGTGAGGGCCTTCGATGATTCCTCCAGTTCCTGCGTCATGTAGGCTGAAGTCAGATCCAGCTGTGTGAACGTCTTTCCTCCCACCAGCGTTGCAAAGAGGTTGTCGGCTTTTGATAGTGGGTATTGATCCTGCAGGGAGAAACGATTGATTGTTACTTTGTAATCGCCACAGATTCTGACGGTGCCGTCTCCCTTGAGGACTGGGACAATAGGACTGGCCCACTCGCTGAACTCGATTGGTGAGATGATGCCCTCTATTTGTAGTCGGTCTAGCTCGATCTTTACCCTTTCTCTCATCATGTAAGATACTGCTCTCGCCTTGTGATGGATGGGTCGCGCCCCCGAAATCAGGTGGATCTGCACTTTTGCTCCTTGGAACTTCCCGATGCCTGGCTCGAACAGCGAAGGAAATTTGTTTAAGACCTGGGCACACGAAGTGTCGTCAGCGGGCGATAGCGCACGGATGTCATCCCAGTTCCAGCGTATCTTTCCCAGCCAGCTCCTGCCGAGCAGTGTGGGACCATCGCCCGGTATCACCCAGAGTGGTAGCTTGTGCACCACTCCATCGTAGGAGATCTTTACGGTAGCACTGACGATTACAGGAATCAGTTCTTTTGTGTATGTTCTTAGTTTCATGCGAATTGGAGTTAAGACTGGCCTTGAGGCCTTGTTGCACCACAACCTTTCGAAAATCTTTTTGTCCATGATGGACTGGCTTGCGCCCATGCCCAGCTCCATTGACACCGGGAGTCCATTTAGTTCAACATTCAGCATTATCGGGGGACAATTCATGGTCAATGTGTGTACCCCATGTACCTCTGCCTCCTCTATCTGAGGCTCTGTTTCGTCGTGATCCTCCTCTGCAACCTGGTGGTTTGCAGGTTTAACACTCCTGCACACTCGTTGGAGGTGACCCATTGTTCCACAGCCCTTGCAAACATATTCTTTGAATCGGCATGATTGGAAACGATGATCACCCCCACAGCACCAACAAGGTGTTAATGGCCTTGCATTCATCACCCTTGATGGTGGACTCTGAGACATCTGCGGACATGTAGCTGCAGGTGAGTGTGACCTACCCTGTACGATACGATTCGAAAACAACATCAGTTTGTACACAGTATGCTGAGAGAATTGCTTAGTATTGTCACTGGTGGCTGTGATATATTCACAGAGCACAAATACACAGAGCTTCCAACATGGCAGGCAGCTCTCTCTTGGAAGCCTCAGGACTCTGCCTGGTTCTGGTTATTATTAACTCTGCAGTTGCAGTACACAATACGTCCACATCCACAGTGTGGAGCTACAAACATTACAAGCTTACAGACATTACACTTCTCTCTCCTTAATGATGAAGTTATTATAACAAACATCATACATAACTTTCATGTTTATACATAACACAGGATATAAACTTTTTTTTCCCCCATATTTACAAATTTAACTTAACCACATGTTTTCTGTTTGAAAGAGGATACCTTCGCTCTCAAACAGAACCTTCCAAACATGGTGTCGAATTCACTCTCATTCGAGGCTCATCGTGAGGAATGTTTTCCTCCACGGAATTTCCTTGGTTTTCATTTGAACTCACTCTAACTTCAGGCTCTTTGTTTTCCTGACTTGGACTCAGACTTTCATTCTGATTCTTTCCTGGATTTTTTTTCCAGTACATTGGATTTAGGATTTGCTACTGGTGTTAAACTATCTGATGAGTCAGAAATAATTGAATCATCCCCACCTTCAACTCCTTCCATGTTTGTAGGTAAAATATGGTCAATATGAACAAACCTAACCTGTCCATTATCAAACATCTTTACCAAATATGTGCAAGGACCACATATCTTCACCACTCTTCCTGGTAACCACTTTAACCATTTATGGTGATGGTTCTTCACTCTCACCTTCTGGTTTAATTTCACACTTCTCTCTTTTATTCTACCTCTATCATGATTCTCTTTCTGTCTTAATTGTGTCTCTTCTACGGACTGTGCCAAATTTGGCTTTAACAACGAGAATCTAGTTCGTGGCTGTCGTTTGAGAAACAATTCTACTGGTGTTCTACCAATAGTTGTATGAGAAGTATTTCGATATGTAATCAAAAATGAGCCAATTTGTAATCCAATGACAACTGTCGTTTCCTTGGATTTGGATCTAACATTTTTTTTTGTGAGGGCACGTTTTACAATTTGTACAGTGCACTCTGCTGCACCATTCGAAGCAGGATGGTATGGTGGAACCTTGGTATATTTCACACCATTTTTGCTCGTGAATTGTGCAAATTCTTATGAACGAAAATGTGGTCCATTATCCAAAACAATTTCTTCAGGGAGGCCAAATGAAGAAAATAATTTTCGTAAAATGTCCAATGTTTTACTTGTTGTTATTTTCCACATTGAAACCACCTCAACCCACTTCGAATGGCTCTCAATCACAATGAACAATTGTTGTCCTTCTAACTCAGCAAAATCAATATGTAACCTTTGCCACACCCTAGGAGGCCATTTCGTGGCTGTAATGGTACTGGTGGTGGTTGCTTGCTTACCGATTGACATGTTGTACACTGACTCACGATGTATATACCTTTATCAAGACCTGGCCACCATAAATAACTGCGTGCACAACTCTTGGTCAAGCACATTCCCAGGTGCTGGTCATGGAGGTCTCCTACTAATTTGGACCTGAATTTATTTGGTATAACCACCCTTGCACCCCACATCATACAATCTTTATCGACTAATAATTCATTCCTACGAATGAAGAATGGATGTGTATCTTTGTCTGTTACCTGGTTTGGCCATCCATTTGCAATATACTCATACACCTTTGACATCACTGGGTCACGTTTGATTGCTCTACCAATCTCTTCAGCTGTGACTGGCAGTTCATCAATGTATGAAAAATAAACCACATCTTCCATATCGGGTG
This sequence comes from Pristiophorus japonicus, assembly GCF_044704955.1. Lineage (NCBI taxonomy): Eukaryota > Metazoa > Chordata > Chondrichthyes > Pristiophoridae > Pristiophorus > Pristiophorus japonicus. The sequence goes on from NC_091994.1 coordinate 15,431,723, forward strand.
TAACTTGTGATGGGGAAGGCAATCTAGACATTGCATCAGCATTACTGTGACCAATCTGTATTCAATATCATATGTATATGCTGACAAAATCAAAACCCATCTCTGCATTCGGGCTGCAGCTAATGTTGGAACTGGGGACTTTGGATGGAGGATTGCTGTTAGGGGCGTATGGTGCGTAACGATGGTAAACTTACAAGTATTTGTGGAAGTATTTGTGAAACTTCTTGACTCCAAAAATTAATGCCAAAGCTTCCCTTTCAATTTGCGCATAATTACTCTCACTGGCACTGAGAGTGCGTGAAGCAAAAGCAATTGGTCTCTCCTCCCCGCTACGTGATACATGAGAGATCACTGCCCCAACTCCAAACGGAGAGGCATCACATGCTAGCTTAATCTCCTTAGATATGTCATAGTGAACTAACATGGTGCTCTCTACCAATTTGCTTTTACACTCCTTGAATGCTGTATTGCATTCTTTTCACCAATGGACCTGTTTCTTCAAAGGTTCATTCAGTGGATGTAATACTGTAGCCGAATTTGGTAGGAACTTCTCATAATAGTTCAAAAGACCCAAGAATGAACGAAGTTCAGTGACATTCCTGGGAGTGGGTGCATTTCTAATTGCATCCAATTTTTCCATGGTTGGATGTAAACCATCTTTGTCTACTCTGTACCCTAAGTATTCCACTGAGTTTTTAAATAACTCACACTTACGAACAAACACTCGTACTTTGTGCTTCTCTAGCCGTTTGAGGACTTCATTCAATATGTGATTATGAATTTGCCTATTTGGTGTTGAAATTAGTGTGTCATCCAAATAACATACTACCCCTTTAATACCTGCAAAATCTGGTTCATCACCCCTTGGAATATGGCAGGGGCGGAAGACACTCCAAATGGTAGCCTATTAAATTGATATAGGTCTAGATGAGTATTTATAGTCAAACATGACTTGGACTCCTCATCTAGTTCAAGCTGAAAGTAGGCATTCGTAAGATCCAGTTTTGAGAAGATCTGACCACCTGTCAGTGTTGTGAACAAATCTTCTATATTCGGCAATGTATTGGGGACATTACCCTCTAGAACCTGGTTTACGGTTACTTTATAATCACCACACAATCTTACCTTACCATCGGACTTAGGTACAACGACAATGGGTGTAGCCCAATTACATCGATCTATCTTACAAATAATGTTCTGTCTCTGGTCTTTTGAGTTCCTGCTCAATTTTCTCCTTGAGTGCATATGGTACGGAACGTGGCTTGTAGTAAACCGATCTAGCGCCCTTCTGTACCCTGACACTCGCCTTGAAGCCTTGGATCGGACTGCCTGTTTCGCAGAACACCTTCGGATACTTCTTGATAGCCTCATCCGTTGATGAAAATCTCGCTTCCACACAGGAAATCTTACTCCAATCCAGCTTCAGTGAGCTCAACCAATCTCTTCCTAGTAAGACAGACTTGTCTCCTTTCACTACTATTAGAGGCAAGTTCTGAAATTGATCTTTATATTTCACCGGTACGGTGATACGACCTACCAAAGGAATTTTCTCTCCCGAGTAGCCTCGCAGCTCTATCTTGGATTTCTCCAGTTGGAAATCATGCAATTTGTCGAGGTACAGCGACTCCTGTACTACACACACGGATGCACCCGTGTCAATTTCCATTGGTATCTTGAATTCCGCAACATCTATGTGGATTTTGATGCTTTCTGAATCGCTGTCCGTTAACCTCGTGCTCCTGATGACGTGTAACTCTAACATCTCCTAGTCCTGTTGTTGTTCTTCCATGCCATGTAGTCTCTTGGGATTTCTACTCATAGCTTTGAACGCTGGACTCATAGCTTTGGAAGCTGGTTTACCCTTCAGTCGGCATGCCTTCGCAAGATGCCCAGTCTTCCTGCAGAAGAAACTCTCTGCCTTCATGTATGGACAACTTTGAGCAATGTGTTGTCCCAGGCACCTATAGCACGACTTCGACGCTCTGTTAGAATTTCCAGTTTCTGAGACTTTGGGCCCCGCTCTGTTAGAATTTCCAGTTTCTGAGACTTTGGGCCCCCACCGTCTTTTACTTTGAACCTACTTTGACGACAGTAATTATTATTTAATTCTCAGGAATATTGTTCTGCCATGCCCATCGACCTCGCTGTCTGACAAGCAATCTCAAAAGTCAAGTCATCCGTCATCAATAACTTCCTGCTGATCGCATCATTTTTCACCCCACAAACAAAACGATCCCGTAATGCTCGGTTTTGAAAGTTTCCAAAATTATAGTGCATCGATAGCTTTTTTAATGCTACGATGTAATCACTAATACTTATATCAGTCTTTTGATTCCAAATCCCGAAACGATAGCTTTCAGCAATTTCTAATGGTTTGGGGTTATAGTGCTGCTCCAGCTTCATTAAAATCTCTTTAAGCGCTGTGTCCTTTGGCTCGTCAGGCACAAGCAAATTTACAAGGGTTTCGTATAATGCCGGACCCGCCTCCGATAAGAAGATCGCTTTCTTTTGTTCCAACACAGCCCAGTTCTGGACTGCATTGTCTGGAACTTCGATTATGTTATTTGCAGTGAAATACATTTCTAGCCGATCTACATATGCCTTAAAACGTTCCCGGTCGTGTCTATATTCACCCAAATGTCCGATTATGCCTGCCATTTTAATCTCTAGCAGTTCACACCATGTGCTGTATTTTACCTCGGATTTTGTAGCTTTTTTCCAAAGACAGAAACTTCCAAAGTCTCTCTGTCGGCTGGCTGAATCCTTCCCCAACAAAATTTAAGTTTTAAATCATCCTAATAATCCCATCTCATCGCCAACTGTGATATATTCACAGAGCTTCCAACATGGCAGGCAGCTCTCTCTCGGAAGCCTCCGGAATCTGCCTGGTTCTTCTTCTTATTAACTCTGCAGTTGCAGTACACAATATGTCCACATCCACAGTGTGGAGCTACAAACATTACAAGCTTACAGACATTACAGTGGCAATGAACGCCTGGGCTATCGCTATGGCCTTACTCAAGGTTGGGGTCTCTACAATGAACAGTTTGCGAAGTATGGTTTCGTGGCCAATGCCAAGTACAAACAAGTCTCTGAGCATGTGCTCCAAATGTCCTTCAAATTCACAATGCCCTGCAAGACATCTGAGCTCGGTGACATAACTCGCCACTTCCTGGCCTTCAGATCTTTTATTGGTGTCGAACTGGTACCTCACCATCAGAACGCTTTCCTTCGGGTTCAAATGTTCTCGGACCAGTGTGCACAAATCGTTGTACGATTTCTCCGTGGGTTTCGCTGGAGTGAGCAGATTCTTCATGAGACCCGACATTGGTGCCTCACAGACAGTGAGGAGGACCGCCCTTTGTTTGGCAGCGCTCTCTTCCCCATCTAGCTCGTTGGCCACGAAGTATAGGTCGAGTCGCTCCACAAATGTTTCCCAATCATCTCCCTCCGAAAATTTCTCCAGGATGCCCACTGTTCTCTGCATCTTTGGATTCACTATCTGTATCTCATCGCCAGTTGTAGTGTATGCAGAAAGAGTCAGACTGAACACTGTGAGCTCAAAGTAAAGTGTGACCTTAGTATTTTATTGCAGGTCCCCAGAGCGCCTCTCCAACCTGTGAAGCCTTCTTAAATACCTGTGCTCCCAAGGGATTATGTGATTCCTTGGGACTCTGGGGAATGAGCCCTCTGGTGGCTGTACAGAGTTAATACAAGTCCACATATATAACAATAACAAAAACAAATTATCTGGTCATTATCACATTGCTGTTTGTGGGAGCTTGCTGTGCGCAAGTTGGCTGCTGCGCTTCCCACATTGCAACAGTGACTACACTCCAAAAAGTACTTAATTGACTGTAAAGCACTTTTAGACATCCGTTGGTCGTGAAAAACGCGATATAAATGCAAGTCTTAATTTACCGAACCACTGGCCCATTCATTGGTTCATTCACATCGCTTTGAAGGAGTGAAAGGACTGGGGCAATGGGAGAAAATAACTTTCTAACAAATCCGAGAAGTGTAGAAGTTTATCAAATTGTTTACTCCAGTACTTTGTAAATTCAGATAGCACAAGGCTATTGCCTGGGAACATTCTGTACATTGCAACGCATTGCTTTAATTTGACAGTATCAAATGCGCTGCCAAATTTATACCAGTTATTGTTTGCGTGTTCCACCTTTGGGATTTAAAATCTCTTTGCGCAGCCTAAATTTACACTCCCGATCAAAGTGAAAAATTAAGTTCCGATCGGGCCTTCAGTGCAAAGCACGTTATGTATTTTCTCAGTGCATTGTTTTCTTCAAAGGAACGTCTGCATCAAATCTATTCAATGTGTTTATCAGCCTCATCCAGCCATTAACCCTTTCCAGCCCTCGAACCCTCAATTTGCCTCTCCCCCTCCCCCGCACCCCCCACCACGAGCATCAACGCCACCTGCTCTGCGTATCGCTAAATAAAGCAGTCGGCACCGAACTGATACACTAAGCCAGTGGCAGTCTTCAACTGTCGCCAAGTAAGATGTCAGTCTGCTTTCAGCAGCTTTCTGATCCTTCAAATCAGTCAGACAGGCCTTAAAGTGAGGCCCTGTTGAGGGGGGGGGGGGGAGGGGGGGTTGGATAATATTGTAATAAACTGTATTATGGGTGTCATTTACTGCATTAATAATAGCTATTCTGGTCAAGCTAGTTAGCTCCTTTAGTTACAGGATTTATTTTATTAAATGTTGTACGCCAGATGTTTGATAGTCCCGAGTTTTGGCTTCTCGAGTATAATTGTGCGAGCCTTGTGTTCGTCTGTCTGTCTAAGTATTGGAAAATCCCTATTTTAAACTCCGTCTATTCAACTAGGGAAGCAATCATCCGGATAACGGAGTGACTGGGTGCGTTCACGCTCCAGTTAAAGTGCCGGTGCGCAGTCATTTTACAAACACTGAGGCCTGAATCTGCACAACTGAGGCCCAGCCTGACACTGTGCTGAAGTGGAGTGAGACTCCCTGGAGGAAGGAATCTTATTTCACTTCACATTGGAAGAGAATTGAGGTTTTGTCACCTGATTTGTGAAGCCGAAACCATACTTGCAGGATAAATGCACCGACTGACAGCTCTAATATTAAAATAATTTGATCTGATTTGTTAATTTGAGTTTCTGTTTCACCACACCCCTCCCCCACCCCCCAACTTGATATTAATTTTTTGCCTTCTGCTCCATAAAGCCCTGCAAGACATCTCTTTGGGCGTAAGAGGAAATATAAATAGTTGCAGTATCCCAGCTCGCACCATCCCGTTCAACCATCACCCCTGTGCTCACTGACCTACATTGGCTCCCAGTCCCCGAGTGCCTCAAATTAAAAATTCTCATCCTTGTGTTCAAATCCCTCCAGGGCCTCGCCCCCTCCCTATCTCAGTAATCTCCTCCAGCCTTACAACTCTCTGAGATCTCTGTATTCCTCTAATTGTGGCCTCTTGTGCATCCCTGATTGCCCTCACCCTGCCATTGTTGGCTGTGCCTTCAACTGCCTCGGCTCTAAGCTCTGGAATTCCCTCCGCTTCTCTTCCTTTAAGACACTCCTTAAAACCTACCTCTTTGACCAAGCTTTTGGTCACCTGCATTAATATCTTCTTGCTCAGTGTCAAATTTTGTCTGATAAGTCCCTGGAGTGGGACTTGAACCCACAACCTTCTGACTCAGTGGCGAGAGTGCTACCCACTGAACCACGTTTGTTGGGTAGGAATGTGAACACATAGCAAGTGCGGGGAGAGGTTTGAAAGATGACAGTTCACCTTAAGTGGCGGGTACATGTGGCATGTCTTTGGGGTGACAATGAAAAAACAAAATTGGTCAGTGCTAAGAGGTAGCCATTATTGGAAGTAATTCTTGAGCACAGAGTTCCACAGTAATGTCCCTTCCTCTACATCATTTCTTGCATTGTCTTACATACTAATTACAGCACAGAAACAGGCCATTTGGCCCAACAGGTCCATGCTGGTGTTTATGCTCCACACGAGCCTCCTCCCACCTTTCCTCATCAACATCTCCTTCTATTCCTTTCTCCCTCATGTGTTTATCCAGATTCCCCTTAAATACATCCCTGCTATTCGCCTCAACTACTCCTTGTGGTAGCGAGTTCCACGTTTTAACCACTTTCTGGGTAAAGAATTTTCTCTTAAATGCCCTATTAGATTTATGAGTGACTATCGTATATTTATGGCCCCTAGTTCTGGCCTCCCCCGCAAGTGGAAACATCGTCTCTACGTCTGCCCTATCAAACCCCTTCATAATCTTAAAGACCTTAAATCTTTGTTGATGTCACCCTCTTCTTCTTCCTGTGGACCACTCATCCAAAGGGCCTCCTCGTTTTCCTGTTGTGTGTCCACTACTTTTTTGATGGTAAAATTGTGCAGCTTGTAGAAGATGGAGATCTGGTCCTCATTGTATCTGCACTCTGCTGTTGTGCGGAGGTTTGTAACAGGGATCATCAGCCATGGTTGCAGAGGGCAGCTCTGGTGTCCCAACTGCCGTTGGTTCATTCTCGCTGGATCATTAATTAACACGAGCACTTTGGGCTGCTATGTAGTGAAAGCATCATGGCTGCTGCCCAGATAATGGATGCTAACATTCAAGATCACATTTCTGAGGTTTGAAACCACCTGCACATTGATGGAGCGGTACCACTTCCTATTGATGTTTTCATTTTGGATTCATACATGGAGCCTTGGTCCCCACACGGGTTCCATCTTTAACACTCAGGTCTCCTGAGGAGCTGACCAGGACCGCCGGCCTGCCAGCAAGCATATCCACGGGAGGCGTTATGAAATGTTGTGTATTTCAGACTCTCAGCAGCAGGTCGGGGCCATAAAAGGAGGACAGCGTGGCGGTGTACCACTTCAAGGTACAGCTCGAGCTGGTGCAGGAGGGCGATGGCAGCGAAGTGGGTCGTCATCAAGGTCCAGGTCGGTGATTGGCATGTGGGCAGGTACAGCAGGAGCGGCGAGAGAATGTAAAGGGATGTGATCGGGGCTCAGGAGAGGCGCGAGTTCCGGGCCCAGAAGAGGCGAGGGCCCTGGGGCAGCGCGGGCTAGTCCGCACTGCGATACGTGTGCGCGCTAGGCCCCTGCAGCAGAGCTGGTCTCCAGTCGTCTTGGTCAATCCTTGCCACTGGACCAAGACCTAGCTCTGTCAAGCCCGTATGATGGCTGGTGTGCAACGGCCACCACACGTTAAAAAAATCCACACACAGGCATCTTCCACCCTTCAACATGTAGTTCGGGATCTGGAATATTAGGTCCTTCATTGAAACACCTGTGAACTCATCCCTTTTTGGTGTGGAAGCAAGTCATCCTCGATACGAGGGACCGCCTATGATGATGATTTCGGACTACTCGTGTAAGTGAGCTTTAGCTCCCCATGTCCCGGAGAGTGTGTTTTCGCTTGTCAATATATCCAGATAAATGTACAGTATGCTTAGGGAATGAATGGAGAACACTGTTCGGTTTATTTCAGCTATTGGCTTTATCAGGTGATCTCATGCGAACTTCCTGCCTTTGGATAGCAGCTGAATAACATCAGACTAAACTTTGACTTACTGTTTATTCAATTTGGAAGTTAAAGACGAAGAGAACAAGCAAATAGTAACACTAACACAACATACATTTTTACAGTGGTTATTACATTTAGCGAGCTTCCTGAATAGTAGAAAATAATAAATACTTTGCAAATGCTGTGCTTTAAGCAATATTCTTACACACATGTTCGTTCCCTTTTCTCACTGTCTGCGGTGAATATCAGGTCTGATTACCTCCCTTCAGAGGCTCAGACAAACTCCCAATTTGGGCAAGAACTGATCGATACCTTCAAAACAGTCACCGGGAACAAACGGTTTTAAATAAGTGCTTGTGAATTTCGAAGAAAGATCACCAATTGACTAATTCGTAACAACTGCATTAAATTCAGTGGGAACGGGAGGCTCAATTTTCCAAGCCCTCGCATGTGGCAAGGTACCTCACACACTGTGGGTGGCCATCAAATGATCATGTGACTTGCCTCGCCTCCTGTGAGGACCGAGAAAATGTACCCTTGGATTTCTGTGAAGGAAGCTGTTTTTTAATCCCTTATGTACCATGACAGAATTAAAGAAATCCATATACCATGCTAAATCTGAGACACAAATTCTTCATTTTGTGACCGGGATTCTCGTCTCCCCACCTCACCCCCAACACACACATACACACACACACACAGACACACACACACACAGACACACACACAGACACACACACATACCTTCTTCTTAGGCAGTCCCCCGGAGTCGAGGATGACTTGCTTCCACACTAACACGAGTTCTAAGCTGGCTGATGAGACCAATGCGGGATCTACAGACTCTGTCACAGCTGAGGCAGGTGGTGGTTGGAGGTACGGATGGGTGGGGTAAATAGTCAAGTCTAGAGGTAACAAAGGCCCAGAGGTAGAGCAGCGTGGACAAGACCAAGGGAAGGCACAGCACGGGCCAATTGCAAAGGTCCACATTCTGTACTATGAATGCCACGTAGAGCGAAGTCCTGTGCGAAGGAGGAAGGAAGGAGGATGATACGTCCTTACTACACAGTATAAACGAGGCCCATGCTTGAGAGAAGGTCAGTCTGTGACCTATCCTTTATTCCATAGCACTCAAGTGATGGAAGTGGGTGGAGCTTCCCCTTTTATATCTGAAGGTCCAGGTTAGGAGTGTCTCCCACAAGTTCACCACCTAGTGGTCATTGTTCTCAAAGTGTACAACTTAAGTCAGATTATACATGGGTTACAATGCTGGTTGAATACATGACATCACCTCCCCCCCAAAAGTCTTATTGGGATCACAGGTTGAGTCTCTCTGGTGGTTCACGCTCTCTTGTAGAGTGCCTGAATTGGGGCTCCGATTGTTGGGCGCTGGCCTGAGTGTCTGCTGTTTGCGATGCCTCAGGCCTGTCCGGACTGCCCACAGTGACTGGGCTCTCCTCCCTTTGGTTCCTGTGTTCGGTCACCTGTAGAGGAGTGAACTCTATATCGTGTTCTTCCTCTGCTTCTTCTATGGGGTTGCTGAACCTCCTTTTTGTTTGATCCACATGTTTGCGGCAGATTTGTCCACTAGTAAGTTTAACTACCAGAATCCTATTTCCCTCTTTGGCAACCACAGTGCCTGCGAGCCATTTGGGCGTAGTTGAGGACAAAAACAGGGTCATTTACATCAAAACATCGCGCCCTCGCATTCCTGTCATGGTAGTCATATTGTGACCGGCGCCTGCTCTCGACAATTTCTTTCATGGTGGGGTGTATAAGGGATAACCGGGTTTTGAGCGTCCTTTTCATTAGCAGCTCTGCGGGTGGAACCCCTGTGAGTGAGTGTGGTCGGGATCTGTAGGCCAACAGGAGGCGTGATAAGCGGCATTGTAGGAAACCCCCTTGGATTCTGAGCATCCCCTGTTTGATTATCTGCACTGCTCGTTCTGCCTGGCCGTTTGAGGCCGGCTTGAACGGTGCTGTTCTGACATGGTTAATTCCATTGCCTGCCATGAAGTCCTGGAATTCAGTGCTTGTGAAGCACGGGCCATTGTTGCTGACCAAGATGTCCGGTAGACCGTGGGCGGCGAACATTGCCCGTAGACTTTCTACCGTGGCAGAAGATGTGTTTGAATTTAAAATGTCACACTCGATCCATTTGGAGTAGGCGTCTACGACAACCAAAAACATTTTTCCCATGAAAGGATCTGCGTAGTCCACATGGATGCGTGACCAAGGCTTGGCGGGCCATGGCCAGGGGCTAAGGGGAGCTTCCCTGGGCGCATTGCCCAGCTGGGCACACGTGTTTCACCTACGAACACAAAGTTCCAGATCTGCGTCTATCCCTCGCCACCAAACGTGTGACCTGGCAATTGCCTTCATCGTGACAATGCCTGGGTGCTCCTTGTGGAGTTCTCTGATGAACACCTCTCTGCCCATCTGGGGCATGACTACGCGGTTTCCCCACAGTAGGCAATCAGCCTGAATCGAGAGTTCATCCCTGCGCCTGTGAAATGGTTTAAATTCCTCAGGGCATGCCCTGTACGTGGCTGCCCAGTCCCCATTCAGGACACATTTCTTGACTAGAGACAATAGCGGGCCTCTATTTGTCCAGACTTTAATCTGACGGGCTGTCACGGGTGAGCCTTCGCTTCCGAAAGCTTCAACAGCCATGACCATCTCAGCAGCATGCTTGGTAGCCCCCTCAGTGGTGGCTAGTGGGAGCCTGCTGAGTGCATCGGCGCAGTTTTCGGTGCCCGGTCTGTGCCGAATAGTGTAGTCATAGGCGGCTAACGTGAGTGCCTACCTCTGTATGCGGGCCGATGCGTTTGCATTTATGGCCTTGTTGTCGGCCAAAAGGGACGTTAGGGGTTTGTGATCTGTCTTCAGCTCAAATTTCCTGCCAAACAGGTACTGGTGCATTTTCTTTACCGCATATACACATGCAAGCGCCTCCTTTTCTACCATCTCGTTGCCCTTTTCTGCCTGGGACAGACTTCTGGAGGCATAAGCTACCGGCTGTAACTGACCCTTGGCATTGAAATGCTGCAACACATACCCGACACCATAGGACGACGCATCGCACGTTTAAACAAGTTTCTTACATGGGTCATATAGCGTTAACAGATTGTTGGAACATAACAAATTGCGTGCTCTATTAAAAGCACTTTCCTGGCTGTCCCCCCAGACCCATTCGCGATCTTTGCATAGGAGCACATGTAGCGGCTCTAACAGCGTGCTCAATTTGGGAAGAAAGTTACCAAAATAGTTCAGGAGTCCCAGGAATGAACGCAGCTCCGTCGTGTTACGGGGTCTGGGTGCTCTCTGGATCGCTTCCGTCTTGAACGCAGTCGGACTGATCCCGTCTGCTGCTACCCTCATTCCCAGGAATTCTATCTCTGGAGCTAGGAAGACGCACTTCGTCTTTTTCAGTCGCAGCCCTACCCGGTCCAGTCTGCGTAGCACCTCCTCCAGGTTGTGGAGGTGTTCTTCAGTATCGCAACCCGTGATGAGGATGTCGTCCTGAAAAACCACCGTCCCTGGAATCGACTTGAGGAGACTTTCCATATTTTGTTGGAAGATCGCGGCGGCTGAGCGAATCCCGAACGGACATCTGTTGTACTCAAACAACCCCTTGTGTGTCGTGATGGTGGTCAGCTTCTTCGACTCACTCGCCAGCTCCTGGGTCATGTAAGCTGAGGTCAGGTCCAATTTTGAAAAAAGTTTGCCACCGGATAGAGTCGCAAAGAGGTCCTCCGCTCTCGGTAGCAGGTACTGGTCTTGGGGTGACACCCGATTGATGGTGGCCTTGTAATCGCCACATATCCTGACCGACCCATCTGCCTTGAGCACCGGCACAATCAGGCTCGCCCAGTCACTGAATTCGACTGGCGAGATGATGCCTTCCCTCAGCAGGCGGTCCAATCCGCCTTCTATTTTTTCCCGCATCACGTACGCAACGCTCTGGCCTTATGGTGTACTGGCCTGGCGTCCGGTTTATGTGAATCACTACCTTGGCCCCCATGAAAGTGCCAATGCCGGGTTGAAATAATGAGTCAAATTTGTCCAGGATCTGTGAGCATGATACTCGCTCCACAGAGGAAATTGCATTGACATCGCCCCATTTCCAGTTCATGACAGCAAGCCAACTCCTCCCCAGTAGTGCGGGACCATCCCCCGGGACAACCCAGAGTGGCAACCTGTTCTCCGAATTTTTGTGGGTCACGACTACCGTGGCGCTGCCTAGCACCGGAATGATCTCCTTTGTGTATGTCCGTAGCTGTGTGTCAATCGGCGATAATATTGGCCTCCTGGCCTTGGACGCCCACAACTTTTCAAACTGTTTGATATCCATCAGGGACTGGCTGTCCCTCGTGTCTAGCTCCATTGATACTGGGTTGCCATTGAGGAGCACTTTCATCATTATCGGTGGCGTCCTGGTGTATGAACTGTATACGTGCTCCACATGAACTCGCTGAACTTCAGCTTCCAGCGATTTCCCCCAGCGTTTATTTCTGCAATTTCTGCAGGTGTTTTGCTCATCTCTGCAAACTCCAGCTGAGTGTGTGCTTCCACGCCTCCAACATGAGCTGCTGTTTGAAACAAAAGGTCCCTTGCCAGTCGACCGTCCCTGACTGCCCCTGTTATTGTCTTTGAGTGCGCCATTAACAGGTGTTGATGGCCCCATTACTGGCCGCATTGTCCCTTGCAATGGCGTGAATCATCGTTCAGCTTGCCATTGTCTCTGTTGAACTCCCCCTCTGGGTTCGACTACATGTTGGGGCATGCCCGACTGCCCTTGTCTGCCTGGAGAACTGTGTGCTGCTTTAACAAAGTTGAATCTCTGTCCCAACCATTCCTTAACACAGTACCTCTCGTCTGTTCTGCTCGTGGCCATGCTCGCTTGGTTTAAATCCCAGTTTCTCGTCGCCATTGATACATCCTTACTATACAGTATAAATGCACACGAGGCCCATGCTTGAGAGAAGATCTGTCTGTGACCAATCCTTTATTCCATAGCACTCAAGTGATGGAAGTGGGTGGAGCTTCCCCTTTTATATCTGAAGGTCCAGGTTAGGAGTGTCTCCCACAAGTTCACCACCTAGTGGTCATTGTTCTCACAGTGTACAACTTAGGTCAGATTATATATGGGTTACAATGTTGGTTGAATACATGACAGAGGGCAGTAGGAGTATATTTGAGTTTGTGTGTATGTATTGGCACATGCGGCGGAGCCTGGTCTCCAGTCATCTTGGATCCCCTTGCCCCTGGACCAAGACCGTGCTCTGTCAAGCCTGTGTGGTGGCTGGTGTGCAATGGCCACCCCACGTTAAAAGAATTCACGCACAGGCATCTTCCACTGTTTAAAATGAGTTCATCAGTCAACTGAGTACTCTTTTTTAGTGTGGAAGCAAGTCATCCTCGACCCCGAGGGACTGACTATGATGATGATGGGTGGGGTGCTTGGTTTTTGTCATGCGCGCCTTCTGCTGTTTGCGCTTGGCTTCCGCGTGCTCCCGGTGAAAAGACTCGAGGTGCTCAGCGCTTTCCCGAACTTCTCCACTTTCAGCGGTCATGGGCCAGGGATTCCCAAAAGTCGGCAGGGATGTTAGATTTTTTCAGACACACACACACACACTTTGCTAACTGTAATTTGTACTGCAGCAATCATTGCCAAAAACCCAAGGAAAGTAAACTGTAGAAAAGTGAAGCTTTTTAACAAAACTTACAGCCACAAAGATCACAAAGTTAAGTACAGATGAGCCCAATCTTGCACAGAAGTTAATGGTTGAGCCCATCGGAGAATCCAACTGCTTCTTGCATAATCCTGGAGCTTTTGCCTCCACAACCCTATCTGAGAGGTCATTCCAGGTATTGATCACTCTTTGAAAAAGTGGAAGAATTTGCATTTATATAGCGCCTTTCACGGCCTCAAGACATCCCAAAGCGCTTTACAGCCAATGAAATACATTGTGAAGTGTAGTCACTGTTGTAATGTGGGAAACGCAGCAGTCAGTTTGCGCATAGCAAGCTCCCACAAACAGCAATGAGATAATGGCCAGGATAAATATTGGCTCGGACACGCTCCATCTCTTCTTCAAATAGTGCCATTGAATCTTCCACATTGTACTTCATTGGCTGTAAAGCGCTTTGAGACATTCGGTGGTCTTGAAAGGCGCTATATAAATCCAAGTCGTCTTTCTTTTACATCCACTTGAGACAGCAGATGGTGCCTCAGTTTAATGTCTTATCCGAAAGACGGCACCTCCAGCAGTGCAGCACTCCCTCAGCACTGCACTGGAGTGTCAGCCTAGATTACGTGCTCAAGTCGCTGAAGTGGGACTCAAACCCAGAACCTTCTGACTCAAAGGCAAGACTGCTACCCACTGAGCCACAGTATGAACATTTATTATTTTCTCCATATAGTTCAAAGACTGTAAGGTTGGAAATGTCATGGACTGGATGGTCTTCAGGGAATTCTCAACTTTGTCCAAACAGTAGGATTTTTTTTTCTCATTCTCAAGAATACTTCCACGACCTCCCTGAAATGGATTCCAGCATTTTCATATTCTCAGAATGGAGCTGCAGAGACACTGACCTGTTGCGCCATGAAAAACTGGAAAAAAAGTTCAAGAAATTGTGTCTGGAGGAAGACCTACTGTATCAGCACTGGAGATAAGTTCTGATTTTCCATTGAATTGGTTCCAGAAAGTTACAATGTGGTTGCTATGTTTTGCTAGATAACAGAATGTCTGGCAGGAACAGAAAGTAGCATGGGGTGCTCTGAAGGATTAATCGAGGGAGGATTCATCACCTCTATTGAGTTCACACTGAAAGCAATTACTTGCTGAAAATCAACCCAGTCACGATGCTCTCAAAGCTCATTTGGTGAAGTTACGTCCAGCGTGAAAATGAACCGTACAGATCAAGAAGGTCCTATGTTCGAGTTAGCCATGGCTCAATGGTTCGAGTCCGTACGCCAGAGACTTCAGCAAGAAAATCTAGGCTGACGCTCCAGTGCAGTGCTGAGGGAGTTCTGCACTGTTGGAGGTGTCGTCTTTCAGATGAGACATTAAATCAAGGCCTCACCTGGCCTCAAAGCAGATCTCATGGCATCATATTGCAAGGGAGTTCTTGGTAATGTTTATCAACCAACACGTAAAAAACAGATATCTGGTCATTATCACATTGCTGTTTGTGGGAGCTTGCTGTGCACATATTGGCTGCTACAATTCCTACATTATAACAGTGAATACACATTAAAAAGTACTTCATTGGCTGTACAATGTTTTGGGGCGTCCTGACATTGTGAAAGGCGCTATATAAATGCAAGTCTTTCCTTTTTATTCTGATCTCAGCTGAGGTGCTGTAAAGTGTACATCAGGTGAGCACAGGATCAAGCTTAGCGACGTATCTCCCTATGGGTAGCCTGTCGACACACTATGGAGGTGATAGTGCAACCTGTATTATCAGGTGCAAAGGCCTGAAGCAACCCATCCACTAGGCCTCAGTATAGCCCGATGCAGCCAGCCAGTATATAGGGTCATGAAAGAAAAACACAGGCACGCCCAATTCTCCAGTTGGAAAATCGTGATTGCCCCACTGACCTAGTTGTCTAATTCTCCTATTCACAATCCCACAGTGTACGACTGCACGCTGGGAATAATTCCTCCTGCAAGGATTACATGAGAACATAAGAAATAGGAGCAGGCCATTCGGCCCCTCGAGCCCACTCCGATTGGCTATTTGATGAAGATATCAGAGATTGGATAACACCTATGAACCTGTAGGTCAGCGCCTGGAAGAGTGGAGGGGTGAAAATTGAAAACGGAGGGGTTGAAAGAAAATCAAAAACTGTTTTATGGTATTTAATGACTTTAGGCTATAAAAGCAGAGACTAAAAATCACGGGCATGCAGCTCCTGATTTTCCAATGATTAATGGACGGAAAATCGCGGCTACTGGCTCAGGATTTCTCCACCAGCTCTCCCCGCAGGTGCCATACCTTGCCAGGAGCACCCCTTCGAGGAATCAGCTCCTATATAGAAAAATATCCTCCCCAAAGTTGATCCCATTATAAGAACATAAGAACTAGGACCAGGAGTAGGCCATTCGGCCCCTCGAGTCTGCTCCGCCATTCAATAAGATCATGGCTGATCTGATCATGGACTCAGCTCCACTTCCCTGCCCACTCCCCATAACCCTTTACTCCCTTATTGCTCAAAAATCTGTCTATCTCCACCTTAAATATATTCAATGACCCAGCCTCCACAACTCTCTGCGGCAGAGAATTCCATAGATTTACAACCCTCTGAGAGAAGAAATTCCTCCTCATCTCAGTTTTAAATGGGCTGCCCCTTATTCTGAGACTATGACCCCTAGTTCTAGATTCCTCTATGAGTGGAAATATCCTCTCTGCATCCATCTTGTCGAGCCCCCTCACTATCTTATATGTTTCGATAAGATCACCTCTCATTCTTCTGAACAGGCCCAACCTACTCAACCTATCTTCATAAGTCAACCCCTTCATCTCCGGAATCAACCTAGTGATCTTCTCTGAACAGCTTCCAATGCAAGTATATCTTTCCTTAAATACGGAGACCAAAACTGTATGCAGTACTCCAGGTGTGGCCTCACCAATACCCTGCACAGTTGCAGCAGGACTTCTCTGCTTTTATACTCTATCCCCCTTGCAATAAAGGTCAACATTCCATTTGCCTTCCTGATTACTTGCTGTACCTGCATACTCACGTTTTGTGTTTCATGCACAAGGACCCCCAGGTCCCTCTGTACTGCAGCACTTTGCAATTTTTCCCCATTTAATTTTCTCCATTCTCAGCGGACGTCCAGCATTTTCCAATAGATTCAGTGATCACTGAGTGGAAACAGGACATTGGTTGCTTCTCCCCAACATCCCTCCCCACTTTAGCTTGGAGGGTGGCGAGGGAGGGGTGGCTTTGTATGGTGGGCCACTGAAGCCAATAGTAGTGCCCGCTGCTGCCACCTCAGCAGAGACCAGGAAAATATTATCGGGACAGCCATTAAACAACATGTAATATGCTGATGATTGCCCAGTGTTCAGTGCCATTCGCAACTCCTCAGAAAATGAAGCAGTCCATGCCCGCTGCAGCAAGATCTGGACATTCAGGCTTGGGCTGATAAGTGGCAAGTAACATTCACGCCACACAAGTGCCAGGCAACATTCCATTTGCCTTCCTGATTACTTGCTGTACCTGCATACTAACTTTTTGTGTTTCATGCACAAGGACCCCCAGGTCCCTCCAACAAGCGAGAGTCTAACCACTGCCCCTTGACATTCAGCGGCATTACCATCGCCGAATCCCCCACCATCAACATCCTGGGGGTCACCATTGACTAGAAACTTAACTGGACCAGCCACATAAATACTGTGGCAACAAGAACAGGTCAGAGGCTGGGTATTCTGTAGCGAGTGTCTCACCTCCAAAGCCTTTCTACCATCTACAAGAAACAAGTCAAGAGTGTGATGGTCTACTCTCCACTTGCCTGGATGAGTGCAGTTCCAAGTACACTCAAGAAGCTCGATACCATCCAAGACAAAGCAGCCCGCTTGATTGGCACCCCATCCACCACCTTCAACATTCACTCCCTCCACCACCGCGCGGTTGCAGTGTGTACCATCTACAAGATGCACTGCAGCAACTCGCCAAGGCTGCTTTGGCAGCAGCTCCCAAACCCGCGACCTCTACCACCTAGAAGGACAAGGGCAGCAGGCGCATGGGAACACCACCACCTCCACGTTCCCCTCCAAGTCACACACCATCCTGACTTGAAAATATATCGCTGTTTCTTCATCGTCGCTGGGTCAAAATCGTGGCGCTCCCTCCCTAACGGCACTGTGGGAGGACCTTCACCACACGGACTGCAGCGGTTCAAGAAGTCGGCTCACCATCAGCTTCTCAAAGGCAATTAGGGATGGGCAATAAATGCTGGTCTTGCCAGCGACGCCCACATCTTGGAACGATGAGGCGGTGCAGAGCAGTCTTTTAATGAGGCGTATTGTGTCTTGAAGCATTTCTTGCCAAGTTTAAAAAAACATTAACACTCATAACAACAACAACTTGTGTTTACCTTGCGCCTTTAACTTAGTAAAACATCCCAAGGCCCTTCACAGGAGCATTATAAAACAACATTTGACACTAGGCCACATAAAGAGAAATTAGGGCAGATGACCAAAAGTTTGTCAAAGAGGTAGGTTTTAAGGAGCATCTTAAAGGAGGAGCGAGAGGTCGTCGCAGAGAGGTTTAGGGAGGGAATTCCAGAGCTTGGGGCCAAGGCAGCTGACGGCACGGCCACCAATGGTGGAACAATTAAAATCGGGGATGCTCAACATTCCAGAATTGGAGGAGTGCAGTCATTCAGAATTTATCGATTTTGTTTCCTTTACCACAAAAACAACTTTAAAAGTTGGTGAATGTTTCCTGCAAGTTTCATAATTGCAGAAGTTAAAAGCAAAACTCCATTTATTTCTTTATGTAAAATCTGTGCAAAACAAGATGGATTTGTTTACATCTGCGCTCGGTACAGTTATACGAATTCTTTAGATCAATAACAGCTTCAATGCAGCTGGGTAAGTCTGTATGTAGGTCAGAAAAGCAGTAACCCACAGAACTGATAACCACAGCAGATGTCAGGAAGCTGGGGTGAGAGGGGGAGAATATTATAAGCCTCTGGTTTTTAATTTTAGAACGAGCTCGGGTGTAATGTTGCTATCTAATGCAAAACCACAGGTGAGAAAAAACTGTTCCATTTTCGCCTTGAGTCATGGAGGTTGTGACTGCAAGCTGTGTGTGAGTAACCCTTTGAGCACTGAATGGGTTTCATTTTGTTCTATTTTAAGGCAAATTTTGCTCTTGCTGACTTTGTTCTGCTTAATTTCTCCTGAAGATGTTTCTCACACTGGAGTACAGTTCCACAACCACTGGTGCCTCCCTGCCCATCCCCTCCTTCCCCTCCCCCGTGCCTTGCCCAAGTTGCAAAATTCATAACAATGAGAGTTCCAGGCTATTCAATCGTGATGTGCGTCACAGCCCAGCCTGATCCTCTTCCCATTCGGCCTCCCACACTGCTGGCTTGGCTGAGATTAATTCAGCGCACACAGGGACCTTCTGGTCTGGACCTGTGTCTGTTCGCGAGAGCAAGCCCTTTCACAATGTAAGTTGTTTGTGATCCAAATATGACACTCTTTTAAAATTCTGGCACGAAGCCAGAGCCCGCCAAACATAAAAATTAGTTGCTCCATTGGGCTTAGAAATGGATCTTGCGCTCTGTAAAAAATGTCCTGGGAATGAGCAGACACACAGATGTTTTAAGGATATAAAGCAATTTTTCATCATCCGCCAGTGGACAAATTGCATCAGTTATCACGACCGAGAAATGAGAGCAAAAACACTGCAATGATCTCACCGCAGTCTGATCGTGACTTGGAAGGATACAGAATTCCGAACCACTGCATTCTCTAGTTTGTGGAATGAGCTTGACTTGTTCCATTAACTATAAAGGAATATTTGGCCCCAATTTGGCCTGGTGGGGCCGGGGGTTGGGGGGGTAGGCTGGGATTTAAAATGAAGGAAGCGACTTATTCCCCTCCCATCCCGCCGTGTCCCGATGGTAACCTGCTCTTCTGAGCGGGCGAGCGGAACACCCACAGGGAAGCAGCGGGGTCCAGCTTTAGATCTGCAGATTGTAAATATTAGTCTGAGTCTTGAGCCAGTGAGCAGTGACCTTCAGGTCTGACCTGCAGCGAGATGGATCGTGGGCCAGAAGAGGCCCATGGAGATAAGATTTAAAACATTTTTCTTAGGTTTTCATGTGTGCAGGAGTGCCCCAGTGCGGTACCGAGGGAGCGCTGCACCTTTCGGATGAGACGTTAAACCGAGGCCCCATCTGCTCTCTCAGGTGGATGCAAAGGACCCCATGGCACTATTTCGAAGAAGAGCAGGGGAGTTCACCCCGGTGTCCTGGCCGATATTTATCCCTCAACCAACACCACTAAAACAGACGATCTGGTCATGATCACACTGCTGTTTGTGGGAGCTTGCTGTGCGCAAATTGGCTGCCGTGTTTCCTACATTTCAACAGTGACTACACTCCAAAAGTACTTCATTGTCTTTCTTTCTTTCTCCTCCGGAGCCCACATGAAAATCTTGGGCCTCGCTTGCTCAGGGCTTCCCCCTGCCCTCCCCCCCACCACTTATTTACCTGACTACCGGGGACCATTCCCACAGTGGCACACATGCACGCACATGCACATGCACATGCACATGAACGTGTGCGTGTATCGCTGACCCCACAACCTCAATGTGACTGACATTCCCAAATGCTATTCTTGTGTCCTGTCAAATGAGATTGCCAAATTGGTCATAATTAGCACGGGCTTTGAGCAGTATCATCTTGAGGATTTGGGGCCATTAGGAACTGTATTGATACTGTCAAAACCCATTTCACTTTGGATGCTTACCAGCTATCAGAGGCAGCAATGGTGGTAGGTTAGGTGGAGCAACCCTGTCTGAAACAAAATGTTGCCTTTCACGCTGAGAATCATTTGTAAATGTTGGGCCTCGTGGTATCGGACGCAAAGGTTGTCCTTTACTACTGCACTAAAGTTTTCATCAAGGTATTTTTTTCTCAGTATCTGACCTGAATAACCACCGTAACAAAAAGTCAAAAATAAGTCACTGACTGTGATGCATTTTGGGATGCCCTGAGGATGTGCAGAATGCTGTCTGAATGCAAGGTTCGTCTTCTTCATGTTCTGAATTTTTTTCCCCCTTCCTGGTCCCGTCTCCATTGGGAAGTTCACGACTTTCCCCACAGCAACACAACTGAGATCGGGTTCTCAGCAATGTTCCCTGTAAGAACATAAGAACATAAGAACATAAGAAATAGGAGCAGGAGTAGGCCATTCGGCCCCTCGAGCCTGCCCCTCCATTCAGTAAGATCATGGCTGATCTGATCTTGGCCTCAACTCCACTTCCCTGCCTGTTCCTCATAACCCTTGACTCCCTTATCGTTCAAAAAATCGACATGTTTTGTTTTGCGTATGTACGGTATTTCCAATGTAAAAACCAGAAAGCGGCCTGTACGGGTCCTTTAAGAACACAAGAATTAGGAGCAGGATTCGGCCATTCGGCCCCTCGAGCCTGCTCCGCCATCCAATGAGATCATGGCTGATCTTCTACCTCAACTCCACTTTTCTGCACTATACCATATCCCTTGATTCCCTTAATATCCAAAAATCTATCGATCTCTGTCTTGAATGTACTCAATGACTGAGCAGCCACAGCCCTCTGGGGTAGAGAATTCCAAACATTCACCACCCTCTCAGTGAAGACGTTTCTCCTCATCTCAGTCCTAAATGGCCGACCCCTTATTCTGAGACTGTGACCCCTAGTTCTAGATTCCTCAGCCAGAGGAAACATCCTCTCTGCATCTACCCTGTCAAGCCCTGTAAGAATTTTGTATGTTTCAATGAGATCATCTCTCATTCTTCTAAACTCTAGAGAATCTAGGCCTAGTCTACTCAATCTCTCCTCATAGGTCAATCCCCCTATCCCAGGAATCAGTCTGGTGAACCTTCGTTGCACTCCCTCAATGGAAGGTATATCCTTCCTTAGGTAAGATGATCAAAATTGTACACAATACGCCAGGTGCGGTCTCACAGGGCCCTATATAATTGCAGTAAGACGTCTTTACTCTTACACTCAAATCTTCTTGTAATAAAGGCCAAGATACCATTGGCTTTCTTAATTGCTTGCTGTACCTGCATGCTAACTTTCAGTGATTCGTGTACAAGGACACCCATTGAGGTGACTGCATAGCCGCGCACCTTAGCGGGAACATTGCACTTCTTAGTAATTATATGATACCTGTGGCTTCGCTGATGCATGGGGTATTTTTTTAACAAAAAATGAAATACTGCAGATGCTGGAAAACTGAAACACAAACAGAAAACCCTGGACGTTCTCAGCAAGTCAAGAACAACATCTGTATAGGAAGGAAAAATGCTGGGGCTGGATTTTTGGCTTTGATGTTTTTGGGGTGATAGTGGCGACGGGGCAGGAAAGTTAGCGCCTCACTAGGTAAGTTTGGTCAGCTGGGCCCCGCGTCAGGGAGCGCAGTGCTAAGGGAGGCGTTGTACACCTCTCTTGGCGCGAGGATGAGAAACTCCCGAGCTAAAGAGCCGGGCCGGGAGCGCTCCAAGAGATGCTGAGTGGGGTGGGGGAAACAAAACAAAATACGACACAAACATTCGCAAAACATTGCCCATGCCCCCACAACACAAATCACAAAAAAATAATTAAAAGTAAAAAACAATCATACTTAGCTTAGGACTCCATGGCCTACCTCTTCGCCGACAGCATGGTTGAACCGCCCTGATTACCCCGGCGGTCAATGCGAGGCGCGCTTTAGGCCGGATGTGTCGGGCAATAGTCAAAACTTGGGCCGGTGTGGCAACCAGGGGCGTTGCCACACTGGATCAGCTCTTCCGCGCGGTGCTGCTCCGCGCCGCCACTAAACCGGACCCGAGGACCGCTGTGGGGCGCTGGAGGCTGACCGCCCGCCCAGAGCACCTCACCGCCGCCATTGCCGCCGCTCCGGGGTGTAAAACGGAACAGAGAAGACCCGAAAACCTAAGCCCCTGATGTTTTAGAAAGACGAAAGACTTGCACTTGTAGAGCGCCACACTCACGACCTCAGGGCGCCCCAAAGCGCTTTACAGCCAATGAAGTGCTTTTGAAGCGTAGTCTCTGCTGTAATGTAGGACATTCAGGTGTAACACTTAATCAGAACTGGAAGATATTACAGGTGGACAGCTTCTAAGAATGAACAGAGTGAGGGAAAAGGAGCAGGGACAAAAAAAGACCTCGTATAAAAGAAGAGAAAAAAAGAGCGAGCTGTGAAGTGGAGAATGGGAGATGACAGAAGTGATCATAACACAAGGCATGGAGGCATGATGAAAGAAATAAAAGACGTATATGAGACTCTGAGGATGTAGGATGGGTGTATCAGCGCCTCTGTGGATGGGGGAGGGGGCAGGTTGGTGCATGGGGTGAGGAATTCCCCTATCAGTACACTGACTGTGGGGAGGTCTACACCCCTGATGCTGTCCTGACTTTTTCTTCCAGCGGACTCCTGGGCCACTGGAGCCAGCACAACGTTTAAAATGATATCTATAATGTATGCACCTATGAGTATGCTCACAGGTTTGTAGAGTTGCTGTAAGGTGGCCATCAACTGGTCCAGGCAGCGGGCGGTCGAGGGGGTCATTCAGCCCGACTGCCTGCCTCTTTTCCGCGGTTACATCCGAGCCAGGGTGTCCCTGAAGATGGAGCATGCGGTGTCCACCGGTACGCTCGCGGCCTTCCGCGAGAGGTGGGCACCGGAGGGACTGGAGTGCATCATCACCCCCCCGGCAACCAAATTTTAATTTGATTTAAGTTTACCGGCCAAAGTCCAATTGGTTTATTTTGGCAGTTTTAGTGCCCCCCCCCCCCACCCTATAATCAGGGGGCACTTGATTAATGTTTACAACTAAAATAGTTGTAGAGCTGTTGAGTTGGGCGTGACTTAACCAGTCACGTGATGTTCACAAGACTCAATAAAACCCCAGCCAGTTGGGTTCGGGGGATCCACGATGAGGCAGGTGGTTGTGAGCCTGGTGGATGAACTGGTAATATGTCGTGTGATTGTTAAACCTTTTGCTAATAAACCAACTAGTTCTTAATAGCAATGTGTTCCTGTGAATTCTTAAGCAAAGAACCCATGAAGCAAATACATTACAATAATAAAATTGCAATCTGTTCTAAGTGAACCTGAGAATTCTATGAATTAAAAGGGAAGTGGGACTATGAATTAGCGCATCGTCCTAAAATGCTACAAAGAGAACTGTCTTTGTGCTTACTGGTATCTGTTAGTGTTTTTTGTTTGTCTGTTGCCTTGCAACCTCATGCAGACATTTTGTGCAGAATCCCCCCTTCAGTGACGTCATGAAGTTGCACTTCAGTTCGATCATGACTCGGGATAAATGCTGTGGAGACCATTCCTGAACAGGATGTCACTCAGAGTCTTAAATAACAAAGCTATGACCAGCAGCTAAAGAGACAGACGGGAGACATGATCTGAGTTTCAAAATTATGAAGGGAATCGGTGGCATGTGTGCAGAGAAATTCTTTGCATTGATTCAGGAAAAGACAACAAGGGGATAAGATAGCAAACTAAGGAAACTTTGACCTAAGCACAACTGAAGAAGCAGCGACTTGACCTAGAGTTGTTAATTTATGGCATAGACTATCATCTTACACACAGAAAGCAAGCTTAAATGGAGATCAATTAAGAGATATTGGATTCACAGTATTGACGAAAGGTCATCAATCTGAAACATTGGGCTAGAACCTCCACTTTTTTTGCATGCTTAACACCCACTTAATTCCCATTTTACCACTGAAATGACGTAGAACGCCAATATATCTCCCATTTTGGCACAAAATGGAAACTGACGGGCATTTTTAGGAAACTTGTCACCGAGCGTTACTTTTCCCATGTGTTTAATGCCGGGGAAAAATATTACCGCCTGCTCACTTTTTTGGGGCGCAATTATCAGAATGGGCGAAATCAACACCCATAATATCGCCCAGCGTTACTTTCCGCACGGAATTAACGCCAAGATTCAATAATACCGCCCGCCTACTTTTTTTTGTCGTAGAGAGCACATCTGACGAAACTAACGCCCAGGAGATCGCCCAAGGTCACTTTCACCACCTCACACACATATCACCCACAATATCACTCGCCCAGAAAAACTGTTCTGAACGAACGCCAGCGGTGTGGCTGGCATTTTTTAAATCGCACTCTTACGTGAGGAGCTGATATCTGAAAGATTTGCCTGAAAGAGCATTGATGTGAGTGACAATGCTGACACACTGCTGTGTGTGTGTGCAACTCAGACATCAATGGTGCCCATCACCTTGGTGCCAGTTAAAGTTTACGTTGATTGATGGTAAGTTGTATTTAACCCTTTCATGTTAAGGAATCACCAGTGTGTAACGGTGCAGCTATCTGAGACATTGCACAACAAGCTTATGTACAATAACAAAAATTTTATACCAACATTGGTCTGAAATCATCACAGCCAATAACATCCAACCCCCGCCCACACCCCACTTTTTCCACCATTGACATCAATAAAATGTTCAACATGTCCAGCAACACAGAATAAAAAGGCAAAGCAGGAGGGTGGTTCCCAGCCCCCATATATTACAACAAATTGCATACACCCAGGTGGAGATATAACACAGCCATCACCTGCGCACATGCAACTCACTTTCCTTCCCCCTTCCCCTTCTTCTCCCTACCTCTACCCCTTCCCCTCCTCACTCCACAGTGCCTTGCCGAGGAGCTCCTCAGGCGGTGCCTCATTGCAAGAGGGGTGAAGGCAGATGCGGTGGTTGCACAAGTACGGGAGTGTGGGGTGCCGAGGGGCAACATTCTCTGATGCAGAAGCAGGATCTTGGTTCTTGCTCTCATCTGTCGTTCACAGTGGTGGTGCAGAATCTAGGGGTGGAGTGCCACGCTCGGGGACCACGGGGAGGTCAGTGGCAGCAGTGTTCCCGGCTATCGCATCCAGGGCCTTCGCCATCCGCGGAATGTACTCGGTCATGGTGGCCAGCTGTCGGGATATGCCCCCCAATGCTTCGATGAGCTGGTCACCAATGTCTACAGTCCTCCTGGACAACTGTACCATCTCCCCACTGTCATGTGCGCTCATGGAACAGACCTGCCGCGTCCACAAGACCTCCGCGGGGTCGGCGCCATCCTGGGGACAAATGGGGTGCCCTGTGGCGAGGTGTTTGGGGCCGGTACCTCCAGAGTGGAAGCGGGAATGACCGGAGGACCACTAGATGGCCTTGTGATGGAATGGCTTCTGGAGTGTGGCGATGCGGGTTCCTCGAAGTCCGCGCTCTCATCCGTGGAGAACAGACCCAGCGGATTGACGGGCGAGAATCGGAGCTTCTCAGCACCAGATGTTGGATCGTCCGGAGAGTCGGGCTCCACGGCCCCACCTTCTGGCCTCTGTGGTCTTGCCTTGGGACGCGCTGCTGGCTGAGCTGCAAAACACAAATGAGGTTATTAGAGGAGAAGGGGATGCTAGGGTCACAAGGTGAGTCCAGCGCTATACACAGCATATGCACGGCAAAAGCACCACCGCTCTCAAAATCATCGCAGACATCACATTTCATGACCATTAACACATTTGCATTCCAATGATTTTCATTAGGCCAGCATTATTTCTATGACAATTTTAGAAATCATCTATCATATATGATTGTTCGGATATGAGTGGGTGTGGCATCTATTGACTTTACATCACGCAATGGTGTAAGCTTTACTCACGTGGCAGCACTTCAGGGTCTGCAGATACGTCCGTGGCTGTCTGGGGGTGCTTCCTCACGAGTGTGAGCACCCGCTCCTCCATCTCAGTGATGTTGCTGGGGACTGGTGGCCCCCCACCCGTTCGCCTCTGCACGGACCTCATCGTCGATAGCTTCTTCTGTAAAAGGTGACAGGACCTGCCTTTTGTCTGCCCCCTTTTTTAAACAGAGGCGTTACATTGGAAAGCAGCTAATGTAATGCCTCTGTTTAAAAAAGAGGGCAGACAAAAGTCAGGTGACTATAGGCCGGTTAGTTTAACATCTGTAGTGGGGAAAATGCTTGAAGCTATCATTAAGGAAGAAATAGCGGGACATCTAGATAGGAATAGTGCAATCAAGCAGACGCAACATGGATTCATGAAGGGGAAATCATGTTTAACTAATTTACTGGAATTCTTTGAGGATATAACGAGCATGGTGGATAGAGGTGTACCGATGGATGTGGTGTATTTAGATTTCCAAAAGGCATTCGATAAGGTGCCACACAAAAGATTACTGCAGAAGATAAAGGTACGCGGAGTCAGAGGAAATATATTAGCATGGATAGAGAATTGGCTGGCTAACAGAAAGCAGAGAGTCGGGATAAATGGGTCCTTTTCGGGTTGGAAATCGGTGGTTAGTGGTGTGCCACAGGGATCGGTGCTGGGACCACAACTGTTTACAATATACATAGATGACCTGGAAGAGGGGACAGAGTGTAGTGTAACAAAATTTGCAGATGACACAAAGATTAGTGGGAAAGCGGGTTGTGTAGAGGACACAGAGAGGCTGCAAAGAGATTTAGATAGGTTAAGCGAATGGGATAAGGTTTGGCAGATGGAATACAATGTCGGAAAGTGTGAGGTCATTCACCTTGGAAAAAAAAACAGTAAAAGGAAATATTATTTGAATGGGGAGAAATTACAACATGCTGCGGTGCAGAGGGACCTGGGGGTCCTTGTGCATGAAACTCTTTCCCAAAAAGTTAGTTTGCAGGTGCAGCAGGTAATCAGGAAGGCAAATGGAATGTTGGCCTTCATTGTGAGAGGGATGGAGTACAAAAGCAGGGAGGTCCTGCTGCAACTGTATAGGGTATTGGTGAGGCCGCACCTGGAGTACTGCGTGCAGTTTTGGTCACCTTACTTAAGGAAGGTATACTAGCTTTGGAGGGGGTACAGAGACGATTCACTAGGCTGATTCCGGAGATGAGGGGGTTACCTTATGATGATAGATTGAGTAGACTGGCTCTTTACTCGTTGGAGTTCAGAAGGATGAGGGGTGATCTTATAGAAACATTTAAAATAATGAAATGGATAGACAAGATAGAGGCAGAGAGGTTGTTTCCACTGGTTGGGGAGACTAGAACTAGGGGGCACAGCCTCAAAATACCGGGGAGCCAATTTAAAACTGAGTTGAGAGGGAATTTCTTCTCCCAGAGGGTTGTGAATCTGTGGAATTCTCTGCCCAAGGAAGCAGTTGAGGCTAGCTCATTGAATGTATTCAAGTCACAGATAGATAGATTTTTAACCAATAGGGGAATTAAGGGTTATGGGGAGCGGGCGGGTAAGTGGAGCTGAGTCCACCCAGATCAGCCATGACCTTGTTGAATGGCGGAGCAGGCTCGAGGGGCTAGATAGCCTACTCCTGTTCCTAATTCTTATGTTCTTATGTAGGATGACATGGCATAAGATCATTGCATGATATCATTGCTAGGTACTGTCACAGAGACTGATACAACACATAACCGACAGATGTAATCATGATTATTATGAAAATTATCATTCCTTACCTCAAGACGTACACCGTGACCGCAGGCTTTGAGTAAAACATTCCTGGTAAAAGTGAAAGACCTCACATCTGCTGATAGTCACTCATGACTGTTACAAATCAAATTATATAAATACATAAGTACATGTAAATCAATGCAATACTTACTCTTGCGGATCCCACAAGGTCGTTCCATTGTTTGCGGCATTGGTTGCCCTCACACACCTCGTTGGTCACTGACAAGGCCACCTCTGCTATCTCGGTCCATATCCTCTGGTAGGCCTTTAGGGTGGGCTTCCCACGCCCTCCCTGTGTCAAATCACCCCAGCGTAACTCGACCTCCTGCAGGAGGGAGGCATTTGCCTCGTCCGAGAACCTCCTGGCTCTTTTGCGCCCTCCAATGTGCTCCTCTCCCACCTCACTGCTCTCTCCAGCGTCAGTCTCCACAGCGTGCTGTGATGCCTCCTCTTCATTTTCAGCCAAATGCGGGCAAATATGTGGCTGGTAACAGCTACTTTTTGTTTGCCTACTTGCTGTGAAGCTCTAAAGTCTCCCTCCTTCCCCCCAAAGCAGCCATACCACACCCAGCCACGCCTTCAGTCCCTCTGAGTTCTCTCTCTCTCTGTCTCCTCTTCTGCGCATGTCATGATGACCCTTGATCTCTTGAATCACGGGAATCGAGCATTGCCATGCCGTTGCTAAGGACGGCCACACTTTACAGGAGAAGGTCAAAAAAATTTAACGCTACCGCCCATTTTATATCGCTCGCGGTAACGCCCATTATCAAAAATGGAGACTAGGTGCTTTGAGAATGAGCGAGAAGCCGGCGATCTGAAAAACCTTTTTTAACGCCCTTGCTTTTGGGCGATCTGTTTCTCTCCACAGATGCTGCCTGACCTGCTGGGTATTTCCAGCATTTTCTGTTTTTATTTCAAAAAGGACAAGTTAACCAATGAGTGACTATCCTCTTTGGAGAAGAAGGTGGGGGGGGTAAGCAGGGTATCTTCGGAGATCAGCTGACTCCAAGATGACTCACTTGATGATGGGAAATTGGAATCTACTTGATCCTCAGTGGCAGATTCACTCATCTGACACCTGAGCCAAGGTTAGGTCTGCACTACTCCAAGGCATTAATGAAGATCGACCAGCTATCTTAGCTTATTTGTGAGACATTTAGAGAGGCAGACTTCTCACTGGGGGCTGGGATTGTTCCCACTTGGCTCCAAGTGACCCTGCAACCATAACCCTAACTGATATAGGGGTCCAAAGAGGAAGAGTGCAATGTTTGTTAGTGGTCTGTGCTGGTAGCTTGTCCAGTTCTAACCAGTAAAATTCCAGCAGTACCCTTCCTTAAACTTGGAGCTCTTGTCAACTTGCACCTAAAGAAAGACTTGCATTTATAAAGCGCCTTTCACGACCACCGGACATCCGAAAGCGCTTTACAGCCAATGAAGTACTCCTTGAAGTGTAAACACTGTTGTAATGTGGGAAACACGGCAGCCAATTTCCGCACAGCAAGCTCCCACAAACAGCAATGTGATAATGGTCAGATAATAAAAACAGAAAATGCTGGCAATCTCAGCAGGTCGGGCAGCATCTGTAAAAAATAGAGTTAACGTTTCAGGTCAATGACCCTTAGTCAGAACTGACGAATGTTCGAAATGAACAGATTCTTAAGGAGCACTGAAAGGGGGTGGGGTGGGGGGGAGGAAGAACAAAAGGGAAGGTCTGTGATAAGGTAGAAGACAGGAGAGATTAGAGAGACAGATAATCTGTTTTTTAGTGATGTTGATTGAGGGATAAATATTGGCCAGGACACAGGGGAGAACTCCCTTGCGTTTACAGCCAATGGAATACAGACACTGTTGTAATGTAGGAAATGTGGCAGCCAATTTGTGCACAAACAAGCTCCTACAAACAGCAATCTGTTATTGTTATGTTGATTGAGGGATAAATATTGGCCAGGACACCGGGGATAACTCCCCTGCTCTTCTTCGACATAGTGTCATGGGATCTTTTACATTCACCTGGGAGAGCAGACGGGGTCTCGGTTTAACATCCCATCTAAAAGACAGCACCTCTGATAGTGCAGCACTCCTTTGGTACTGCATTGGAATGTCAGCCTAGATTTTATGTCCTGAAATCTCTGGAACAGGACTTGAACACACAATCTTCTGACTCCAAAGCAAGAGTGCTATCTTCTGAGCCACGGCTGACAAACAGCTGATCTCACATCTCTGGGTTTAGTTAAGTGGGGGAACATTCCTACACGGAGAGAGACTACGCACTGCATGTCAACAAAATAGAAAATCTATGCACGTAGATTGCTCAGTAGTTTCGTTTGGAGACTTGTAAACATTGTGGTCAAGTATGTCATCCAGCTAGTTAACCAAAATGAGAAGAGAAGTGACACCAAAGCCTTAAGGAAATGAAAATGATCGGAGTGGATCCTTTTATTGAAGAACAAGGCAGACTGTACGAGACAAGGCAGTTTGGCCATTTGATATCTGCCTTCCAACAGACCATGGATAATTCGGACTGACATCAACGTACAAGCGGGGTGAAATTGGGCTCCTCTGCGTCTGCCGTTAGTACCTCTGGCTGCAGCAAATTGGTTTTCGCCTGGGAGGTGGGGGTACGCAACCGACTGCCATGAAATTGCGTGAGAGTTAGCGAAGGTGCAAAGCCAGCAGCGCCCCACTCCCGTGCCGGCGGTGATGATGTCAATGACAAGCGCAATGCCCCGTTTTTGCCCTGCAGCGACCTGTTTGCGCCCCGCAACAGAAATTGGGCAGCTTACCGCCATCTTTTTCTCGCCGCCGACTTACCGGTCCGGCCTTCGTTCTTCATTTCGCGATGGTGCAGCCCGGCGCTCCGCTTCTGTGCCGGGCTGCGGCCACGGCACTCCGCATTCCCGGTAGCCCAGTGGAGCCCCCTCGCCCCACGGCAGAGCTCGCAGCGTGCCCCCCCCCCTTTAACGGAAGGGGAGGGTCCTGTGCTCACGTCAGTGCTAGGTGGAGAGGCCGCGTACTGCTGCAATATTTGTGTGCTTTTCGCCCCAGCATGGCCCCGAGAGGAAGTGGAGCGCTGACATTGCATTCCATTTCCTCTCGGGGGCGGTAACCGCAATTTCACGGCCGGAGCGAGACTTCTGTGCCGGGCACGAATTCTGTGCCGGGCACAGGAAGTCCCACCTCGTCACAGGAAACTCCCAAATTACCACATAGAAAAATTCAAACACTACAGCACCAGCTGTTCCTCCTGTTCCCATGGCAATTTACAAACATGTTTTCCCTTGAGCTATTTCTTTCTATGCCATCTTTCCCTGATGGAATTGAATGCTCCTGGGATATGGGCTATTGGTGTTGACAAGCCTCCGGCGCCTCATTCAAGTGGACAGTTCTTGATGAGTGAGCAGAGACAACAAAGCCTAGATTTTCCAGTTGGGTCAATCCAATTTGCAGGCGTGAATTGAAGTGGGGAAAGCTGTAATTGTAATTGCTGGCTGATGTAGGAAGCCAGTGCCCATTTTGGGCGGTCCCTTGTAAACAAGGAAAAAATAACGTTGTATTTATTTTTCCATCATTCCCACTTCATTTGGCTGTTTCTGCTTCTTAACCACATAAAATAGGCATGCAAGGGTGTTGGAATCTATGGGCAAGGTCGAAGAGGATTTAAATAGCCCAGTATTACTGTTTCCAACCAGAGTGCACAGATTTAAGGTGATTGGCAAAAGAACTAAAGGCGACATGAGGGAAACTGTTAACGCGCGGCGAGTGGTGAGGATTTGGAACGCACTGCCTGATGGGAGTGGTGGAAACAGATTCAATGGTAGCTTTCAAAAGGGAATTGGATAAATACTTGAAGGAGAAAAATTGCAGGGATATGGGGAAAGAGCAGGGGGAATGGGACTGACTGGATTGCTCTCCGAAAGAGGCGTCACAGGCTTGGTGAGCTGCATGGCCTCCTTCTATGCTCTACTATTCTGTGATTCGATGATTAACCTTAACAGAATCAGTTTAAACCTTGTTTCTGACTCGGTAGATGCAGGGCATATGTTTCCCCTGGCTGGGGAGTTTAGAACCAGGATTCACAGTCTCAGAATAAGGAGTCAGCCATTTAGGACTCAGGTGAGGAGAAATGTCTTCACTCAGAGGGTGGTGAATCTTTGGAATTCTCTACGCCTGAGGGCTGTGGATGCTCAGTCATTGAGTATATTCAAGGCAGAGATCGATAGATTTTTGGATAATAAGGGAATCAAGGGATATGGGGATAGTGCAGGAAGGTGGAGTTGAGGTGGGAGATCAGCCTCATTGAATGGTGGAGCAGGCTCCAGGAGCAGAATGACCTACTCCAGCTCCTACTTATTGTTATGTCTTGGATTGAGAGTCAGACTAGATACTGCAAGCTCAAAGTAAGTGTGACCGTAGTCCTTTATTGCAGATCTCAGAGTGCCTTTCCAGCCTGTGAGGTCTCCTTTTATACAGGTGCTCCCAAGGGATTGTGGAATCCCTTGGGACTCCAGGGATAAGCCCTCTGGTGGTTAGACATGGTAATTACAGGTTTAGATACATAACCACACTCCCCGCCCAAAGTCAATAGTGTAACTATTTACAATGTGAGTCGATCTGGGGCCTTCCTTTCCCTGGTTGATCGTCTCGGTGCAAATGCTGGTGTTGGTGAGTTGTTTGTTGGGCCTTCGCTGGGCTGCTGTGAAGCTGGTCTTGCTGGACTGCTGGGAATGGTAAGCCTTGCTGGGCTGCTGCCGGTGATGGGGTCTGCTTCGTGGTCAACTGCTGGGTCGATTGCCACTTGTGTTTGCGTTGGATGGTCGAAAAAGGTAGAGTCTATTGTGGGTTGTTCTGGATAGTCTGTAAATCTGAGTTTGATTTGGTCCAAGTGTTTTCTGCAGGTGAGTCCATTTGCGAGTTTGACCATAAACACCCTACTCCCCTCTTTGGCCAAAACAGTGCCAGCAATCCACTTGGGACCTTGTCCATAGTTCAACACAAATACAGGAGCATTTACTTCAATTTCACGTGACACATTTGCGCGATCATGATATGTATTCTGTTGAAGCTGCCTGCTCTCTACCTGTTCGTGTAGGTCAGGGTGGACTAATGAGAGCCTTGTCTTAAGTGCCCTTTTCATGAGCAGTTCAGCGGGAGAGACCCCAGTAAGCTAGTGGGGTCTCGTGCGGTAACTAAGCAGGACGCGGGATAAGCGAGTCTGCAGTGAGCCTTCAGTTACCCTTTTCAAGCATGTTTGAACTGCTCGTTCTGCCTGACCGTTGGACGTTGGCTTAAACGAGGCAGAAGTAACATGTTTGACCCCATTGCGGGTCATGAATTCCTTGAATTTGGTAAAGCACGGCCCATTGTCACTTACAAGGACATCTGGCAGGCCGTGCGTGGCAAACATGGTCTGTAGGCTTTCAATGGTGGCAGCGGACGTGCTTGTCGACATTATCACACACTCAATCCATTTGGAGTGCGCATCTACAATCACTAAAAACATTTTTCCCAAGAATGGGCCTGCATAGTCGACATGAATCATAGACCACGGTTTGGAGGGTCAAGACCATAAACTTAGTGGCACCTCCCTGGGTGCATTGCTTAACTGGGAACATGTACTACATTTGTGCACACAGGACTCTACGTCTGCATCGATACCGGGCCACCACACGTGGGATCTGGCTATCACTTTCATCATTACAATGCCTGGGTGGGTACTGTGGAGATCACTAATGAAAGTGTCCCTGCTGTTTTTTGGCACAACTACCCAATTACCCCATAGGAGGCAGTCTGCCTGTATGGACATTTCATCTTTGCACCGCTGGTACGGCTTTATTTCTTCCTGCATCTCTAACAGGACACTAGACCAACTCCCGTAGAGCACACAGTTTTTTTACTAGGGACAGTAAGGGGCTCGTCCAGGTTCTAATCTGTCGGGCAGTAACAGGTGATTGCTCACTCTCGAATGCTTCCATTACCATAACTAAATCTGCGGGCTGTGCCATCTCCACCCGTGGGGGGCAACGGCCACCTACTGAGAGCATCGGCACAGTTTTCTGTGCCTAGCCTGTGGCAGATGGCTTAGTTGTATGCGGACAACGTGAGCGCCCATCTCTGGATGCAGGCTGTTGCATTCGTATTTATCCCCTTATTTTCAGAAAAATGGGATATAAGCGGCTTATGGTCGGTTTCCAATTCAAATTTGAGCCCAAACAGATATTGATGCATTTTCTTTACCCCATAAACACAAGTTAACGCTTCTTTTTCGATCATACTGTAGGCCCTCTCGGCCTTAGACAGACTTCTGGATGCATAAGCAATCGGTTGCAATTTCCCAAATTCATTCGCTTGTTGCAATACACACCCGACCCTGTACGATGACGCATCACATGCTAGTACCAAACGTTTACATGGATCGTAAACACAAGCAATTTCTTTGAATATAACAGCTTCCTAGCTTTCTCAAAGGCATTTTCTTGGCTTTTACCCCATACCCATTCATCTCCCTTACACAGTAAAGAGTGCAGGGGTTCTAACAATGTGCTAAGACCCGGTAAGAAGTTACCAAAATAGTTCAGGAGTCCTAGAAACGACCGCAACTCCATCACGTTCTGTGGTCTCGGTGTGTTTTTGATTGCCTCCGTCTTCGAATCGGTGGGCCTGATGCCGTCCGCCGCGATTCTTCTCCCCAGGAACTCCACGTCAGGTGCCAAGAAAATGCACTTTGAGCGTTTTAGCCTGAGCCCCGCACGATTAAGCCGACTAAGAGCATCCTCCAGGTTCTGCAGATGCTCGACGGTGTCCCGACCTGTAACCAAGATATCGTCCTGGAAGACCACAGTGATCGGGACTGACTTCAGCAAGCTTTCTATGGTCCTCTGGAATATCGCCACGGCAGATCGAATCCCAAATGGGCATCTGTTGTAAATGAAAAGACCTTTGTGCGTATTGATGCAGGTGAGGCCTTTCGAAGATTCATCCAGCTCCTGCGTCATGTAGGCCAAGGTCAAGTCCAGCTTCGTGAACGTTTTCCTCCTGCCAGCGTTGCAAATAGGTTGTCTGCCTTTGTTGCGGGTATTGATCCTGCAGCGAGAAACGATTGACAGTTACTTTGTAATCACCACAGATTCTGACAGTGCCGTCTCCCTTGAGGACTGGAACAATCGGACTGGCCCACTCATTGAATTCAGTCGGCAAAATGATGCCCTCTCGTTGCAGCCTGTCCAGCTTGATCTCCACCCTCTCTCTCATCATGTAAGGTATTGCTCTCGTCTTGTGATGGATGGGTCGTGCCCCTGGAATCAAATGGATCTGCACTTTTGCTCCTTGGAACTTCCCGATGCCTGGTTCGAACAGCAAAGGAACTTGCTTAGGACCTAGGCACATGAGGTGTCGTCAACAGATGAGAGCGCTCGGACATCATCCCAGTTCCAGCGTATCATTCCCAGCCAGCTCCTGTCGAACAGTGTGGGGCCATCGCCCGGTACCACCCAGAGTGGTAAATCGTGCATCGCTCCATCGTAAGAGACCTTTATGGTAGCACTGCCAATTACAGGAATCAGTTCCTTTGTGTACGTTCTAAGTTTGGTACGAATGGGAGTCAGGACTGGCCTTGAAGACTTGTTGCACCACAACTTATCAAAAGTTTTTTACTCCTTATGGACTGGCTTGCGCCCATGTCCAGCTCCATGGACACCGGGAGTCCATTTAATTCAACCTTCAGCATTATCGGGGGACACCTTTTGGTAAATGTGTGCACCCCATTTACCTCTGCCTCCTTGCTCTGAGGCTCTGGTTCGTCGTGATCCACCGTGGATCTGTCCTTCTCTGCAACATGGTGGTTTGCAGGATTAGCAGGGTTTGCAGCTTGCCTACACATACGTTGGATGTGTCCCATTGTTCCACAGCCCTTGCAAATGTATCCTTTGAAGCGGCATGAATGGAATCGATGATCATCCCTGCAGCGCCAACAATTGCCTTGTATTCACCACCCTTGATGTTGGACTCTGAGTCATCTGCAGATGTGCAGCTACAGGCGTGTAAGTCCTGCCATGTACATTTCGATTCGAAAACAATGTTACTTTGTTCACAGTACTTGCAGCAGCAGTAGTCTGCTAGGAAATTTGTTTAGTATTGTCACTGGTGGAGATAAACGCCTGGGCTATCACTGTGGCTTTACTCAAGGTTGGGGTCTCTATGGTCAAAAGTTTGCGAAATATTACTTCATGGCCAATGCTAAGTACAAAGAGGTCCCTGAGCTTATGCTCCAAGTGTCCTTCAAATTCGCAATGTCCTGAAAGGCGTCTTAGCTCGGCGACGTAGCTCGCCACTTCCTGGCCTTCAGACTTCTTGTACATGTAGAACCGATACCTCGCCATCAGAACGCTTTCCTTTGGGTTTAGATGCTCCCGGACTAGTGTGCACAACTCATCGTATGACTTGTCTGTGAATTTTGCTGGAGCGAGCAGGTTTTTCATGAGACCATACGTTGCTGCCCCGCAAACGGTGAGGAGGATCGCCCTTCGTTTGGCAGCGTTTGATTCTCCTTCCAGCTTGTTGGCCACGAAGTATTGGTCGAGTTGTTCCACGAAGGTTTCCCAATCATCTGCCTCTGAAAATTTCTCCAGGATGCCCACAGTTCTCTGCATTGTTGCGTTGGGGTTCGTTATCTGTATCTCGTCGCCAGTTGTTATGTCTTGGATAAAGAGTCAGACTAGATACTGCAAGCTCAAAGTAAGTGTGACCATAGTCTTTTATTGCAGATCTCATAGTGCCTCTTCAGCCTGTGAGGCCTCCTTATATACAGGTGCTCCCAAGGGATTGTGGGATCCCTTGGGAATCCAGGGGATAAGTCCTCTGGTGGTTAGACATGGTAATTACAGGTTTACATACATACTTATGTTTTTGGAGCGGTGGTTAGTTTTTTTCCCATACTTTGCTTCAGTGCCGTTTGCTAAGGAATTGCCATGTATTGCTCCTTTTTGGATGAGGAGGAGGAGCAATGGAAGAAGAGCAAGCTGGTTAGCCTCCATCAGGTGGACATGACGCCCGCCCAGATGTGCCCACTACACCAGACTATACAGGTAAAAGCACATACGGCTACATTTGTTAACGGAAGCTTCACTTTACTAAGGAAGCCATCACTCAGTTGTGCCTAATGCTGCGTCCAGACCTACAGTCCACCTCCTCCACTGTTAGTGAATTTTCTGTGGTTGTGGTCGCAACAAAGGGTTGTTAGTCCAGCAAAAATAACCTCTGCTCAGATTCAGGCCCGAGTGGTTTTATACAATGAGCTTCAATATACATTGCGAAACAGAGCTTATTGTCACTGGACTAACAACTCTTTGTTGCAACCATAACCACAGGATATTTGCTAACACCACTGATAACGGGTACAGATAGCCACATGGGAATATGATGTTGTGGCAATAACTGAGACCTGGCTCAAAAAAGGGCAGGATTGGGTATTAAATATTCCTGGTTATAAGGTGTTTAGGAAAGATAGGGAAGGAAAGCTAGGAGGTGGGATGGCAGTATTGCTTAAGGAGAATGTTATAGTTGCTGGAGAGAGGGGATGTCCTGGAGGGATCAAGAATAGAATTTATATGCCTAGAGTTAAGAAATTATTAATAGAGGTGCCATTACACTACTAGGTATATTCTATAGACCACCAAATAGTGGAAAAGATATGGAAGAGCAAATTTGCAGAGAAATTACAGTGGTGCAAGAACTATAGAGTAGTAACAATGGGGGACTTCAACTATCCTAAGCTAGACTGGGATCGTAATGATGTAAAGGGCAGAGAAGGGGAAGAATTTCTGAAGTGTGTTCAGGAAAACTTTTGTGATCAGTATGCTTCCGACCCAACGAGGGAGGAGGCATTGCTGGATCTGGTTCTGGGGAATGAAGTAGGTCAAGTGGAGCAAGTGTCAGTAGGGGAACATTTAGGGAACAGTGATCATAGTATCATAAGGTTTAGATTAGCTATGGAAAAAAGACAGGGAGTAATCTAGAGTACAAATGTTTAACTGGGGGAAGGCCAATTTCAGTGGGATGAGAATGGATCTGGCCTGGGTAAACTTAATGGAACAATGGGCTGCCTAT
Organism: Pristiophorus japonicus; assembly: GCF_044704955.1. Classification (NCBI taxonomy): domain Eukaryota; kingdom Metazoa; phylum Chordata; class Chondrichthyes; family Pristiophoridae; genus Pristiophorus; species Pristiophorus japonicus. Next base: position 15,469,589 of record NC_091994.1, read on the forward strand.
TAAGAGGAAATAGTTCAGGTACAGTTGTGGTACATTCCCACTAGGAGGGAAGGCAGGCCAACTAAAGTCAGGGCTCCCTGGATGATGAAAGAGATAGAGAATATGATGAAGCAGAAAAAGCGCACATATGAGAGATGTTAGGTTGCAAATGCATCTGAGTATCAGGCTTTATATAGAAAGGTCAGAGGAGAAGTAAAAAAGAAAATAAGAGGGGCAAATAGAGGATATGAAAATAGAATGGCAGCCAACATAAAAGGTAATCCAAAAGTCTTCTATAGGCATATAAATAGTAAAATGGTGGTAAGAGGAGGGATGGAGCCAATTATGGACCAAAATGGAGACCTATGTATGGAGGCAGAGGGTATGGCTGAGGTACTAAACAAGTACTTTGCATCTGTCTTCACCATGGAAGAGGATGCTGCCATAGACATAGTGAAGGAGGAGGTAGTGGAAACACTTGATAGAATAAAAATTGATAAAGAAGTATTAAAAATGCTGGCTGTACTTAAAGTAGATCAATCACCACGGAATGCATCCTAGGATGCTGAGGGAATTGAGGGCGGAAATTGCGGAGGTACCAATCCTCCTTAGATACGGGGATAATGCCAGAGGACTGGAGAATTACAAATGTTACACCATTGTTCAAAAAAGGGTGTAAAGATAAACGCAGTAACTACAGGCCAGTCAGTTTAACCTCGGTAGTGGGGTAGCTGTTAGAAACAGTAATCAGGGGCAAAATTAACAGTCACTTGGATAGGTGTGGATTAATTAAGGAAAGCCAGCATGGATTTGTTAAAGGCAAATCGTGTTTAACCAACTTGAATAAGTTTTTCGATGAGCTAACAGAGAGAGTTGATGAGAGTAATGTGGTTGATGTAGTGTACATGGACTTCCAAAAGGCATTCAACAAAGTGCCACATAATAGGCTTGCAGCAAAGTTGTAGCCCATGGAATAAAAGGGACAGTGGCAGCATGGATCGGGATTTGGCTAAGTGACAGGAAACAGAGTAGGGGTGAACGGTTGTTTTCCGGACTGGAGGAAGGTATACAGTGGTGTTCCCCAGGGGCCGGTTCTAGGACCACTGCTTTTCTTGATATATATTAATGACTTGGACGTGGGTGTACAGGGCACAATTTCAAAATTTGCAGGTGACACAAACCGTGGAAGTATACTGAACAGTGAGGAGGAGAGGGATAGACTTCAGGAAGGCAGGCTGGTGAAATGGACGGACAGGTGGCAGATGAAATTTAATGCAGAAAAGTGCGAAATGATACATTTTGGTAGAAAGAATGAGGGGAGGACATATAAACTAAATGGTACAATCTTAAAGGCGTGCACGAACAGAGAGAACTGGGAGTGTGTGTGCACAAATCATTGAAAGTGGCAGGGCAGGTTGAGAAAACAGTTAAAAAGGCTTACGGGATCCTGGGCTTCATAAATAGAGGTATTGAGTGCAAATGTGTGGAAATTATGATGAAGCTGTATAAAAAAACTGGTTTGGCCCCAACTGGAGTACTGTGCCCAATTCTGTGCATCGCACTTTAGGAAGGATGTGAAGGCCTTAGAGAAGGCGCAGAAAAGATTTACGAGAATGATTCCAGGAATGAGGGACTTCAGTTACGTGGATAGACTGGAGAAGCTGGGGTTGTTCTCCTTGGAGCAGAGAAGATTGAGAAGAGATTTGATAGAGGTGTTCAAAATCATGAGTGTTCTGGACAGAGTAGATGGAGAGAAACTGTTCCCATTGGGGGGAAGGGTCGAGAACCAGAGGACACAGATTTAAGGCAAAAGAACCAAAGGCAAAGTAAGAAAAAGCTTTTTTACGCAGCGAGTGGTTAAGATCTGGAATGCACTGCCTGAAAGGGTGGTGGAGGCAGACTCAATTTTATCTTTCAAAGGGGAGTTGGATAAATATCTGAAGGAAAACAAATTGCAGGGCAACAGGAAAAGAGCAGGAGAATGGGACTAACTGAGAGCCAGCACGGGCTCGACGGGCCAAAAGGCCGCCTTTTGTGCCTTCTGTGCTGTAACCATTGTATGATTCTATAATTGTGTCAGTTGGTAGCACTCCCGCCTCTGGGTCAGAAGGTTGTGGGTTCAAGTCCCACTCCAGGGACTTGAGCACAAAAATCCAGGCTGACACTCCAGTGCAGTGCTGAGGGAGTGCTGCACTGTTGGAGGTGCCGCCTTTCAGATAAGATGTTAACGCGAGGCCCCGTCTGCCCTCTCAAGTGGATGTAAAAGATCCCATGGCACTATGTCGAAGAAGAGCAGGGGAGTTATCCCTGGTGTCCTGGCCAATATTTATCCCTCAATCAACATAACAAAAACAGATTATATGGTCATTATTACATTGCTGTTTGTTGGAGCTTGCTGTGCACAAATTGGCTGCCGCATTTCCCACATTACAATACTGACTACACTCCAAAAGTACTTCAATGACTGTAAAGCACTTTGAGACGTCCGGTGGTTGTGAAAGGCGCCATATAAATGCAAATCTTTCTTTTTTCTTTTATATGGTCCAAATCGTTAAAAGGTTGAGAAAGCAGATAAAAGGATTACAGGATCCTGGGCTTGATAAATAGAGATATAGAGTACAAAAGTGTGGAAATTATGATGAACCTGTATAAAGCACTGGTTCGGCCCCAACTGGAGTAATGTGTCCAATTCTGGGCACCACACTTTAGGAAGGATGTGAAGGCTGTAATGGGTGAGGCTCTTACTGTTGCTCCATCTGAGATTGACTGACTCAGCTCAGGCAACGATTCATCCTGAGAGCTCAGAGACTGAGTGGTTCATTATCACAATAGATAATGCATGTATTTAACGAGCGATTGGGAGAGCCGTATTGTTTATATGTGTTCAGTCCTCGTAATTTACATACTTTTCCTTCTATCTTAGATCCCAAGCACACCAGCAGCCAAGGAGTTGGCTTTCTCCCAGGCATTTGCCAGTGTTGACACTGACCATAGGTGCCTGTGATTGCAGCCCAGCATTGACACTCGCTCATGATACCTTCGCCTGGTGTTTCCCGGAGAATGGCTCTGTGATCCGGGAACATGGCACGTGAGGCCTCGCAGGTGCTAACTTGTACACCACTGCCCCGCAGCACAGAGCATTGAAGACCTGCTCTGAACCAATCAAGCACACCGCCCTTAAGTGAGATGTGTAAATCGTTCCAGCCTTCTTAAAGTAGTCCGGCCCAATTTACGTATCCAAGGCCTGATGAGACCATGGCATAACATTTAGAAGGAACCAGAACAAAAAGACATTTTTAAAATTAAAATGTGTTCTTCCCTCCCGCCCCCGAGTCTTTCTTGTATATTCCTTTTGATGCAGATACATTTCAATGAGAATGTAAAACAATCCTACACCAACTCACCACAGGGTGGCAGGATCACGTTTCTAGTTTAAACTTGATAATTACTAGTGCACGGGTCTGATTATGGTAGACTTTACAGCTTGGGAATGACTGTTTGCGACATAACTGTATAAGTACTTAATGTATCTGTGACACAAGACTTTACCTGCTATTTTAACAGAGGTGTTATTAAACGGATTAGCGCCTCCGCTAATATAATGGACAAAGGAATGCATGCAGTCATTCAAGTTATGTCTTTCAAGTTATTTTTATACTTGAGAAACTGATCAGGGTCAATCTTCTGATTTTATTTTAAGTAAGAAGGCCTGTATTAGTCACTGAATGAGCTGTGATCTTCAAGTACATTACCAAAACAAAAAACTGCCGATGCTGAAAATCTGAAATAACAACAGCAAATGCTGGAAACACTGAGCAGGTCAGGCATAGAAACATAGAAACTAGGTGCAGGAGTAGGCCATTCGGCCCTTCGAGCCTGCACCACCATTCAATATGATCATGGCTGATCATGCAACTTCAGTACCCCTTTCCTGCTTTCTCTCCATACCCTTTGATCCCTTTAGCCGTAAGGGCCACAACTAACTCCCTTTTGAATATATCCAACGAACTGGCCTCAACAGCTCTCTGCGGTAGAGAATTCCACAGGTTCACAATTCTCTGAGTGAAGAAGTTTCTCCTCATCTCGGTCCTAAATGGCTTATCCCTTATCCTTAGACTGTGACCCCTGGTTCTGGACTTCCCCAACATCAGGAACATTCTTCCTGCATCTAACCTGTCCAATCCCGTCAGAATTTTATGTTTCTCTGAGATCCCCTCTCATTCTTCTAAATTCCGGTGAATATAAGCCCAGTCGATCCAGTCTTTCTTCATATGTCAGTCCTGCCATCCCGGGAATCAGTCTGGTGAACCTTCGCTGCACTCCCTCAATAGCAAGAATGTCCTTCCTTAGATTAGAGACCAAAACTGCACACAATACTCAAGATGTGATCTCACCAAGGCCCTGTACAACTGCAGTAAGACCTCCCTGCTCCTATACGCAAATCCCCTCACTATGAAGGCCAGCATGCCATTTGCTTTCTTTACTGCCTGCTGTACCTGCATGCCTACCTTCAATGACTGATGTACCATGACACCCAGGTCTCGATGCACCTCCCCTTTTACTAATCTGTCACCATTCAGATAATAATCTGCCTTCGTGTTTTTGCCACCAAAGTGGATAACCTCACGCTTATCCACATTATACTGCATCTGCCATGCATTTGCTCATTCACCTAACCTGTCCAAGTCCCCCTGCAGCCTCCTAGCATGCTCCTCGTAGCTCACACTGCCTCCCAGCTTGGTGTCATCTGCAAACTTGGAGGTATTACATTCAATTCCTTCGTCTAAATCATTAATGTATCTTGTAAATAGCTGGGGTCCCAGCACTGAACCCTGCGGTACCCCACTAGTCACTGCCTGCCATTCCGAAAAGGACCCGTTTATTCCAACACTTTGGGGTGAAGTTTCAGCCGCCCGCTAGAACGGCGCACATCGGAGAGCCCCGCCTAATTTATAGAACAAAAATTGTGCCGAGTACTTACCTTGCGATTCTCCAATAGCTGTCGGCCCAATTCCACCTCGGCGCGGCGCAGCAGGAGCTGCTGGGGGCGGAGCTACAGCCCTGCACCGAAAACAGTGCCGGCAGCTGCGTGCGTGTGCACAGTAGCTGCCGGCGTCCTGTCTCCGGGGCGACGACCCTATCCCAGGCCGAGTGGCCTGCGCATCCTACCTCGGTGGCGGGGCCCACCCGGCCTCTCGCTGGGGCGGGCCCCGCCCGAAGAATCGGCAGCCTGGCGTCGGCAGCCTGGCATTGGCTGCATGCGGGCCCTGCCCAAAGTCCTCGGCGGCGTCAGCAGCAGCCCGGCATCTTCTTCTCTCCCCCCCGCCCCCATCTTCTTCTCTTCCCTCCCCCGCCATCATCTTCTCTTCCCCTTTTCTCCCTGGTGCTGCAGTAGGTGAGTAGAAATAATTTTTTTCATCTATTGAGTGATTTTTTTTTTTTAATTTTAATTTTTTAATTTATTTGGATTGATTTATTGGTTTATTTATCATTTATTATTGATGATGGCTCTTTATTTGTAAAAGTGAAGTGTTTAGTGTTTGTTAACCCCACCCCTCGTTCCCTACGCCTGATTTCTAATCTACGCCTGATTTTCTAAGTGTAGGCAAGGTTTTTTTGAGCATATAAAAATCTACACTTACTCCATTCTAAGTTAGTTTGGAGTAAGTTTTCGCTGCCTAAACTTGCAAAACAGGCTTAAGTGGCCAGACATGCCCCCTTTTGAAAAAAAAATCTGTTCTAAAATGAAACTGTTCTAACTTGCTAGAACTGGAGCAAATTAAAGGCCGAGAATTGCAATTTCTAAGATACTCCATTCTAAACTAGTTGCTCCAAAAAAATAGGAGCAACTCAGGCCGAAACTTGACACCTAAGAAATGCACACCTTGACCACAGAGGGGCGAACTTGTGGGAGACACTCCTCACCTGGTATTCTAGGTATATAAAGGGAGGTCCCACGCAGGGTCAGAATAAAGGTACAAGTCACAGAGTGACCTTGTCTCCAGTTCGTGCCTCGTGTTGATTTGCAGTAGAGTGTAAGGACATAACAAACAAATGTGCTTTTACCTGTATATTCTGGTGTGGGAGACACTCGTGGGTGGATGCGATATGTCCCTGGTACGAAGGGAGTGCTACACTGTAAGATGTGCTAGCTTTTTGATGAGGCTTTTTTAGG